>NC_074716.1:35931512-37131512 GCF_947242115.1 Biomphalaria glabrata
TAATTTGATTAAAATATGAAATGAATGAACTATAATTAGTATGTTCATGTGTTCAAGTATAAAACTATCTTTGCGAAGAGAAGTTCTATCCTCTTAGAGTTGAACTAGAGTTTTAGACCTAGGAATAGAGAGATGTGTAACCTTTCGGGTAATGTCTAATGAAACAATGTACGTCAGAATTTTAAATTCGCAGATATAAGGAACAAATTTATGTAAAAAATACTTTTGAAGCACAAATTTGAAGCTTTATTTTATTAAATAATGAAATCAATAAACTATATTTTGTAATGTTCTTGTGTCAAAGTAAAAACTATATGTGCAAAGTGTAGTTCTTAAAAATAGATCTAGATCTAAATCCTTTCGATCTTTTCTCATATCAACATTGTAAACATGGCCTAGATTTATAAGATACTATACTTTCATAGAGTCGGTCAACTTTTTTTTGGAGCATCTTAAGTTTGTTTTAGGGCTACAATACAAAACACATACACTACGGTCCCAGTTAGTACCCAAGGAACATTTATGCCAAGTTTTATCAAGATTGGTCAAATGGTTTTGATTTCTATTCGGCAGATACATACATACATACGCCTTACATTCTACTTTATAGTATAGATGTGAAACATAACTAATAGGACTAATTGATCATTTTTCAAATTATTTAAATAATAATTATCAGATAGATGCTATTTTATTAGATTTTTCTAAGGCTTTTGACAAAGTTCAAAGTTAATTTAAAAAATTAAAATATTTTGGCATTGATGGTCCATTGCATCAATGGATTAAGGATTTTCTTATAGAAAGAGAACAAACTATTAATAAATGGCTCTAAATCAACACCGATAACAGTAAACTCAGGTGTACCTCAAGGAACAGTCTTAGGTCGACTACTATTTTTAATTTACATAAATGATTTACCAAATTGCATTAGTTCTGGAACTAAAGTTGGACTATTTGCAGACGATTGCATAATATATAAAACAATAAAAACAACACAAGATACAGAAAATTTTACAAAGAGAATTAGATGAATTACAGAAAAAGGAATCCAATTGGAGTATGTCTTTCCACCCAGAAAAATGTCAGTTATTAAAAGTAACAAAAAAAAAAACTAAAACAAATAAATACCACTTACCTTATTCATAGTAATCCAGTTGCACTAAAAACTAATACCAAGCCCAAGGTGTTATAAATAAATGAAAACCTATCGAAATTTTTACATATCAAATAAGAACATACAACTAAAATGTTATTTAACCTTTGTTAGGCAAATATGCGTCCTTATTTCGGGACCACTCAACTTAAGAAAACATAAAGATACTTGAGTAAATAAAAAAAAATAGAGCAGTGAGATTCATAACAAAAGTGTATTCACATTCGATTAGAAAAACATCTTTAGTAAAATCATTAAATTTAGAGACCCATAAGGCAGAGGCGTCACTATTGTCGGTGTCATCCGGTGTGGTAAAATGAGGGTGTCACCCCACACCCATCAACCATCTCCCAATCATTTTCCAATAAAATATATCATTAGTTTGTTCTGCAGCAAAGCAGCGAATTGATTAGATCCTTTCATCGATTGTTGCAAAAAATAAAAAAAATAAAAACTAATTTAAAATTTCCTTTTTTATGAGTTTGAATGGGGTAGGCGTTGCACATAGTTAACTATGCTGATTTTTTTAAAAAATACCCATTTTTTATTTTCATTTTATACATTATAATAAAATATAAGTTTTAAATCATTTTTATAATGTAAGTTTTTACAAATTTAAATATACATTTTAAGACTAAGTTCTACAAAGAACTGGATAGGAATGTTACAACTTCCTTCGACACGCCCACTTTTTCAATGTAAAAACTATGTTTCCATTTTAAGAAACCCCCAAAACGGAAATAGCCGCTATTAGTAGTTTCTGTTATACTAACTATCTAAATTTACAAAACAATTGTTTTGTTTTGTTTTTAAGAGAAAAGTCTATTGAGTATGCATATAAGTGGAATTTAGTTTCAAACAACAATTAATTAGTAGTGTTTTGTACTGAACTGAATACAAACTGTACATTTAAAATCTGTACTGAATACACGTGAACTGAAGTTCTCCACCATTACACTTAACTAAAGGGAATTTTTTTTTTACTTAGGGAAGAGTTATAATAATAATAATAATAATAATAATAATCTTTATTATCCGTAAGGAAATTGTCTTACAATTTGTGCATTACACCAAACAAAAAACATTATAACTATAAGAAACCAAAGTGTACATTCACACCAGACTCACTCAAAATTTACATGTGACAAAGTTTATACCAGATTGTTCTTATTTAATGATTTGATTGCCAGGGGAACAAAAGAGTGTTTGTGTCTGTTTGTCTTTGCTATCGGTGTCTTGTATCTCTTTTGTGATGGTAAAATCACAAAATCCTGACACAAAGGGTGACTCTTTATTTCGAGGATCTTGTTAGCTTTTTTTATAGATGTTTGTCTCAAACAACTGCCCAAATGGGTTTTGTTTTTTGCCAATGACTTTGCCAGCAGCATTTAGGATTCTATAAAGTTTATTTTTATTTTTAATGCTCAGATTGCTATACCAGGCAGTGATATTGAAACTTAAAATATTGCAGATGTGAGCGGGATAAAACATAGCCAAGGCCTTTTCGCTAACATTAAACGATGACAGTTTTCTTAGTAATCGTAATCTTTGCTGCCCTTTTTTACTGTTATAATAAGTATTTGCAGTAAAATTTAGTTTATTGTCTAGGATAGTACCAAGGTATTTAAAGGTTTGCACAATTTCAATAGTCTCTCCAGCTACAGAAACAATATCATTTTCCTTCTTGTCCCTACGAAAATCGATTATCATTTCTTTGTTTTTTTTAGCGGCCCCCGTAAGGGGAAAAAGCCGGTATTAGGTTTGTGCAAAATGTCCGTCTGTCCGTCTGTCACACTCAGATCTCGAAAACAAGAAGAGATATGAAAAATATTATTTCATCATTAAATCCGGCTTGAAAAGTTTAGGTGCAACGGCTACTTTTGGTTTTCTAAAAGCAAACCGTTTAATTTATAAAATTAATTATGAAAGCGATTTTTTCATAAAAATACACCAATTCTAAAACAATTACGTAAATGTAAGGGAGGCAATGTTACAATATGCTAACAAAGATGGACAATTGTTGTGTATTTTCGTATCACTAAGTCAAATATATTTTAAAAATGTACAGGAAATGTTTGCAACAAATATAAATAATAGTTAAAGACGTTTTTTCTGGTCAACTAGCTGCTAAAATTAAAAGAAAATATTTCTGTTTGTTTATAAAGGCTACTAATGCACTTTGTATGTAAATATCACGCACATTTTTTTAAATGGACTGTTTCTTCAGCGATTTTCGTGCAGTAGCGTAACGTCGCAACATGATCAGGTGCTAAACCAATTCCTTAAACTTTTTTTAAAAATCAGATTTTATTTATTTTTTGTTTAGTGCCCCCATCCGAATAAAAGAAGCTTATTTTTGTGCGTTTTGTCTGTTGGTCGGTCTGTCAGTCACGATTAGATTAAAAAGACTAGAACTCTAAAAGCTATTGAAAATCTGATTTACCCTTTAATGTTCCTCCCATAACATCTCAATAGTTTTAAGTATCTAAAATTGATTGTTCCGGATTTTTTTGTGCAAAACTAATCAACGCCAACAAATGTTTGTTTGCTCTTCTAACTTATATTACATTCAATTTCCATGCTTAAACGTTGCAAAAACACATTATCAATAATATGTTGTTCCGTTTAGCATATTAATGCTAAATCAAAATCTCTATACTGACTTATATTTCATTAAGTGTAAAAATGTTCCGGATATTGTTTTATAAAACATGAATTATGCTTAATGATTGTTTGAAATCGCATAATTTACTAATATTACACTTATATTATTTGACCATGCGTCACTATAATTTGGTTATCAAAATCAAATTGTTCCGTATTTTCATCTTTAAACAAATTTTAAAAATATCGACAATAGGTTGTTCAGGGCTTTAAAAAAAAGTAATTTACTAGAATTGATTACTGAAAATTACTTTTTAGACTTAATTTTCTTGCTGAAACATATCATAGAAGTTTTGTAATCGATAAAGAATGTTCCGGATTTTGTTTCTTACAAATCGTCGCCAGAAATTTCCGAATTTATTTAAAAATCTACTAACGCCAAATAATTGTTTGAACTCCCTCTTCTAATTAATAAACAAATATCTTCTCATTTACGAAATAATGTTTTTACGGATTTTTATGAAAAATATTTTAACTCACTTCTCTCTTACAGTACATTTAACTTTCTACCTAAAACATTAAAAAATCTAATTATCTTTAATATTATGTTCCGATTTTTAAGGAAAACAGAATCCAAACACCAAATTAAGGTATGAAAATCTCTCCACATGGCTGTAGTACATCTAATTTTTATACGAGACCATCCAAAAAATTTAATTAACGGTATTACATTTATCTGAAATTCTCTTTTTCTTTTACTATTTATACAAACATCCGGAACAATCCATTATATAAACTTTTCAATTGTGTTCCTACCTAAAAATTATTGCGATGTTTTGAAACGTAAAATAAAGGTTAATCAATTTTTTATAACTTTTAGTTGTTGTTTCTTTTATATCAAGATGACGGACAGACCGACTGACAGACAAAACGCAAAAGAATGCGGCTTTGATCCTCTTTAAATAAATTCTATTAGAACTCAGTGCACCAATGTTTATGAACCCTCGTTAAATATCTCGTGTAAATAAAGACATTTTTTTATGGTACCGGTACTACTACCCTATTGTGAGGTAATGGAATTTTTTTTCCACGACGTCATATGAATGGACTCTTTAAATGTAATGCTAAAAGAACGCACTCTGTGCACCAATGTCTATTATCCCTCGAAAAATTGCTCGTATTGATGAAAACATATTTTAAGCTAACTAAGCCGTGTGACGTAGTGTTTTTTTTTCCTTTGACGTCATATGGAATGAATTCTTTAAATGAAATGCTATGAGCACTCGATAAATGGCTCGTATTGATGAAGATGATTTTAGTCTAGCTAGGCCGTGTGACGTAGTGTTTTTTTTCCTTTGACATCATATGGAATGAATTCTTTAAATGAAATGCTTAAGGAACGCACTCGGTGCACCAAAGTATATGAACACTCGATAAATGGCTCGTATTGATGAATGCGATTTTTAGTCTAGCTAGGCCGTGTGACGTAATGTTTTTTTTTCCCTCTGACGTTATATGGAATTAATTCTTCAAATGAAATGAAAAAAGAACTCAGTAAAGGAATGTTTTTTAAGCCTCGTTATGTGACTCGCGTTTAAAAAAGGAATGATATCTTGATTTAGATCTAATCTAGTTTTTTTAAACTAGATCTAGATTTTTATTACAGTATATCTAGATCTGGATTTATATTCTAATTAAAATTATTTTAGAGTCTAGATCTAGAATTTCTAGATCTAGTTTAGACTAAAATAGACTAGATTAAGATGTAGGATTTCAATTTCTAAACTTAAAGTGTAAAAAAAAAAGTGTAGATTTTCATTTCCAAACGTTTTGATCAATATTGCAATGTTATAATATACTAAAACTAATCTACTATTTTTTATTTAATTTAAATTTAAATTTACGGTAATTGAATCTTTGAAACATTATTAGGCCTACTTTTGACCATCAAAATTAAATCACCTCTTGAATATTATTTGCGAATATGCAGATCCGACAGGGATCCGATTTCGACGGGGGCCGCCTCTGAGTTTGTGTAACGCAAACTCTCTTTGTAATCTTGTTTACATTTAATATTAGTTGAGGCTTTGAATGAGAACAATTAGATCAATTAGATAATCATTCAATAACTTCAGTTAGGAAGGTTCACATTAAAATTTACTTTCACCTTTCCCTCAGTTTGTTGGACCATTGGGGCACCACACAAGATGTGACTACCATCTTTCCCCATTCCTTTCTGTCTTTTCCCTTTGATAATGTGACCATAGAGTTTGAGTTTACGTTTTTTGACAGCGGTTAGCAGGTCATCGTGAGGTCCTATTGTTGTATTAATTATAATCTCTTCATTTGTGATGCGTTCTTTGTAAGTGACACTGAGGGTTTAATATCTTTATAACTATCAGCTCATCGAATACATATATGAATATTAACAATGTAATTATAATAACATTAATAAATCTCCGTATCCTGTGGTATCAAGTCGTTGGTCGAACTAACAATACTATAGCATGTCTCTTCTTTTTGTATCGACGGAGATAGGGCTGTATTAGTTGATTGTTTGTAGTTCATAGTTTCTGATATCCTTTCTGATAATATTGAAACCTGTCTTTTTATCTGCCTGAGCGGGACACTGCGGTGGCCGATTTTGAGTTTGTGTTTCCACGCAAACTGTCTTTGTAACCTTGTTTAGAATGTAGCCTATTTGATGTGTCTTTGTAACCTTGTTTAGAATGTAGCCTATTTGATGTGTCTTTGTAACCTTGTTTAGAATGTTGCCTATTTGATGTGTCTTTGTAACCTTGTTTAGAATGTTGCCTATTTGATGTGTCTTTGAAACCTTGTTTAGAATGTAGCCTATTTGATGTGTCTTTGTAACCTTGTTTAGAATGTAGCCTATTTGATGTGTCTTTGTAACCTTGTTTAGAATGTTGCCTATTTGATGTGTCTTTGTAACCTTGTTTAGAATGTTGCCTATTTGATGTGTTTTTGTAACCTTGTTTAGAATGTAGCCTATTTGATGTGTCTTTGTAACCTTGTTTAGAATGTAGCCTATTTGATGTGTCTTTGTAACCTTGTTTAGAATGTTGCCTATTTGATGTGTCTTAGTAACCTTGTTTAGAATGTTGCCTATTTGATGTGTTTTTGTAACCTTGTTTAGAATGTAGCCTATTTGATGTGTCTTTGTAACCTTGTTTAGAATGTAGCCTATTTGATGTGTCTCTGAAGCTGACAAAAAATAAACTAAATAACTGAAGACTTCATTGTAATAGACTTATTATTATTTTGTGCTTGTAGGCCTACAAAAAAAATTGTGATTGCTATTATCCTTATGCTATTTTGTATGTTTCATTTAATTAAAGTTGAAGTTTTAATTTACTTACTATTAGATAAATCTACAAATTTCGTATTTAGGGGGAGATAATTCACTACATATTTACTGTTCTCAAGTGGTTGAGTGGTTAAGCACTAGGCTTCCGAATCTGAGGTCCTGGGTTCGAACCTCGGTGAAGACTGGGATTCTAAATTTAGGGATTTTTAGGTCGCCCCTTAGTGCACCCATCTTTTATGGGTACCTGACTTTAGTTGGGAAAAGTAAAGGCGGTTGGTCGTTGTGCTTGCCTCTTGACATCCAGCTCGTTAACCGCGGGCCACAGAAACAGATGACCTTTACATCATCTGCCCTATCGATTGCAAGGTATGAAAGTGGAACTTTACTTACTTTCAAGTAGATACAAAGGGTCTTTCGTTTTTAAAGATAAAATCGACTATGTGATGTTTCTTAGTGCAAGTTGTAGGCAAAATCTATGTCTTCTATATAACAATGGTGAGTGAAATAACATCGTACGTATATATAAGATTGGTGAGTGAAATAACATCGTACGTATATATATATACGATAGTAGAGTGAAATAACATCGTACGTATATATAAGATTGGTGAGTGAAATAACATCGTACGTATATATAAGATTGTGAGTGAAATAACATCGTACGTATATATAAGATTGTGAGTGAAATAACATCGTACGTATATATAAGATTGTGAGTGAAATAACATCGTACTTATATATAAGATTGTGAGTGAAATAACATCGTACGTATATATAAGATTGTGAGTGAAATAACATCGTACGTATATATAAGATTGTGAGTGAAATAACATCGTACGTATATATAAGATTGTGAGTGAAATAACATCGTACTTATATATAAGATTGTGAGTGAAATAACATCGTACGTATATATAAGATTGTGAGTGAAATAACATCGTACGTATATATACGATTGTGAGTGAAATAACATCGTACGTATATATAAGATTGTGAGTGAAATAACATCGTACGTATATATAAGATTGGTGAGTGAAATAACATCGTACGTATATATAAGATTGTGAGTGAAATAACATCGTACGTATATATAAGATTGTGAGTGAAATAACATCGTACGTATATATAAGATTGTGAGTGAAATAACATCGTACGTATATATAAGATTGTGAGTGAAATAACATCGTACGTATATATAAGATTGTGAGTGAAATAACATCGTACGTATATATAAGATTGTGAGTGAAATAACATCGTACGTATATATAAGATTGTGAGTGAAATAACATCGTACGTATATATAAGATTGTGAGTGAAATAACATCGTACGTATATATAAGATTGTGAGTGAAATAACATCGTACGTATATATAAGATTGTGAGTGAAATAACATCGTACTTATATATAAGATTGTGAGTGAAATAACATCGTACGTATATATAAGAATGTGAGTGAAATAACATCGTACGTATATATAAGATTGTGAGTGAAATAACATCGTACTTATATATAAGATTGTGAGTGAAATAACATCGTACGTATATATAAGATTGTGAGTGAAATAACATCGTACGTATATATACGATTGTGAGTGAAATAACATCGTACGTATATATAAGATTGTGAGTGAAATAACATCGTACGTATATATAAGATTGGTGAGTGAAATAACATCGTACGTATATATAAGATTGTGAGTGAAATAACATCGTACGTATATATAAGATTGTGAGTGAAATAACATCGTACGTATATATAAGATTGTGAGTGAAATAACATCGTACGTATATATAAGATTGTGAGTGAAATAACATCGTACGTATATATAAGATTGTGAGTGAAATAACATCGTACGTATATATAAGATTGTGAGTGAAATAACATCGTACGTATATATAAGATTGTGAGTGAAATAACATCGTACGTATATATAAGATTGTGAGTGAAATAACATCGTACGTATATATAAGATTGTGAGTGAAATAACATCGTACGTATATATAAGATTGTGAGTGAAATAACATCGTACGTATATATAAGATTGTGAGTGAAATAACATCGTACGTATATATAAGATTGTGAGTGAAATAACATCGTACGTATATATAAGATTGTGAGTGAAATAACATCGTACGTATATATAAGATTGTGAGTGAAATAACATCGTACGTATATATAAGATTGGTGAGTGAAATAACATCGTACGTATATATAAGATTGTGAGTGAAATAACATCGTACGTATATATAAGATTGGTGAGTGAAATAACATCGTACGTATATATACGATTGGTGATTGAAATAACATCGTACGTATATATATACGATAGTAGAGTGAAATAACATCGTACGTATATATAAGATTGTGAGTGAAATAACATCGTACGTATATATAAGATTGTGAGTGAAATAACATCGTACGTATATATAAGATTGTGAGTGAAATAACATCGTACGTTTATATAAGATTGGTGAGTGAAATAACATCGTACTTATATATAAGATTGTGAGTGAAATAACATCGTACGTATATATACGATTGTGAGTGAAATAACATCGTACGTATATATAAGATTGTGAGTGAAATAACATCGTACGTATATATAAGATTGTGAGTGAAATAACATCGTACGTATATATAAGATTGTGAGTGAAATAACATCGTACGTATATATAAGATTGTGAGTGAAATAACATCGTACTTATATATAACATCGTACGTATATATAAGATTGTGAGTGAAATAACATCGTACGTATATATAAGATTGTGAGTGAAATAACATCGTACGTATATATAAGATTGTGAGTGAAATAACATCGTACGTATATATAAGATTGTGAGTGAAATAACATCGTACGTATATATAAGATTGTGAGTGAAATAACATCGTACGTATATATAAGATTGTGAGTGAAATAACATCGTACGTATATATAAGATTGTGAGTGAAATAACATCGTACGTATATATAAGATTGTGAGTGAAATAACATCGTACGTATATATAAGATTGTGAGTGAAATAACATCGTACGTATATATAAGATTGTGAGTGAAATAACATCGTACGTATATATAAGATTGTGAGTGAAATAACATCGTACGTATATATAAGATTGTGAGTGAAATAACATCGTACGTATATATAAGATTGTGAGTGAAATAACATCGTACGTATATATAAGATTGTGAGTGAAATAACATCGTACGTATATATAAGATTGTGAGTGAAATAACATCGTACGTATATATAAGATTGTGAGTGAAATAACATCGTACGTATATATAAGATTGTGAGTGAAATAACATCGTACGTATATATAAGATTGTGAGTGAAATAACATCGTACGTATATATAAGATTGTGAGTGAAATAACATCGTACGTATATATAAGATTGGTGAGTGAAATAACATCGTACGTATATATAAGATTGTGAGTGAAATAACATCGTACTTATGCGTCTCATAACTTACGTGTTCTTTTCAATAGACTTTCGCAAGTTCTTCACTAGTGCTCGAGTATGTCTGCTCGCTTTAAGCCCTCATTGTATATCTAGAACATATCGACATGAAGTTTTTCTATAGTATCTCTTCTTTGTTTTTTTTAACCATGTTCAATGCACGAGCTAAACACAGAGACACAAGACTTGATGAATTCAATTAATGTACACTTGTTCTTTCAATGTCGCTGGCTAAATGGTTCTGTCTTGTGACTCTAAAACGAAATCGATAGCTTGTCCTGAGGCTTTGGTTGTAGATGGATAGAGACTTGACAAAGATCTTTCATTGATCTTAAGGAAACAAGGTTTAGGACAATCGCGTGCTACGCTAGAGATAGCACATCTTTATTAGGCAGTACTTAATGGTGTATTTGACTACTACATAGAATTATTAGAAAAAGACTTGCGCAAGATACTAACATTAAATCTTGGCAAGTTGTTAAGTACTATATCAATGTTGTTTATTTATAAGTTGTTTGTTTATAAGTTGTTTATTTATTTGAGTTTAGAATATTGTAGTTTAATAGTAAACGTTCGTGTCCTTGTATGAAATGACATTAAAACAAGTAACAGAAACAGTTTGTCTCGATTCCTCCTGAAGGTAGTGTATACTTTCTCATTCCATCCCCAATCTCTTGTCATTCTTTAATATTACAGATACTCTTCCCAGTGAGTTTGTACAATCCATGTCATCTATTACAATCCATGTCATCTATTACAATCCATGTCATCTATTACAAGCCATGTCATCTATTACAATCCATGTCATCTATCTATTACAATCCATGTCATCTATTACAATCCATGTCATCTATTACAATTGTGTTAATATTAGAAGATATTACGTCATTGTTTGTTGTTTATGTTTTATGCGAAAGCAAAGAATCGGACGGAAATAAAAAGTTAGTTATATATGTCTACCTTGATCAAGACAGTCTCGTTATTATCATTATTAATTAGTAACGTCTACAGTAATTTATTATTAATCTGTGACTACAGAACATGGTGTCAGATTTGTTTTCAGATCTTGTGTCAGATCTGGTGTTAGATTAGGTGTTAAATCTAGTGTCACATTGCTTTAAAGTGCTGGTAACAGGTAGATTTAGATCTAGTGGTATCTAAATTGATAAAAGTACATTTTATTTGTGGTGTCGTTAGTTCATGTTGTTAGATCTAGATCTAGACATAGAATCTAGAATCTGTACGAATAATGGAATTATTCGATCCTCCTAAACCGTTGTCACTAGACGGTAATCTATCTGAAAGATGGAAAAAATGGAGACAAAGTTTTGAACTGTTAATGGTTGCCACTGAAAAAAATACGAAGCCCGAGCCAGTGAAGAAAGCTTTATTGTTACACCTGATCGGTGAACCCGCTCGAGACATCTACAATACTTTTCAAGTATGTGAAGATGAGACTGTAGACAAGCTCATTGAAAGGTTTCAGAATTATTTTTTGCCTAAGTCCAACACTGTGTATGACAGATTTAAATTCTTTTCAAGAAAGCAGAAAGACGGAGAAACGTTTGAACAGTATTATACTGAGTTAAAGAATTTGGCAAAAGAATGCAAGTTTGACAACCTTCGAGATGAACTCATCAGAGATCGATTGGAATGTGGCATACAGTCGGATCGAGTGAGAGAGAGACTTCTGAGAGATGTAGACTTAACTTTAGAGAAAGCAGCAAGCATAATTCGTGCTGACGAGCATACCCAGAACCAAATGATAGATATGAAAGGACTACATGTGGATGCTGCTAATAAATTAAAGAAGACAGAAGATAGAAAGCCAGTCAAAACCTCACAGGAAAATATGGCAAAGAATCATGTAACAAGTTTCATTAGAGATTGCAGATCTTGTGGTAGATCTCATGGAAAATACAATTGCCCAGCATTCGGACAGACATGCCGAAAATGTAAAAAAAGAAATCACTTCGCTGTAAAATGTCGTTCGAAACACTTCAAGGCTGTTGATTTACTGGAAGATGAAAGTCAGTCAAGCCAAGTAAATGAGTTGTGGTTTGAGGCAATTGGTACTGACAACAATGTCAAAGTTTGGATGGTTGATGTCAATATTATGGGAAAAATAGTCAAAATGAAGATTGACACAGGCGCACAAGCTAATGTGATATCAGAGTCAACGTGGAACAATCTAGAAACTGATACTCAGTTAAAGAATTCAAATACTACCCTACGAGCATTGGGGGATGAAGCATTAGAACTGAAGGGAGTTGCATCGGTCACATTTAAAGTCGGTGATGTAGAAGTTAAAGATGATCTGTACGTGATCAAAAAAAGTATAAATCCTATACTAGGTCTGAAGACATCTATTGCTTTAAAACTAATTGAGGCAAAGAGAAATGTCGAAGTACACGATGTCAAGCAACAAAATGAAGTTCCACAAGTGTTGATGAAAAAATATAAGCAAGTATTCGAAGGACTCGGTACATACAAAATGAAGTATCACATTAAACTGACGTCAGATGCAAAACCAGTTATTCAATGTGCGCGCAGAGTTGCACCATCACTCTATGAAGAATTGAAAAGAAAACTCACACAAATGCAACAAGATGGAGTGATCACAGAAGTTGATGAACCAACAGAATGGGTTCATAACTTGGTTATAGCAAAGAAGAAAGATAATTCTTTGAGGTTGTGTTTAGATCCCCGAGAACTGAACAAATATATAATGAGAGAACATTTCACTATACCAACATTTGATGAAATCAATAGTTCACTGGGAGCAGCAAAAGTGTTTAGTATACTTGATCAAAAGTTTGCATATTGGCAAGTGGAGTTGGATGAACCAAGCTCTTATTTATGTACATTCAATACTCCGTTTGGAAGATACAGATTCTTGAGAATGCCTTTTGGTATATCCTCAGCTAGTGAAGTATTACAGAAACGTGCTTATCAAGTATTCGGAGACATTCCAGGTGCACATATCATGTCAGATGACATGCTGATTGCAGCAAAAGATGAAAAAGAACATGATCAAATTTTTGAAAATGTTCTGGAGAGAGCTAGAAAGAACAATGTAAAGTTCAACAAGAACAAGATACAATATAAACTTTCTGGTGTTAATTATCTCGGAAGACAAATTGGAGCAGATGGTATTCGTCCAGATCCAGCTAAAATCAAAGCAATAATGGAGATGCCAGCACCAACAGATCGAACAGGAATTCAAAGACTGCTAGGGATGTTGAACTTTCTGTCAAGTTTCATTCCAAACATGTCAACAATTACCAGTCCATTGCGTGAATTGCTAAAGAAGGATGTATTGTGGCAGTGGAATGCAGAGCAAGAAAATGCTTTTCAACTAATAAAGAAAACACTTAGTGAAGCTCCAGTTCTGCAATTGTTTAACCCTGAAAAGCCAGTTACTATTCAGTGTGACGCTTCTTCTAAAGGGTTGGGAGCATGTTTAATGCAAGAAGACAAACCAGTTGCGTATACGTCAAGATCATTGACAGAAACAGAGTGCAGATATGCACAAATAGAAAAGGAAATGTTAGCTATAGTGTTTGCAGCTGAACATTTTCACCATTATATTTTTGAAAGAACTGTGACTGTACAATCAGATCACAAACCTTTGCAAACTATTGTGACTAAGCCTTTACATAAGATTTCACCAAGACTTCAGTTGATGATGTTAAGACTGTTGAGATATCAATCAACAGTAACTTACACTCCAGGTTCAAAAATGCAAATAGTTGATACGTTATCGCGTGCGTACATCAATGGTCAAGAACAATCAAATTCAAATGATGACATGGTTATGAGAATTCATAGCGCAACAGCACAGTTTCCGGGAAGTGATCAGAAGATTATTGAAATTAGAAGGAAAACTGAATCTGATGCTAAATTAAAACTTGTAATGAATTATGTCAGAGAAGGTTGGCCAGAGATAAAAACTCAAGTTCATGAAACAGTGAAAGTGTATTGGTCATTTAAAGACAGTATTCATGAAGAGAATGGAATATTGTTTTATGAGAACAGAATTATAATTCCTTCAAGTATGAGAAATGAAATTCTCGACAAGTTGCACATAGGTTATTTTGGTCTTGAGAAAACCAGATCGAAGGCAAAACAGAGTGTGTTTTGGCCAGGATTGTCTAAAGATATTTTTTCGACAATAATGAAATGCGCAACATGTGCAACGTTCAAAAGAAATAATGTGAAGGAAAAATTGCTACCTCATGCTGTACCAGACAGACCATGGAAAAAGATTGCGACAGATTTGTTTGAATGGCGAAACAATGACTATTTGCTAGTTGTGGACTATTTCTCCAAATATCCTGAAATAAAACGACTAGAGAACAAAACAGCAGAATGTGTTATCAGGGCAATGAAAGGTATTTTTGCTAGACATGGCATACCAGAAGAAATAGTGAGCGACAATATGCCATTCAATAGCTATCAATATAGAGAGTTTGCTTCTGAATGGGGTTTCAAGATAACAACATCAAGTCCCAGATACCCTCAATCAAATGGACAAAGTGAGGTGTATGTTGGTATCGTAAAGCAGATATTCAACAAAGCATACAAAAGTGGGAAAGATCCATATCTAGCTATGCTCGAGTATAGAAATACTCCGATAAGCGGACTGCTTTATTCGCCATCACAACTGCTGATGAGTAGAAGACTTAGGGACATCATTCCAACTGATCCCAAACTATTGAAACCATCGGTAGCTGAAAATGCAGAGACATTACTCAACGAACGACATATGAAAAGCAAAGTGAAATACGATTCAAAAGCAAGGTTACCTAAAGACTACTCTGTCGGGGAGAAGGTGAGAGTTCGTCTAGGACAAACATGGCAGAAAGCAGTCGTCATTAAGAAACATCCATCACCCAGATCTTACATCATAAAGACAAATGATGGGAAAACATACAGACGAAATCAACGGTTTTTAAACAAGAGCTACGAAGAAGACATCTCTGGGTACTATGACACCGACGAAGACAATGAACAGCAAACTGTTAGAACAAAAGAAACAGACAATTATAAACCAACATCTAGAGAACTTGCTGTGTCGGTCAAGACAACCAGAAGTGGTCGAGTTGTCAAAATTCCTTGTAAATATAAGTATTAAGAACTTCAAAAGGAAGGATGTGTTAATATTAGAATATATTACGTCATTGTTTGTTGTTTATGTTTTATTCGAAAGCAAAGAATCGGACGGAAATAAAAAGTTAGTTATATATGTCTACCTTGATCAAGACAGTCTCGTTATTATCATTATTAATTAGTAACGTCTACAGTAATTTATTATTAATCTGTGACTACAGAACAACAATCCATTTCATCTATTACAATCCATGTCATCTATTACAATCCATGTCATCTATCTATTACAATCCATGCCATCTATTACAATCCATTTCATCTATTACAATTCATGTCATCTATTACAATTCATGTCATCTATTACAATTCATGTCATCTATTAGAATTCAGTTCATCTATTACAATTCATGTCATCTATTACAATTCATGTTATCTATTACAATTCATGTCATCTATTACAATCCATGTCATCTATTACAATTCATTTCATCTATTACAATCCATGTCATCTATTACAATTCATGTCATCTATTACAATTCATGTCATCTATTACAATTCAGCTCATCTATTACAATTCAGCTCATCTATTACAATTCATGTCATCTATTACAATTCATGTCATCTATTACAATTCATTTCATCTATTACAATCCATGTCATCTATTACAATTCATGTCATCTATTACAATTCATGTTATCTATTACAATTCATGTCATCTATTACAATTCATGTCATCTATTACAATCCATGTCATCTATTACAATTAATTTCATCTATTACAATCCATGTCATCTATTACAATTCATTTCATCTATTACAATCCATGTCATCTATTACAATTCATGTCATCTATTACAATTCATGTCATCTATTACAATCCATGTCATCTATTACAATCCATGTCATCTATTACAATCCATGTCATCTATTACAATCCATGTCATCTATTACAATTCAGCTCATCTATTACAATTCAGCTCATCTATTACAATTCAGCTCATCTATTATAATTCATGTCATCTATTACAATCCATGTCATCTATTACAATTCATGTCATCTTTTACAATTCATCTCATCTATTACAATTTATGTTATCTATTACAATTTATGTTATCTATTACAATTGAGCTCATTTCTCAAAAAAAACAAAATGTACACGAACGTCTATTTATTCAACTTTTTAATGATAAAAAATCCGACTTTTTGTATGGCCAATTAATAATTGTTTTCCCTAAAGTTGTACATAATCTGTCACATTTCTAGGAAAATCTGTAGAGCCGTTTTGGAAATATGGAAGTGTCTAGGTTCCATCTACTGCTGAAACATTGAACCCATGAAGAATGTGTTTTGAGTAGAAAGAAAGGAAGAAGAAAAGTTGCGCCATGAAACATTCAAAGTTGCAGGAAAAGAAAATGACGCATTAATGTCCGTGCACTGCTTGACAAGGAAGGACAATTGCGTGCTAATAACATTTCTTTGCTGGCCTTACACAAATATAAATAATACACAATTTAAAGCCTTTAAAGCCTAGAAACAAATCAACGGATGTAGCTGGTGTGTACTGCTAGTCAATAGTATCTTGAAAATAAAAAATCCCTATCAAAATTGCTATACTGACATAACAAAGCATTCTGATAAGATATAAAAATAGTATCAAAAGGTTAACAAGGTTACAAAGACAGTTTGTGTGGAAACACAAACTCAAAATCGGCCCCCGAAGTGGTCCACCCAGGCAGGCTTCAATATTTTCAGAAAGAACATCCGAATGAAATTATATCAAAGACAAATGAGAGATAAGAATGGAGAAAGAAGGTTGACAGATTTTGTGTAGTGCCCCAACGGTGCAGCAGATCAAAGGCTAGGTGCAAGTGAATGCAAAGTTAGATGTGAACCTGGCCCTAACCCTTTCAGACCTGTGGTCTATAGGGCAGATGATGTAAAGTTCATCTGTTTTTGTGGCCTACGGTTAACGAGGGTGTCATGTAGGCAGCACAACGACCAACCGCCTTTACTTTTCCCCAACTAATGTCAGGTACCCATTAGAGCTGGCTAGACTCAGAGGCGCCCAAGGCCCAAAGCTGAAAATCCCAGTCTTCACAGGATTCGAACCCGGGACCCTCGGTACGGAAGCCAAGCGTTTTACCGCTCAGCTACCGCGCCTGTCCTGGCCTAACAGAAGTCTTATAAATAATGTAATTGTTTTGAAAAGGCTTTTAATATCTACTAATTTGTAGTCATTTTCAAAAAAATAAAAATAAAACATGAGTGGTCAAGAAATTACAATTCATTTAATATCTACTAATTTGTAGTCATTTTCAAAAAAAATAAAAATAAAACATGAGTAGTCAAGAAATTACAATTCATTTAATATCTACTAATTTGTAGTCATTTAAAAAAAAAAACAAAAAAAAACATGAGTGGTCAAGAAATTACAATTCATTTAATATCTACTAATTTGTAGACATTTTCAAAAAATTAAAAATAAAACATGAGTGGTCAACAAATTACAATTCATTTAATATCCACTAGTTTGACAACGCTGTCAATTGTAGTCAAACTGAATTTAAGTTATCTTATCTTGTAGACATTTTCCAAAAAAATTAAACTAAACAAAGGGAACTCTGTAGTGTGATTGTATCCAATTAGTTTATGTTTTCTTTTAAGCACTTGGCATTGTCATTGTCACTTTATGTTTAAAGGGGACATAATGTATTGATCTTGGTGGTAGTACGAAGAGGAAAAAGTGACTGATTTCATCCTAAGCCTCCATTCTGTCTCGTCAAATAGTATTTTAGACATATAATAATATCTAATTTTACACAACAGAACAACATCTTTTCTATAAAGTAATACAGAGAAAAAGGACTTCCTTGATAAGTGGCCTCAGTATTTTTGCTTTAACAGTAACAATCTTCTACATAAATGAGTTCATTAACAAAGCTGCACAGCAACATTAACAATCTTTCCGGAAATTGACTTTGTAGCAATGCTATGTTCCCAGGTAGTAGCAAGTAATTAGGCAAGGCAAGCTAATATAGGTTTTATACAGCTGCCTTGTATGCCTTGTGTATTTAAAAAGACTGATCAGGGAACAGGTTAATCCCTCTCACGACAATTTTTAAAGGTCTCCTTGAGATGTAAGAGGGCTACTCTAGCATCATCAAGGTGGCCCTTGGGTCTGTCGGACTTGCTCTGGGGTAGTTAACCAAGCAAAGGTACTGCTGTATCACAATTGTTCAGGGTTCTGTTAGGGTCATGTGTAAATTATTTCAGGATAGGGATGTCGATTAAGGATTCTTTTTTCTCTCATTACGAGGGGTTTAAAAAAAATATATAATTATAATAATAATAATAATAAAATTGATAAATAAATAAAAAAATAGTTAATTTGTCTTAAACTATTACATTATTCATAAAAGATTCTTGACTTTCAATTGTCTGCCCTTGTCTATATTCTTTAGGATTATAGGTTTTGGTTATTTTTGTTTCTAGTCTCTTCGCAGGCTCCATTCAGTTGCGTCTTGTTTTCTTGTTCCTTTGTTTCCCAGTATGTCTAGGATGAGGCTGCCGCTAAGATATAGACATTGTCATAGTGTTCATGTTACGTTTCCACGGGCTTGCCGTGTTCTGTGAGTGTTGTACAGACACACTTGTTGTTGACTTGTGACATACTCTCCGATCATGTGATCAAAGAGGACGTAACCGCGAGGGAGAAATAATTCTTCAAAGTGTTGACTTCCCTTTAAAAGACAGTTTTTGAGTAGTTTTCCATAGATACATAAAGTTCAATTTGATTCCTATCCCGCATCTCTCAGCCCAAACTCTCTTTAACCCAGGTACATACACACTCTCACACACTCGCATAACCACTTAAACTAACTGACATAATACCAATAGAGTAACTTTACAGAATGATTACAGTATTATATTTTTATCTCTGAGGTCGGACAATTTAATCAAGGACAATAAATTATACAATAATTACAATTTCTATCTAACCAGTATAGTTATCAATTCTATGTTCAATTATTTTTCTAAATATTAACTCTAGATTATAAGGATTTAAAGATACATTGTTATTAACAACTTTAATTCTACTGTGCCACACAAGACTTCTGTATTCACTCACTATTATTAGATTAAATTTATGAATCATCTTACTTTTGATTTTAGGCAATTTATTTAAAACAATAGCTAGGTTAAGATTAACATTGGTGTTACAGTTTGCCTCTAGTAGGACTTTCATAGTGCATCTAACATTATCAAATATTTTACATTTCAAAAACATATGGCTTTCATTGTTACCATTATCTGTGTGACAGAAAACACATGTGTGTACATTTCTTTTCTTACTTCCTACAGGGGTCATCCCGAAGATTAGTCTGTATGTTATTTCTCTGGCTTTGGGTGTAATGTGTTTGCTGTGTAGATTTATAAAAGTGTCTCTGAAATCTATTACACCTAACTCTCTACTCCATTTGATCCTATTGAATAATCTTTCTTGTAACTGTTTCTTAAGTGTTGTATATGTGTCTTTTAATTGACTGTGTATTAGATGTTCATTGCCGGGGAGTATTCTTGATATGGATCTGTAAAATGGATGTGTGTTTGTACCAAAGTGGTGTGGGGTGTCATTTTTTATTGGAATTATTTTATTTAACCTTAAGCCGTAGTAGTATATTGTTAATGCAAGATTGTTTGGGTTCTTGGCTACTTGTCCTATGTATTTTAATCTAAGTGCTTGTATTTTGGTTCTGATGTCCTGTAATTTTATCCCCCCATCCTCTTTGTTTTGTATAAGTGTTGTGTGTTTAATGTTTCTGATAGTGCTTTTAAATATAAAATTCCTAATGATTTTGTTTATGCTTGGTATAAAAGTTGGTGGAGGTTCTGTGATGTTTGCTAAATAAACTATCTTCGGGATGACCAGGTTGTTTACTAGTATTGCTCTACCAAATATAGTAGTTGCTGTATAATGAAATCTTTTAAGTGTGTTTTTGGTTTTGTTTAAAATATTTTCCCACTGCTGTGTGTGGTAATATGTTGGGTTGCTTGTCCACGTGATGCCGCATATTTTAATTTCCTTCTCTATTTTAAGGTTAAAGGGGATGTTTAAGGGGATTTCAAACCTGCCCAATCCCATAATACAAGATTTATTTATGTTGATTTTTGACCCGCTTGCCCTCCCAAATTGAATAAACTTATCTATGATTGCGACTATGTCTTTTTCTGAGGAGGGAAAAAGGGTGGTGTCATCAGCGTATGCTTTAACTTTAACTACGGCCGTGGGGCCTGGAATTTTTATCCCCGTGATTCCACTATCTAGCCTGATGGTTTCTAAAAGGGGTTCTAGGCAAAGGGTGTATAAAAAGGGAGAAAGGGGACACCCTTGTCTAACAGATCTTCTAATAGGGATACTGCCACTAAGGGTTTGGTTTATTATGAGTTTGCTTGTGGCATCAGTGTAAACTAGCTTTATGTATTTTTTCATTCTTCCATCTGTCTTCGTCTTGTCTAGTATTTTGAAAAGGTAATCATGGTCTATTCTGTCAAAGGCTTTTTCCTGGTCAATAGAAAAGAGGGCTGCTTTCAAGTCTTTGTCTTTACAGTAATATATAATGTCTCTTAAAAAATGGTTAAGTTTGTCGATGTTTTTGTCTGGGTTGCTACAGTATTGGTCCTGTCCTATTAAGTGTGGTATGAGGGGTTTTAGTCTTAAAAAAATCATTTTCGTCAGGAGTTTGTAGTCGGTGTTTAGAAGTGAGATCGGTCGAAAGTCGCTAGGTGAGGTGTTGTTTTCTTGTTTTTTTTTTGGTAGAAGTGTGATGTATGCTAAGTTGAAATCTCTAGGTAACTGTTCTGTCACTAACATGTCGCTGTATAGATTTAATAGTAGGGGTCCTATTTGGGGAAAAAAGGCTTTGTAAAATTCAAACGTCAGACCGTCTGGGCCAGGGGATTTGTTGTTTTGTGTTGTATCTAAAGCAGCCCTCAGTTCGTCTAGCGTAAAGGGAGCGTCTGTCTCTATCTGTTCTGTCATTGGTATTTCTTTGCAGTTCTGTAAAAATACTATTTGTGCGTTGTCGTCCGTCTGTTCCATGTCATACAAATTAGTAAAGTGTTTCGTAAATGTGTCTGTTATTTTGTCCAGGTCGTGTATAGTTTCTCCTTTACTATCAACAATGTTGTCAATAGTTCTGTCAATTTGAATGTTTTGTTCTGCTGATAAAAAAAGTTTGTTAGGCCCTTCGGTTTTTTTTTTACTTTTGCACCTCAATTCCGCTCCTTTGTATTGATAGTTAAATAGTTCTTCTAGTTGTGTTAGTATATGTGTTTTGGCTGCTTCATCTTCTTCGTGTGTTAGTAAATTTTTAAGTCTTTCCTCTTCTTTTTTCCTTTTTGAGTTAACTAGTGTGGCCAGTATTAGGTTTTGCTGCTTAATGGAGCTTTTAATTAGCGTCCATATTTGTGTGACTTTGAAATGGGGTGTGTTTGAGTCATGTATTATATTTTTGAGGAGGTTTGCGATTGTTTTTAAATAGAGCGGGTCATTTAGGAGGTCGTTGTTAAGTTTCCAGATCGGTGTTTTTTGTTTTTTCTTTTTTAGTTTTGGGTTCAGCAGTTCCACTAAGACTCCTTTGTGGTCTGTATATTGTAACGTCTCTACGAGATGTGTTACACTTTTTGTTTCGCACGCCCTTGGCACATACACTCTATCTATCCGTGTTTCTATTTGGTGTGCCTTGTCCCTGAACGTGGTGACCCGGCCCGTGACCTCTACTTCTCTATAGGCATCTACTAACCGGAAAGCCTTGATGACTCCCCCCAAATAGTCATGCGTTTTAATTGTTACATGAGGAGCAGGACCCTCTGTGTTTGTGTTTTGCTTGTCTAAATGGGAATCAATGTAATTTAAATCACCCCCTACTATCAAATTTTCTCCTGCGTACTGAGTGTGTAGAATGTCACTTAGCATTCCAAAAAACTCGTGTTTCTCTTTTTTTTGAGCGGGTGCATAAATGTTGACTAACGTGTATGTGTGTTTTTGTGAGCTTGTCCTAATTATTACTATCCTCCCGCTATTGTCTTGATATGAGTGTGTGGTTGAAAACCTATTGGATGTTTGTAAAATGGCTGTCCCTCGTGGCTTTCTACCTAAACTAAAATAACCCTCCCGGAGGCCCATAAGAGAGACTGCTTTTTTGGCCTTGTACTCTAACTGTGTGTTGGTCTCTTGCAGAAAGATAAAATCTGGCTTGTATTTCCTTGTGAGGTGTGCTATATAGGTGTGTTTATTGTTAAGCCCTCTGATGTTGAGTGTCAAAATTTTGATGTCTGCCATGAGTGTGTGAGATTGGTTTGCGTGTTTGTTATTCTATTGTGTGTGTGGGCGTTTTATCTTTAAGAGTTGCTTTGTTGTTTATGTGTTTGAATGTGTGTTAGGGTCCTCGCCCTCATCTATGACTAGCACTGACGGGGAGTCTGGAAAGTTCAGCTCGAGCTTGAACTGTTCTTCCTCTCTTTTCTCCTCCTCTACCCGGGGATCCTCGTTTAGATCCTCTGATGAGGAAGAGAGAGAGAGGGCCCTCTTTCTTGTTATTTTGGTTGGGGTGGTGGGTGCTGAACTTGCCCCTCCGGATGTTTTAATTTTTTTACTTTGCTTAGATTTGTTTTCAGGGCTGTTAGGTGGGGGGAGACTATTTGGAGTAGCTTCCATAGCTTCTATTTGTTTTTTTCCCCTCCTTTGCTGCTTTCAACCATTGTGAAGCCATCTTTTTTTAGCTGTTGATCAATCTCGGATTGCTTTTTCTCTCCCTCCCCTTTAAGGGCCATGGCACAGGAGATTTTCCCTCCTACCTCCTTTGCACCTTCTGTGGGGTTTTGGTCCCGTCTGGGGTTCGCCCTATTTGGACACTGGTTTGACCAGTGCTGATCCTGTCCGCAATGCCAGCACTGTTGTCTACGTCCCGGGATGGTCACGAGGACCTTGTAGGTTATTTATCTGAGTTGCCTAGCTTGATTGGCTCTATCTTGGAGCCTTCTTCTGCAAAGGCTCCAAAGATTTCTCCTATCTTTGATTTGTTTTTGGTTGGTGCTACCCAGTGAAGGGTAACCCTGATTTTTTCGTCTTCTTATGTACAGACATCTACCTTGAAGTCCTTATCATTCCCGAATGATTTCCCTAGTATACGGGTTCTCACTCGGGCGGATGTTGGAACCAGGAACCAGACAAAGGGGTTCTCGAAGCGATCGAGAGAACTCACTTCGTCCGGTGTTAGTTTCAGGCACTCTATTAGGCTCGCCATAGTGGCCTTAACAGCCCCTTGGCCTGACAGCTTTAGAAGCAAGGTACCTGGGGCGTGGACAAGTCCACCATCCAGGTCCTTTTTTTCAATAAAAAATGTCTTAACTGACATTTTTACAAGGGTTTATCACAAGTACAGAGACAGAAAAGAGACGATAACTACACTACAAACTACACAGTACTTTACTACACAACCCTCGCGCCGTCCACTCTAAACAGTAACACACAAAAATCCACAGAAACACAAGTAATCCACAGAAATAAATCCTTAAGTGTTAGCTACTTAATCCATCTCTTATTCGAATCCTCAAAAATAAATACAGTTCCTCTATAATAAATAAGGTTGAAGAAAATGAAGTTTATAAGATTACTATTCGTTTTAAAGTAGGTCTAACTAATAATGCATACTAATTAGCTTTTTGTTTTAAAAAAACTGCTTGCATAACTTATTTTAAAAATTAAAATGAAATAGATTTTTCGCTTTCAGGAAAAAAAAAAAGTAGCCGCTGCATCAGAACTTTGAATGGTCTATAAAATATTGTCATGTCGGATTTTCAATATCTTTTCTAGTTTACGAGATCCAAACGGGACAGACGGACAGACAGGCAGACATTTCACACAAAACTAATAGCGTCTTTTCACCTTTCGGGGGCCGCTAAAAAAGAAAGAATCCTTAAAAAGATTGGAGTACATAAGGGAAAAAAACGATTTATAACAGTAATATTGTTAAGTTATTAACGCGCCTTGTCTTTATAATAAACGATGTTTGGTGCATATTCATAATGGCTCTATTTTTAAGCACATTATTTTGTTTTAATATAAACATTAATACATTCTACAACAGACATTAATGGAACGAGGTCCACTTTATGCATATTAAATAGGTATATTTTTTACTATCCGATAGTGATATCCGACCGGAGCCGAATAGCACCGGATAGTAAAAAATGCCGTATATTCCGCAGAAGCCGGAGCGACTATCCGGTGCACCCCTAATATATATAGATAATTTTAAAAAAACAATTAATGTGATTTACAGTTCTTTCGGCAGTCAAATCCAGAAAGTTTGGCGATGATGTATTAATTTTTTTTTCGAAATAGGCTGCTGTCCATATATAGCGGGTTGCCGTGGGAAAACCCATGTTTAAAAAAAAATCGGGAGAGAAGATACATTAATATTAAAAGCAAAGCGTCAAGTCAGGAAAGTTCTGTGACTGAATCAGTCTGTGACCGTCTAAAGAGCTATTTGATTGTTGCAGTGATACTCAAAATATGGCATGCGGCCCACATCCGGCCCGCGACATAGTTTCATCCGGCCCTCAGAAATGTCGGCACAAATTGTAGAAAATGCCCATAAAAAAAGATGTGTCTTTACTTTTCGAGCGCGTTAGCGTGATGTGGTACGGTATATAGGCTCAGGGCCCCGCATATGACACTCGCCCAGGGCCCCGCGGTCTGCTAAACCCGCCTCTGTAGGCTACTGTAAGAAGTAGATAGTTTGCCCAAGCGAAGAATGATTTTGTATAGATCTAGATTCTAAAGTTATAATCAGTAAGTTAGTTTTCGTTTAAATTAATTTAAATTATGTAGGCTATATGTAGATATAGAACCAATATAAATAAATATCTATTATGTATAATAGTGTTATAACTAAAGCTTATGAGTAAATTGTTAAAATAACATTTTCGGGAGAGCAGTAGTCTCTCAAATTACGTGATATATGAGAGTTTGGAGGTTTATAACTTTTTTTCCCTTGAATTTAATATCTTTCAACTCAGTTAAGAAAAACAAGTAATCCAGTGATTAACAAATTTACATTGTGCTGACCACATGACACCCTCGTTAACCGTAGGCCACAGAAACAGTTGACCTTTACATCATCTGCCATATAGACCACAAGGTCTGAAAGGGGAACTTTACTTTTTTAAAAATTATCTTTCACACGCTTCTAGTGTGTTTACACTGCAGTTGTGTATCATCATCATCATCATCATCAAACTCCATTTGAGTGAGGGCTTGAGAGGCTTAAATCCCTCTTGCAAAAGCCCAGGACAGAAACCCTGCTGTCTTGCGTACTGCATAAATGTCGCCATACAGGTAGAGAATATTTGGCTTCCCAGACCTGTCGAGACGGTTTCCTCTTCCTCCCCGTAGCGGGGGCACCGTGAATCGAAATTTGGCCATAGCCGTGAGAAATATGAGCCAACAGGACAACGGCCTGTCCTGCACTGTGCTATAATAGCTTGCTCAGGCCTGGACAGCCTCCACCACGGGGAAGTGCGGTCAGGGAGCCTCATGCGCTCCCAGACTCCACGGGCTTTTGGGGACTTGACCCAGCACTCAAACCACCCCTCCATTTCTGTCCCTTGAATTGCAGCAAGAGCATGATGATAGCCCACAGCCTGTCCAGCGGGTGGAACCCGCCCTCCCCGGTGGGCCAAGGAGTCCGCAACAGTGTTGCCAGTTGTGTATAAATGTAACTGGGTTATTAAGAGGTCACATTGCGAATAAGTATATCACAAATAAAGAAGTAAATAGTAGATAAAGATTAAAAACATGTGTAGTTGTTATATTTCTTCGGAAAGTAAATTGTATTGTGTAAGTTAGTTTATAATACGTCTTTATTATTCACGCGATATGATGATCTATGACGTTAATTTGATTTGTATCACTGCGCGTAGCGCATGTAAGGTGCGTGCGATATTATGAATGGAGTTATTAAAATATATGTCAACACAGTTATAGCGAATAAATTTGTGTCAAAAATGTCATCAGTGACTCTTTTACTTTTGGAGACAGATCTCAAACAGAAGGCCACTGGGCGCTCATACTGTATGAGGGTGGCAACTATTGCTACATCGTATTTCTCAACTATCTGAGGTTGACTATAGTCTTATGGTGAAGGTAGTTGCTTTCTTTATCTCCTGCTTCACTAAAACAACGAAATAATTGGATGTTCCTTCCATCTGTTCATCGACTCGGGGCTTTGGATATGCATCCAGTGAGGTTAACCGATTTATTGTTAGAATGTAATCAATGTCCATCCTTCTTGTATGCTTCTCGTTTGTTGTCACAACACCTGAGCTCTCCAAAGAGATTTTGAGGGTTCAGTGATATTGTCCAAAATGTATTTTCTCACTCAATACATTTTCTATAACCTATCGATTATGTTCTGTCACTTGTCTGCAGTCTGGAGCAAGGTTACTAAATAGGCTGGGTATTTCGACTAGTGTAAAGGATCGCGATCTCCTCGCAATGGTATGGTCTATTCCTGAGAGAAACTTCAAAGGTCTACTTATATTATGTACGCAGGACTAACACTCTAACCTCACTATAACTCTTTGTAGAGTGAGATATGTCTTTTCCGGTGGCCGCTGTGTTGGATGCCAGAGCAGTTATAAAGATGTTTCTTATGTAAATGTCTCTGTGCTGCTCTTCGGTTACTTTAAACTCATAGTTTCAGGATAGGCTTCTGCAGTTTCAATAGAATTGACTTTGAGCCCGGCTGCTGTTTCCGTGTAGTAACTAGAGTTCTAGCAGTGACTTCATTTAATAGGCGTAACCTTGTGTTTATCTATAGCCAGCGAGTTAGACGATAGATCCCCAATGAACATGTCATCTCTAAGAGATACCTTAGTTCTAACAATTAGATTTTTTTTTCTCTTCGCTAAATGCATTAATTGACGACAGACAATTCAAAAATGTGTCCTATCGTATGCCTTTGTATCTGAGGCCACGGAAGCATTTGGTTCAATATGCTCAACTCTTTTGGTCTGAGCAATTGATCTATTAAGGTTTCAGAATTCTGACACTTATCCAGACACATAATCTATCTCAATAAATAATAATAAACTACTAATGTCACGCTTCTATGTGCAAGTCAGCTAAACAAGTGGACTAAAACTAGAAACAGTGTGTGATCGACAAGGTTAATATGTTACGTGTAGATTCTTCAAAAGAGATGTTTTAATAAGCTTGTAAGCATGAACAGGAAAAGATAGAAGGTTGAAGAGAACGTGAAGAAGGTTGAAAAAGACGAAGACAATCCCGACAAGTCTTTATAGGAGACCATATAAAGGGAGCAAAGCTAACTAGCTAGGTCATTGGTCAAGAGTAGTTTGTTACTAGTTATTGATTGTCAGCATTTTCATAGTGTTTTATTTATTTATATTATACTATTTTTACAAGTAATTTATGTTCAATGTGAAATTGTTAATCGCTGGATTACTTGTGTTTTACTTGAGTTGAAAGATATTAAACTCGAGGGGAAAAATGTTATACACTATGTTGTTGTTGTTTTGTGTGTGTGTTTACGTAGAGGCACCTCCGAACTCTCCTATATATTACGTAATTTGAGAGACACTACTGATCTCCCGAAACAAGACGTGAGATTCGCTTACAGAACTACACATTTCTTGGCTTTATTTAACAATATTCATTTCAACAATAAAAACAAATATACACATCTCACTTGAACACACAACGGACATGACCTTTCAACACGCTGGTCGCACACCAAAAATAGAAAAATTCAATTGCATAACAGAAACAGAAACACTAATTTTGCATTTTAAGTTGGTTAGCAATAGAATGGACTATGTAATTGCAAATACAGCTAAATAAATAAACACTGTAATACAGCCAAAGAAATGAGCCCAAGGAACGAAAAAATCTCTAAGCACCATCTTTTTTTCTTCATCTGTATTGGCTCCGTAAAGAGATGATTTGATTGCCCTTAACTGTTGACTTTGTAACAGAATGCCAGGCTGGTCACTGAAAGAAGTCACCCTTGGAGCGGGACTATGGCAGTGGTCATCACTTGTCGGAATCGATTTATTCTAACACTGCTCGTATATTCAGGAACTATTTATTCTAACACTGCTCGTATATTCAGGAACTATTTATTCTAACACTACTAAGTTATATACTAGATAAACAAGGTAACAAAGACAGTTTGTGTGGAAACACAAACTCAAAATCGGCTCCCGAAGTGGTCCACCCAGGCAGGTAAAAAGACAGGTTTCAGTATTTTAGAAAGAATATCAGATTAAAATTCTATCAAAGGCAAAGGACAGAGAAGAAGGATGACAGATCTTGTGTGATGCCCCAACGGTCCATCACAACAAGGGATAGGTGAAATTGAAGATGAAGTTAGATGTGAATCTGGCCTAACTGATGTCTAATAATGATTATCTAATTGATCTAATTGTTTTGTAACGTTATGCAAACCCTCAAGAAAAAAACCCATCTCCGTTACAAAAAAATTCCTTTTTCTTTTAAATGTGGTTTATTCAGATTATACTTTCATTGACACTTACACACAAGACAAATGATGGGTTTTCTTTGCGTTTGATTTTGTAAGTGAAGTGTTTCAGTTTCCTGGTAGTACTGAACTACAGCAGTTCTAGCGATAATATGAATATTTTTTGTTTTGTTTTAATGTTATCATTATTTTTCAGTCATTTTGCAGAAAACACTTTAGAAATCTTAAAACATAAATATGCTAACAGAAAGGAAAAATTATAATAAACTAAAATGAATAATTTCAGAATATATCATTTATTTACATTCCAAAAGAGTACTTTGAAAACAGGCAAATATACTTGTCAGATTTATACACATACACACACACTTTCACAAAATTGAATTGTACGAAATGTCACGTAGAAATTCTATCACTGCTTGAACGGGGTCACCAAATTTCAAAATCCTATTTTTAGCAAGCTATGCATTGTTGTAACCCTGCCTTGCACCAGTGCTTGAGGTGCGCACTAGCGGACTAGTGAACGTAAACAGGAAGACACTAGAAGAGAGAGAATAACAGTGCATCAGGGATTGTGAAGAGTCTGAATGTTTGGGAAACTAAGAGGCCAACTTTTGTGCTGCCTGAAGGTTGTAGTAGGGACCTGGAGCGAAGCGGGGACGGCTGTCGTTGGTCCACATTCGGGTTAAGTAGCAAAGGACTGGTATACTTAGTAGTAAGACTCTGAGGAAGCTGAAGGATGAATCATCATGTTATGTGTTTACCCTAGTGAATAAACACAACTATTTATTTCCTGTTAAACTGTGTTGAGTTGCATGCCTAACCTAGAGTTCCAACAGTATTTTAAACATTGGTGTAAAATGGAAATGATATAAAATTTAAAGTTCTCTCGTTCTCTGCAAATATGGTTGTAATAACCTTATGAAACACTACAAGAAGTCATGTCTTGATCCTAGGCTTTATTGAACAAGAATGACAAAACAGTTCACGATAACACAGTACACACACACACACATAAGCTGACCTGGACACCAAGACATTTTGACACATTAGAACAGATCAGTTCACAACACACAACAAGAACATAAATACACAACAATGGTATACTTTCAGATCGATTACTATTGACAAAGAAAGAGACATCAACACAAATGCTGCCCAGGACATTAAATTACTAATACTCCGGTACTTGTAGACACATCATATAGAAGTCCGCGCTATTTTGTCGGGAAATTTAGCGCTATTTTGTCGGGTCACCCTATTTGAGAAGGGTTCTTCTAGTGATCAGGATAGGGCTCGAGTCAGAAGCCCAGGATCAAAGCTAGTTTCTAAATGGACAATAGGTGTTGTTGTAAATGTAAGCCGACAAACCTGTGAATAAAACATATCTGTTAATCAACTTGTTACATTAAATAGATGAACATGATTAAAACTATTGCTGCAATCCTGTGCAAAAACAATGTATTAAAATTAGTAATGTATTCTCGCAAGCAACTAGAGATTCACCAACGTTACGATGACAGCATTTACTAATGAACAGGCTCAACACCATAAGAAACACTAATGCCAAGACGGCTAATTTATTGACTTAAGTCAAAATACAAAGAGGCTTCACTACAATATGAAACAATCTTGACAGCATTTGTATTAATTAACTTAAAGATTAAAAAAAACAAGCAAAACACACACAGAAAAACAACTTTTGACAACAAAAAACAAAACAAAAACAAAGCTTATATTAAGTGTATCAATTAGACAGACAGAGTTGATGTAGTCTAGGCTTTGTAACCAAGTGAACACGTTCTGTGGTGTGTGTGTGTGTAGCCAACGTCTACGAGGCAGTCAAACTAGGTTTCCAAGTTATTGAAAAAGCAGTATATGTGAATAAAGTAAAGTTCTCTTTCAGACCTTGCGATCTATAGGGCAGATGATATTTTGTCGGGGATACCTCTGTTTCTTTGCCAATGGTAAAAGAGCAGTGTGTCATGTGGCCAGCACAACGACCGACCGCCTTTACTTTCTCCAATTAAAGACAGGTAACCGTTAGAGTTGGTTGGACTCAGGGGAGCCCTATAAATCCTGAAATTCAAAATCCTAGTCTTCACCGAGATTCGAACCCAGGACCCAAGGTTCGGATAGCGCTTAACCACAGATAGTGCCTCCATGACCTTGTGAGATGGGCAGTTACATAATAGAGGACTAAGATTTGTATTTGCATATTGAAGTCCATATGCCTGAGAAATTGGCAAGGAGTGAAACTGAATCCTAAACACTATGTTCCTTGATAGAGCATGTTCTGATGCCTTCAATGGGAATGTCAAGTACATGTTTATGCTAATGTATATGGTAGCTGGAATTTTTCCACAATAAAAGATTCTAAGTGTTATACTCTATTCAGTTAGTAATTGCGTTTAATAGATAGTTTCAAAATTATCTAATAAATTTTGGCCTGTGATTTATATATTGTTACGTTGAATTAAAACGGCCTTCCACACATAAATATATAACTGGAAATTCTAGTTTGACTATTCTAAATTTAACCCTTTTACCATCCTTAAAACAAAATAAAAAAATACTTACAAAAAAACAAAGCTTATATTAAACATAGTTATACCGATTAGTCTGGATCAATCTTGTAATAGACAAATAACAATAAATCTGCGCGATTACAAAAATTTTTACCAGCAAAGTATAATGGCGGCTAAATCAATTTATATAATCACATCTGTCAATTACAACTACTTTCCCTTGTTCGATACCAAACAAAATAATTAAGTGCCAATTAACTAATGTTTTTAGTAGTGATTCTTTTTATAGTTGTGCTAAATTTCAGCTTGATCCGAAATAGGGTGTCGGAGAAATAACGTGTACACATTTTGACTAGAATGATGGAGTATGTTACTATTGTTATCAATCTTATTTTTCTACTTAAATACTTAAGTGATCCAAACTAACTGATACAAATACGCTGAACATAAGCTTTGACTTTAAACAAAAATACATTTTTTACACACTACCTTTATTCAAGTCACAGGTTCATAGAGGCACCTGGACGCTGATCTCAAAAACCTCTCTCTTTGGCTATAGCTTTTAAATACCTTGGTACTATTCTAGACAATAAACTAAATTTTACTGCAAATACTGATTATATCAGCAAAAAAGGGCAGCAAAGATTACGACTACTGAGAAAACTGTCTTCGTTTAATGTTAGTGAAAGGCCTTGTATGTTTTATCACGCTCACATCTGCAATATTTTAAGTTTCAATATCACTGCCTGGTATGGCAATCTAAGCATTAAAAATAAAAGTAAACTTCATAAAATCCTAAATGCTGCTGGTAAAGTCATTGGCAAAAAAACAAAACAAAACCCCATTTGGGCAGCTGTTTGAGACAAACATCCATTAAAAAGCTAAAAAGATTCTATAAATAAAAAATCACCCTTTGGGTCAGTATTTTGTGATTTTACCATCACAAATAGATACAAGACACCGATAGCAAAGACAGACATAAAAACTCTGTTGTTCTCCTGGCAATAAAATCATTAAATAGAAACAATCTGATATAAACATTTCACATGTAAATTATGAGTGAGTCTTGTGTGAATGTACATTTTTTTTATACGAATCTCACTATCCAGGCTCTCTGCAAACTGCACCTTACACCACCAACTTAAAGAACTTGACAACTCAGGGCTCCGAAGTAACGTAACACTTTAATAGTTGAATAAATAACAGCCAATACTGTACAATTGGCAACACGTACACTGTACAAATATCTCTCCGATAACACCGTTCCGCCGTATCAACTCTTGCACTGGCCTCTCCGTCTCGTTCCGGGCTTGCACTGGGTTCAACAGTTCAGGACTGACTTCACACACTAGGCTCGTTGTGTCGGACTCGATCACAGACCAAGATCAAGACGCCGTTCGCCTCAACTGTACTTGATAGTACTCCGCACTGAACCGTCGTAATGCTCCGTACAGAACCACACCGCTGAACTGTGCTGTAGTCAACCGGACTGTAGTGAACCGGGCTCTGAACCCTTTCCGTGAACCGTCTTGACTGCGACACCTCCGCTCTTATATAGGGTCCCTACTGGCCTTCTCGAACCGGACAGAACGCCGCTCGACGTTTCTAGGTGGTCAGATGACTACAACTCTCGTGACGCTCCTGAGCTCTGTTCACGACGTCGATCCTTCCCGGACCGCCGTCGATCCTTCCCGAACCGCCGTGTTGACACTCGTCTCGGCTGACAGTCGTAACTCGTCACGGTTGACCGCTCGTCTAGCGCTGGCCTGGGGTGATTTGCGTCGGCTGACTACACACACACCACTACCCCCATTTGTGCCACCACCAGGTTTATAACAGTTATAATGTTTTGTCTGGTGTAATGCACAAATTGTAAGAACACGTTCTCTTACGGACAATAAAGATTATTATTATTATTTTTATTATTATACATTTTAAAGTTGATGTAAATATCTGAGAAAAGAATTACTAGCTCTAGTTTGACCGCTATCATTTTTCAAGTAAAAAATGAAATAAATTTAAATTTGGCTATACATTGGAGTAAATCAAGACATGGCGTAGTCAGCTGTAGTGTTTATTAGATTTGAGTACTAATTTAAATTTATTGATACATTATCTAGAAATTTTGCTTAAATATTTATGTAAATCTAATATAGGTTACATCTAGATTCTAGATCTAGTAGTAGATATAGATCTAGACCTTAAGAATTCTAAACAGCAATCTAGATCTAGTTGTCTATTAATATAAATAGAAATTAAACTTTACATCATAAATGCGCTTTACATACAGAGCAGCAATGGCTGACACTTTTTTCAATTTGTCTTGACCTTTGAGTAGGTTAGTTAACATGTTAAAATGCTACATTCCTTGACTACGTCATGCTGACCAGACGTCTGTCTAGCTGTGCGGGTATATCTCCAGAGGTAGAGATGAACAACTCCCACCCCCTTTTATTTGTTTAGTCCATCACATTGAGGTTTTTTTATAGGCAGGTGACCACAAGTTAAATACGATGGACGTAGGTTTAATGTCAGCGTATTGACACTCTCTAGAGGTCACACCTTTCGAGGGAACTGAGTTTGTTTGTTTAGTAGTTAATCTTTATTAGGGGGTCTGGACTACAGGAGCCACACCTCTAAGGTAGCTAGGTATATTTCCAGATGAACAACTCCCTCCCCCTTTTATTTGTTTAGCCCATCACATTGAGTTCATTGATTGACAGGTGACCCCAAGTGAGATACGATGGACGTAAGCACTCTCTAGAGGTCACACGAGGGAACTATGTTTGTTTACTTAGTAGTTAATCTTAATTGGGGGTGGGGGGGTGGACTGGACTTCAAGCCAAACATCTACACGTGTATCCGGACAAAGAGTTTGCTTATTTGGAGAAAAATCTTAATCACGTGGTTGGGCTAGAGGCCACACCTTTTCAAGTGTGCCGAGTTACTTGAACATAAATCTCAATTAGTAAGCTGGACTAAAGATCACACGCACCTAAATGAGTGACCTTTAGCTACACAGAACACAAACCGCGAGATTATATAGCCCAGTAAGCCAGTAACTAATAATTTTGTAGAAGACACGACCAGGGCTATCTTTAAATGGAGAGCTAAACACCCCCTTCTCTTTATTTTATGTCTTTGGTCCTTGACACCCAATTTATTGATAGACATTGACCATTTTTAAGCCAGAATGAAAAAACACAACGTGCTAACAAAGGATATTACACTGTCAATAAATTTTAGGCCTACGGTTTAATACTCTTTCTAACGTGTTAACTTGAATATTACTCCTGCAGTTAAGTGTCTTGATTTGATAACAATATTCTTGATAATTTGTGACAGGCAATTAACCCTTTGTTATTACTTTTTTTTTACTAAAGATGCGTACTTAGCCACTGTGTATCAGGCTATGACGACTTTTACACACCTGACATCCATAGGCTTACTATCGTTACCTTTTGTAACAGTTCCTGAAACCATGAATAAAATAATTGAAAAGTAATAATTAAGGAAGATGTTTCTAGCATACGTTCTTTGCATTTAATGTTTCTTACGTACGTTCTTTGCACATGTTTTGCGTGTGTGTATTTTTTTGCCTTGTATTAAAATCTTTAGAAAGAAAGCTAATTTCATTGTTTAATTCTTTTGACTTAATAAATAACGGAAAACCTTACAATAAATTTTAAAATCACAAAATTGTTGGATCTAGCAAACAAAGAAACATTATGCTGGACCGTAAAAAAAACAACAACCCTTGACCTCTAACTAGTGGACGGGTATAATTTATCTACATGCTTGACCGACCACTATACAAGGCAGATTGCACTTTACTTATGAGATTTACATTAGTAACTATTTAAATATATACTAACATTATTTACAGTAAATTTTAAAATCACAAAATTGTTGGATCTAGCAAACAAAGAAACATTATGCTGGACCGTAAAAAAAACAACAACCCTTGACCTCTAACTAGTGGACGGGTATAATTTATCTACATGCTTGACCGACCACTATACAAGGCAGATTGCACTTTACTTATGAGATTTACATTAGTAACTATTTAAATATATACTAACATTATTTACATTGACCTTCCTACACACATCCTTTACAGTTGGTAGCATCGTACATACACACAGACACACTCATGCTATACAGATTTTTAGAAATACTGTTAAGCTTGAATAAATCAATTGGTAACAGAGTTTAAAACAATAAGGTATATAAAAAGAAAAAATATAAAACCAACCAATATAGGTATGTTATTTAACAGTTTCGTAAAATGTTCAGCAACACAAGCTATTAACAAGACACTTAGGTATCCGGCTCCGGCCCCGGATGAATATCAAATTTTACTATCCGTTCATATCCGGCCCCGGCCGGATATCAAAAGTACTATCCGGTGCACCCCTAATATATATAATTCTCTTCTTCGCTCAACAGTTTGGACGAGCAAGAAGTAAATGAAAGACCACTCTCTTTTCTGCGGATAGTCACCCCAGAACAAGTATTCACAAAATAGCAGGGCCGGACCGATGTAACCAAGAAAGATCACTCTTTTTTTTATTTCTACCTCACGTAAAAAAAGAGGGGGGGGGGGAATATACTCTGTAGCAACTATCGAGGTGAAAGAGAGCACGGTTCAGGAAAAAAAGAGGGGGGGGTATTTTTTCACCCTTCGCTACGGATTTTGCTTTCTTGGTCGTGCTGTTTGCGCGCTGGACTGTCCCATCCCCCTTCGTCCTGCGGGAGGTTTGGACTAGGAAGTAATCTAATCGTCAACTCTGAAGGAACATCGTAAACATGTAAAACATTTTACAAGCAAACATTTTACAAACACTAAATAGCAGCGTGTGACAAGTCAAAAGCTCGTTGTCAGAGTCACTCAAATTTATCACAGCATTAATTATCATTATGCATTATTTATTTATTTTATTTTGGTTATTTCCCCGTCCTATCCCCAATTTCTTCACCCGCCCCACCGTTTCCTCTCCAGGCTAGACTGAGTCCACCACCTTAGCGACCTTTTCACTTATCTTCCCTTGACCGGGGTAAAGATAGACACATTCTCTTTGATCGTTCCGGCCAGATGTCTGACGGGCGCAGTTGACACCACCTTGTGTGGATTGCAAGTCACTCTTCCCCACGTCTCTCTTTGATCTAGGAGTCCACGCGGACCAACACGCCCATTGACCTTTCCAATGTGCGACCTCCATCTCAAGTCCACGTGTAAGATAATTCTAAGCCTAGGACATTTCCTGTTTCCGCCCGCATTTTCCAGGCCTATATAAAGTAGACCCAAATCAAATCAGACCCTCTTATTTCTCATTATATCTGAGCAATCGAGTCTGGACTACTTCATTTATTCTCACTCCTAGAGGAATACCTGGTGGTAAGCCGAACTTAATCACAAGTTCCATCTTAGTTACTTTGTGCATATTTCTCACTGGAGACTATTATGTGTATTTTATTATTTCATTTATATTTTATTAGTGCATTGTGTATTTCTCACTAGCGTAAGTAGAGAACATAAACATGTTCTATGTATGTATTTATGAATTGCATTAATCTATTAATGCTACGTTGCTCAATTGATCGTTGATGCAACCATGTATATATTTGTACATCTTATTTTATTTCCTTTATCTCGGTTGACCGCCTTGATAATTTTACTAGCGCACTAATACTGCGTCTAGAAAAGATTTATGAGTTATCTCCCCTGTAGTCATTTCACTCTAACGAGAGTTGCGCCTCTTGAACGGACACCCTTTCCATTCAAGCGCACTCCATTGTTCTCGACCGACGGTCATATGTAAACAAACCGTCTTGGTCGCTGACCACCGCCCATTTCACTCCCCTCCCCCCTTCTTTCTCTATCCACCTGTGTTGTTTATTTGAGATTAATATTTCCCCTTCTTTGTACATTTTATATTATTACTTTCCCTTTTATGTACATTCTTATATTGCTACTATTGCCATTTATTTTTCCAATCCCCTTTGTCATCATCTCCCCATTGTGCTTTAAAGCAATTTCACCAATCTGACGAATGCACCTCAGTCGAGGGCATCGATAAGATGCATGAGAGACCTGTCCTAACTTGTCTTTATTTATCTGCAGCCTCCCTCAGGTGTCTGCCTATTTGCTATCGAGAATCACCTACCTTTGTGCTCAGTGCTATTCAGCACTGCACTTGCCTATTTATCGGATCACTCACCTGCCTATTTATTTGGCATTGTCTGCTAGTCAACCGCCTATCTGCTGTTGAGTATCCCCTCCCGCCTACGTGGATCTACTCAACTCTACTACTTGGCGCTATCGGCCTTGCCCGCCTATTCAACAGTCCACCTGTCAACTTATTAGGTGCGACGACCCTATAGACTCAGATCTGTGCGAGACGTCATAGCTACTCCAAACCCTCTGCAACTCACTGGACTTATCCTGTTCACTACGCTGCCCACGGCAGATCCGCTCTGCCCGCAGTACCACCTGTGCCAACGGTAGCCAGCCACCCGCACTACTGTGCCCACTACAGATATCAGAACTTTGGATCGAGACTCCACAAGAACTGAATCACCGGCGTCCCTCTACCCGCTAGAGCGCCACCTCCAGCTGAAGAACCTTAAGCCAGGACACAACCAGCTGCGACATCAACAGGATAAGCAGCTAAGTTCAGAAGACAAAGTGACATACTCTCTTATTAAGTGCAAGAGTGATGATTAGACATAGTATACACTAGAGATAGATGCAAACCCTCCCCCTTTTTATTCTTTTATGTAAATATTTATGTAAATAAATATTCTTCATTTTAACTTTGTATCTTTCTTTCATTGCTTGTCTCGTTGCGTGCCTGCTCCCGATTTATATGCTGACGGGTTGGTGTGTGATAATTTCAAAAAAAATCATCTCCTAGACCAGTGATTCCCAAAGTGGTCTATATAGACCCCCAGGGGTCTACGAAGACTTCCAAGGGGTCTACGAAAGTTAAAATGGGAATTGGGGGTCTATGAGATGTGCTTGGGGGTCTACGATAAAGAATCTCAATTCAGCATGTCGTGACTTTAATTTTGACAATTGGAATTTTTTCATCCACACATTTATGATTTGTACCTTAGGAAATCCTTAAAATTTTTATCCTGCTGAGTAAATGAAATATTGTTTAATTTAATTTGATAACTATATTTAAATAGTGTAGTTTTGTCTTGTTATAAATTTAACAAAAAGAAATGTCGACTGTTCAGTGTTAAGTATTTGAAATTGAACTTCATTACTTCCCTGTCAAACATGCGAGTGTTAATGTGCCATTTTTTTATGATGCTATGAAACCAATCAAGCTGGAGCATAATTTGAGATGATGTCACCCGATAAAAAGATAAAAGCTTGCAAAACTTTCAAATACTTAAAGATAAAGTTCAGAATACACCCACAAAATCTCTCTTTAACCCGATATTGAGAAGATGATGATTAAAGTAAAATACTGAAAACCTCACATGATATTGATTTTCACCAGCCATTGAAGAAATTGTAAAAACTCTTACACAAACTAATATCATTAAAAGAATTTCATGTTTGGGTTTTGTGGCCGGTGTCTTGTTTTGGGACTCTTGATGAAGAATGCAATTTTGAAGACATGGTTGGCATTCTCTGGTGACACTCCAAAAGGGCTAATTTCAATGGTCCCAATTTTAAGCTTTCGGAACATATGTTTTCTCATTATGAGGTGTACAGTTTTGATGTGAACAATTATACGTGGTCCTATAATTGGGATAGTTTATAATAGGTTTCATCTTTCTTGTATATCGAATAAGAGCTTGTCCATTTCTCGTTTTTACAATTCACTATTAGTTTCTTCATTTCTTCCTGATAGAGAGCGATGTTCAAGTGTGTATTTGTTTTCTTACATTTGGCAAGTGTGTTAGCCTTCTATTTCTTTCTAGTTCAACATTGGAGAACAGTGTTCTTGCTGTTGTTGCACTTTACAAGGTCACACAATATGTTTTGTGCAAAATCTTTTGGATGCTCCTTCAGATTATGTGGATAATTACATCCTATTCCAAATCTCCCGAAGGTAGATGCAAGCAGGCAAGTTGACAACCGATCGTCAGTCCATGCATCATGAGTTGTTTTATCTAGGAAGCATCAGAGTTGTCAAGCTTTGAAGGATTATTTTTATATTGGTCACGAAATAAATTTAATTGTTTGGTGAATTTTACTGATTCGCTAGCATGGTAGCTATTAGATCCAGTGCTCCTATTTCTTCTCTGTGGTTGTCATAGAGCTCATTAGTTACAATGAACTTAATTTTTATATTATTTTTTCTCCATTTGGCCGTTAAATGAGTATTCCAGCTCCTCCGTTTGTGGTGGCTTTCTGAGAACCATCCATGCAAACTCTGACCCATCGGTTTTTATGGCGATGGATTTGTAGAAGAGTTCACTAAATTCTTGATCTCTGTTGGAATATAGTCAAATATTTCTTTCTTCTTATGTAAGTCTTTGCAAACGAAATATTTCTGGAACATATTTCTCTATAAAGCTGGCTGAATCAACCTTGTCAGGTAATGATTTTTTTTATTCAAATTATTATGGCTCAAGAAATCCAAAAAAAAAAAAGCTCTTTGTGAAAACTTTAACTATGATACTTAAGGCACAATAATATTTAATGTTTTGAAGAACTACTTCATAAAACAACAAATCCGTATTTGAAAAATAATTTCTGTAGCAACGGATGGTGAGCTTGCAAGCCTTTAAAAACAAAAAGTTTCCAATGTGTTTAGTGATTGTATGCTGTACGTGTTAACTATTAAATAATGGGTTGAAATTTGAATTTTGTTAATCAATTTATTTTAAAAAATTGATTCAACTTAAAATGTAGTTTTAAATTACTTTTTCACTCCTCGTGTCACTGGTTAAATATTATTTTAAACAAAATGTGTAATTTGAAATTGATGAATTTTCAAAAATTCAATATAGCCCTAACTTAAGCAGGGGGTCCACGGAAAACCAGAAAACATGGCAAGGGGTCTACGAGACAAAAAAGTTTGGGAACCACTGCCCTAGACATTCAACGCGCCAAACGCACGTCACCTTCCCCAACCTGTCACACAGCGCCGGACTTAACCATTGTGACCAAGACGTCATTGAAAGAGAACAAGTAATCTACTATGTATATTTGCAGGTCACTAAATAGCAGGTCCGGACTTAACAATTGTGGGGCCCTATGCGAAACGGATTTCGTGGGACCAAGTTTGGGTAGGAAAGCGGATAATAAGTGAAATTTAAGAGTTTGTATTAGAAAATAAATTCGTCTATGCATTTTATTCATTCTTTACTACGTACAGAATAACTTGCATATAGCAGTCATATAGTCTATCATAATAATTCAGTTTCCTACATAGATTACACTTAATAGCAAGAATTACCAAATGTCAATCGATCTTTGAGAATTGTTGACCTCAAGTAATTCTTCATTAGTTTGAGGCGCGGGAAGCTTCTTTCACCAGATTACACAATTATGGCTAATGCATAATGCGTAGGATTGGCGTTTTCCATATTGAATGACACCCCAAAATGACAATTTTTGTCTATATATTCCGTTTATACACCTTGAATTATCGCGGGTCCTATGAAAGTGCGGGTCCTATAAAAGTGCGGGGCCCACTGCGGTCGCATAGGTTGCAGTAGCCTAAGGTCGGTCCTGCAAAATAGCGGCGTATACTACGCCGCCGGTCGAATAGTTTTATTATATTTGAATTTTAATAATGGAGTTATCGTCTTTTTTTTAAATATATATTTCAAATGTTTTTCTTGTTTAATGGGTCACACTTTTTGTCATGCTGTTAATTTCATACATTTAAAAAGTTTTGGTGGGTTAACAGACGAAATGACCCGGGGATGAAATGACTGGGAACACGGAACATCCCTCAGACTCATTTTTTTTTCACATACAAATAAACGTCACGAATTTTGACGCTTCACTAACATATTTTTGACCCGTAAAATGAAAATCTCGACAGACCTTCTCTTCACGCTTTTTTTCTAACCTCCAATTTTGACACTTGGCTTAACCAATGAAATCATTTTCTTCAATCAATGAAGTTATTTCCTGTCAAGTGTCATACATGTCATACAAGAGATTGACAGATGTCTGCTTACGTCATTGGAAATTCTGATAGTTGACAGCCATAGATATGTTAGATTATTTAACCTAGACTTTGGTTTATTTTAAATTGATACCTGACAAATAATAATAATAATAATATCAAGAAAGAGACAAAAACTTATATTTAATGAGATAAATAAAGTTTTAGTCAACTATTTTGAGGAGCGAAATGGATACAATTGGACAATATCTTGGAAACAACCAGTCCGCGAAAATTCTTAACAAAATGAAGTCCATATTAAGATCAACTGGAATCAAACTGACACAACTCTTATGTTTGAAAGATACGCTGAGACAGAAAGTTAAACAGTTAAACTAAAATGAGCTAGGTCCTTGTTCCTGTCTAAACATGTCTTATACTACTTTGTGTTCAATGGTGCTCTCATGGGTACCATCAGTGTGGCGAGGGAGCGGAGTTACAACAATAAAAAGGCTTATCTCTGAGTTCAAAGGAGGATGGGTGCGTTGTTTCACGCGGCTACGCTGTCCTAGCTGTGATCAACATTTTTTTCCACATCCAGCGCAGACATCACCATGTGTCTGTCTGTGGTGTTAAGTTTCTCTTTCCGCCGTCTATGTCTGTCCTCTGCAGTAGATTTAATTTTGGTCTCAACTGAGTATCCCACGGCCTTTATATTAAATCTCCGTCTAGTTCAGAAGCCGCATGCTGCCATGTGCTCTTTTCTATGTCAGTTAAAGCAAGCTGGCTTATAATCTTGTCTTTAAAGCGTTTTCGGGGGCACTTCAGATATGCCAAAAGGATTGTCTTTGGTATACAGTTGTTTCCCACTCGGAATATTTTCCTTGCTCAGCATAACTGTCGAAGTAAGGAATGTTCCACTTAACTGTTCATACCAGCATTTGCAAGAACATTGTTATTTGGAGTGAGCTCTTACTATCGCATGCCCATGATTGATCGCAAACATCCTTGGTGAAAGCGTTCAAGAAGACTTAGTTGCTTTTTGTATAGTACCCACGTCTCGAATCCATATAGAAAGGGTTGAGAGAACCACTGCTTGGTAGACATAGGGTTGAGAGAACCACTGCTTGGTAGACATAGGGTTGAGAGAGACACTGCTTGGTAGACATAGGGTTGAGAGACACTGCTTGGTAGACATAGGGTTGAGAGAGACACTGCTTGGTAGACATAGGGTTGAGAGAGACACTGCTTGGTAGACATAGGGTTGAGAGAGACACTGCTTGGTAGACATAGGATTGAGAGACACTGCTTGGTAGACATAGGGTTGAGAGACACTGCTTGGTAGACATAGGGTTGAGAGAGACACTGCTTGGTAGACGTAGGGTTGAGAGAACCACTGCTTGGTAGACATAGGATTGAGAGAGACACTGCTTGGTAGACATAGGGTTGAGAGAACCACTGCTTGGTAGACATAGGGTTGAGAGAACCACTGACAATGATTTTGAATCTAGTTTCTAGTAAATTACTTTCTTTTTTTTTTTTAATCCTGAACAACCTATTGTCGATATTTTTGAAAACAAAAAGTCATTTGACATAAATTTGTTTTAAATTGAAAATACGGAACAATTTGATATCGATAAATAAACTATAGTGACGTATTGTCAAATAATATAATTGTAATATTAGTCAATTATGCGATTTCAAACAAACATTTGACATAATTTATTTTTATAAAATAATAATAATATAATAATAGTTAATGAAATATAAGTCAGTATAGAGATTTTCATTTAGCATTTATATGCCATTTACATTAAAAAACCGGAACAACATATTATTGATCATATGTTTTGCAACGTTAAAGCATGGAAATTAAATGTAATGTAAGGTAGAAGAGCAAACAAACATCGGTTGGCAATTTTTTTTTCACAAAAACGTCCGGGACAATCTATTATATATACTTAAAACTTTTGAGATGCTTCGGAAGGAACATTAAAGGTTAAATCAGATTTTCAATAGCTTTTAAAGTTGTTGTTTTTGTTATCTAAACGTGACAGACAGACCGACCGGCAAACAAATCGCACTAGAATAAGCGTCTTTTGTCCTGATGTGGGTACTAAACAAAAAATAAATAAAATCTGATTATTTTAGAAATTTTGAGGAAACTGATTAGTACGTCATTCAGCAGCTACTCGTTACGCTACTGCACCAAAGTCCCTGCATAAAAAGTCCATTTTAAAAAATGTGCGTGATATTTATGTATTTATGTTTGTTGTGAATATTTCTTGTACATTTTATAAACATATTTGACTTAGTGATACTGAAAATACACAAAAGAATTGTCTTTCTTTGCTAACATATTGAAACAGTACCTGGATGACCGATCCTAGCTCGGTTAAATAATTTCCTAAGTCATTTTGGGAATATTTTTGTAATTACGAAAATGATCGATCATATAAATACTACTAATCTGAAGAGTTACATTTAGTGTTCTGTTAGTTCTAAATGTAATTATACATGGCGATTAAATATAAAGTCTCTTAAGTCCTTCTATAGTCTAGACAAACCACAGCTCACATCCGTCTTATAGTTTTACAATCCATTTTTTGTGTATAACTATTGTAGGTCTACTATTACTGGCTTAGAAGAAAGTCTTTGCAGTGTAACTTCTTAGATGGTTGCGTTCAAACATTTAATTATGGAATTAGTATACATTCATTATGTCTTTAGTACGAAACATCAAGTGACGCAAATCTCTACGTTATAGGGTAAAACAGGCACTTGTGACAAAGTAAAATGGCGCATTTTTTCTTAATAGACTTAAATCATTGCATTAGTTTTCTAAAGAAACGTTTCCATGGGACACCTCTGTTACGCCAAACAATATGCTCGTTACCCATACGGGATACGTGCCCTGCCCAGCCTGACTGTTGGACTATAAGAAGTTCATACCATCCATCCATCCCAGTGGTGCTACAGCCCGTGGAGGGATATGGCCTGCTTATACACATCCCTCCATTCAGATCTCAACTGGGCCTTCCATCTCCAAGCCCTAACCCCAAGCTTTTTACCGAGGTGTATAGTTAAATAAAAAGAGGCTGCAGCGTACGCAAACTCGTTGGCCACTGGCTAGATATCATGTTCAGTGTGAGCACGTAAGGCGTAGAGAAGCTTTGTTAGGACCATTTCCTTTGTTTTGGTACGGGACAGTAGACACAAAGCACGAACTTATGGTAATAATTCAACAGCAAAAAAAATAATAATAAGGCTTGTCTTCGATTCCTAAGATTAATGAGGATTGCAGTATTTCCCGTGGCTACGCAGCCCCTGCTGTGACCTACAAATTTTGCCACATCCAGGGCAAGCATAACCATTGTCAAACAGTGGTCGATTAAGATTTTCTTTTCGCGTCTGCCTCTGTTCTCGGCAGCAGATTTTCTTTGGTCTCAAATGTGTATCCGGGGCTTTGAATAGAGGTAATTCTTTAAGTCCGTCAGTTACGCTGGACAGAGCGGTATCCTGTATGGAAGACGAATCTCAGACGAACGCATGCTAAAGGCAGTCTTTTTTTGGTGAGCTAAAAAAGTATACGACGTAATACCGAAACGCTTAAAAGACCAGTTTAGGCGCCAACTTGCTTTAACTGAAATAGAACAGCTGAAGGTCACCAGCAAAATAAACAACAAAGTACAAGGTATCTACACCGCTCTAGGCAATTCAAGTGTTATCAATTTATAAAGCCTTCAAAACACAATAACTAATCGTACATTGGCACATTTAATTTCATTACTTCTCTTTCATAGTTCTATAATAAATCAATCTACAGTAAGATGGTGTGCAAATGTTTAATTAGGTCTATTGATCCTTGAGAACTCGTTCTTGTTTGCAAAGAAATATTTTAGTGTACTGCGGTAAGCCTAGTGACGTAGGCAGCGTTTTTCCCGTTCACGTCACGGAAAATTTTCATTCATAAAACATTCTAGCCAAAATTAATTTTTCGATAATGAGGCATTTTCAAACCGATATAACGGTCGACCTCGAGTTTTCCCGATGTGGCCAATGAGTTGAGAATTTTTTTCTCACTATTATGCACATACCGTGAACTTTTAAAGAAAATCGTTAGAGCCGTTTTCGAAATAAAATTTATATATATATATAAATATAAATATATATACATACATACATACAAGAATTGCTCGCTTAAGAGTATAGGATTATCTCCCGTACATTTATGTATTGTTTTAGAATTGGTGTATTTTTTTTGAAAAAAAAGCGATTGCATAATTAATTTTATAAACTAAATGGCTTCCTTTTACAAAACAAAAAGTAGCCGTTGCACCTAAACTTTGAAAGCTGCATCGCATGGTGAAATAATATTTTTCATTTCTCTTCTAGTTTTCGAGATCTGAATGTGACAGACGGACAGACGACATTTTGCACAAACGTAATAGCGGCTTTTCACCTTACGGGGACCGCTAAAAAACAAATGACCGGGCCTTCGTCGAACGTTATTTTTCTCCTTCCAACTTTTAACAAATTAAATATTTTAACTCTTTTCATTTAGGTCCTGCAAGTCCAAAGAATGTGCGTTGTTTTAAACTGTGGATTACTACCCTTTCTATAGAAGGATATAACAAAAAAGGTAGGGTCACACTAACTAAATTTATGTTACTTTGAAGAACTTAAAGTCCGAAAATGCGGAGGGGATGCCAAATGATATTGTAATAACTGAAGGTAGGCAACTCAACGAGGTATAGGTGTTTATTTACAAGGAGACATGACAAACACATAGGACATCTGCCTTGAGCACAGCATCTTCAAAAAGGTTCTAGACTTGGGCGAAATCGTTTTCTTCTCCTTCTAATGTCAACATCCTTTTCTGTCTAGTTTCTAGCCGTGCGCACCGTCTGCACTATCTTGGACCGAGGTGTGCATGGTGGGCTTATAACGATATGATGGAATCTGTGAGGGTTCACTTAAGCTTGGCTGGACTTGGTTGGTGTGTTTCTTAACTTGGCTCGTTAGGGGGTATGAATACTCAATTACACTTATTAATACTTGTTTAGTTACTCAAATAAGAACAGATACCGCTAGATAGCCTACACATCAACTCCAACTCCAAATCTCCAAGAATATAACAATATTTTAATATCCAATATTGCTCAAATAAATAATTATAAACAAACACCAGTCCAGGAACCTAATACAACTAACGAACTACCAATGTCACTCTATCGACCAAGGGAAACCCCCATTCAAAGACATCACGTGTATACTGTTCACATTCATGCCTTGGGGGGGGGGGAGAGAATAGGAGAAATAAACAAAGGGATATCACTCTTTCATACTTAAATAGTGTTCAGGGAGCAGGAGTGATTCGTTGACTTTCACTACTTCCACTGGGATACAATCACTCCCAGGAGATTTTCTATTTTTTAAGCAGTTAATGGCTTTTTTGAGGTCACTAAGGCTCGGAAGCTCATCTAGGCATTCCAGTACTGGAAGATCTGGTAGAGAAGCCAGGGCAACATCGTCTACTGTATTCTGTGTGGCATAGACTTCGAGGTAGTGTTCTGTCCATCGTTCTAGCTGCTTGGTTTGATCTGTGATTTTTTCTCCTGATTTGGATAGAAGGGGGGCAGGCTTAGACACTGTTGGACACAGGGCCGCTTTAATGACATCAAATAGAACTTTGCTATTTCCTGAGTGGATTCTGTTGCAGGTATCCCTCCAAAAGTTGTTAGCACATTTTCTAGCTATTTGTTTCGCCTCTTTATTAGCACTTTTGAAGCCCTCCAAAGATTTTGGATTAGGCTTTGTCTTGTGAGCGAGGTGTGCAGATCGTTTTTTCTCGATGCAAGGTTCCATGTGTGCTAGATTCGCTTCAAACCAGTCTACATTTGTGTGTTTTTGAGGCCCAAAGGCGGTGATTGCCGAACTGTAGATTACGTCTCTTAATTTCTCCCATCTGATAGAGATGTCTTCTTCATTACTTAACGAGGGGATTGAACTGTTCAGGAGCTCGCCAAAGAGTGCACACTTCTCTGGGTCAGCTACATGATTGACGTTAATTCGCCTAGTTCTGGGTTGAGTGGAAGTGTAAGCCTTCTTGAGAAGTAGCTTGATTTTGCTTAGCACTAGTGAATGGTCTGAGTTGCAGTCCGCACTATGGTATGAACGGGTGTGGATGACACTTTTCAGATCCATCCTTCGGGTGATGCAGAGGTCAAGCTGGTGCCACCTTTTTGAGCGTGGGTGCTGCCAAGAGACTTTATGGCGTTCCTTGCCAGAGAAGAATGTATTTGTTACACACAGTTCATGAGAGCTACAGAACTCGAGTAGCCTTTGGCCATTGTCATTTATTTTGCCAACACCATAAGGTTCCAAGCATTTTGGCCATGCATCATTTCCATCACCAACACGGGCATTAAAGTCTCCATTTATATAGAGGTGCTCAGATTTTGGAATACTTTTAATTACGTCCTCTAGAGCTTGAAAGAATCTGTCTTTGTCCTCTTCTGGTGCAGCAAGGGTTGGTGAGTAAGCACAGATTTTATTAACTTTGCCTTGCGGTGATGCAAATTTCATGTGTGCTACTCTTTCATTGCCAATGGGAAACATTTCAATGCAGGGGACGAGACTGTTTCTTATTGCGAAGCCGACGCCATGTATTCTAGGGCTTTGTTCTGGTTTTCCTTGCCAGTAGAATGTATAGTTGCTTTCTGTAAGAGATCCACTGTCTGCCAGTCTGGTTTCTTGCAGGCAGGCCACATCAATGTTTAGTCTGCTGAGTTCTCTGTCGATGATAGCTGTTTGTCGCATGTCGGTGACGAGTTCAGGGTCAGTATTGAAGCCAGGACACATTGTCCGTATGTTCCAGCTTGCTAAACGCATTAATGTTGAGGGTTTTCTTTTGATTTTATTTGCAGGTGCGGGTGAGCAGCTTGCTTTTTGATTTTGTCTTAGCACCAAGCACCCAGTGGTGCGCCAAGCTGTGGCGGGATAGCACTTTATTGTCCGAGGGCTGCTCGGCTTAAGGCAGGCAGTAGCTATTCAGTGAGGCTAAAAAGCCCCTCCTACCGTCAAGAGTGGTCCCTGGCGTTCCAGCTTACGCCAATCAGCTAGGAACTTATCACCGGTAACTACCACTCTCCGTGTTTTTTTCAAAGACATTACTGTCAGAGATGGAGTGACCTCTCCATTGCTGGGGGAAAGCTAGGGCGGTAAATTTGCGAGTGCTGGGCTGCCCACACGTCAACACACGCCTCTCTTCCATACTGACCGGGTACAAAGGGATGGCGAGCCATCACAATTTGGGGACAGGTGGCTGCAGGAGTTTGCCAGAGAGCAGTAGTTTTACTACTGTCCCCCCGACTACGGGGCTCCAGGACCGGATTTTCTGTTAGGGTTTACTCCCTTAGCCTTAGACCTTACAGGGACACCTACACAAGGCAGTGCGGCTATTGACCTATAGCTAGGGGTTTGGTTTGTGGGCAACAGGGCGTGTCCGCACGCCGACGGGCCATGCCTGCCTCACATCTTGGGGCCAGACCTCCTCCGAGACCCTTGCAGTTTAGCCTGAGGCTTTGCAGCCTCAGTTTCCATCTGCCACCACGAGGAGGTACTGCATAGGACTTGCTGTGGAGAGGCTATGTACTGGCAAGAGAGACTTACAAAATTGCTCTCCTTTCACAGATGCTAGCCAGCGGTGGCAACAAGTTAAGCTACCACACTAGACGCTTCACACAGCCATTGGACAAACAGGGAAACAGGTTATGTCCCACAGGACATGCGTGACGCAACTATAGTCACAATATACAAAAACAAAGGAGATCGGAGTGACTGCAACAACTATAGGGGTATCTCTCTCCTCAGTATAGTGGGCAAAATCTTTGCTAGAGTGGCACTATACAGGCTGCAAGTGATAGCTTCTAGAGTCTACCCAGAGTCTCAGTGTGGATTCAGGAGCGGTAGATCCACTATAGACATGATATCTTCTCTACGACTACTGCAGGAGAAATTCAGAGAGAGAGACAGACCCCTTTACATTGTTTTTGTTGATCTGACTAAAGCTTTTGACATGGTCAACAGAAGTGGCCTTTTCAAACTCCTGAGGAAAATAGGTTGCCCTCCTAAACTACTGAAGTTAATTGAGTGTTTTCACGAGGAAACTAAATGTACTGTCAAATTCAATGGAGCCCAATCAGCACCTTTTGAGGTTTGCAGTGGTGTCACCTACTCTGTTTGGCATATTCTTCTCCTGTCTACTGCATTATGCGTACAGCGACATAAACGAAGGTGTGTTTCTCCATACAAGATCCTCTGGAAAACTATTTAATGTATCAAGGCTGCGGGCAAAAACCAAGGTTAGGAAGCTACTCGTCAGGGAACTCCTGTATGCTGATGATGCAGCTATTGTGGCTGATTCTGATATTCAGCTACAGTCCATGGTTGACAAACTATCTGCTGCTTGCCAGAAGTTCGGCTTAAACATCAGTCAATGCAAGACTAAGATACTTGTCCAAAACACAAACACTGCACCTCAAGTAAGCATTAATGGCCAACCACTAGAAATTGTTGATCACTTTTGTTACCTTGGCTCCTTCATATCCAACAACACTCTACTGGATAAAGACATAAACAACAGGATAGCCAAGGCAATGGCCACCATGTCACGGTTGCAGAAAAGAGTCTGGGACAACATATTGCTGACTAGCAGTACTAAAGCCCTAGTCTACCGGACCTGTGTGTTGAGCACCTTGCTGTACGGAAGTGAAACATGGTCAACCTACTCATGGCAGGAAAAAAAGCTGAATGTCTTCCACCTCCGATGCCTAAGGCGGATCTTTAAAATAAGGTGGCAAGATAAGATAACCAATGAGGAAGTGCTACATAGAGCAGGATGCCAGGACATCCGCTCTGTTATCAGCAGCAGACGCCTTGGCTGGCTTGGCCACGTTCGTAGAATGCCAGTAGGTCGACTTCCACAGGACATCCTGTATGGCAGGAGAGCCGCTGGTCGCCCAATTTTACGTTATACGGATGTATGCAAACGCGACATGAAGCTCTTCAAAATCGACACTGGCAACTGGGAAGAGGTGGCACTGGACAGATCCACATGGAGAGAGAGCATAAAGGAAGGGTCACAGATTGCAGATGTCATACACAACAGCAGCAGAAAGAAGGGTGAAAATGCAACGGCGCCTGGTGATTATATATGCCCAACCTGCGATCGCAGCTGTGTATCAAGGATTGGCCTCTTTAGTCACACAAGAAGTTGCAAAGGGAAAAGATCGTCTCTCGAGACGTAAAATGCCACAGACAGACTTAAATAGTACAAAGAAATAACACAATCACTCTCGCCATACCTGCCCCTGACAGGATCTATTGTAATGCTGGCTGTTCCACTTAATAATATAGATAACAAAAATAAATGGTTTCACACTGTAAAGATTAGGTTATTACACATAGACTGGCTACCAAATGTGAAGTCGTATTTATTATCAATGTGTAGAATGCTGGGTTTGTGTGGTTCCTGGAGCTACACTTAGCACGTGACAAACATAAATAGTACACACTGACTTGAGTCCGATCTTAGCAGGCAATATAATATTGTAATAACTTAAGTGAGATAACTCAACGAGACATAGACGTTTATTTACACGACATCACAGTTACACAAAACAACATCTTTCTTAGGCACAATCTCTCCACATTGGCTCTCTACTTGGGCGGAAATCGTTCTCCTTTCTAATGTTGACATCCTTTTAGGTCTAGTCTATCACAGTGCGCACCTTCTAGCACTAGCCTGGATGGCTGTGTGCATTGCAGAGTTATAATAATATGTATTAAATGAGAACAATACTGCAACTTCAAGCACTCAGTTACAAATCACTGGTTAAATAAGAAATGGCATGATATCTTCATAGTAGTTATATAAGCAATAGTACAGTTACATCCACATCTCAGCAGGCACAAAATATCATAAGTCCTCTAGAATAGGTGTACATACAATTTCACTACTAAATCACTTCCGCATCACAGCGGATAACAAAAATGTATACAGTTCCGAGTACAACAAACTACTTCTACTAAAATATGTGTACTGTCTCGTCCCAAAGACGACCACTACTGACTTAAAGTGAATTTAGTCATTCTTACTTCCTCTTTCTATGACAGAGGTTTCTCGTGCTTTTCACCTTCTTGACCCAAGGTGAACAAAGAACATGCAATGTCAAGCGAGACTGTGACACATACAAACGAGACAGAAATGCATCATCTTTATGCGCTTTTGGAATTCAAGGGCCTTAGAAGTGTGTGGTTTGTGTGTGGCTGGGTGACTTTCCAGGGGCCAAAAAGTGTGTGGTTTGTGTTTGGCTGGGTGACTTTCCAGGGGCCAAAAAGTGTGTGGTTTGTGTGTGACTGGGTGACTTTCCAGGGGCCAAAAAGTCTGTGGTTTGTGTGTGACTGGGTGACTTTCCAGGGGCCAAAAAGTCTGTGGTTTGTGTGTGGCTGGGTGACTTTTCAGTGGCCAACAAGTGTGTGGTTTGTGTGTGGCTGGGTGACTTTCCAGGGGCCAAAATTTGTGTGGTTTCTGTGTGGCTGGGTGACTTTCCAAAAAGATTGTGGTTTGGGAAGGACTGTTGCAGGAATACCAAGATGTCGCAAACGTTAGACGGACGAGAACGTATTTTTTGGACTACGGCTGAAGGACCAATGGAGTATTTGCGGTTGTGGCTGTTCGATTGAAGGTTGAAAAAAAAAGGTCAAGAAAATTGCGATCTATTGTACTGAAGGATAACATAGGGTTTTTGAGTTTTAAATTTTAGGCACCTCGGCACAATTTAGGCCATGTCGTGCCCGTAATCCTTCAAGGATCACTCTCCCTTTATATAACAAGGGCTAAATTCTATACAGTCACATCACTAAAAACAAGGTCTATTCACAGTTAAAATAGTAAAGGTATTAAAAATTTAATAATTTGGTAAAAATCTTATGTAAATATTATATGTTCACAATTCATAAATCAGATCTTGTTAGACACCCCCACCTCCCGGACAAAGCCCAGTCAACATTATCGAATAGTGTTTTTAAGTTGTGTGCTCTAAAAAATTTCTCCCTGACATCCTGGTATCTGGGGCAATCAATGAGGATATGTTCCACGGTGAGGCGAGAGTCACAGTAATCACAAAGTGGGTGCTCCTCTCTCTTCAGCACAAAAGATTGCGTGATGTAGGTGTGGCCAGTCCTAAGTCTGGACATAGTCGTGCTACCACGCCTTGTCAGACCCTTGGATGTGGGCTCCCACCTGACATCCGCCACAATCTGCCTGAGTTTATTGTGAGTCTCAGCCTCCCATCGGTCCTGCCACTCTCGATAGGTGGCAGAGGCAATACTTTGTCTCAGGTCCGAGTAGGGAATTTGGGTTCCTGACACTGCATGATTTAGGACTCTCTTTGCTTCTCTGTCTGCGGCTTCGTTTCCCTCAATGCCAACATGGGAGGGGAAGGGACCCAGATGAAGGTGACATCCCTATGGTCGGCTGTTATTTATTCCAACAGCTTCAGGCTCTTATGTACTGTTATGACTTTGCCATGCGCACCGCCATCCAGGATAGTGCAGAAAGAAGGTGCGCACTATCTGTGACTAAACAAGTCGGGTGTTGACATAAGAGACCAACTATTTCCGCCCAAGTAGAGAGCCAATATGGAGATGCTGTGCTCAAGGCAGATGCCCTTTGTGTTTGTCATGTCTATATGTAAATAAACGTCTATGTCCTCGTTGAGTTGCCTCACTTAAGTTATTACAATTGGTCTCAGAAGTGGGATTATAGGCAACTCAACGAGAGGAGGTAGGATTTACAATGGCAGCTTTGAAACAATTAGACCAACTCTCGGTTAGAGAGCTTAGGAAGGAACTTCGTAACCGATATGAGATAATTGGTGGTACCAAGGAGGTGCTTACAGCTCGTCTCCGGCAAGCCTTAATTGATGAAGACGAAGATCCGGAGACCTACCTATTTGAAATTGAACCGGAGATTTATGAGCTTATTGGCAAGATAAATGAAGGTATTGGTGCAATGTGTGAACAAATTAACAGTATGGGGAAAAAGGTAGATAAAATTGTGTCTCGAGTAGACTCGTTGATAAAGGAGCAGTTGCCTATAGACTCGTTGGTAAAGAAGTTGCGTGGTCAAGACTGTGGCTGCACAAATAGTGGTGACGGAGACGCTGGGGATTTGAGCGCCGTCTGTGTCTGTGTTGTGGGTAAGTCTTGTGGTTGTGACTTTCAAGACGAGAAACGCGATGGCGATTGCTGTGATGATCTCAACGGGATGTACCGAATCGAACGGAAAGAGACAAATGAAGAAACTGAAGACTGTTACGTGCCTGAAGCGTTTGTTCCTGTTGTACCTGTCACCAGTACCTTAACTGATATCTGTTATGTGCCTGAAGCGTTTGTTCCTGTTGTACCTGTTACCAGTACCTCAATGAGCCTGACGGAGCAAGACAACGTTGGGTCTGCGTTCAAGCCTGTTGCTATGGACCTTAAAGACCTCTGCATATCTGTAGGAGCTCACGAGGTAAATTCGAAGCTTGACAACTGCATCCAGAAGTTTACCATGAATTGTACGTGCGGCGCATCACACATAGAATTTAGATGCCAAGAAAACCACCAACAGGGCATATGTACTTCTACCATCATCATCGACATTGGCATAGATGAATGTCAATCAAACCACTTTAAATCTGAGCTGTCAAGAGGAAGACATCTTCCAATTGAACCTGAAGAGACCTATCTTCTGGACGTAAGACTGTTGTCTGAGGATGAATGCGGTGCATTGGACTTTGCTTGCAACGTGGCTGCAAGCGAACCTGCAGCTCCCTTGAGAGGCGTCTGTCGGGAAGGTCTGCTGAGACAGCGTGTCCGATCAACGGATGTGCTGAAGAAAACAGTGCTCGACCCTATCTCTTTGTGTGGCAAACGGCCACGTCATTATCGCACCAACAGCCTGGTCAACTGGAGAAAGAGAAAGCGGCACTGGAGGAAAACAATGCGGATGGCCTGGTGGGGAACACGCTCCCTGCCGCCTGTGGCTCCCACTGATCGACCTCCACCTGAACTGTCAAACCTCAGCTGCAGTGTTTCTTTTCGGGACGAAAAGTGCTAAGACGGGGGCGATGTTATGACTTTGCCATGCGCACCGCCATCCAAGATAGTGCAGAAAGAAGGTGCGCACTGTGACTAAACAAGTCGGATGTTGACATAAGAGACCAACGATTTCCGCCCAAGTAGAGAGCCAATATGGAGATGCTGTGCTCAAGGCAGATGCCCTTTGTGTTTGTCATGTCTATATGTAAATAAACGTCTATGTCCTCGTTGAGTTGCCTCACTTAAGTTATTACAGTACCAATGGAATGTCAGTCTTCATCCGCCCCAAAGCTTGCAATGCAGATTTGGAGTCGGAGCAGATTATAAATTTCCTCCTTTCTGATGCTTTGATGGTCATAACTGCAAGCGATATTGCATGTAATTCGGCCGTAAAGATGGAGCAGTCATCGGGGAGTCTACGGGAGATTGTTTTGTTCCAAAAGGAGCAGGCACACGCGACCTTTCCATCCATTTTCGATCCGTCAGTGTAAATGGTGCCACAAGCTCTGTAGCTCTCCTGCAGTTCCCTAAAGTGGACTTGTAGTATGCTTGGGTCTGTATTGTCTTTTTTGAAATTAAGGAGGGATACATTTAATTTGGGTTTATTCATTACCCAAGCAGGATTCTGTGGGATTTCTATTTTAGAGATTTGGTCAATGGGTGGGGTTAAATTTTGGATAGGTTCTCTCATTCGAAGGCCCAACGGCTGTGTGACGTTAGGCCTTCGATTGTATAGTTCTACATCTGTAGGGTTTAATATGAAGTCGAAAGCAGGGTTCGTGGGGTTGGATTTTAGCTTGATAGGTGATGTACGAAACGCACCGAGACAGAGACGCAGGGCAGCATATTGTATTGGTTCCAGTATTTTTATATAAGACTTCCTTGCTGCTCCATATATCATGGATCCGTAGTCCAACTTGGATCGGATTAGGCTCCGATATAGCAGCAGCAAGGTATCCCTGTCAGCTCCCCAGTCCGTATGGCTGAGTACTCTAAGAATGTTTAATGACTTTTGGCATTTCTTCTTAAGTTCCTTAATGTGGAGGAGAAAATTAAATTTGGAATCTAGGGTGACGCCTAAAAATGTTGTAGTTTTCACGACAGGGATTTTTTTGTGTGTGTATAAATAGTTCAGTTTCTGGGTGGTGTCCCCTTAAATTACAAAAATGCATACTAACTGTTTTGGAGTCCGAAACTTTAAAACCATTATCGTTTGCCCAATTTTGAATTTTATTTAAACTTAGTTGTAATTTTCTTTCTAAAGTGTTCATGTTTTTACCATATGTAAGAATGACAAAGTCATCAACATACAGAGAGCACTCTATGCCAGGGGACAGAGCATTTATAATGTTGTTTATTTTTATGTTAAATAGGATCACTGAGAGAATGCTGCCCTGGGGTACACCCGTTTCCTGGTCATAAGTGTCAGAAGAGGAGTTGCCCACTCGAACTTGAAATTTCCGGTCTTTGAGGAATTCCCTCACAAAGCAGGGAAGGTGTCCATTAAGCCCCATAAGCTCCGGGTCACGTAGAATGCCATGTTTCCATGTTGTAACATAGGTCATTTCTATGTCGAAAAATACAGCTACTAGATGTTCTCGTCTTAGCAATGCATTTCTGATAAAAGCTTCCAGCCTTACCAGGTGGTCAGTTGTTGTTCGCCCCTGCCGAAATCCGCACTGGTAGTTGGAGATTACCTTGTTTCTCTCAAGATACCAGACCAGCCTATTGTTAATCATCCTTTCCATGGTTTTGCAGATGCAGCTTGTTAGTGCTATTGGGCGATAGTTAGCTGGGTCAAATCCATCTCTTCCTGGTTTAGGTATCGGTATAACTGTGGCTTTCCTCCAGCTGTTTGGGAAAGCGCCTGTTTACCACACAAATTTATAGATTTTTATCAGGGTCGCCAATGAGGGTTTGGGAAGGTGCTTGATGAACTGATAATGGATTTCATCTTCTCCTGGCGCTTTGCATGTGATTTGTCCAGCGAGTCCCTCAGTTCCTCAAGCGAGAACGGTTTGTTATAATCTTCATTGTTCTCTGATCTGAAGTCAATGGGGTGTCTTTCCTCCCTGATTTTGACTTTTTGGAACTCTGGTGTGTAGTGTGCACTGGATGATTTATCTGCTATTGATGATGCAAGGCAGTCTCTGGGGGACGTAACAGTTGATCCTTGGTTTTTCAAATGCCCTATTGCATTTGATTCTTTCCCTTTGATTCGCCTTACTGCCTTTCAAACCGCTCTAGCAGAAGTTTTGGCATCCAGACTGTTGACGAAATTGCTCCAGGAATTCCTTTTGGTTGACCGTATGGTTTGTCTAGTCTTTGCTCTAGCTATCCTGGATAGCTTTAGGTTTTCCTCTTTATAAATGCAACCAGTCGTTTTGTCCTATCGCCAATAGCACGTTTGCAAGCTGTATCAAACCATGGTTTGCTAGGCCGTTTTGGATTTGCGGAGGTTATGGGTAAAACTTTCCTGGCTATACTAAGTAGCTTGCTAGCAAAGTGTGACAAGTCAAAAACTCGCTGTCAGAGTCACCCAAATTTATCACAGCATTAATTATTAGTATTCATATTTTTTTTATTTTATTTTAGTTATTTCCCCATCCTACCCTCAAATTCTTCACCCGCACCACCTTTTCCTCTCCAGGCTAGACTTAGTTGACCACATTGGAGATAGCTAGGCCACGTCTTTCGATTTATCTTCCCTTGACCAGGGCAAAGACACACCCAGTCTCTTTGATCGTACCGGCCGGATGTCTGACGGGCGCAGTTGACACCACCTTGTGTGGATTGCAAGTCACTCTTCCCCACGTCTCTCTTTGATCTAGGAGTCCACGCGGACCAACACGCCCATTGACCTTTCCAATGTGCGACTCCCATCTCAAGTCTAATTCACCCACGTGTAAGATAATTCTAAGCCTAGGACATTTCCTGTTTCCGCCCGCATTTTCCAGGCCTATATAAAGTAGACCCAAATCCAATCAGACCCTCTTATTTCTCATTATATCTGAGCAATCGAGTCTGGACTACTTCATTTATTCTCACTCCTAGAGGAATACCTGGTGGTAAGCCGAACTTAATCACAAGTTCCATCTTAGTTACATTGTGCATATTTCTCACTGGAGACTATTATGTGTATTTTATTATTTCATTTATATTTTATTAGTGCATTGTGTATTTCTCACTAGCGTAAGTAGAGAACATAAACATGTTCTATGTATGTATTTATGAATTGCATTAATCTATTAATGCTACGTTGCTCAATTGATCGTTGATGCAACCATGTATATATTTGTACATCTTATTTTATTTCCTTTATCTCGGTTGACCGCCTTGATAATTTTACTAGCGCACTAATACTGCGTCTAGAAAAGATTTATGAGTTATCTCCCCTGTAGTCATTTCACTCTAACGAGAGTTGCGCCTCTTGAACGGACACCCTTTCCATTCAAGCGCACTCCATTGTTCTCGACCGACGGTCATATGTAAACAAACCGTCTTGGTCGCTGACCACCGCCCATTTCACTCCCCTCCCCCCTTCTTTCTCTATCCACCTGTGTTGTTTATTTGAGATTAATATTTCCCCTTCTTTGTACATTTTATATTATTACTTTCCCTTTTATGTACATTCTTATATTGCTACTATTGCCATTTATTTTTCCAATCCCCTTTGTCATCATCTCCCCATTGTGCTTTAAAGCAATTTCACCAATCTGACGAATGCACCTCAGTCGAGGGCATCGATAAGATGCATGAGAGACCTGTCCTTACTTGTCTTTATTTATCTGCAGCCTCCCTCAGGTGTCTGCCTATTCGCTATTGAGAATCGCCCACTATTTATGTGCTTAGTGCTATTCAGCACTGCACTTGCCTATTTATCGGATCACTTGCCCACATGCTATTGAGTACCCTCTCCCGCCTACGTGGATCTACTCAACTCTACTACTTGGCGCTATCGGCCTTGCCCGCCTATTCGACAGCCCACCTGTCAATTTATTAGGTGCGACGTCCCTATAGACTCAGATCTGTGCGAGACGTCATAGCTACGCCAAACCCTCTGCAACTCACTGGACTTATCCTGTCATTACGCTGCCCACGGCAGATCAGCTCTGCCCGCAGTACACTTGTGCATACGGTAGCCGGCCACCCGACCTACTGTGCCCACTGTTGTGTGATAGCTTTAAAAATAATTATCCCCTAGACATTAAACGCGCCAAACACACGTCACTTTCCTAACCTGTCACACAAAGGTATCAGCTGGGTTCTATTCATCAAGGATATTTTCTGTGATATCCTCGGAGCATCTTTTTTGGAATTGTTCCCAATCGGCCTTATTCAGTTTCCACCGCTGAGGTCGTCCCGATGAGGGGAGATTGTTAGTAATGATAATTGGGAAGTGATCACTTCCCCGTAGATTATTGCTAACTGACCATTTAAAGTCGTCCAGAAGTCCTGGGACGCATACGGTGAGGTCAATGCATGTGAGAGATCCAGTTCCTGGGTGCAAGTATGTCGGTGATGCATCATTAAGTATTCTTTTTCTTCTTCTTCTAGCCAGCTTTATTGCTGCTGAGCTGTGAGCTGTTTTGCAGACTTTACCAAGGAAAAAATGGTGCTGTTTTCATTAAGTATACATAAATCATGTTGGAGGAAGATATCCTCCAGCATACGACCTCTTGTGTCGGTATTGTTGGATCCCCACGTGGTGTTATGGGCATTGAAATCCCCAAGGATTATATAAGGCCGGGTGAGTTGTTTCAATAAGTCCTCCATGTCTGTTGGGTTTAATGGAGCGACTGGTGGTAGATACTGGCTGCAGCAAGTGATAACCTTGTGTAGGGTTATCCTAGCTGCTACGGTGTGGTCTGTAGTTCTACCCTCTCATGGGGAACGCTGTCCTTCACAAGGATACAGACTCCACCTGATGCTCTCTCAGCATCCTCAACATTCTTGCTGTAGGCACTGTAGCTTCGGAACCTGATGCTATCTTTCAGAAATGTTTCTTGTAAGCAGACAGCTACAGGAGTCTCAGAGTCTATCAGTAGCTGCATTTTCTCATAATTGGCCTTAAGGCCTTTACAATTCCACTGTACAATTCTGGAATCCATGGCTTATTCTAAATGACCTACTTGGAGCTATTACCTTGGGAGGCCCCCGGAGGGGTTTCCCTTTACTCCAGTGACCTTGGCTTTTTTATTCTTGGGTTTGGATGGAGAGGAGGACAACCCCCTTTTGGGGGAAGTCTTTCTCTCTGGAGAGGGGATATCCCTCTGGTTAGAGCGGAGGTTATTTCCTCCTCTCTCACCCTGGACATCCTCTCCGCTTTGATTTCGGTAGAGGTTGGGGTGTCAACCTGAGTCAAACACGATGTCTCTGGGTTCTCCCGGAGTGTTGGTTTTGACATGCTGCTCAGTCTCCATGCTCTCATCAGCGAGCACAGAGAACCTGTTCTTTAGCATGACAACATGGCTTTCTTGTCTCTTCGGAGGTGTGTTCTTTGGTGGTGTTTTCTTCTGAGTTGGAGTAGGAGAAGGGGGTGATGGGGTCAATGTGTCCATCTGTGTGGCTATGGATCTTTCTGTCTTAGTCACAGCCTGGGCGTAGGTCTTTGGTCTTTGTCAAGCCGAATTGGCCCTTGGGTAGGGCCAATACAGCCGATTTTGCCTGGCTAAAGGTACATCCATTTCTTGCCTTGTACTCCTTCACGGCAACCTCCTGTTTCCACACAGGGCAGTCCTTGGAGTAGGCTGAGTGGCTAGCGTGACGGTTTTTGGCATTTGAACTGGGCTGTGCAGCCCTTGTCCTCATGACCCTCTCCAGCACATCTGGCACACACAGTGTTCCTTTTGCAGACTGCCGCGCCTTTTCCATAATCCTGGCACTTGAAGCACCTCATGGGGTTAGGTATGTAGGGCCTCACTGGAACTCGTAGGTATCCTGCCTTCACATACTCTGGCGGTGTCCTAGTTCCGAATGTGAGGATAATAGTGGCGGTTTTGACCTCCTCACCCTCCCTGCGCCTGGTAATGCGCCGGGCATGGGTGACTCCTTCAATGCCCTCCACTATTTCCTTCTCGGAACATTCCAGCATGTCTCTGGAGCTGATAACACCTCTGCTGGTGTTCAAACTCTTGTGTGGCATGACTTCCACTTGGAGATCACAGATTCTTCTGAATCGTAAAAGCCCATCAGAGTGTATCTTGCTATCAACTTCTACTAGAGTTTAACGTCATGTCTCAGGACGCTAAGGATAACAAACTATTCCGGACAAAATAAACATATCAAATATATGAACTATTCAACCCTGTAGCGTAGCAGCGTAGCGTAGCTACTTCAAATAGGGTTTGGATTTACTGATGTTACGTTTAAGGATTTTGAATATGGCATTGTGTGAATGTAAAGATCTGATTCGGCTAGTACTGTGGATTTAGTTTGAATAAACTGCAATCAGGTATATATGTCAGTGAATAACTTATAGAAACTGCATGTCTGCTGTTGTAAGGAAAATTATAACCATATCTCTGTTGTGTTTTGGAATTTTTAAATGTATTACTTTTGTAAGATTTCAATGTCTGTTATGTGACCATATTATGTTATATTGTTCATTATTCTCATGTGGAAAGTATCCAATCGTTCATATATTTATCTATTTATTTTAATTATAAAGTAATTATTTTAACCAATACTGTAATTCCATTGTGGGTGCGGTCGCCCTTTATGTGTACCTAACATTATGTTTGTACACATCTGAGACCCGAATGATAGCCCTTATTGAAGACAGGCCCAGAAAACGAGAACAAAAGTTAAATAGACCTTCGGGGGACAACAGCTTTGTTTACACTAGATGCGGAAAATTATTCAGGTGCTATAGGGTTTGCGTAGTCATGTTAAACACTGCACTCATCCTTAATCTTCGGAATCGAAGACATTTAAATCTTTTTAAATTCACTCCCTTTTTTCCGTCGGGGCATGGGAGGGGCATTAAATCAATACAGGAAGTTGGAGAGGTCATTGTTTGTCCTTTTTCCCTGTCTAGTAGATATTTTCGATCTAGTTCTCGACAAGCTTGCTTGGCTGGTCAGAAAATCGTTACTGGACCTCTCTTGCCACTTAGCAGTTCACAGCCAAGTGTCCAGTGGAACCTGAAGGAAACACAAGACTAAGTCACACTTTGTAGCCAACTGATTTCTTCAATTCTATCGAGCCTTAAATCAAACAGATACAAAAGCACGACATATATTTCTTGAAGGAAGTCGTTCATAGAAGCAAATAATATAATCTTAGCTCAGCAATCAGATTCAAAGTTTTGAAAGAATGGAAAAGAAATCAAATGAATACGTGAAATTAATAAACATCCTTCTTTTTTATTTCTGACATATATATAGTTTTTATCTTGTCATTTGATAAATTCAGTGTTTTAGAAATCTGAAATAACATTTACATAATCAGCTTTACATTATCACAAAACGTTTTATATAATGTGCTTTTGTAAGTTGTGTGCCTGCCCCTACAAAAGGAAGAACTTTATTTATTTTGTGAGGATTATCTGATTAATAAAAAACTACTGAATAAAACTTGTCAACTATTTTTGTAAACAAAATAAACTTAACAAACATATGCAGCTTTCAATTTCAAAGTTGACATTTACCATTTAGGGTTTCATATAAATGTTATTGCTCAAAAATCTTTCCTAAAATACTCCAGACAGATATTCATTAATTTGTTCCAATTCAATATATGTAAATGTTTTATTTTTAAAAAATAGAACTTGTAACAACATTATTATAAAAAGTCAATAACTCAATACTAATAAGAATATATACATAACATAATAAGCTTAATCACATTCGGAACAAAAGATATCTAGAAATAAATAGACAAATGAAGAGAAATAGAGTCGTGATTAACACAAAAGATACACTCTGGGTGTCATATTTTATTCATTAAAAGAAATTGTAATAATGAAAATAGAGTTCTAAATATGTTATTACTAGACATATGTTACCCGCGACCCGCGGGTCTTTATTTGCGCATTACTGTCGATATAGTCACTGAGAGTGTTTTGTAAACAATTAAACGAAATAATAATGTAATAAGTAAAGCGAATGTGTCAATGTAAAAATAGTGTGAATGAAGCTATTAAATCTAAATAGCTAATAGGCTTAATTAAATCCGTTTTATTTTCAAATTAAAACATTTGCTTGTAGGCCTACATATATTTGATTAAAATTTGAGATGAATAGACTAAATTTTGTATGTTCATGTGTATAAAGTATAAAGTAGATCTTGAGGTAGACGTAGATCTAAATCTACACTAATCTAGAGTTCTGTGCTGCGCATGCGTGAACTTTTTTTCATGAATGAATATAGGCCTATCTCAACACGGCTACGCAGCTTTAGCGAACAGCGAACGAATGTATTAAAAATGCTTTAGAAAAACAAATTTGAATGTTAATTTGATTAAAATATAAAATAAATGGACAATAATTAGTATGTTTATGTGTTAAAGCATAAAACTATCTTTGCGAAAAGAAGTTTTATCATCTTAGAGTTCAGTAAGAGTTTTAGACCTAGGCCTAGGAATAGACTCAGACCTCAGAAGAGAGATGTGTTAATGTGTAACCATTTGGTAATGTCTAATGAAAGAATGTTCGCCAGGAAATCTGTAGATATCAGGAACTAATTTATGTAAAAAATGCTTTTGAATAATCTAGTGGATTGGATTTATATGTATGTTAAACTAAGCTAATGATCCTTTCACGTTATTTCTCTTTCGCTACGAAAATAAAATTAGGTTTGCGAAAATGGGTTTACCCGAAGTCGATACATTCTTATCTATTAAAAACGAAAAGAGCGATAGCTTTGTTAAATGAATGAGTGAATAATTAAACGAAATAATGTTTAGTACGCGATTCATGAATGAATATAGATCTAGGCCGATCTCAACTCGGCTTCGCAGCTTTCGTAAACGAATGTAGCTTTAGAAAACCAAATTTGAATGTTTATTTGATCAAAATATGAAATGAATGGACTTTAATTAATAGAGTTTTAGATCTAGGGATGGGATTATAAAGTAAACAATTAAACGAATTAATATTTAGTACGCGATTCATTACGGAATTGTCTAATGAAAGAATGTTCGTCAGGAAATCTGTAATCACAGATATAAGGAACTAATTAATGTAAAAAATGCTTTTGAAACACAAAATTGACGGTTAATTTTATTATATAATGAAATCAATGGATCTTCTTTTGTATTTTCATGTGTCAAAGTAAAAAACTATCTGCGCAAAGTGTATTTCTTAAAATTAGATCTAGGTCTAAATCCTTTCTATCTTTTCTCATGTCAACATTGTAGACATGGCCTAGATCCATAAAATACTATAGCTGTAATAGAGTCGGACAACTTTATTTTTTTTTGAGGGTCTTAAGTTTGTTTTAGGGCTACAATACATACACTACGGTTTAAGTTGGTACCCAAGGAACATTCCTGCCTAGTTTTATCAAGATTGGTCAAGCGGTTTTGATGTCTATAGGTAACATACATACATACATACTCCACACATTCTACTTTATAATATAGATAACTAGACATATGTTACCCGCGACCCGCGGGTCTTTATTTGCGCATTAGGCTTACTGTCGATATAGTCACTGAGAGTGAGAGTAAACAATTAAACGAAATAATAATGTAATAAGTAAAGCGAATGTGTCAATGTAAAAATAGTGTGAATGAAGCTATCAAATCAGAATAGCTAACAGGCTTAAATCCATTTTTTTTTTTTAATTAAAACATTTGCTTGTAGGCCTACATATATTTGATTAAAATTTGAGATGAATAGACTAAATTTTGTATGTTCATGTGTATAAAGTATAAAGTAGATCTTGAGGTAGACATAGATCTAAATCTACACTAATTTAGAGCTTTAATAGACTATTGCGTTCATTCTGTGCTGCGCATGCGTGAACTTTTTTTCATGAATGAATATAGGCCTATCTCAACACGGCTACGCAGCTTTAGCGAACAGCGAACGAAGATATTAAAAATGCTTTAGAAAAACAAATTTGAATGTTAATTGATTAAAATATGAAATGAATGGACAATAATTAGTATGTTTATGTGTCAAAGCATAAAACTATCTTTGCGAAAAGAAGTTTTATCATCTTAGAGTTCAATAAGAGTTTTAGACCTAGGCCTAGGAATAGACTCGGTAGAGAGATGTGTTAATGTGTAACCATTAGGTAATGTCTAATGAAATAATGTTCGCCAGGAAATCTGTAGTCACAGATATCAGGAACTAATTTATGTAAAAAATGCTTTTGGATAATCTAGTGGATTGGATTTAGATGTATGTTAAACGTAGCTAATGATCCTTTCACGTTATTTCTCTTTCGGTACGAAAATAAAATTAGTTTTGAGAAAATGGGTTTACCCGAGGTCGATACAATCTTATCTATTAAAAACGAAAAGAGCGATAGCTTTGTTAAATGAATGGGATTATAAAGTGAACAATTAAACGAAATAATGTTTAGTACGCGATTCATGAATGAATATAGATCTAGGCCTATCTCAACTCGGCTCCGCAGCTTTCGTAAGCGAATGTAGCTTTAGAAAACCAAATTTGAATGTTTATTTGATCAAAATATGAAATGAATGGACTTTAATTAATATGTTTATGTGTTAAAGTATAAAACTATCTGTTCGAAGAGAAGTTTTATCATCTTAGAGTTGAATTAGAGTTTTAGATCTAGGGATGGGATTATAAAGTAAACAATTAAACGAAATAATTTTTAGTACGCGATTCATTACGGAATTGTCTAATGAAAGAATGTTCGTCAGGAAATCTGTAATCACAGATATAAGGAACTAATTAATGTAAAAAATGCTTTTGAAACACAATATTAAAGGTTACTTTTATTATATAATGAAATCAATGGATCTTCTTTTGTATTTTCATGTGTCAAAGTAAAAAACTATCTGCGCAAAGTGTATTTCTTAAAATTAGATCTAGGTCTAAATCCTTTCTATCTTTTCTCATGTCAACATTGTAGACATGGCCTAGATCCATAAAATACTATAACTGTAATAGAGTCGGACAACTTTATTTTTTTTGAGGGTCTTAAGTTTGTTTTAGGGCTACAATACATACACTACGGTCTAAGTTGGTACCCAAGGAACATTCCTGCCTAGTTTTATCAAGATTGGTCAAGCGGTTTTGATGTCTATAAGTAACATACATACATACATACATACATACATACATACATACATACATACCCCTCACATTCTACTTTATAATATAGATAAAAACAATGTCTTCGCCTTTGAAGATTAAGTGTAGTGTTTGACATGACTACGCAAACCCAGTTTCGACCTGCATGGGACCTGCATTACAACCTACGTTTTTTCAGTTATCTGCGCCTGTCTTCAAGAACGATTTTCCTTTGGGTCTCAAATGTGTGTCGCAGCCTTAGTGAGAGTTCCAACTGTCTCTTTCAGAGACCATCTGCTATTTTCCTTAATGCCAGTAAGGGCGAAAAAATGGTGCCTGAGTTGATCTTAGTAGCGCTAACGAAGTACACCTTTGTTACGCCGTCCTTCTTTAAGCTCGCCAAAGAAGACTTCTTTAGCATAAGGTCGTCTCACATACGGGATAGTTGTCAGACCCATCGCAGCTGTCGAAAGGTAATTAGTGCTTCTATAATTTCGACACCAGCCTTCAGCAGAAAATAGTTACTTGTAATGTAGTCTCACAAGTGTAGGCCCATCATGAAGCGAAGGCATCTTTGATGGAAGCGTTCAAGGAGCCTCAAATGCCTTCGATAGAGCCCCAGGTCTAGTAGCCATACGAATGTGTGGTGACAACCACTGATTTATAAACATTTATTTTTGTTGCTAGGTGAAGAGACCTATCTTGACATACTCTCCGTCTCAGGTGACCAATATTGCTGTTGGCCTTTACGAGACTGATGTCTATTTCTCTGGACAGTGGCGCATCGTTGGGCACTGCTGCCCAGGTAGGTAAAGTGGTCAACAACATTAAGGAGATTGCCATTTATATTGACTTTTGGATATAGTTTAGTTCCCATTGGGGAATTATGAAGTGTGACCTCCGTTTTTTTTTAGGTTAATGGACAGACAAACGAAGCAGCAGACTCAGCAAATTCATGGATGTTTTTGAGACTCCTGTTTGGTGTGAGCAAGAAAGGCGCAATCGTTCGAATAAAGCAGCTCAGTAGCAATCATCTCTTTATCTTACATATGCTGCCATCGGTATGGAACCGGATGTAGATGCCACCATGCAGGCGTCACCTCATTTTATTTAGAGAAGAATATTGAATATATCTTCCAAAGAAGCAAGCACACTGCTTCACACCATTCTCTATAGAGAAGTGCGTTGATAGGTCACCTTTGTATCTGATTTGACCTTTTTGACCCTGATACAGTTGCTTCAGAATGGTGATGAATCTTGGAGGGCATCCAAGTCGAGATAGAATTCTCAACAAGCCATCGCGACTCGCTGTTTCTATGAGAGTAGAACTACTCATTTTAAAAACTTCTACCGGAAGACTTCTGAGCCTGGCGTTTTCTGTCTTTTGAGCCTGGATATTCGTAGAGTTCCATTTTACTGTTTCTTGTGGGATTTCAGTAAGAGACGCAAACCTTTTGTCGCTAAAAAGCAAGCTATAGTGCATTGTCCACCGATTAAGTCGAACTTTTTTGTTAGCAAGACTAGCAAGGCCATATCCTTGTATGTTTTTCGAAAGCTCCAGCCACCAGTTGTTTTTCAATTCGCTAACTTTTGCCGGCAAAATATTACACGATGCTCGGTATAGTTTTTTTAAAGTGCTTTTTGGGTTCACGAGCAGAGAACAGTAGTGGGTACGTTTTTTATTAATAACTCTTGGATTGCTGCGTTGTTTTCATCTGGTTCAATTTTCCTGGGGCTTCTGACCTCGGTCTCAAGCATGTCTCTAAACTTGTCCTGTACATTCACCAACTTTTCGACATTTAGCTTCCTAGTCCGAAGGTAGCCTTTATATTTGGAGCTGTAATTGAGATGCACCACATAGCATGATCAATGTGGTTAGGGTTAGGGTTAGGGTCTGTATAGCAGTCAGCGCTTGGCACAACCCTGGTATGAATTACTTCCTCAAAATCGCATTGCTTTACTAGTAAATAGTCAAGATGCTGATGTTTAGAGCGCGGGTGTCTCCGTGTTGTTGTTTTTTTGTGTGTTTGTGACAGGTTTTCGAGTGTGACGTGTGTTTGGCTTGTTTAATGTCTAGGTGATGATTATTTTTGAAGTTATCACACATTGACCCGTCAGCATATAAATCGGGAGCAGGCACGCAATGAGACAAGCAGTGAAAGAGAGATACAAAGTTAAATGTTGAAGAATATTTATTTACATAAATATTTACATAGAAGAATAAAAAGGGGGAGGGTTTGCATCTATCTCTAATCAATACTATATTTAATCATCACTATTGCGCTTAATAAGAGAGTGTGTCACTTTTGTCCTCTGACTTAGCTGGTTGTCCTGCTTGGGTTGCAGCTGGCTGTGTCCTGGCTTGAGGTTCTTCAGCTGGAGGTGGCGCTCTAACGGGTAGAGGGACGCCGGAGATACAGTTCTTGTGGAGTCTCAATCCAAAGTTCTGATATCTGTAGTGGACACAGTAGGGCGGGTGACCGGCTACCGTGGGCACATGTGTACTGCGGGCAGAGCTTGTCTGCCGTGAGCAGCGTAGTTAGCTGGATAAGTCCAGTGAGTTGCGGAGATCTGGCGGAGCTATGACGTCTCGCACAGACACGTGGTCTATAGGGACGTCGTACCTAATAAGTTGACAGGTGGGCTGTCGAATAGGCAGGCGAGTAGAGCCGATAATGCAATATAGTTGATCGCAGTGCTGAATAGCACTAAGTACATAGGCGATTGAGTAGGTTGACTAGTGGCTGTCAAACAATGCCGAATAAGTAGGCAGGTGATCCAAACAAATAGGCAGAGACCTGAGGGAGGCTGCGGATAAACAAAGACAGGTTAAGACATGTCTCTTATGCATCTTATCGATGCCCTCAACTGAGGTGCATTCGTCAGATTGGAAAATTGCTTTTGAGCACAATAGGGAGATGATGACAAATGGGATTGGGAAAATAGATGGCTGATAGTAGCAATATAAAAATGTACATAAAATGAGAAATAATAATCTCAAATGAGCAACACAAGTTGGAAGAGAACAGGGGGGGGGGAGAAATGGACGGTGGTCAGCGACCATGACGGTTTGTTTACATACGGCCGTCGGCCAAGAACAATGGAGTGCGCTTGAATGGAGAGTGTCCGTTCAAGGGTCGCAACTCTCGTCAAAGTAAAATGACTGCAGGGGAGATAATTCATATCTCTTTCTATTCGCAGTATTAGTGCACTAGTAAAATTATCAAGGCGGTCAGCCGAGATAAAGGAAATAAAATAAGATGTACAAATATATACATGGTTGCATCAACGATCAATTGAGCAACGTAGCATTAATAGATTAATGCAATACATAAATATGTACATATGCCATGTTTATGTTTTCTACTTACGACAGTGAGAAATACACAATGCACTAATTAAATATAAATGAAATAATAAAATCCACATGATAACATCCAGTGAGAAATATGCATAAAGTAATTAAGTGGAACTGTGATTACGTTCTGTTTACCACCAGGTATTCCTCTAAGAGTAAGAATGTATGAAATAGTCCAGACTCGACTGGTCAGCGAGAATGAGAAATGAGAGAGTGAATGTCCCGCCTTAGTCTACCTTATAAAGGTCTGGAAGAGGTGGGAGGAAATAGGAAATACAATAGGCCTGAGGATTATCTCTCACGTGGGTGAATTTGACTCGAGATGGGAGTCGCACCTTGGAGTGTCGAGGGGCGTGTTGATCCGAGTGATCTCTTTGAACAAAGAGAGACGTGGGTGGGGTAGAACAAACATTAAAGCGTGTTTCATCCAAGGTGGCTTCGACGTGAAAGTCGGACATCCGGCTTCTGGGACCAAAGTAAGTGACTGTCTGTTTGATCTTTCCCCAGGTCAAGGGGAGATAAACTAGAAAGTCCAGGCCTAGTTAACGCCAAGGTGGTGGACTAAGTCTAGCGAGAAGAGGAAAAGGTTAGGGGTTGGTAGGGAAATCGGGACTGAGAGAGAAATAATTAAAATAAAATAAATAAAAAATAAATAATAATAATTAATGCTGTGATAAAATTGAGTGACTCTGACAGCAAGCTTTTGACTTGTCACAGTGTTGGAAAACCACAAATTTGAATTCGGAGCAGAGATCCAGGCAATAGTCTGCCGTTGTCGTTGCAATTACTAATACCATATGTACCCAGGAAACCTGATATTGTGAAGAAACAAGTTCCTTTAATTGTAAAGTGCCCTTTAATTTGTGAAGCATTTCAACATAACATATATACAAGGCTTACATTATATACAGAACAACTCCACTAGATGACTTCCTTCTTCTTGTTTACAACACACCCATTCTTTCCGCAAGTCCCTTAACTCCCCCGGTACCCAACACTTGACCGTGTGTCACAGTTGACCACACATAGTAACCGTGTCACAACATATATATATGTTTATTTTATTTATTTATTTATTTATTTTCTTGAGACATTTTGAAAAGTCTTCAAAAAGTAGATGAAACGATGTCTTCAACAATTTGTATTCAATGGTTATAATTTCATTGTTAAAGTAAGTAAGTAAAGTGACCCGTTTTAGATCTTGCGATATATAGGGCAGTTGATGTTAAGGTCATCATTTTCTTTGGCAAACGCTTAACATGTGGCCAGCACAACGACCAACACCTTTTACTTTCTCCAATTTTAGTCAGGTACCCATTACAGTTTGGTGGAGTCAAAGGCGCCTTTAAATCCTGAAAATTCCAGTCTTCATCGAGATTCGAACCCAGGTTCGAAAGCCAAGCGCTTAACCACTCGACAACCATTTCCCACTAAATTTCATTTAAGTTGGTCAATATTCATTCAAATATTGACTAATAAATACAATAAAAAATAAACCTTTTTTAACCCTTCAAAAATAGATATACCGGCTCTCCCCCCTCCTCCCTTAGAAGAAAACGTTCATCCTAGGGGTCGCGTTCCACAGTTTGAGAAAAACTGCAGTTTATCGATCTTTTATACTAGGAAATCTATTTGGTGACATTTAAATGAAATCTTATTGGAAAGTTTTCGAAGAAAATGATTTTAAAAAGTACTTTTATATATGATGATATCAGATTCATAAATGCATTCTTCTGTCTCCCGATAATGTTTTGATATCCAATTATATTTCATTGTGTAAAAGACGTTTTGAGTTTCCTTGTAATGGGACTATATTTTTGAGACATGGTGGGTTCAGTTCAAGACTTGCTTTAAATAAATAATGAGGAGTGCTTTTATTGGATGTACGTGTAGCAAACATCTTGTAGGGTTGGAGTCATGTTGCACTATTCATTTTTATATGCAACAAAACGTTTTTAAAAAATACTCATGTCTTGAACTAATGCATATAAACTAATATATTTTTCAGGATGGCCTGATCTCGCTGGATGAAGAATTCTTTGGTAAAAATGAAATGAATTTTTAGCATCATTCCATAGGTTGTATATTTTTAATACGTATATTTGTTGTACAATACACAACTATGTTATAAGATGCACATTTATATTATATAATGCACAATACATTTTGTTGTATAATAAACAATATTGTGATATATTAGGCCTACATTATATTGCCTTGTGCACAGCTCTCTTCTATATATCGTTCTACTAGGCGTCTGCAGATGTTGAAGCTCTTTTTGTGCCTGTGTGTTTTGCTTCCTATTCAAACTAGAAGTACTTTGTAGATATTGTATCAGCAGTGTTGGTTGAACATTGAAGTCATTTTCAATGTTTCTTTTTTTTTTTTAACCGGACTTTTCAAATCTAGCTAAACCTAATTAGGCTAGGAATGTGCATGCTGTATTCTTCAAATATCCTTGGTTTATCCGGCCAATTTTCTGTATCCTCCCATATTAGGTTTCGGCCGATTATCACTACTATATAGTTGGCCGAATAGTAAAGAGTACACTGTAGTAACTAGCTGTCTAGTTGGTGCGCCTCCCTGCATCCATTCCTTCATTTGTTTAGCCCATCACATTGAGTTTATAAGATAGACAGTCGACCACATTAAGACGGTGTTGACGGTGTTACTGCATAGAGGTCATATCAGACTGACTGACAGGCTGAAGTACACGTCACACATTTCTACTAGCGCGTGACCTTTTGTAACACAAACTACGAATATATACACACGCAACATCTCATATGTTACACTGATTAGTTTGTGATTGACCTATCTGTTAACTTATGCTGTTCAACTTTAATTTATCAATCAATCAAAAATAGAGCTTAAAACAATAAAGTAAATAAAACTAAAAAATTAAAAAAAATAATATGAATATCTATCTATATATATCATTCTCTTCGTCGCTTAAGAGTTTGAACGAGAAGAAGAAGTAAAGGAAGGATCACTCTCTTATTTCTGCGGATAGTCACCCCACGAAAAAACAAGAGAGGGGGGAGAACAAGTATTCACCAGTCATACGGATGGCTGCCTGGTCGTGCGGTTTGCGCGCTGGACTGCCGTTTGGATTTATCAAACCCTGCCCGCTCCCATTCCCCTTCGTCCTTCAACTCTGAGGGAACATCCGATAGTTATATAATTTAGAAGATTTGCAATATATTCAGTCACACGAGCTATTTAAACGTCTTGTAGATATTCGGCTCCTACTGGATATCATATTTTACTATCTGGTCATATCCGACTCAGACGTGTACCAAAAATTACTAGTTGGTACAACCGTAATATATACATATATATATATATATATATATAGAGAGAGAGAGAGAGAGGAAGATAGCTTGTTATTGATGGTAGTTCGTAGTGGTCTGTATTTTTGCATATCTACCATCATTGCAAACCTAACTAAAGACTATCTTCAATTACTGTCACTAATATTGTAGCTAATATTGTCGCTTGAGCCTTCATGGATTTCAAAAAACTTTTTTTGTAGAAAAATAGTGACTTATGCAGAAAACGCGCATTTATCATTCCACTCATAAGTCTTGTGTAGAGAATTAGGTCGTCGCCATTAAATTCGAAACTACCATTATATAACTATAAAACATACTATTTTCATAAACATTTGGCTGGCTCAGCGGCTATTATATCTAGGGGTGCACTGGATAGTAGCTCCGGCTCCGGCCGAATATTCGGTCTTTTTTCACTATTCGGCAATATTCGGCTCCGGTGGAATATCACCGCCGGATAGTTGGCCGAATAGTAAAAAGTACACCTTGTACCTATTGAATATGCATAAAGTTGACCACGTTCCATTAATGTCTGATATTGAATGTTTAAATGTATATATTTAAAACATAATAATGTGCTTACAAATAGGGCCTATATGAATATGCACTAAACATCTTTTATTAATAAGACAAGGCGTGTTAATATAAATAGAAATGAAATTTTACAGTTTACATTATAAATGCGCGTTACATACAGAGCAGCAATGGCTAGTACATTTTCTTTATTTTGTCTTGTCCTTTGCGTGGGTTAGTTAACATGTTAAGATGTTATATTTCCTGTGTCACACTCTTTTTAGCTGTGCGGGTATATCTCCAGAGGTAGAGATGAATAGGTGCCACCCCCTATTCATTTGTTTAGTCCATCACATTGAGTTTATTGATAGACAGATGACCATAATGTAACTATATTGACACACTCTAAAGGTCACACCTTACGAGGGAACTGAGTTTGTTTATTTAGTAGTAAATCTTTACACTGGTAACCAGGTATACCTCCAGAGGTAGAGATTAACAACTCCCACCCCCTTTTATTTGTTTAGTCCATTACATTGAGTTCATTGATAGACAGGTGACCACAAGTCAAATACGATGGACATTTGCACTCTCTAGAAGTCACACAAGGGTAGTGATTATGTTTGCCTGGTAGTAAATCTTAATTAGGGGGCTGGACGTCAAGCCACACCAGTACACACACAGGTAATCGGACAATGAGTTTGCTTATTTGGAGAAAAATCTCAATCACGTGGTTGGACTACAGGCCACACATCTACACGAGTACCGTACCGAGTTTGCTTACTTGGATATAATCTCAATTAGTTAGATGGACTAAACGAGTGACCTTTTGCTACACAGAGCACAAATCGCGAGACTTCATAGCTCAGTAAGCCAGTAACTAATTATTTTGTAAAAAAAAACAACAACAATACTAAGATTTGTGTATATTAGCGTAAAAGACACGACCAGGCCTATAGTTAGAGGGTGAGCTCAACACACCCCTACTCCTTATTTTGTTTATTAAGTCCTTGGCACTTAATTTATTGATATACGTTGACATTCGTTTTGCTAGAATGGATAAACACAACATACAAAGACAGCATACTACATTGTAAATAAATATTTCGGTTGATCTGCTGAAGTGTTAAGAAACGACCTCTGTAATTAGTGTACGGGTATACTGGATCTACATGCTTGACTGACCATGCCAATATGTTATTTTTTGACTGACCACTCAACACTGTTGTGTATCCCCAAGGAAAAAAAACGCGTGATGGTCAACACCATCATATAGACACACTACACTAGGACTACATTAAAATCAATCAAATATATAGTCTATTTATTTATTTGGGTAGGGAGGGTATAGATAAGTTTTATTCTTTTATATTTTGTTTTCCTAATGCTATTAAATCTATATAACTGTCGGTCTAAAACTAAATCTTAATAACAGGCCTACAGACATCAATTTAATCTATGCTTTGGCACCATCTAAGGTTCAATCTATAAATGATGTTCCCTCTATTAATAAAATATCGTTTGCCGCAAATGAATTAATCTAAAACCATAAATATTGACCTATAACGTCTCAGATTTCAACTATTAACTAACAGCTACTATCAGTTTTAAGCCCCTGAAGCCAGAACCAGAAGCGGTCCTTGGACTTTAAATGACAAGCCTAGTGATCAGTTGTTGGTCTGAAATTCATGAATACATACATGCGACCACTATTCAAGCCAGATTGCACTTTTGAGAGATTTACATTAGTAACTATTTCAATATATATTTACATATGCCATTGACCATCCCACAAATATCCTTTACAGTTGGTGGCCTCGTAGATACACATACTTATGTTACACAGATTAATTTGTGATAGGCCTATCTGATTATAAATACTGTTAAGCTTTAATTCATCAATCAGTAACAGAGTTTAAAACAATAAAGGTAAATAAAATTTTTAAAAAGCAAAACGAATATAGGTATGTTATTTAACAGTTTTACAGCAACACAACCTATTTACAAGACATTTAGGTGTCCGGTTCCGGCCGAATATCAAAAAGTACTATCCGGTGCATCCCTAATTGTGTCTTTTTTTTTGGGGGGGGGGGGGGGGCTAGAGCACTTGAATTACATTTTTTTTTATGCTTTTATAAAACCATCATGGAAACCTGCTTCCAGATACTTCTCCCCTGCAACATTTCATCTAACCTAAAAGAGAGTTGGCAATACTAATCATGATAACACATCATATAGTGCCGAAATTAAATATCCCAGTCACTATACAATGGATTTTTCGGCACATAGGCATACTGAGAAATTAATGCAATATAAAATCTTCCAACTAAGAACAGGACACACACCTTTAAATTATCACCTTAACCTTCGATAACGTCCAGTAAGGAATCGGCACCGAAAGCGCCATCGTTATAAAGGCTCTTATCCAACGAACAGGCTTGGACACGAAGCTCTTAAGTTCTTGTTTGACATGACGTAGTTTTCTAGTTTATATTTGTTTTATTTTTTTATAATTTTTGTGTACTCTTAATATTCGGCATTTTTATGGATGGAAAGTGATATGCTCTTATTTGATTCTCATTCTAGAACTCATCCAATTAATCCTGTTTCAGCATCTTTTGCTGTTTTTAGTGTTCTATATATTATGCAATCATCAAATCATTGACAAAGTGCACCACCATAGATTGCTTAAGGACTTAAAATATTTTGGCATTGATGTTCCATTGCATCAGTGGATTAAAGATTTTCTTATAGCGAGAGAACAAACTGTATTAATAAATTGCTCTAAATCAACATCAATAACAGTAAACTCAGGTGTACATCAAGGAACAGTCTTAGGTCCACTACTATTTTTAATTTACATAAATGATTTACCAAACTGCATTATCTCAGGAGCAAAAATCAGATTATTTGCAGACGATTGCATAATATATAGAACAATAAAAACAACAGAATATACAGAAATTTTACAAAGAGAATTAGATGAATTACAGAAATGGGAATCAAATTGGAGCATGTCTTTCCACCCAGAAAAATGTCAGTTGTTAAGAGTAACAAAAAAAAACTAAAAGACATTAATTCCACTTATCTTAATCATGGTAAACCAGTAACACAGACTAAAAACTCAAAATACCTAGGTGTTATAATAAATCTTCGGACTCGAAGACAAGCCTTATTATAAAAAATGAAAAACTGTCATGGAATCCCCATATTGGTGAAACTATCAAAAAATCAAACAAAGCATAAGGGCTTATTAAAAAAAAAAATTCTATAAATCAAATAAGAACATAAAACTAAAATCTTATTTAACCTTGGTTAGGCTAATAATAGAATATGCATCCTCTGTTTGGGACCCCTCAACTTAAGAAAATACTAAGAAACTGGAACAGACACAAAATAGATCAGTGAGATTCATAACAAACGAATATTCACATTTGACTAGAGTAACACCTTTAGTAAAATCACTAAATTTAGAAAGCCTTCAGGATAGAAGACTTAAAAGTAAAGTAGCAATTATACATAAAACACTGAACCATAATCTTTAAATACAAAAACAAATTTAATAAAATACTCAGAAAGTCACAAAGATAAAGGCGTATCTCTCGTTCCATATGCTATGACAAATTTGTACAAATGCTCTTTCTTCCCTAGCGCTATTAGAGCATGGAATGGATTGCCTGAGCTAGCCAGGAAAACAAGTGACTTGGCAGAATTTAGGTCATTGGTTAATATGCATGACTAAATGCATGACGTGAAGGACATATTCATCTTCTTTTTTGAAGTAACGTCTGTATTATGTAAGATAAGAAGATCTGCAACTAGTCTGATATTAAGATAAATAAGTCATTTATGTAAACTAAAAAAAAGCAGTGCACATAAGAATGTTTCTTAAGGTACACCTGAGTTTACTATTGGTGTGATTTGAAGCCATTTAGTACTTCAGTTCATTTTCTCCCTATAAATACAATTGTAAACGATTGGTGTAATACAATGTTTCCCAAACTTTTGACCTCTGTGTACCCCTGTTATAATTTTTGCAATGCTGAGTACCCTTCGCCCCTCTCCCCACACACACTTTAATTTATTAACAGAACGTAATAAATGGGTATTTAAAAAATAAGCATAGTTAATGAGATGCAACTTTGTTGGCAATTTTGCAAAATGTTGATTATTTTTTTATTTGATAGAGTAGATCTAATTTCTTCTGCTAAAATGTGTTTTTATGACTAACAGAACTTTCATAATTGCTATTGAATATTTCTGAGTTACAGATGTCTGGATTTTTGGCTTTTCCCTTTCTAAAAGAGTTCTAAGTCAGCTGATTTGTTTCTTACTCCTTGGAAGTTTATTGCTTGGCTAGGGTTTAAAATAATACTGTTTTAACACTTATTTGATGGGGATGTATATTTAGGTTGAGTAGATTTAACAGGAGTAGACTTAGCTTGGGTTTGATCAATTTGGCTGGTGCCTAGAAGTTTCACAATCGGACATTTCTGTAGTGACGAGAGATTACAACTAAAAGAGAAGGAGACAGACTCAATGGACTAAAGATGCTTAGTTTACGGTGGATGACTTCCATTCCATGAAAAATGTTTGAAATCATCACGTCTTAGTCAAAGTATGTTTTGTAGTTGGTATATGTCTAAAGTGAATCAATACAAAATTAATTTTTATTTAGCAAAATAATACATATAAAAATAGTTGACATGTTCAATTCACAAGACCAGAAGTAACCGTTGCCCCTATTTTTAGCACGCTACACAATACCATGAAATCAGATTTGCGATTTTCGTTTTTTTTTTAAACGTTCAAGACGAGAGACAGAAACACATAACAGAGAGACATTTCCAATGAAATAAGAGTTGAGTATCTCAGCCTGGTGTTTACTAGACATAATGATGAATTGAAATTTAAAATATTTCTAATAGAAGTCTTTGATATGCATGAAATATTTGCTTCCTAATAGATAAAGCAACTTTCATTGTAACACCTGCCTAACGTTGCATGTACTATGAGTTTTGCCTTATTGATTAAGTTGTAAGTAAATAAGAGTTGGACTACTTTGTTTCTTCTTATAGTCCTTTTGAGTTCATTAGCTCAATAACTGTTCAGTTAGAATCTTTTGTTTTTTAAAGTGAACTCATAACTGACATCAGAGTTCAAATAATGTATTCAAAATTGTAAAGAATTAAGCTTTGATACATTTTTTAAATGTTATACACCCATATATAAACGAACCTTAATGATAACAAAAAATATATCACTTAGGAAAACAAATACATTGAACGTAATGTTGGATTATGTCAATGCACTCTTTCTATGTTTATAAACATGTGTAATGCATCCCATTCATTGGCAGCTTGTACTCTGGAATACACAGCGTAGAATCCAAGCTAAAAAAAAAAAGGTGAGCATTCAATAAATTATTTCTTGTCACACTTCAAAACGATGTTAAAAGGGAAAAAACTCCACTAAATGCTATTGTTCAACAAGGTTGTTGCCCTTTTGAAATTTGTGTATTTTTTCTTTTAATTTAGATTGATTTATGTTTTTTATTTGATTTTATGAGGACATATACTTTAAATAAACAGATGCACATTTTTTTAAACTATTAAATTTCAAGTTCTAAACTATAAACTACGTCTTAGGAATAGAAAAAAAGAAGTTCCGTTTCATGAAGATTTTTGGCCTATTGTGTCTTTGTTCAATACTTGCAGACTTACTATACACATTTACTGTCTCATAGATCTAATCCTATGGGTTCAAACCTTTCTTCGGTTTATTAAGTAAGACATACGGAGCGTGGGGTTGGCTGAGGTGTACCTATCATATTGCGTACATTGCAAGGTCTGAAAGGGGTACTTTACTTTACTTAACTAGATCTACTTAAAACTCTTCTTTATATGAATTTATTCTTTTAAAAAATAATTGTTAGAATACGATAGTGTCTTTTTACATCTCAAACCTAAAAGTTATTTTCTGCAATTTGCATAACTGTGAGGCTTAGCTAATCGAATGGCATGACAGCTTTGCTGTTTGTATTTAATTATTTTTTTTTAAGTTTATCTGAAATGTAATTAATGAAAGAAAACAACTTTATAAAATATTAAATATTTTAAAATTGACTACAAATATGTGCTTCATTCTAAAATAAAATTACTTACGTACTTTTTGTTTTTTATGGAATATAGTGTGCATATGACTGCGTTTTCACTACATGTGGATCACTAAATGAGACTAAATGATGGTGGTTGGGCATTCTACGTCCTTTGTGGATGCCTAAGAAATACCGTTTCGAATTTCATAAGGATTGCTAAAAATAAAAAAAATCAAGATATTTCATGACTATGTTTCATTACAATTACATGTGTATACAATCACTTGTTTAATAACGTACAGTCTATTTTTAAGCTTTGCCTTTCTACTAGGCATGCATTATAGTGTGTGTGGCTCTTTACGTGTTTTGTTTCTTAAAACATAGGTCTATAAAGACTCTACAGGATGCTTATTCATGGACAATAAAATAGATAATACAGCGCAGCTCAGATTCACAATGCAAAATACAAAACGTGATTCACTTCTAACTTATTGAACAAGCTCTGTATTTTCTACACTTATCTTTTACTAACATAATGTATTTCATTTCATTGTCAGAGTCAACTAATGTCCATGTTTTAATGGCTACAAGTTTATAGTGATATACTTTAAAGCCTATTGGTACAAAAAGCGGGTACGTATTTTTTTTATATTTACATTAGCTATGTAGTAATGATTTTTTTTTCAAACAATCGGATATTCGACCAAATATTAAGTCCAAAATGTCACTACAGGAACAACCAGGACAAGCTGGCCAACATGGGTTAAGTTAGAGTGCTAATTTATCCTGCAGTTGAAGGAGGATTCTAACGCTGTGCATTGTACTTTGAACTATTTTGATTTTCTTTCTTTAATTTTAATTTTAACTTATGAATAAAAACAAATCATGAACTCATCCATGAACAGAATGAAGAAGAATGAATGAACTGAAAAAGGAAACATACGCTCAATAGGTAGCAGTCTTTTCGCACCTCACAGTTTGGTCTGCTGGGCGAGTTCTACAGTTTTAGAGTCACCAAGAGGCAATAAAGTTGTGACTATTCAAACAAATAAATACAAAAGAAGGAGAACAGAAAAGGGCAAATCAATACTGATTTCATGGAAATGGACTCCCCTTCAAAGCAGAGCCATTTAACCGTCACACCTTTATGTCATCACAATAGGTACCCACGTTGACAGAACTGTTGAATAATAATACTAAAAGGGTTTTCATTTAATATATATCTTATACTATAAAGTAGAAAGTAAGGCGTATCAATGTATGTTACGAATAGAAATAAAAAACCGCTTGACCAATCTTGATAAAACTTGGCAGAAATGTTCCTTGGGTACTAACTTAGACCGTAGTGTTTGTATTATTGTAGCCCTATAACAAACTTAAGACCCTCAAAAAAAAAGTTGACCGACTCTATTAAAGCCATAGTACTATATGGATCTAGGCTTTGTTTACAATGTTGACATGAGAAAAGATCGAAAGGATTTAGATCTAGATCTACTTTTAAGAAGTACACTTTGCACATATAGTTTCTACTTTGACACATAAAAATACAAAATATAGTCTATTGATTTCATTATCCTATACTCTTAAGCGAGCAATTCTTGTATGTATGTATGTATGTATATATATTTATATATATATAAATTTTATTTCAAAAACGGCTCTAACGATTTTCTTTAAAATTTCAAGGTATGTGCATATTAGTGAGAAAAAAATTCTCAACTCATTGGCCACATCGGGAAAACTCGAGGTCGACCGTTATATCGGTTTGAAAATGCCTCATTATCGAAAAATTAATTTTGGCAAGAATGTTTTATGAATGAAAATTTTCCATGACGTAAACGGGAAAAACGCTGCTTACGTCACTAGGCTTATCGCAGTACACTAAAATATTTCTTTGCAAACAAGAACGAGTTTTAAAGAACCTTTAGACCTAATTAAACATTTGCGCACCATCTTACTGTAGATTGATTTATTATAGAACTATGAAAGAAAAGTAATGAAATTAAATGTGCCGATGTATGATTAGTTATTTTGTGTTTTAAGTGCTTAATAAGTTGTGTAGAGTGGTGTAGATACCTTTTACATTGTTGTTTATTTTGCTGGTGACCTCCAGCTGTCTCGTTCTGTGCTATCTTCTATGTCAGCTAAGGCAAGTTGGCGCCTAAACTGGTCTTTTAAGCGTTACGGTGTTACGTCGACCACTTTTTAGCTCACCAAAAAAGACTGCCTTTGGCATACATTCGTCTGAGATTCGTCTCCCATACAGGATACTGCTCTGTCCTGCGTAACTGTCGGACTTAAAGAATTCCATCTATACAAAGGACGCGGATACACATTTGAGACCAAACTAAAATCTGCTGCCGAGGACAGACGCAGACGCTAAAAGAAAATCTTAATCGATCACCGCGGACAATGGTTATGCTTGCCCTGTCTGTGGCAAAATATGTAGGTCACAGCTGGGGCTGCGTACCCACGGGAAACACTGCAATCCTCATTGATTTTCGGACTCGAAGACAAGCCTTATTATTATTTTGCTGGTGAGTTATTACCATGTGTTCATGCTTCGGTGTCTACTGTCCTGTACCAAAACAAAGGAAATGGTCATAACACAGCTTCTCTGCGCCTTACTTGCTCACACTAAACATGATATCCATCTAGCGGTCAACGAGTTTGCGTACGCTGCAGCCTCTTTTGATTTAATTATAAACCTCGGTAAAAAGCTTGGAGTTAGGGCGTGTTGACGGAAGGCCCAGGAGAGATCTGAATGGAGAGATCTGTAAAAGCAGGCCATATCCCTCCACGGGCTGTAGCACCACTGGGATGGATGGATGGATGACAAAAGCCGGTATGAACTTCTTATAGTCCGACAGTCAGATTGGGCAGGGTACGTATCCCGTATGGGGGACGAACATATTTTTCGGCGTAACAGAGGTGCCCCACGGAAACGTTTCTTTAGAAAACTAATGCAATGATTTAAGTCTATTAAGAAAAAATTTGCCATTTTACTTTGTCACAAAGTGCCTGTTTTACCCTATAACGTAGAGATTTGCGTCACTTGATGTTTCGTACTAAAGCCATAATGAATATATACTAATTCCATAATTAAATGTCTGAACGTTACCATCTGAGAAGTAACACTGCAAAGACTTTCTTCCAAGCCAATAATAGTAGGCCTACAATAGTTTTACGCAAAAGATGGATTGTAAAACTATAAGACGGATGTGAGATGTGGTTGGTCTAGACTATAGGAGGACTTAAGAGACTTTATATTTAATCGCCATGTGGAATTACATTTAGAACTAACAGAACACTAAAGCAACTCTTCAGATTAGTAGTCTTTATCTGATCGTTCATTTTCGTAATTACAACAATAGCCCAATAGTTTTACGCGAAAGAAGCAATGTAAAACGTTAAGACGTAAGCTGTGGTTTTCTATAGGCCTACTGTTGGGGGGACTTTCTATTCAAATCGCCATGTACAATTACATTGAGAACTGACAGAACGAAAAAGCAACTCTTTGGATTGAGTCTTTACCCGATCGTTCATTTTCGTAATTACAACAATATTCCCAAAATTACTTCGGGTATATATCCTTCCTTCACAAATTATTCATCCGAGCGAGGCTCGGTCACCTGATATTTTAATAAAATTAACCTTCAAATTTGTGTTTCAAAAACATTTTTACATAAATTCGTTCTTTATATCTGCGAATTTAGATCTCTTGACGCATATTCTTTCATTAGACATTACCGAAAGGTTACACTTTCATTCATTCGCGTAATCTAATAGAAAAGGTCACGCATGCGCAGACCGAAATGTTACGAAACTCTCTTTTCCTAACTCTAAAAATCTATTTCAGCTCTAAGGTGATAAAACTTCTCTTCGAAAAGATAGTTTTATAATTAAACACATGAACATACTTATTACAGTTCATCCATTTCATATTTTAATCAAATTAACATTCAATTTTTTTTCTAAAGCATTTTTACATACATTCGTTCATTATTTTTGCAACTCTATTCTTGATATTGCGTGCTTCTAAATATAGCCAATGTCAATTAGCTATTTTTAGCTCCATTCATAATATTTTTTCATTCATTAATTCTTCCATTCACTTTACTTATAACATTATTATTGTCTTTAATCGTTTATATATATATATAATCTCTACATGGCTCAACAGTTTGAATAAGAAGAAGTAAAGGAAAGATCACTCTTTTATTTCTGCAAGTCGGGCTAGATTTATCCAACGTAACTTTAAAGGCGAAAAAAAAGAGAAAAGGGGGGAGAACAAGTAGTATTCACCCAAAATTAATTGCTTTTATTTCTGCAAGTCGGACTAGAGTTACCCCACGTAATTTTAGCGGCAAAAAAAAGAAGGGGGGGGGAAGAACAAGTAATCTACTCTGTATTCACCCGTTACCAAATATCAGGGCCGGACTTAACCATTGTTGGGCCCTATGCGAAACGGAGTTCGCAGGGCCAAGTGAAAATTAAGAGTTTGTATTACAAAATAAATTCGTCTTTGCATTCTATTCATTCTTTACTACGCACAGAATTACTACAAGAGTCTTGCGTGTAGCGAAGTCAAACAGTATATCATAAAATTTCTGTTTCCTACATAGATCACTCTCCATAGCAATGTTTCAATCTATCTTCGAGAATTGTTGACCTCAATTAATTCTTCATTAGTTTGAGGCGCGAGAATCTTCTTTCACCAGATTCCACAATTACGGGTATTGCATAATGCCATTTTCTTTTTTTTTATCGCTGGTAAGGTTGGGGTTTTCCCACATTGAATGACACCCCAAAGTGGACATTTTTTGTCTATATATTTCAGAAGATTTTTATGAGTTTTCTAAAGATTTTACTCCTTTCCGGAGATTTCCAGGACTTTTGTTTTGTATATTTTGCAATTTTAGGAGATTTCCAGGAGCTCCTGATAAGTCAAGAGGGCGCGAGAAATCTGTTTAAGTTATAAAATGGTTTAATTTAATATGTTACAACCTGAATTAGCGCGGGTCCAATGAAAGTGCGGGGCCTCCTGCGGTCGCATAGGTTGCAGTGACCTAATGCCGGCCCTGCAAAATAGCGTCGTATGCTACGCCGTGGGTCGCTTAGTTTATATATATAATAAGGTTTGTCTTCGAGTCCGAAGATTAGTGGCTGCGCAGCCCAAGCTGTGACCTACATATTTTGCCACTTCCAGGGCAAGCATAACCATTGTCCGCAGGTGGTTGAGTTAGATTTTCTTTTCGGCGTCTTCGTCTGTCCTAGTAAGCAGATTTTTTTTTGCTCTCAAATGTGTATCCCGCGGTCTTTGTGGGTGACCTCCAACTGTCTCGTTCTGAGGCCGCATGCAACCAGGTGCTCTCTTCTATGTCAGCTAAGGCAAGTTGGCTCCTAAGTTAGTCTTTAAATCGTTTCCCTGGGGCGCCTCTGTTACGCTGACCACCTTTTAGCTCATCAAAAAAGACTGCCTTTGGCAAACGTTCGTCTCCCATACGGAATACGTGCCCTGCCCAGCGTAACTTTCGAACCATAAGAATTCCCTCTATACTGTCCATACCGGTGTTCACATGGACAACGCTGTTTCTAGTGTGGTCTAGCCACCGTATATCCATGATGGAACGCAAGCATCTTTGGTGAAAGTGCTCAAGTAGTCTTAATTGCTTTCTGTATAATACCCACGTCTCTGATCCATGCAGAAGCGTATTTAAGCGTTGGATATATACACATAAAATGACTCGTATTTGTACGTAGGATATATATATATATATATATATATATATATATATATATATATATATATATATATATATATATATACATAAAACTGATGGTATCGAGTATATGATATATACACTCACATTTATTACAATCTCGTTTGCTTTATTAATGATCTAAAAATATGTCCGTTATCATTGCGTAGCAATATTCCTTTTTTTTCAAGGAAAATAAGAACTTGGCTTGAATATTTCTTATCAATTGTCAGTCTGGATTTCTGTGATAACATAAACTCTTGTTTTTTCAATTTCAACTCCTCTGGCATAGAGTGCTCTCTGTATGTTGATGATTTTGTCATTCTTACATATGGAAAAAACATGAATACCCTAGAAAGAAAACTACAATTATGTTTAAATAAAATTCAAAATTGGGAAAATGATAATGGTTTTTAATTTTCGGACTCCAAAACAGCATGCATTTTTGTAATTTAAGGGGAATTCACCCAGACCCTGAACTATTTATACACAAAAAGAAGATCCCTGTTGTTAAAACTACAAAATTTTTAGGCCTCACCCTAGATTCCAAATTTTATTTTCTCCCCCACATTAAGGAACTTAAGAAGAAATGCCAAAAGTCATTAAACATACTTAGAGTACTCAGCCATACAGACTGGGGAGCTGACAGAGATACCTTGCTGCTGCTATATCGAAGTCTAATCCGATCCAAGTTGGACTACGAATCCATAATATATGGAGGAGCTAGGAGTCTAATCAAAAAATACTGGAGCCCATACAAAATGCTGCCCCGCGTCTCTGTCTCGGCGCGTTTCGTACATCACCAATCCCAAGTCTTCACGTGGAGGCTGGAGAACTCCCCATGGACATAAGAATAAAAAAGCTTGCAATGCAGTATATAGTGAAGCTAAAATCCAAACCCACGAACCCTGCTTTTGACTCTATATTTAACCCTACAGAAGTAGAAATATACAATCGAAGGCCTAACGTCATACAGCCGTTGGGCCTCCGAATGAGAGAATCCATTCAAAAGCTAACCCCACCCATTGACAAAATTTCTAAAATAGATACCCCACAGAACCGTCCTTGGTTGATGAACAAACCCAAATTAAATTTATCCCTTCTTAATTTCAAAAAAGAAAATACAGACCCAACTATACAAGTCCACTTATGGCCGTCAAAGCATCAGAAAGGAGAAAATTTATAATCTGCTCCGACTCCAAATCTGCATTGCAAGCTTTGGGGCGGATGAAGACTAACATTCCATTGGTACGCAAGAGCCTAAAACTGTTGGAACAAATAACAGCCGACCATAGGGATGTCACCTTCATCTGGGTCCCTTCCCCTCCCATGTGGGCATAGAGGGAAACGAAACCGCAGACAGAGAAGCAAAGAGAGACCTAAATCAAGCAGTGTCTGGAACCCAAATTCCCTGCTCGGACCTGAGACAAAGTATTGCCTCTGCCACCTATCGAGAGTGGCAGGATCGATGGGAGGCTGAGACTCACAACAAACTCATGTAGATTGTGGCGGATGTCAGGTGGCGGCCCACATCTAAGTGAGTACTGTGACTCTCGCCTCACGGTGGATCATATCCTCGTTAATTGCCCAAGATACCAGGATGTTAGGGAACATTTTTTTTAGAGCTCACAACTTAAAAACACTATTGGACAATGTCGACCCAGGGAAGATACTGGCCTTTGTCCGGGAGATGGGGGTTGACTGCGAAGATCTGATTTGTGAAATTGTGACCCTATAATATTTAGATAAGATTTTACTAATTTTTAAATTTTTACTACTTTTACTATTTTAACTGTGAATAGACCTTGTTTTTAATTATTTAACTGTATGGAATTTAGCTCTTCTAAAGGAGAGTAATCCTTGAAGGATTACGGGCACGACATAGCCTAAATTGTGCCAATGTGTCAAAAACTCAAAACTCAACCCCCCAATTTCAACAGCATTAGTGTTTTTTTAAGTTCCCTTTTCAGACCTTGCGATCTATAAGGCATATAATGTAAAGGTCATCTGTTTCTGTGGTCAATGGTTAAAGAAGGTAATGGCCTCTGGCAATTTACCGTGATGCCTTTTGGCCTCTGGTGATGCGCGGGTAGAAAGCATGGACCCCAACCTCAACGGGATAGCAGTAGGAAAGACATTAGTTACTAGTGCCCGTCGTGTTTGAATGACTGATTCCCAAGCTCGACAGTTATGTAGATCAAGCCCTTTATGGTTGTAAGACTAATGGAACATGTACTAAGAGGATTTACTGGACTACGTGTCTTATTTATTTAGATGACATTATCGTCATAGGCAAAACCTTTGAGGAACACTTTGGCGAACCTGAAGCAAGTGTTTGAACGAATCAGAAAAGCTGGAATGAAACTGAATCCAAAAAAGTGCTCCTTGTTCATAAGGAGCGTCAAGTTAGCACAGACCCGGATAAAGTTGAAGCCATAAATAGATGGCTTATTCCCGCTAATATCCAGGAGTTAAGAAGTTTTCTGGGACTCTGCACGTATTACAGACGTTTCGTGCTCTATTTCTCTAGTCTCTGTAGTGCTCTTCATCAATTGACAGAACCGAAGGGGCCGTTCATTTGGACATCAGAATGTAAAGAGGTCTTTGAAAGACTTAAAAAGGTCCTAGTTTCACCACCCATTCTGGCCTACTCGATACCAGGCGAGACTTTCATACTTGACACCGATGCTAGCAATAACGGAATAGGCGTTTTTATCCCAAACGGTAGATGGAACTAAGTGAGTCATAGCTTACTTTAGTCGGAGCTTGTTCGAACCTGAGATAAGCTACTGTGTCACAAGACGTGAACTAATTACCATTGTGGATGCCATACAACATTTTCACAAATACTTTTATGGGCGAAAATTTCTCATAAGGACTGATCACGCCGCTCTATGATGACTGTTATCGTTTTAAAGTCCTGAAGGACAAGTCTTCAGGTGGATTGAACGTTTGCAAACCTATGACTTCGAAACACAGCACCAAAAAAGGACAAACTCATGAGAATGCTGACGCGCTGTCTCGACGACCTGTAGAACGAAATGTAAACACACTGCAGCACGGTTGAAGAAAAGGATGTTGTCATCGATTGCCAGCGCCTTAGGTTACAAGCTTCAGGGTCATGGTCCGACGAAAGAATCCGAGAAGACCAGTTAAAAGATGAAGATCTGGTTCCAATTTTTCTTATGAAGGAAGATGGACAGCGACCAGAATGGCATCACCTTTCTGTCGAAAGAGCTGCTACGAAGGCATATTGGGCACAATGGGACTCACTGACAATCGGCAATGGTGTTCTCAAGTGGGTCTGGGAAACTGCAGACGGGACAAGCAATCGCTTTCAGCTGTTGTTGTCTAAGGTGAAAGTGGTTGAAGTGCTGCAAGAAAAATTAATAATAATTCCATTGGGTCTCATTTAGGTGTCAATAAGACCTTTGAAAACGTACGCCAGCGGTTTTACTGGTTTGGTTACCGGGATGATGTAGAAAAATGGTGCCGAAGGTGCGACGCATGTGCAGCAGCAAAGGGACTGCACAGGAGATCAAAGGGACATATGCAGCAATCCAACCTCCGTAATCCCCTGAGTACCAGAGAGGAAACAAGTACGTTCTGATGGCGGTCGACTATTCTACTAAATGGTCAGAAGCATTTGCGATACCAAACCAAGAAGCCACCACCACAGCGGAAACACTTGTGGAAAATTGGATTAGCCGATTCGGTACTCCCAAGGAGTTACACTTCGACCAAGTCTGAAACTTCGAATCCAAGATCTTCCAAATGATGTGCCAGGTACTCGGCATCGAAAAGACACGCACAACCCCTCTTCACCCTCAGTCAGACGGAATGGTGGAGCGATTTAATCGAACATTGGAACAACATCTGTCGAAAGTCGTCGATGGACGTCAAGATGTCTGGAACACATATATCCCAATGTTTCTCATGGCATATAGAGGATCGATTCACAGCACTACCGGTTGCACTCCAGCAAAGATGTTGTTCGACCGAGAACTGCAAATACCATGTGACTTGCTATTCGGGATTCCGTGTGATGTGCCAGCTTCTTCGATGGACTGTGTCACTAATCTCTGAAAACGGATGGAGAAAACTCACGCTATGGCCCGCAGAAACATCAAAATTAACAGTGACCAGATGAAAACAAGGTATGACAAACGGGCCAATGCTTCAGGGTTTTGTACAACCTACAAAGATGAAAAGGCAAGTCCCAAAGCTTCAAAGAGACTGGGAAGAACCCTACCGCGTCATAAAAAGAATCAATGATGTCGTGTATCGAATACAGAAGAGCCCAAGTTCCAAAATGAAGGTCGTCCACATCGACAGAATCTGCAAGTGCCATGGTGAAGTTGAATCTGCCCGGGACGGATAGATCTAAGGATGGGGAAGTGTAATAAACCTGGTGGTGACACAGATGGGGTAGTGAGTGATATGTGTGTAGTCAGCCGACGCAAATTGCCCCAGGCCAGCGCTAGACGATCGATCAACCGTGACGAGCCAAGACCGTCAACTACGAAGTTTCAAGAAACATAAAGTGAATAGTACTCAGGGTACTCAGGCCAGTCACGTCAAATATAGTCGGGTGACCACCCAGGAGGGTCGAGCGATGTTCGATCCGGTTCTAGAGTTTATACGGCGATTCAAATATCCAGAACGTTGTACATTTAGTGTTACAGTTAGTGTTACGTGTTGCCAATATTACAGTGTTGGCCGTGATTTATTGGACATTAAACCATTACGTTAATTTGGAGACCTGAGTTGTGAAGTTCTTATTAGTCTGGCCTTCTTCATTTTCACTGTCTGGCATGATGTCCTTAAACTCTAGCAACAGTTGTTTAGCCTTACCGTACTCTTCCTCTGACAGATCGTCGCCCACGTCCCCAAGCATTAGATCAACTCGAGAATCACATAACGATGCACTAGCTACAGGGTCACCGCACCACACGTTGCAATAAGCTCCACTGGGCAACAGGTGGCGATAACATTCTTTTGTAGGTTTCAAGCTTGAGTGTCAACATTCATAACCCGAACAGGTACTTTAAAGTATTCTCTGTTAACAACCAATATTCTCACAACAGGCAGCCTTCTGCGTGCTTCCTTTGACTGTTCTATGCTTGTGATGACATGAGATTGTTACGTTCTATTGTGCCCCATATGGCTTCAGACTGTGCGTTTATGAGGTGTTTTCCGTTATTAAGACCCTCTTAATCTGTCTTCTTTCCATGTCGTCTTCAAACAATGGAATTTCTAGATTTCCATAGTGTACTAAAAGGTTGGTTAGCTATCTCGAACTTTACAAAGGTCTGTCCTAAAATTGACAAAAGTTCACCACTAGCTGTTTTTAGTGAATAACAACTTATTTTGTGAATCACGTGATTTCTATGAGACTAGGATGATTTATTGATTTTGATGCGCCAGTATTTAATAGAATTATGCAGAAACGAACTCCTATTTTTCCTTGTACTCTCAGATTTTTTTCCTAACGCGGACACTAAGATGATAATCTTAGGTCTTCCTGTGAATCTCGCATCTTGTCTCCGCCCCACGAGACCGGCAGAATCTAGTTTTCCTGGTTCTGAGATTGGGTGATGGCTTGTTGGCTACCCAGTCAATCTCTTCCTCTCGGACGGCCTGCAAATATTCTATTATAGTTTCTTTGAATGTGGCCAGGAGCATCACAATTCCAGCAGCGAAAGACCGATCTGTTTTGTCTTAGTATTTGCTGAGACCGCCGGTCATCTATAGTTTCCACCACCTGTCTGATAATGTGTGTGGTCCTCTTCCTGAACATGAAGCCCCCGACAGAAATGAGTCGTTTTTTCGCTGTGTCTTTAGCTGCCTCAAAAGATAAGGCTTATATCAATGCATCGCTTGCCTCTAGTTTTCCAGTGACCGGTCATTTCATCCCCGGTCACTTCATCCCGGGTCACTTCATCCCCGGTCATTTCATCCCCGGTCACTTCATCCCCGGTCACTTCATCCCGTGGTCACTTCATCCCCGGTCACTTCATCCCCGGTCACTTCATCCCCGGTCATTTCATCCCCAATTAAATATTTTATATATAAATATGATTATGTAGAATGCTTTTTGACATTTTATGACTTGTTACTAATGCGTTTATAGTGTTTCCTCTTCCACTTTGTTTTCTTAATGAGAAATCTTATATTATATAGTAAATCTGGGTGTGTACTTATCTATAGGCTTCTATTGGATGTGAAGGTTGTAATATCATAATATTATCCGGATCGAAGGCCAAGGTTTGGTGGAAGTAGTAAAAAATCATTTGAGAGATAGAAGTGCGATTACAATAATTATGACCGTGCCGCTGATAACTTAAGGCCAAGGTGTGGTGCAAGTAGAAGAAATCTTTTGAGAGATAGAAGTGCTATTACAATAATTTTGATCATGCCGCTGATAACTTATCATCAAAGGCCAGGGTGTGGTGCAAGTAGTGAAAATCATTTGAGAAATAGAAGTGCGATTAGAACAATTATGATCATGCCGCTGATAACTTATCATCAAAGGCCAAGGTGTGGTACAAGTAGTGGAAATCTTTTGAGATATAGAAGTGCGATTACAATAATTATGACCGTGGCGCTGTTAATTTATCATCAAAGGCCAAGCTGTGGTGAAAGTACGACCATGTTTCACTTTATTTATTTTTCAATCGCTCTTTCTTGAAAATGGGCGCGTCATTTTTAGCCTTGAAATAAGGTTGTTTTTTTCTAATAAAGGCGGAGTTCACCCATCCTCGTTATATCATGTCGCCTGTATAAGTTTTGCTTTAATTCCTTTTAAACATTAACGTGTTACAATTTTGTCATTTAAAAAAAAAATCAATACATTAAATATTGCTTATTTCATGATTTTTAAAATTACAATTTGTTAGATAAAAATGATCAGATGATGAAAATATCAGGGGATGAAATGACCGGGGATGAAGTGACCAGGGGATGAAATGACCGGGGATGAAGTGACCAGGGGATGAAATGACCGGGGATGGAGTGACCGGGGGATGAAGTGACCAGGGGATGAAATGACCGGGGATGAAGTGACCGGGGATGAAGTGAACGGGGATGAAATGACCGGGATGAAGTGACCGGGGATGAAGTGACCATCGAAGGCCTAATGTCATACAGCCGTTGGGCCTCGAATGAGAGAATCCATCCAAAATTTAACACCATCCATTGACCAAATTTCTAAAATAGAAACCCCTCAAAACCCTCCTTGGTTGATGAATAAACCCAAATTAAATTTATCCCTCCTTAATTTCAAAAAAGAAAATACAGACCCACTTAAACTGATAGCCTTCTTCAATTCGGGTTCACGAACACCATACCGTCCCGAGAGATGACGTTAAACTGCGCTCCTCTTTCCTTAGCATTTTTGGAGCTCAAAAGTGCCCTACTTTTTTTCTATCATTGTGTCTGCTTCCTCTTTTTCTCAGTCTGCCTTCATTAACCATCAAACTGTCTCCTTATCTTTAAAATCTCCATATGTCTTAGACCAGTCCGTTTGCCGTGGACTGCGACGGGTAAGGGGGGGGGGATAAAGAGATCCTGGTATTTGAGTGGTGACTATCCAAGGATAAACCACCACAACACAGTACTTTGGCTCTAAGTTCCTCTAGACCTGGGGCCCAGATGGCCGCTCTGGGTCAACCGGCTGGTCATACTGAGCTACCAGCATAGGCCTTCGAGGGCAGTGGCTGGAGGGGGCTTCTGTATCGGACACATGTCCGGTGCTGAAGCTGACTGAGTATAGCACCTGTGTAGCCCTAGTGGAATCATTCTGGAAATCCGAATGGCTTGTCCCACTTGTTGGACTCGATGGCGGGTGAGGAGCACAGGTGCCGAATAACAAAAAAATGTCCATGGACAATACCCCCCCCCCAAAAAAAAAAATTTTACTTGCCCCAGATTTATGTTTAAGCAAGAGATAACAAATAGACGAAAAAAAGGAGGAAGCCACAAGAAGCTGTACTACCTGGACATCATTTCTGATGGTCGGGTGCACAGAAGAGGAGAAAGCCTGACAAAGATGAGCTCTTTTCTCATCTACAAGAGACTTAAGTCAGTAGTGGGAAAGCCAAAGTGTGTATCTAAGCTGCACAAGACATCGGAACTTCTCGTAACGGTTGATAGTAAGATACACTTCGCAGCCCAGTTCAAATGCCCGAACTGCCACGCTGGCCACTTAGCCTACTCAAAGGACTGCCTTGTGCGGAAACAGGAGTTTGCCATGCAGAAGTACAAGGAGAGAAATGGATGTACCTTCAGCCAAGCGAAGTCGGCTGTATTGGCCCTACCCAAGGGCCTATTCGGCTTGACAAATACCTATGTCCAGGCTGTGGTTAAGATAGAAAAATCCATAGCCACACAGACGGACACATTGACCCCACCACCCCCTCCTTCTCTTCCAACTCAGAACAAAACACCGCCAAAAAACACACCTCCGAAGAGACAAGAAAGCCCTGTTGTCATGCTAAAGAACAGGTTCTCTGTGCTAGCTGATGAGAGCACGGAGACTGAGAAGCATGTCAAAACCAACACTCCGGGAGAAACCGGAGACATTATGTCTGACTCAGGTTCTCCTCAAAGAACCCAGCCAGACATCCCAACCTCTACTGATTTAGAGGTTGACCAACTTCCTAAGGGGAGAAATAAAATCAAAGAAGACACCCGAAGTGAGGGAGGAGGAAATAGCCTCCACTCTAACCAGAGGGATTTCCCCTCTCCAGAGAGAAAGACTTCCCCCAAAATGGGGTTGTCCTCCTCTCCATCCAAACCCGAGACTAAAAATACCAAGGTCACTGGAATAAAGGGAAACTAGTCCGGGGGCCTCCCAAGGCCTATAGCTCCAAGTAGGCCATTTAGAATAAGCCATGGATTCCAGGCCATTTGAAAAACCAAGGACATACTGTTACGTCCCCCAGAGATATAGCTGACTGCCTTGCATCCTCAATAGCAGATAAATCATCCACTGCACACTACATGCCAGAATTCCAAAAAGTCCAATTAAGGGAGGAAAGACACCCCATTGAATTCAGATCAGAGAACAATAAATATTATAACAAACCGTTTTCGCTTGAAGACAGAGGGACTCGCTGGACAAATCACATGACAAATCGCTAGGAGAAGATGACATCCATTATCAGTTCCTCAAGCATCTTCCCGAACCCTCATTGGCAACCCTGCTAAAAATCTATAACTGTGTATTGCAAACAGGCGCTTTCCCAAATAGTTGGAGTTTACCTAAACTGGGAAGAGATGGATCTGACCCAGCTAACTATCGCCCAATAGCACTGTCACAACATGCAGATGGTACGATGTGTTGTGATGCCGGGGATTTTACTTGAATTCAATAGTTAACAAAAAATGACGATCTAGACTCACGATTAACAATTCTTTGATAAAACAAAACTCTGGAACTTTATTTAAATATAACGTAAGTACAGCTTATGTACAAATTATAAATCAATGAGCATGAAACATATTACAAAGGCTTTTCAAACAGAGCTCTTAGAAACGTGACTATCTACAAGGACATTATTTTATCGACTGGCCTTACTTTCTTACACCCGCCAATTCTCTGGCGCTAACTCTTTTCAAAAAATGTCTTTGTTTAATTTCAAATCAACCAATAGATTTCAAACTTCATAGTCACGTCCCTTGGGTAAATCCTGACGTGCTGTTAAGTGTCTAAATTTGAGGGGTAAATCCCGAGGCTCATGTCGAGGGCTTATATTTTCTTTTAAAAGTGAAATGTACAAACAATTCTATAACGTAATCTGTGACAAGCACTAACAAGCTGCATCTGCAAAACCATGGAAAGGATGATTAACAATAGGTTGGTCTGGTATCTTGAGAGAAACAAGGTAATCTCCAACTACCAGTGCGGATTCCGACAGGAGCGGACAACAAATGACCATCTGGTAAGGCTGGAAGCTTACATCAGAAATGCACTTCTTAGACGAGAACATCTAGTAGCTGTATTCTTCGATATAGAAAGGGCCTATGATACAAACTGGAAACATGTCATTCTACGTGACCTTGAGCCTATGGGGCTTAAGGGACATCTTCCCTGCTTTGTGAGGAAATTTCTAAAGGACCGGAAATTTCAAATTCGAGTGGGCAACTCTGCTTCTGACATTTATGACCAGAAAATGGGTGTATCTCAGGGCAGCATTCTCTCGGTAACCCTGTTTAAAACATGAATACTTTAGAAAGAAAATTACAATTATGTTGAAATAAAATTCGAAATTGGGCAAACGATAATGGTTTTAAATTTTCGGACTCCAAAACAGTTAGCATGCAATTTTATAATTTAAGGGGAATTCGTCGTCCCGAGACATGACGTTAAACTGCGCTCCTCTTTCCTTAGCATTTTTGGAGCTCAAAAGTGCCCTACTTCTTTTCTATCATTGTGTCTGCCTCCTCTTTTCCTAAGTCTGCCTTCATTGATCATCACACTGTCTCCTTAACTTTAAATTCTCACTACGTCCTAGACCAGTCCGTTTGCCGTGGACTGCGACGGGTAAGGGGGGATAAAGAGATCCTGGTGTTTGAGTGGTGGCTATCTGAGGATAAACCACAACAACACAATACTTTGGCTCCAAGTTCCCCTAGACCTGAGACCCAGATGGCCCGCTCTGGGTCAACCGGCTGGTCATGCCGAGCTACCAGCATAGGTCGTCGACCTATGCTGGAGGGCGGTGGCTGGAGGGTCAATCAGGGAGCTGCTGTATCAGACACATGTCCGATGTAGCAGCTGACTGAGTATAGCACCTGTGTAGCCCTGGCGGGCTCATTCTGGACATCCGAATGGCCCGTCCCCTTGTTGGACTCGATGGCGGGTGGGGAGCACAGGTGCCGAATTAACCAAAATATATATGGACAAAAAAACACACACAAAACTACTTGCCCCAGACCTATGTCTGGGCAAGAAACGTCGAATTGACGATAAAAAAGAGGAGGTCCCAAAAAGCTGTGCCACCTGGCCATCATTTCTGGTGGTTAGGTGCACAGAGAAGGGTAAAAGCCTGACAAAGTTGAGCCCTTTTATTATCTATAAGGGACTCAAGTCAGTAGTGGGAGAGCCCAAGAGTGTGTCTAAGCTACACAAATCAATGGAACTCCTTGTAGAAGTAGACAGCAAGACACACTCTGATGGGCTTTTAAGATGCAGAAGACTCTGTGATCTCCAAGTGGAAGTCATGCCACACAAGAGTCTGAACACCAGCAGAGGTGTAATCAGCTCTAGGGACCTACTGAAATGTTCCGAGAAGGAAATAGTGGAGGGCATTGAAGGAGTCACCCATGCCCGGCGCATTACCAGGCGCAGGGAGGGTGAGGAGGTCAAAACCGCCACTATTATCCTCACATTCGGAACTAGGACACCGCCAGAGTATGTGAAGGCAGGATACCTACGAGTTCCAGTGAGGCCCTACATACCTAACCCCATGAGGTGCTTCAAGTGCCAGGGTTATGGACACGGCGCGGCAGTCTGCAAGAGGAACACTGTGTGTGCCAGATGTGCTGGAGAGGGTCATGAGGACAAGGGCTGCACAGCCCAGTTCAAATGCCCAAACTGTCAAGCTGGCCACTCAGCCTACTCCAAGGACTGCCCTGTGTGGAAACAGGAGGTTGCCGTGCAGGAGTACAAGGCAAGAAACGGATGTACCTTTAGCCAGGCGAAATCGGATGTACTGGCCCTACCCAAGGGCCAATTCGGCTTGACAAAGACCTACGCCCAGGCTGTTGCTAAGAAAGGAAGATCCATAGCCACACAGACGGACACATTGACCCCACCACCCCCTCCTCCTCCTCCAACTCAGAAGAAAACACCGCCAAAGAACACACCTCTGAAGAAACAAGAAAGCCCTGTTGTCATGCTAAAGAACAGGTTCTCTGTGCTCGCTGATGAGAGCATGGAGACTGAGCAGCATGTCAAAACCAATACTCCGGGAGAACCCGGAGACATCATGTCTGACACAGGTTCTCCTCAGAGAACCCAGCCAGACACCCCAACCTCTACCGAGTTAGAGGTTGACCAACTCCCTAAGGGGAGAAATCAAAGCGGAGAGGATGCCCGAAGTGAGAGAGGAGGAAATAACCTCCGCTCTAACCAAAGGGATCTCCCCTCTCCAGAGAGAAAGACTTCCCCCAAAAGGGGGTTGTCCTCCTCTCCATCCAAACCCAAGAATAAAAATACCAAGGTCACTGGAATAAAGGGAAACCCCTCCGGGGGCCTCCCAAGGCCAAATAGCTCCAAGTAGGTCATCTAGAATAAGCCATGGATTCCAGAATCGTACAGTGGAATTGTAGAGGCCTCAAGGCCAATTACGAGGAAATGCAGCTACTGATGGACTCTGAGACTCCTGTAGCTGTCTGCTTACAGGAAACATTTCTGAAAGATTGCATCAGCTTCCGAAGCTACCGTGCTTACACCAAGAATGTTGAGGATGCAGAGAGAGCATCAGGTGGAGTCTGTATCCTTGTGAAGGATAGCATCCCCCATGAGAGGGTAGAACTACAGACCAGACTACAGGCCGTAGCAGCTAGGATAATCCTTCACAAGGTTATCACTTGCTGCAGCCTGTATCTACCACCAGGCGCTCCATTAAACCGAACAGACATGGAGGACCTATTGAAACAACTCCCCCGGCCTTATTTAATCCTTGGGGATTTCAATGCCCATAACACCATGTGGGGATCCAACAATACCGACACAAGAGGTCGTATGCTGGAGGATATCTTCCTCCAACATGATTTATGCATACTTAATGATGCATCACCGACCTACTTGCACCCAGGAACTGGATCATTCACATGCATTGACCTCACCGTATGCGTCCCCGGACTTCTGGACGATTTTAAATGGTCAGTTAGCAATGATCTACGGGGAAGTGATCACTTCCCAATCTTCATTACTAACAATCTCCCTTCATTGGGACGACCTCAGCGGTGGAAACTGAATAAGGCCGATTGGGAACAATTCCAAAAAAGATGCTCTGAGGATATCACAGAAAATATCCTCCATGAACAGAACCCAGCTGATACCTTTGCTAGCAAGCTACTAAGTATAGCCAGGAAAGTTGTACCCCTAACCTCTGCAAATCCAAAACGGCCTAGCAAACCATGGTTTGATACAGCTTGCAAAAGTGCTATTGGTGATAGGAAAAAACGACTGGCTGCATTTATAAAGAATCCTTCCCAGGAAAACCTAAAGCTATTCAGAATAGCTAGAGCAAAGGCTAGACAAACCATACGGTCAGCCAAAAGGAATTCCTGGAGAAGTTTTGTCGGCAGTCTGGATGCCAAAACTTCTGCTAGAGCGGTTTTGAAGGCAGTAAGGCGAATCAAAGGGAAAGAATCAAATGCAATAGGGCATTTGAAAAACCAAGGACGAACTGTCACGTCCCCCAGAGAAATAGCTGACTGGCTTGCATCCTCAATAGCAGAAAAATCATCCACTGCACACTACACGCCAGAGTTCCAAAAAGTCAAAACCAGGGAGGAAAGACACCCCATTGATTTCAGGTCAGAGAACAATGAAGACTACAACAAACCGTTCTCGCTTGAGGAACTGAGGGAATCGCTGGACAAGTCACATGACACAGCGCCTGGAGAAGACGAAATCCATTACCAGTTCCTCAAGCACCTTCCCGAACCCTCATTGGCAGTCCTGCTAGGGGTCTATAACTGTGTGTGGCAAACAGGCGCTTTCCCAAACAGCTGGAGGAAAGCCACAGTTATACCGATACCTAAACCGGGAAGAGACGGCTCTGACCCAGCTAACTATCGACCAATAGCACTAACAAGCTGCATCTGCAAAACCATGGAAAGAATGATTAACAGTAGGCTGGTCTGGTACCTGGAAAGGAATAAAGTGATCTCAAACTACCAGTGCGGATTCCGGCAGGGGCGGACAACAACTGACCACCTGGTAAGGCTGGAAGCTTATATTAGAAATGCATTACTCAGAAGAGAACATCTAGTAGCTGTATTCTTCGATATAGAAAAGGCCTATGACACAACCTGGAAACATGGCATTCTACGTGACCTGGCGCTTATGGGGCTTAAGGGACACCTCCCCCGTTTTGTGGAGGAATTTCTGAAAGATCGAAAATTTCAGGTTCGAGTGGGCAACTCCGCTTCTGACACTCATGACCAGGAAATGGGTGTACCCCAGGGCAGCATTCTGTCAGTCACCCTGTTCAACATTAAAATAAATAGCATCATAAATGCGCTGTCCCCTGGCATAGAGTGCTCTTTTTATGTTGATGACTTTGTCATTCTTACTTATGGGAAAAACATGAACACCTTAGAAAGAAAATTACAGTTATGTTTAAACAAAATTCAGGGTTGGGCAAACTATAATGGTTTCAAATTCTCAGACTCCAAAACAGTTAGTATGCATTTTTGTAATCTAAGGGGACTCCACCCAGACCCTGAACTATTTATACACAAAAGGAAGATCCCTGTCGTGAAAACTACAAAATTTTTAGGCCTCACCTTAGATTCCAAATTTAATTTTCTCCCCCACATTAAGGAACTTAAGAAGAAATGCCAAAAGTCATTAAACATACTAAGAGTACTCAGCCATACGGACTGGGGAGCTGACAGAGATACCTTGCTGCTGCTCTATCGGAGTCTAATTCGATCCAAGCTAGACTACGGATCCATAATATATGGAGCAGCAAGGAAGTCGTACCTAAAAATACTGGAACCAATACAAAATGCTGCCCTGCGTCTCTGTCTCGGCGCGTTTCGTACATCACCTATCCCAAGTCTCCATGTGGAGGCTGGAGAACTCCCCATGGATATAAGAATGAAAAAGCTTGCAATGCAGTATATAGTCAAGCTAAAATCCAACCCCACGAACCCTGCTTTTGACTCCATATTTAACCCCACAGAGGTAAAATTATACAATCGAAGGCCTAACGTCATACAGCCGTTGGGCCTTCGAATGAGAGAACCCATCCAAAATTTAACCCCACCCATTGACCAAATCTCTAAAATAGAAACCCCTCAGAATCCTCCTTGGCTAATGAATAAACCCAAATTAAATTTATCCCTCCTTAATTTCAAAAAAGAAAATACAGACCCAAGCATACTACAAGTCCACTTTAGGGAACTGCAGGAGAGCTACGGAGATTGTGGCACCATCTACACAGACGGATCCAAAATGGAGGGAAAGGTCGCGTGTGCCTGCTCCTTTCGGAACAAAACAATCTCCCGTAGACTCCCCGATGGCTGCTCCATCTTTACGGCCGAATTGCACGCAATATTGCTTGCACTTATGGCCGTAAAAGCATCAGAAAGGAGGAAATTTATAATCTGCTCCGACTCCAAATCTGCATTGCAAGCTTTGGGGCGGATGAAGACTGACATCCCATTGGTACATAAGAGCCTGAAGCTGTTGGACCTAATAACAGCCGACCGTAGGGATGTCACCTTCATCTGGGTCCCCTCCCATGTTGGCATTGAGGGAAACGAAGCCGCAGACAGAGAAGCAAAGAGAGCCCTAAATCATGCGGTGTCAGGAACCCAAATCCCCTACTCGGACCTGAGACAAAGTATTGCCTCTGCCACCTATCGAGAGTGGAAGAACCGATGGGAGGCTGAGACTCACAGTAAACTCAGGCAGATTGTGGCGGATGTCAGGTGGCGGCCCACATCTAAGGGTCTGACAAGGCGTGGTAGCACAACCATGTCCAGACTTAGGATTGGCCACACCTACATCACGCACTCTTTTGTACTGAAGAGAGAGGAGCCCCCACTTTGCGAGTACTGTGACTCTCGCCTCACCGTGGAACATATCCTCGTTGATTGCCCCAGATACCAGGATGTCAGGGCGAAACATTTTAGAGCCACTAATCTAAAAACACTATTTAATAATGTCGACCCTGGGAAGGTACTGGGCTTTATTCGGGAAGTGGGGCTATCTACGATATCTATGATTTCTGAATTTGTGAACATGCACTATTTACATTAGATTTTTACCAAATATTTAAATTTTTACTACCTTTACTATTTTAACTGTGAATAGACCTTAATTTTAATTATATTACTGTATAGAATCTGGCCCTTGTTGTTTAGAGAGAGAGTAGTCCTTAAGGGACTGCAGGCACGACATGGCCTAAATTGTGCCGATGTGCCTCAAATCAACAAATCAAATCAAAATCAATTAAGGGGAATTCACCCAGACCCTGAACTACTTTTACACAAAAAGAAGATCACTGTCGTGAAAACTACACAATTTTTATGCCTCATTCTAGATTCCAAATTTAATTTTCTCCCCCACATGGACTGGAGCGCTGACAGAGATAAATTACTGCTGCTTTATCGGAGTCTAATCCGATCCAAGTTAGACTATGGGTCCATAATACATTAAGCAGCTAGGAAATCTTATCTAAAAATACTTGAGCCCATACAAAATGCTGCCCTGCGTCTCTGTCTCAGCGAGTTTAGTACATCATCAATCCCAAGTCTCCACGTGTTGGCTGGAGAACTCCCCATGGACATAAGAATGAAAAAAGCTTGCAACGCAGTGTGACAGGTGGGGAAAGGTGACGTGTGTTTGGCACGTTTTATGTCTAGGGGATGATTATTTTTAAATGCTATCACACCCCCACTTATCAGCATATGAATCGGGAGCAGACACGCAACGAGACAAAGCAATGAAAGATAGATACAAAAGTTAAAATAAAAGAATATTTATTTACATAAATATACATATAAGAATAAAAGGGGGAGGGTTTGCATCTATCTCTAATTAGTAAGGTATTTTGATCATCACTGTAGCACCTAATAAGAGAGTATGTCACTTTGTCCTCTGACTTAGCTGGTTGTCCTGTTGATGTCGTAGCTGGCTGTGTCCTGGCTTGAGGTTCTGCAGCTGGAGGTGGCGCTCTAGCGGATAGAGGGACGCCGGCGATATAGTTCTTGTGGAGTCTCAGTCCCAAGTTCTAGTATCTGTAGTGGGCACAGTATGGCGGGTGGCCGGATACCGTGGGCACAATGTTACTGCGGGCAGAGCTGATCTGCCGTGGGCAGCGTAGTTGACAGGATATGTCCAGTGAGTTGCAGAGGGTTGGCGTAGCTATGACGTCTCACACAGATCTGAACCTATAGGGACGTCGCACCTAATAGCTTGACAGGTGGGCTGTCGAATAGGCGGGCAATGCCGATAGCGCCAAGTGGTAGAGTTGAGTAGATCTCAGTAGGCAAGTGCGGTGCTGAATAGCACTAAGCACATAGATAGTAGGTGATTCTTGATATCAAACAAATAGGCAGGTAAATAGGCAATAGGTGATAGGCAAATAGGCAGGTAAGTGATCCGATAAATAGGCAGACACCTGAGGGAGGCACCAGGTATTCCTCTAGGAGAAAGAATAAGTGATATAGTCCAGACTCGATAGTTCAGCTCGAATGAGAAAGAGAGGGTGATTTGAGTTGGTTTACTATATATATATGCCTGAAAGTGTGGGCGGACACCGGAAATGTCCTAGGCTAAGAATTAGCTTACACGTGGGTGAAGTCCGACAAGAGCCGCACCTTGGAGTATCACGCGGTGTGTAGACCAGGGTAATCTCTTGGATCAAAGAGAGACGTGAGAAAAAGGGGGGGGGGAGGATTAGCTTGCATTCAACCAAGGTGGCGTCAACCGCGGCTGTCAGACATCCTGTCGATAAGATCAAGGTCTGAGCGTATCTTTGCCCCGGTCAAGGGAAGATAAATGAAAGGACTGGCCTAATTTTCTCCAAGGTGGTGGACTAAGTCTAGCCTGGTAGAGAGGAAAAGGTGTGGCGGGTGAATAATTTAGGGGTAGGATGGAGAAATAATTAAAATAAAATAAATAAATAATGAAAAATAATAATTAATGCTGTGATAAATTAGAGTGACTCTGACAGCGAGTTTTTGACTTGTCACATACGCCGCCGCCAAGATGGATCTATCGCAGAAAGATCCATAAAGTGCGAGCAGACTGATGTCACTCTAACTTTAAGATCAGTTGTTATCACAGCATTAGAAAAAAAAATCTGGAAAATAAAGGGGTATCCATGCCAGGAGGAAAGTCTGTCCGTGGTCTACTTTCCGTCCCTGAGTATGTAGTCACCTGGGTGAAACGTGGGGCTGCTGGGGAGAGTAGATTGGGCGATTGGATGAGATATATTTCCTTCCTGGGGCGGATTGGGGAGGGTGATTGGGGCTTAGGCGGGGTGCCCAAGGCACGTGTGCTCGTTGGGGCTTACCTCCGAAGCCGCTGTGAGGCGCTTCTTCACGAGAGTAAGTAGTCAGCTTACCTCGGTATCGTCTGACACGATCAATGTCAGGGAAGAGTGGCCTGACAAAGAATGTGGAGTTCTGCAGGAGAACGTCCCCACGAGTGCAATAATGTGGCTTACATCGTGGCTTCCTGACATGGTCAATGCCAGGGGAAGGTCGATATTGAATGGTGGCTGAGGAGCCATGGTGAGAAGTGTTTTCACGAGCGCGAGGGTTCGGCTTATCTCGTGACTTCCTGACACTATCAATGCCAGGGGGAGGTTGATTTGGAATGGTGGCTGAGGAGCCATAGGGAGAAGTGTTTTCACGGGCGCGAGGGTTCGGCTTACCTCGTGACTTCCTGACACTATCAATGCCAGGGAGAGGTTGATTCGGAGTAGTGGCTGATGAGCCATGGAGAGGAGTGAGTCCACGAGAGCAAGGGTTAATCTTACCTCGGGGCATTCTGACACTGTCAATGTCAGAGGAATGTTGCTTAATTTTGGCTGAGTAGCCTGGGTCAAGTAGACCCTCACGAGTGCGCGGGCACACTTTAACTCGTGACTTTCTAGCAGTGTCGATGCCAGGGCAAAGTGGTTTGAGCTTCGCTGATGAGTCGGGACTAGGCGTATTAGTGTGGCGACCAGGGCTTCCAACCAGCTGGTTGCTGCCACGTTTCTGCTTCGCCGATCTACCGACGGGCAGAGAAAAGTATGGCTTGTTGACTTCTCCAAGAGGAACATATTTGGAGCCTAGAATGAAGTCATACACTGGCGTGTCCATAACGGCGGCGTCGATGGTGCCATGTACGTATCTGCACTCCACGTGCACCCTCGCGACAGGTAGAACCTGCGGAGGAGTGCCACGGTCAATAGACTGGATTGTCACTGTTCCACCAGTGAGATCCGATGGGTCAATCAGCTTCTTATTGATAACCGCGCCGAACGAACAGCCTGAGTCGTAGAGGCCCAAAACTTCGACACCGTTGGCCAAAATGTTCTCTACTCCCGGAGGAGAAGAGATGGGGTGAGGTAGCACTGGTGGGAGTTCTGGTTGGCCGAGATCAATGGCAGTGGGTTGAGGAACCACGGCCATCGTGGAGACGAAGTATGTGTCCTCCTCCGGTTGGTCAGAAGGATCGATCGCGGAGGGTTGAGAGACTGGCGTCACCGTAGATAGGGTCCGTGGGGCCTGCTGCTGCCGTTGTGGAGTGGGTCTACTGTCACGCGCGCTATGACGTAAGTCACGCTGAGAGTAGTTGGGCTGGTTATAGCGAGACTGATGGTTGGGGCGGTTATTGTAGTTATGAGGGGCTGATTGCCGGCCTGGTGCCTGGTTGTGCTGGGGAGTATTAGGAGCAAGGTTGGATTGAGCAGGAGAAGTTGGTTGGTCTGTTTGCTGGTCTGTCGCGGTTGCTTTACCTTTTAAGTCCTTACGGGCGTTCAAGTACCGGTCAGCGGCGGAAGCTATGTCAGCGGGCGCGGTCGCTTGTTGCTCCCTGACATAAACTCTGACCTCTGGGGACATGCATTCCAACAGCTGCTCAGAGAGTATGAGGCATGCTAGGCCATCAAAAGTCTCTGGCAATTGGCTGAGGGCGTGCCACCTGACAAGGTACTTGTCCAGCCTCTCGCAGAGGTTGCCGTAGGTCTCTCTGCGTTCGAGGCGGGAACTTCTGAACTTTTTGTGGTAGGCCTCGGCGGTCAACTCGAACTGGACGAGTAGCGCCTGCTTGAGGGCTGCGTAATCTTCTCGCTGGCCGGAGGGAAGTTTGGAGTAAACTTCGTAGGCTTTGCCTCGGAGGCATTGGGATAGCCGGAAGCACCATTTCTCCTCTGGCAGACCGTAGAAGCGTGCTACTTCCTCAAAACGGACAAGATAAACTTCGATGTTCTCTGTCTTGTCGTCAAAGTGCTCCATTGGCATGTGGGGTAGACCGTTCAAGGAACTTTGAAAGGAGGCTGGGCTAGCCGGGCGGGACTCGGAAGAAGCCTGGCGGGCGGCCTCGTTCTCTTTGTCCGCGGCTATCTTCTCTCTCGCTGTTATTTCTTTCTCCTTCTCCCTCAGAGTTATTTCCTTTTCCCGCTCGGTGACTTCTCTTTCTTTAGCAATAGCTATTTCAGCTTCCTTTCTCGCTTCCCTTTCCTTCAATGCTGTTTCAGTTTCCCTTCTCTCCCTTTCCATAGCTATTTCATGCTCCCTTGCTAATCTCCTTTCTTCCTTTTCGTCTTCCTTTCTTTTTTCTTCCTTTTCGTCTTCCTTCTCCTTTCTTTTTTCTTCCTCCCTTTCAAACGCCTCAAATCGTGCTCTCACAAATTCTTTCCGTTCTGCCTCATCGTCAAATAAGGTGGCCGCAAACTCCTTCAATTCAGCCATTTTCTGCTTCATGTCAGAGTCCGCTTTCGAGCGTGTGCCGCTGGCCATAATGATGAGGGGTGGGTAATGAGGGGGATAAAGCAGAAGTAGAGTAAGAGGTGGAGACGAGGAAGGAGCTGCTGAAAGCAATTACTTGGAAGTTATAGGGAAGAGTGCAAAAGGAATGTGGTGTCTGCCTATGTTAATCACAAAGTTCCTGCAAGAAAATATTACACATGAAATGCAATAATAATAATAAATAAAATATGACAGAAGTGACACTCTTAATAATGCGAAGTGATGATACTTATAAATATTTTAAGGAAAAAAAATATTGATATGGAATTTAGTTATTGCTGCCTGTTCGTGCCTGCTGTACTAATGGGTTAAATCCACGGACGGGCTCACCAAAATGTGACAGGTGGGGAAAGGTGACGTGTGTTTGGCACGTTTTATGTCTAGGGGATGATTATTTTTAAATGCTATCACACCCCCACTTATCAGCATATGAATCGGGAGCAGACACGCAACGAGACAAAGCAATGAAAGATAGATACAAAAGTTAAAATAAAAGAATATTTATTTACATAAATATACATATAAGAATAAAAGGGGGAGGGTTTGCATCTATCTCTAATTAGTAAGGTATTTTGATCATCACTGTAGCACCTAATAAGAGAGTATGTCACTTTGTCCTCTGACTTAGCTGGTTGTCCTGTTGATGTCGTAGCTGGCTGTGTCCTGGCTTGAGGTTCTGCAGCTGGAGGTGGCGCTCTAGCGGATAGAGGGACGCCGGCGATATAGTTCTTGTGGAGTCTCAGTCCCAAGTTCTAGTATCTGTAGTGGGCACAGTATGGCGGGTGGCCGGATACCGTGGGCACAATGTTACTGCGGGCAGAGCTGATCTGCCGTGGGCAGCGTAGTTGACAGGATATGTCCAGTGAGTTGCAGAGGGTTGGCGTAGCTATGACGTCTCACACAGATCTGAACCTATAGGGACGTCGCACCTAATAGCTTGACAGGTGGGCTGTCGAATAGGCGGGCAATGCCGATAGCGCCAAGTGGTAGAGTTGAGTAGATCTCAGTAGGCAAGTGCGGTGCTGAATAGCACTAAGCACATAGATAGTAGGTGATTCTTGATATCAAACAAATAGGCAGGTAAATAGGCAATAGGTGATAGGCAAATAGGCAGGTAAGTGATCCGATAAATAGGCAGACACCTGAGGGAGGCACCAGGTATTCCTCTAGGAGAAAGAATAAGTGATATAGTCCAGACTCGATAGTTCAGCTCGAATGAGAAAGAGAGGGTGATTTGAGTTGGTTTACTATATATATATGCCTGAAAGTGTGGGCGGACACCGGAAATGTCCTAGGCTAAGAATTAGCTTACACGTGGGTGAAGTCCGACAAGAGCCGCACCTTGGAGTATCACGCGGTGTGTAGACCAGGGTAATCTCTTGGATCAAAGAGAGACGTGAGAAAAAGGGGGGGGGGGAGGATTAGCTTGCATTCAACCAAGGTGGCGTCAACCGCGGCTGTCAGACATCCTGTCGATAAGATCAAGGTCTGAGCGTATCTTTGCCCCGGTCAAGGGAAGATAAATGAAAGGACTGGCCTAATTTTCTCCAAGGTGGTGGACTAAGTCTAGCCTGGTAGAGAGGAAAAGGTGTGGCGGGTGAATAATTTAGGGGTAGGATGGAGAAATAATTAAAATAAAATAAATAAATAATGAAAAATAATAATTAATGCTGTGATAAATTAGAGTGACTCTGACAGCGAGTTTTTGACTTGTCACACGCAGTATAAAATGAAGCTAAAATCCAACCCCACGAACCCTGCTTTCGACTCCATATTTAGCCCTACAGATGTAGAACTATACCATCGAAGGCCTAACGTCATACAGCCGTTGGGCCTCGAATGAGAGAATCCATCCAAAATTTAACCCCATCCATTGACCAAATTTCTAAAATAGAAACCCCTCAAAACCCTCCTTGGTTGATGAATAAACCCAAATTAAATTTATCCCTCCTTAATTTCAAAAAAGAAAATACAGACCCAAGCATACTACAAGTCCACTTTAGGGAACTACAGGAGAGCTACGGAGATTGTGGCACCATCTATACAGACGGATCCAAAACGGATGGAAAGGTCGCGTGAGCCTGCTCCCGTAGACTCCCCGATGGATGCTCCATCTTTACGGTCGAATTACATGCAATATCGCTTGCACTTATGGCCGTCAAAACATCAGAAAGGAGAACATTTATCATATGCTCCAATTTCAAATCTGCATCGCAACCTTTGGGGCAGATGAAGACTGACATCCCATACTAAGGCTTTTGGACCAAATAACAGCCGACCATAGGGATGTCACCTTCATTGGGATCCCCTCCCATGTGGGCATAGAGGGAAACGAAATGGCTGACAGAGAAACAAAGACAGCTCTAAATCAATCTAAATCGCAATTCCATTGTTTCAAAAATTGCCTTGTAATCTGGCTGGTCGCAATTCAGACGCCTTTCCTCGTAACGCAAGCATTAATCCAGAGGCCTTTTCTTCGTTTGTACTCCAGTTGTTCACTTTTACAGCCGCCTCAAATTGTATTTATAAGCTGTCCACGAAACTGTACCATCAAAGATAGGTAGCTTGACTTTTGCAGTAGGCAGGCACTTTCCTCGCCTGACCCTGAATTTACATTTGTGCATTTAACTTTTGCTCGACTCTGACTGCTTCGTCGCTAAGGACTCGAATCTTTTGCTCCATCTCTACTTTAAGCTGCGACTTCACTGGAACGATTTCCTCCCTTAGCTTACTTCTGAACTTCTCCAGATCTGTTTTCTGGCTAGTCGCAATTGTTTGCATTGACCCTGGAAGCTCTTTTTTCATTTCACTCAATATCCCGCTGAGATCAGTCTTCACTTTAAGTCGTGAGTGTCCGGGTCGAACCCACCTTCTTTCAAGGCATCTCTCAGACGGCTATCGAGGGCTTCTTTGTTTCCAGACGCTACGATGGGTTAGGGTTAGCTCCTTTCTGGAGCTCGTGAAGGCGTTTAGAAGTAGACATTGTTAGTAGAGTAGGTGGGATCCCACTTGTGACACGAGTTGTTACGACTTTTGAGTTTTTTTTTTCTAAAATGAAAGAGGGTTGAACCAGATGGTAGGGGTGATAGATGCAAGCGTCCCCCAGCCCATCGGGCAGACCAATACTTTTTCCTTTATATTATAGTTCAGAAATTTATCTATTTTTTGCAAAAAAATCTGTCACTTATATCTATATTATAAAGTAGAATGTGAGGTGTATGTATGTATGTATGTATGTATGTATGTATGTATGTATGTATGTATGTTACTTATAGACATCAAAACCGCTTGACCAATCTTGATAAAACTAGGCAGGAATGTTCCTTGGGTACTAACTTAGACCGTAGTGTATGTATTGTAGCCCTAAAACAAACTTAAGACCCTCAAAAAAAAAAATTGTCCGACTCTATTAGAGCTATAGTATTTTATGGATCTAGGCCATGTCTACAATGTTGACACGTCAGACCTCGGAGAAAAGATAGAAAGGATTTAGACCTAGATCTAATTTTAAGAAATACACTTTGCGCAGATAGTTTTTTACTTTGACACATGAAAATACAAAAGAAGATCCATTGATTTCATTATATAATAAAATTAACCTTCAATTTTGTGGTTCAAAAGCATTTTTTACATAGATTAGTTCCTTATATCTGTGACTACAGATTTCCTGACGAACATTCTTTCATTAGACAATACCGTAATGAATCGCGTACTAAATATTAATTCGTTTAATTGTTTACTTTATAATCCCATCCCTAGATCTAAAACTCTAAATCAACTCTAAGATCATAAAACTTCTCTTCGCACAGATAGTTTTATACTTTAACACATAAACATATTAATTAAAGTCCATTCATTCATATTTTGATCAAATAAACATTCAAATTTGGTTTTCTAAAGCTACATTCGTTTACGAAAGCTGCGAAGCCGGGTTGAGATAGGCCTAGATCTATATTCATTCATGAATTGCGTACTAAAAATTATTTCGTTTAATTGTTCACTTTATAATCCCATTCATTTAACAAAGCTATCGCTCTTTTCGTTTTTAATTGATAAGAATGTATCGACTTCGGGTAAACCCATTTTCGCAAAACTAATTTTATTTTCGTAGCGAAAGAGAAATAACGTTAAAGGATCATTAGCTACGTTGAACATACATCTAAATCCAATCCACTAGATTATTCAAAAGCATTTTTTTACATAAATTAGTTCCTGATATCTGTGATTACAGATTTCCTGGCGAACATTCTTTCATTAGACATTACCAAATGGTTACACATTAACACATCTCTCTACTGAGTCTATTCCTAGGCCTAGGTCTAAAACTCTTATTGAACTCTAAGATGATAAAACTTCTTTTCGCAAAGATAGTTTTATGCTTTAATACATAAACATACTAATTATTGTCCATTCATTTCATATTTTAATCAAATTAACATTCAAATTTGTTTTTCTAAAGCATTTTTAATACATTCGTTCGCTGTTCGCTAAATAAAGCTGCGTAGCCGTGTTGAGATAGGCCTATATTCATTCATGAAAAAAGGTCACGCATGCGCAACACAGAATGAACTCTATAAAAGCCAATTTTTAACTCTAGATTAGTGTAGATTTAGATCTATGTCTACCTCAAGATCTACTTTGTACTGTAACACCTGAACATACACAATTAAGTCTATTCATCTCAAATTTTAATCAAATATATGTAGGCCTACAAGCAAATGTTTTAATTTGAACAAATGGATTTAAGCCTATTAGCTATTCTGATTTGATAGCTACATTCACACTATTTTTACATTGACACATTCGCTTTAATTATTACATTATTATTTCGTTTAATTGTTTACAAAACACTCTCAGTGACTATATCGACAGTAATGCGCAAATAAAGACCCGCGGGTCGCGGGTAACATATGTCTAGTAAGTTATATATGCTATAAATTAAAGTGTTATATCGAGTGCCCCACCCCTGTTCTATTAATGCCAAATGCAATGATTAGCAATAATTATAAAAACGAGAGAGATTTCTTACATGATAATCGTTTCCATTCTATCGGCCTGGCGAAAACATGATGTTTTAAAACAGAATAGTCAAATATGGCGACAGTCTATGTAATTGCGCATGGATTCAAAATAACTATTTAAAGAAAGACTATGTTTTGGTAAATTGAGAATTCTTAAGAAATTTATGAGTATAAGAGTTACAATTGAGATGAGTTCTGAAACGAAATATTTTTTCCTAGTCGCCTTTTTCCAACTTTTATTCAATCGGAGAATATTCTATTGTATAAATAACTTTTGGACTATAAATTTCAATTTAAGATTGAATCCTAAAAAATACACAAAAAAAAAAACAAGTCTACAAAGACAGTTTGTGTAGAAACAAAAACTCAAAACCGGCACCCCGAAGTGGTCCACACAGGAAGGTAAAAAGGCAAGTTTCAATATTTTTAGAAATAATATCAGAATTCTATCAAAGGCGAATGACAGAAGAATCGAGAAAGAAGGTTGACAGTTCTTGTGTGGTGCCCCAACGGTCCAGCAGACCAACGGATTGATGAAAGTGAAGGTGAAGTTAAATGTGAACTTGGCCTAACTTATGTCATATAATGATTATCTAATTGATCTAATTGTTTTGTAAAGGGTGAATCTCTTATTAAAAGCCTCAAGAAAAAAAATCCACAAAAAAAAATTCCTTTAGTTAAGCGTTCTATGGATACGGAGCCGCGCTGCAGTTCACAAGATAATATGAAAAACTACTTAATAATTGTTGTTTTAAATTATGTGTCATTATATGCATATTAAAAAGATCTTTTATCTTTAAAAAAAGTAAACATTTTTTTTTTGTAAATGTAATAATTAGTATGGCAGAACTTACTTAACTTAGCAATACATTTGTAAACAAAAAACTTTCAATTTAAGTCTATCAGTCAACAGATTCTATGAGCGTAGCCAAGAGGGATTTTGTCTCTAAAACCCCCCTCCAGCAACACTTCAATATAAAAAAGTGAATTACACACTCAAAAGTATATGAGCGTAGCCAAAGGGGTTTTGAGTTTACACCCCCCCCCCTTTTCAGCGGGGTTTGAAGCTAAAAACTACCTCTTCAATTTAAAAAAAAAGCAACTTACACACTCAAAATGCTATGATCGTAGCCAATAGGGGTTTTGAGTTAAAAAAACCCTTTCCCGCCGTTTTTTATGCTAAAAAATACCTCCAATATAAAACAAGGTTACAAAGACAGTTTGTGTGGAAACACAAACTCAAAATCCGTTCCCGAAGTGGTCCAACCAGGGAGGAAAAAAGACAGGTTTCAATATTTTCAGAAAGAATATCATAATGAAATTCTATCAAAGGCAAATGACAGAGAAGAATGGAGAAAGAAGGTTGACATATCCTATGTGGTGCCCCAAAGGTCCAGCAGACCAAGGAATAGGTGAAAGTGAATGTGAAGTTAGATGTGAACCTGGCCTAACTGATGTCTTATAATGAATATAATTGATCTATTTAAAAATACATTTCCATAAAAGAAAAAAACCCAGCTCCTTTAGTGTTGCGTTCCACTATGCTATTAACGCAATGCAGTTCACGCGATAATATGAAAAACTACTTATTAATTGTTGTTTTAAATTATGTCCAACTTATTGCATAGTAAATAGATATTTTTCTCTTTAAAAAAAAAGTTAACATTTTTTTTATTGTAGTATTTGGTATGACAGAACTTACATAACTTAGCAATACAATTGTAAAAAAATATATTTTCTGACAAAGAATCTAAAACCATTCGCATCATTTGTTCAAAAACATGGTAAGTATGTATCTCTTTTACTAAAAAGCATCCAGTGTTGGTTACTATTAATAGTAAATAGTTGTAAAAATGGTGTATTTTTATGAAAAAACTGCTTGCATAATTGATTTAAAAAATTAGATTTTTTGCTTTCAGAAAAGAAAAAAGTAGAATCTGCATCAGAACTTTGATAGGTCTAAAATATCATTATGTCGGATTTTCAATATTATTTCTAGTTTACAAGACCTAAACGGGATGGACGGACGGACGGACGGACAGACAGACCACACAATACTAATAGCATCTATTCCCCTTTCGGGGGCCGTTAAAAAAATTAATAGTAGAATCTAATTGGTCTATTAATTTCTCCTCCTTCTTCCAGTTTTTTTTTTTTTTGTTCAAAGCTTTTAATTATAGTTCTGAAACAAAACAAAATAACTTATAAATTAAGTTTTTTTAATACTATTTTTTTAAGACATTTTTGTTCAGAGGAGACCATCAAAACCTAGATCTAAATCTGTGGAGTATTTTATCTTTTCAAGTAACAACTCTGTTGTATTTATATTTACTATGTAGTTATACATTTACATTATAATTTTTTAAAGTAAAAAACATTATTCAAAAGATTCTAAAAAATTACACATACTTCAAAAAAGTCGAATATCCTTAGAGCTTTTAACCATCAATCTGTTCACTGTCCTAAACAGGCCTACTGCAAGAGATCTCTCTTAACATGAAGTTAACATTACGTTAAATGCGCCTAATAAATATATACTTATACTACTTGTATCTCAATTGTCACTCACACTTCAGTTTCGGCCATTTCCCCCACGTTATTTTATTTTACTAATTTTGACCTGCCTTTTTTAATAGGATAAATAATGAGATCTAGATGTCAGGAGAATGGGTTTCTGCCAGTGAAGAATGCAAGAAGAAGCTTGGTAAGTAAGGCGTATGTATGTATGTATATATGTATGTATGTCCAGCATAGAACTCAAAACCATTTGACCTATCTTGATAAAACTTGGCATAAATGTTTCTTAGATCATGGCGGATACCGTAGTATATGTGTAATGTCCCACCCACAACCCAGGGCCATAAGAACAGACAAAAAGTACCTAATTGTATCTCTATTAAATTACAAAACTTTTTAACAAATCGGGTAGACCCGTTTTATTAGCTAAATTTATATTTATTGAAGAAACTGTTTATAAATCGGATAGACTCGTTACCATAGTATTTTTTAATTTGATATGAATGTACCGGGTTAGCGGGTAAACCCATTTTCGCAAAACTTCTTTTATTTTCGTGTCGAAAGAGAAAACCTTTAGCTAAGTATGACGAATATCGAAATCCCATCCATTAATACACAAACTAAGGCCTGCAGGCCGCGGGTAAAATCCGGCTAGTATATCTATACTATAAAGTAGAAAGTAAGGCGTATGTATGTATGTATGTATGTATGTTACGAATAGAAATCAAAACCGTTTGACCAATCTTGATAAAACTTGGCATAAATGTTCCTTGGGTACTAACTGGAACTGTGACGTACGTATAGTAGCCCTAAAACAAACCTACGACCCTCAAAAAAAAGTTGCCCAACGTTATTAAAGTATTGGTATTTCATTAATCTTGGCCATGTTTATCATATTTACATGATAGAAGATCGAAAGGATCTAGATCTAATTTTTAAAACTAAACTTTGCACAGATAGTTTTTTACTTTGACACATGAAAGTTACAATATAGTCTGTCTAGATCTATAATATAAATTTTGAATAATTTAGATGTATTTTAGATTACATTTACGCAAAACAAAATCCTAAATAATCTATCAATAGACTGAATGCAACATTAAATTTAAAAATAGTAGATTATTATAAAATTGCAATATTGATCTAGACGTTTGGGAATGAAAATCTACACTTTAAAACTAGTAATTGAAATTTTATATCTTGATTTGATGTATATCAGTCTAAACTAGACCTACAAATTCTAGATCTAGACTCAACAACGATTTTAATTAGAATATAAATCCAGATCTAGTTTGAAAAATCTAGATTAGATATAAATCTAGCTATCAAGGCTTTTAAAATACTATTCAGATAACGAGGTTTAATAAACATTACTATACCGAGTTGTTTTAGCATTTCATTGGAAGAATTCATTCCATATGACATCAATTAAAGGAAGGAAAGAGAGCAAAAGGTGGACAAAGAAAACGTTTCATGGACATCCTGAATGCGTCTCTGTAATCCGTTATTGTGCCAAAAATAATTTGTAATAATAACCTTACGAAACCAAATCAGCAATTAATCATCAATCAATTGATAAAAAGAATCAAACGGTTTAAAACACTTTGCCCGAAATATTTCTAGACATTTTGAGAATGTCTAGGAGAAGTAGTAGTTACTAAGCAAACTAGGACATAGTTTTACTACGCAAACTAGGATATGGCTTTACTAAGCATATTAGGACATAGCTTTACTAAGCTAACTAGGACATAGTTTTACTACGCAAACTAGGACATAGCTTTACTAAGCAAACTAGGACATAGCTTTACTACGCAAACTAGGACATAGCTGTACTAAGCAAACTATGACATAGTTTTACTAAGCAAACTAGGACATAGTTTTACTACGCACTACGTCAAAGACTTCCAGTAAGAGTTTTGCTGTGAAAACGCCTACAAAAAAAGACAGCCAAAAATTAGAACTGACTAATCCTTCTCAACAAACTTCACTAAGTACCGTTGTAAATTGATTTTTATTGAACTCGTAGTGTCTTATACAATTTATAATCATATTTAGGTTTAAGCCTTTCTTTATTTATCGAATGATAAAACCTGTACCCTGTACCCACAAACTTCAATGTATTGTACTCATGATTCCTAAATGTATATTTATGTCCGGCTGCTCCACTTGTCGCTATTAGCTATGGAGGCGGTTTAAACATAAGAAAAGTTAAAATGCCAATAAATTCATATGTAATTTATATTACAAAATAATTATTCTAAAAAATCGTATCATTTCTTGGTCATAGAACGTCCATTCTGCCCATTTCGGAAGTGGAGCGATTGAACGCGATACGCCATGTTTCCTTCCTTCTCCTAGATCCAGTAATGATATGCGTAGGGTCTACAATTTTTTTTTTTTTTTTTTTTGAGAGGGTGGGCGATAGGCCTACCAATAGATAAAATAGTCATTAGGTGCACAGCACATTCAAGTATCTTCTGTTTCTCAGCGATGATTATAGAAAGTCTACACACTCGTGTACATTAAAACTAAATCATTTTGATCAGGTCAAGTTTGAAGTAAAAAGACAGGAAGAAATCAAGGCATTTTTTTCCAGCTGTTATATAGATTTTTATCGAGTCGTTATTTTTTTCTACAGACAATATATCAGCCTGTATTAGACAACACACTGTAAACTAATATTTAGCTAGAGCACTTAACGGTTAATTCTGCTGTTAAACAACAAAAAAGAACAGTTCTTCCATTTTGACCCATGGCCATATCGATCTTACCATCCAGCTTCCCAGGAGTGTGTCATGGGAAGGATGGGATTGCGCGGGCTGATGCAGGCCGTCATGAAGGCGCACACAATTCTAGTCAGCTCAACTGTCCCCTAGCCTGCTGGTAATCAAAAGCTGGACACATCATACACAGCTGGAATGTTCGTAGACCTCTAGATCTTAAAATGTGTCTGTGTATTTGCTTCAGCCTTGTTAGGAGTACATTATATGTGTAATTATTCTTTTGTAGGTGCATTTTTTAAATCTGTGGCTTATGGAAGAATGTGATGTTTGTGACAGTGAAGTGTTAATAATTCTAAGGATATAATTTGTGACGAGATAGAGACCTAGATCTAGATCTTTTGCATTAGTACATATATACTAGCCGTTTTCATTTGATTCTATTGTGTGCTTTAAGTTCCTATGAAGTGTATTGTCATGATACGAAGTTGGAAAGCGACTGGAACATTGTTCATGCTGACTTAACATTCTGTTTATTTTCTAGATTGTGAAAAGATAGAATGACAGCTGACTAAATAAGGTAATTCTTAGAGCTATTATATTAGAGTATTTTACATCTGTTAGTATACAATAGATTACGCCTAGAATAGATTGATGATTGTTTAATACAATTTCTTTGAATCAGAGTCTAATGCATTCATGCTTCCAAAGTCGCAGCTTGATGTCATTGAGGTAGACAATGAAGAGAAACCATCATGTTTACAGTTGTACAAACTTCGTGAAAGTAATACACGGTGACATATCGAAATAAAAAGTAAACGGGCAAATTTTAGGAAAGAAATCGCACTATTAGTGTACATTATTATTTACTAATCTTAATATTATACACTAATTATTCATATTTTAACCATTTTTTGTCTCCCCACCCACTGGTATGTTGGCCGATTGGCTGGGGTGGGGCGGAAAATGTATCTACCGCACCCTCCTCAGACTGTTCAGGTAGAGGGCGGTCCAATTTTTTAGTAGAACACAATTAGTTAAATATCTATATAGTATATACTACTTATTGATATTTTAACCCATGTGTTGTATGTCGCACCATAGTGCAATCTCTAATTCAATCATTGGTAAATATAAAATGAAAGATGGTGAACGGTACCATATGGGACCGTGGAAGGGGCGGTAGATGCAATCACTCCCTCCGATATATATAAATGTATATGCTATCTCGTATCAAGTCGCCCCCACTCCTCTAATGTCAAAAGCAATTATTAGGGTAAAATGGAGAGAGGACCCGTACCTAATTAATCGCTTTACCGCCACCCCCTTATTGCCGCTGAAGACATGACTTTAAAAACATGATAGTCAAGTATGGCGACAGTTTTCATGTCATTTCACAGGTTTTAAAATTATTTTCTGTTAGGAATTTGTCATAATTATTTTAAAAAAATCTTTGTTTTAGAAAATTTATAATTCGTAACAAACTTTGAACCCAAATACTTTTTTTTTAGTTGTAAATGTTTCCTTTTTTTAGCGGCTCCGAAAGGGGAAAAGACGCTATTAGCTTTGTGTGGAATGTCTGTCCGTCCGTCTTTGTAATATTGTTTTATCTCAGACTTTTCTATTTTATTAATAACTTAGGGCCTAGAACTCAACAAAATGATCACTAATCTGCCTACTTCATTGTATATTTTTCTCATCAATTTTTATAGAGCCGTGTTTGATTAAATTAATCGTGTTGGTAAATTTAGAGTCTACATCAGTTAGTAAAAAGTTGACCATGGCTACCACGAGGGGGTGAGATCCTGGTCAATAGATCCACGTAAATGGATGTAGGCGTATATGAGGTGTATGATTTATAGCTAGTTGGTGACGAGAGACTGAGATAGTCTAGAGTTATTGGATTTGAGTTTTTCTTATCGGAGATGGGTAGTCTGTGTTGGGCTATGTAATTAACTATTTTTGTTTGGATTGATCTGATGATTCATATCACTTATCGTGTAAATATGTTGTTTAGTTCAATAAATTGTTTGTTAATCATATGAATGAGTTAAGTCTCATTGGAGAGTAAGCTAGAGCTCCATTAGATATTCCTGTCGTCAAAAGAGTAAACTGGGACTTAAACCCCCTAGACCAGGGGTGGGCAACCTTTTTGCATCGAGGGCCGCATTAAAATGATTTTGGGGATGGGGGGCCGCATATATATATATGTTTAAAAAAAAAGTAAAATTGGTTTTAGAAATTTGCTTCCTCAATTAGGGTGTGAAAAAAATGCATAATACAGTATAAATATGAATTAAGAAACAATATACACAGTTAGCTAACGTATTTCTAAGTTGTAAGTGCATATATATATATATATATATATATATATATATATATATATATATATATATATATATATATATATATATATATATATATAATACTGTGGGCATACCTTATTTCTGTAGCTGTGCGCGGGCCAGATAAAACACCCCGACAGACCGCATGTGGCACGCGGTCCGTAATTTGCCCACCCCTGCCCTAGACAAACGACCTTCACAACTATGGCAACCCTTATATAGAGACAATTTTTGGTGACATCAAATATCTCCGAAAAAGTAGAAAGTAAGGCGCATATATGTATACATATATATGTATATATATATAACCGTTTGACCAATCTTGATAAAACTTGGCAGAAAATTTCCTTGGGTACTAACTGGAACCGTAACGTATGTATAGTAGCCCTAAAACAAACTTAAGACCCTAAAAAAAGAAAATCCCCAACTCTATGAAAGTATTAGTATCTTATAAATCTAGGCCATGTTTACATGAGAAAAGAAAACCTCTCAGAGTCGCATGCTGGAATGTCCGCACACTGCTGGACAGCTACAAAAGTGAATGCTCTCAACGGATGTCTGCACTGGTGGCATTAGAGTTGGCTCGGCTAGATGTAGACATAGCTGCCCTCAGTGAGGTACGCTTGGCGAGCCAGGTATCACTGACTGACAGGGGGTTGGCTACATCCTATACTGGTCTGGAAGAGGCCCTGAGGAACACAGGCAATCGGGAATGGCTTTTATAGTAAAACAATCTCTTGCCAAGAAACTACTAGATATCCCTGTTGGTCACTCAGACTAACTGATGTCGCTCAGACTACTGTTAGATGTCTCTAGATACGTCACTATTATCAGTGCTTACGCTCCCACGCTGCAGGCAGAGCGTGAAACCAAGTAAAGATTCTACGCTGACCTGAGGAGTGTTCTGTACAAGGTGGACACTGCTGACAAACTTATTATCATGGGTGACTTCAACGTTGAAGCGCTTGGCCAGGTGTCCTAGGTAGACATGGCATTGGCAACTGCAATAATAACGGCAGTCTCCTGTTGGAACTCTGCTCTGAAACAAAGCTTGCGATAACCAACACAATTTTTCAACGAAAAAGATGTTTTAAGATCACGTGGATGCATCCACCCTCAAATCATTGACATCTGTTGGATTACGTAATAGTGAGACAGTGTTATGTCAAAGATGTGGTGCACACTAGAGTAATGCCGAGTGCCGACTGTTACACGGACCATCGTCTTGTCCGGACGAAGCTGAACATCCCATCAAGATGGTAAAAAAAGATGGCTTGCCTAGGGCAAAGAAGCTAAATGTTGATAGGCTGGCTGACGTACGAGAGCGCTTTAGGGTTAGGGTTAGGGTTCTACTCGAGTCTGATCTTCAAAAGCCCCAGGACGATGATCCAGTGAGTAACTGGAGCCAGCTAAAAGCGATACTTCAGGACGTGACGGCCAAAGTCGTGGGATACTGCAGTAAACCCAACAAAGACTGGTTCGATGAGAACAATACCGCAATTCAAGAACTGTTAAGAATAAGTACAACTACTATCGCTCTGTTCTTGTTAACCCTAATGACAACGCAGCCAGAACTCTCTATAAAGCTTCTATAACACTCTACAGACAAATGTCAGGGAACTAATAAATAATTGGTGGCTTGAACTGACGTAAACATGCAGAGACATGTTGACACTGGTGACATGCGCTCTTTCTATGAGTCGCTTCGATGTGCCCATGGCCTGACTTACCAGACTATAGCTCCGCTAAGATCCTCCGATGGTTCTACCCTATTAACTAGCAAGGCGGGCATACTAAATCTCTGGACAGAACTCTACAGCCTGCTATTTGGTGACAAAAGGCATGTATCGGAAAAATCGCTGGCAAATGTCCTTCAGAAAATTATGAGGGAGGAGCTAGAAGACCCACCGACATCTGGGGAAGTTGAAACAGCAATTCATAAACTAAAAAAAACAACAACAACAACACAAAGCACCTTTCGGTTGAAATATTTTAAATGGGTGGTGTCGCGCTAACCAAGAGGCTAACAGACTTGTTCGCTCTATGCTGGGAGAAGTGCGTTGTCCCACCTGAACTTCGAGATTCCGTAATCATATCCCTATACAAAAAGGGTGACAAGTCTAACTTATCCAACTATCGAGACATTACACTTCTGTCTGTAGCAGAAAAGATCTTTGCTCGAGTATTGCTTTAGTGGACGAGGTGTTATCTGAGAGCCAATGTGGCTTCAGAGCCGGTAGAGTTACACCTGACATGATATTTGTTCTGCGACAATTAAAGAAAAATGCAAAGAGAGCAAAACCTAAGCCTAAACGCTGCCTTTGTGAACCTCACCAAGGCTTTTGACATGGTCATTCGCGATGGTTTGCGGAGGATTTGGCCAGGCTCGGATGCCCACCTACTTTCCTATCCATTCTCAAGCAGTTTCATGTGGAACAAAAAGGCCAGATTAGACACATTGGTGACCTCTCTGATCACTTCCCATTAGAAAATGGCGTGAAGCAGGGTTGTGTGCCTGCTCCTACTCTATTCGCTATCTTCTTTGGCGTAATGCTGTGAAAAATGAGGCAGTGATTGCACGAAGGCTTGTACATCAGGTTTCGTTCGGACGGCAATGTGTTCAATCTTGGACAACTACTATCCCATACAAAAACAAAAGAGATGGTCATAACGGAGCTTCTCTATGTCGATGATTGCTCCCTAGTAGCTCACAATGAACAGGATCTCCAGAACGCGGTCAACGAATTTGCACACGCTGTCTCCTCTTACGGTTTATCTATAAACCTCGGGAAAACAGAAGTCATGTTCCGAAGTCACCCAATAAAACCTACTCAGCCCCAAAGATCACCCTAAACGGACAGCCCCTTAACGTAGCGCTCCATCATGGATATACGGTAGCAAGACCGCACTACAAACAGTGATGTCCTTGCGAACGCCGGTATGGACAGTATAAAGGGACTTCTTATGGTTCGACATTTACGCTGCGCATGGCACGTATCCCGTATGGGAGACAAACTTATGCCAAAGGCAGTCTTTTTTTTTTTTGGTGAGTTAAAAGGTGGTCGACGTAACAGAGGCGCCCCACGGAAACGCTTCAAAGACCAGCTTAGGTGCCAACTTGCCTTAGCTGACATTGAAGAGAGCACCTGGTTGCATGCGGCCTCAGAATCAGACAGCTGGAGGTTACTCACAAAGGCCGCGGGATACACATTTGAGACCAAAAGAAATTCCGCTGCCAATGACAGACGCAGACGGCGAAAAGAAAATCTAAATCGACCACCTGCGGACAATGGTTATGCTTGCCCTGTATGTGACATAATTTGTCGGTCACAGTTGCGGCTGCGCAGGCACGGGAAATACTGCATTCCTCACTAATCTTAGGACTCGAAGACAAGCCTTATTATTATTATTATTATTATTATTATTATTATGTTAGAAATGAACAAGTAGTCATTCTCTGGCACTGCCAGGGTCGAGTTTCGCTAAAGAGAAACAAAATTCATCGTAGTCCCTTTAACAGTTTCCACTGAGGAATTTTCTGGTGATGTGGCAGGTCTGCAGCAGTACCGCCCTCTGACAGGCAACGAAGATGTTCCTAGGAATGTTAAGGGCCTTGAAGGTGTCTGTGAGGTCAGTTGTTATTATCCCCTCGGTTGATATAACAATGGGGTATATTGTTATTTTGGACAATTTCCATAGACGCTTAATCTCCAAGCCTAGGTTCCCATATTTTCTACTTTTCCTCACCTTTAGTTCTTAACCTTACCACCATCCATGCCTTGATTAAGGAATTCAATCGTTGAAGAATAAGTGGTTCTTATTTATTGATTCCCTGGGCTGAACCTAGGGAAGAGATGCAGACATCATTGGCACAAAGTAAGCTTTTCCTTGGGTTGAGTGCGTGCCCCACGATGGAGCTTTAAATTATTTAACCATGTGCCACCACTATACATTATGTTTTCCCTTCACAAGAAGTCCGTCATTATTTATAGACTGAATATCGAGAACTCACCAATGACTTTCATTTTCCCCAAATGACCTTGTAATGATTTCACCTCTTTCTTTCTCTCCATGCTCTCGCTCGCTATTTTAAGAAAACATTAATTAACATATGCGTTATTTTAAGTATATTTCCAATAAATGTTTGAGTTTGAGTTTTGAGTTTATGCACATCGACACAATTTAGGCCATGTCGTGCCCGTAATCCTTTAAGGATCACTCTCCCTTTATATAACAAGGGCTAAATTCTATACAGTTAAATCATTAAAATCAAGGTCTATTCACAGTTAAAATAGTTAAGGTAATAAAAATTTTATAATTTGGTACAAATCTTATGTAAATCTTACAAAAGTAGAGCTAAATCAATATGATTCTATTAGAAAAGGAAATTGATTCAAGGCTATTGGTTTATGTGTATGATCATGAAATGAATGAGCATCATTGAATTTGGACTTAAGCTCTGAGTTGCCTGTTGGATCATAACGTCAACTGTCTTGAAGCTCTGCCGTCTCCTCCACACTGTGAAAGTCAAATGAATCTGTCCTCATAAAAAGTATATGACACAGCCATCCCTTTCATATGTGTACATTATTGATTTTACAAGATTTTCTTTATTTTACGAACTTTAGATTTATTTGTCATTGTTTTATCGAAGCAGCATTCTATGCCAAATGTTTCTTCTGAGTATCATTATGTTCTTCCTGGACCAAGGTTACTGTTATTTCTGCTTTTATCTAGTGCAATATCTTATTTCCGTTTCTGGATGTGGTCAATTTAATTTCTCTTTTCAACACCAATTTTCGTTGATTAAATTTATTTAAGTCTCAGATGTATGCCTCGCGATGTATGTCTCAGATGTATGTCTCAGATGTATGTCTCAGATGTATGTCTCAGATGTATGCCTCAGATGTATGCCTCAGATGTATGTCTCAGATGTATGTCTCAGATGTATGTCTCAGATGTATGTCTCAGATGTATGCCTCAGATGTATGTCTCAGATGTATGTCTCAGATGTATGTCTCAGATGTATGCCTCAGATGTATGTCTCAGATGTATGTCTCAGATGTATGCCTCAGATGTATGCCTCAGATGTATGTCTCAGATGTATGCCTCAGATGTATGTCTCAGATGTATGCCTCAGATGTATGTCTCAGATGTATGTCTCAGATGTATGCCTCAGATGTATGCCTCAGATGTATGCCTCGCGATGTATGCCTCGCGATGTATGCCTCAGATGTATGCCTCAGATGTATGCCTCAGATGTATGCCTCAGATGTATGTCTCAGATGTATGTCTCAGATGTATGTCTCAGATGTATGTCTCAGATGTATGCCTCAGATGTATGCCTCAGATGTATGCCTCAGATGTATGCCTCAGATGTATGCCTCAGATGTATGCCTCTCGATGTATGCCTCAGATGTATGCCTCAGATGTATTCCTCAGATGTATGCCTCAGATGTATGCCTCAGATGTATGCCTCAGATGTATGCCTCACATGTATGCCTCACATGTATGCCTCACATGTATGCCTCAGATGTATGCCTCAGATGTATGCCTCAGATGTATGCCTCAGATGTATGTCTCAGATGTATGTCTCAGATGTATGCCTCAGATGTATGTCTCAGATGTATGCCTCAGATGTATGCCTCAGATGTATGCCTCAGATGTATGCCTCAGATGTATGCCTCGCGATGTATGCCTCAGATGTATGCCTCAGATGTATGTCTCAGATGTATGCCTCGCGATGTATGCCTCAGATGTATGCCTCAGATGTATGCCTCAGATGTATGTCTCAGATGTATGCCTCGCGATGTATGCCTCAGATGTATGCCTCGCGATGTATGCCTCAGATGTATGCCTCAGATGTATGTCTCAGATGTATGCCTCGCGATGTATGCCTCAGATGTATGCCTCAGATGTATGTCTCAGATGTATGTCTCAGATGTATACCTCAGATGTATGTCTCAGATGTATGCCTCGCGATGTATGCCTCAGATGTATGCCTCAGATGTATGTCTCAGATGTATGCCTCGCGATGTATGCCTCAGATATAGGCCTCAGATGTATGTCTCAGATGTATGCCTCGCGATGTATGCCTCAGATGTATGCCTCGCGATGTATGCCTCAGATGTATGCCTCAGATGTATGCCTCAGATGTATGCCTCAGATGTATGTCTCAGATGTATGCCTCGCGATGTATGCCTCAGATGTATGCTTCAGATGTATGTCTCAGATGTATGCCTCGCGATGTATGCCTCAGATGTATGCCTCAGATGTATACCTCAGATGTATGTCTCGCGATGTATGCCTCGCGATGTATGCCTCAGATGTATGCCTCGCGATGTATGCCTCATATGTATGCCTCAGATGTATGCCTCAGATGTATGCCTCAGATGTATGCCTCAGATGTATGTCTCAGATGTATGCCTCAGATGTATGTCTCAGATGTATGCCTCGCGATGTATGCCTCAGATGTATGCCTCAGATGTATGCCTCAGATGTATGTCTCAGATGTATGCCTCAGATGTATGTCTCAGATGTATGCCTCGCGATGTATGCCTCAGATGTATGCCTCATATGTATGTCTCAGATGTATGCCTCGCGATGTATGCCTCAGATGTATGCCTCAGATGTATGTCTCAGATGTATGCCTCGCGATGTATGCCTCAGATGTATGCCTCGCGATGTATGCCTCAGATGTATGCCTCAGATGTATGTCTCAGATGTATGCCTCGCGATGTATGCCTCAGATGTATGCCTCAGATGTATGCCTCGCGATGTGTGTAATAAACGATAGATGTTCTCAATGGTCTAGAAAGCAAGTTGACGCTTAAACTGGTCTATAATGTGTTTTCAAGAGATACCTCTGCTGCGCCAAATTCTTTAAGCTCGCCTAGGAAAGATAGACTTTCAAATACGGTTCCTACCCAGTGCTGCTATCAATCAATAAACAGTACCTCAATGCTGATTGCAATGGCTTTTACCACAACACAATAATTTGTAGTATGGTCTTATCATCTAATGAAAATACTTACGTTCAGGCACCTATAATAAAATTTTTATAGAATTCTAGGAATGTTTTCTAAGTAGCACCAAGGTTGCAGATACGAAACAGATGAACTCTAATGGGCGTGGCTTCTTACGATATTTCTTGAATCATAAATATAATTAAAAAACATCTATCTTAAAGTTTTATCTGTACTTATTAGTTTCGCTCGATTTGCTTTTTCTAATTTAACTATTGTACAACCTTTTCGTTTAGATTATTTGGTTTAGCTGTTGGTTAATTTACATCATTTGGTATCTGAAATTGGAATCTTCAACGAAGGAGGGAATATTGGGCAATCGATGATGTGGAGGCCAAAGTGACTGAAATGACAGACAGGGCCAAACCGCCACTGTTTGACAGCTCTGTATCGTGGTCGGTGTATCGAGGCAAGTTCGAAGCGCCGTCCAAATCTACAAATGTAATACTAAGGCAGAGAAAGGAACTGGTCTCATGTTGGCATTCAGAGACAAGGCAGCCGAATCGTTACAGACAATGACGGGCCTGACGGACTACGATGTCACCTTCAAAACAATACAGTGGTGAACACTTGCAGGAAGTGTTGAGGATACAACTAAAGAATCGACAACAGAAGAGCGGAGAGACATCACAGGAATTAGAAGCCCATCTGGCTCATCTAAGGGCAATACATGAATTTTCGATGTTCTTGTTTCAGATGCCTCATAGATAGAATGCGACATTCGGAACTTAAGAAGGCCATCCGAATCAGTGGAAAACAGAAAATCAACCCATCCTTATCTACGAGGTGGCCCGTGTTTCGACAAGGACCATACTATATTGTTGGATGTTAGATGTTTTGGAAGATCTTCCTCGGTTGATTGGAAGAGTGGTGGAGGAGGCTTTAAATATTATTTTATCAGACCCCAAGACGCAATAGAAAGATTCTTCTTGCTGAAATTGTAACACTCCTGATCATTTAAGGATGAATAGTAACATAACGTTCCGAGATGGTGCGTCAGAACATCAACCGCTAATGTCCACCTGGTTCAGGGAGCAAGGACTGGCAGCCTGGAATATCGGAACCCCGAGAATAATCAGCCCTATAAGACTTTTAGAACAAAACACAAGCTTGAAAGTTCTTAGTTCTTTTAGGTTCCTTTTGGACACAAGGGTGTCGCAGTCAATACTTAGACCCAGTCTTATTGGAGACCATGAAATAATACGAGTGAACGGCTACACTCTTAAATCGGCATGTGGCAAACTATTGTCTAGACTAGGACATATAAGGCTAAATTTTGAAATAAGAACTTAGCCATTTAGTCACGAGTTTCTGATCGCCAATGCTGTCGACGACTGCATCCTTGATCCTGATTTTATGCAGGCATTTGGTATATCTCTAAACATTGGAAGTGGAACTGTTAAAAATGGCCACTTAGAGTTACCATTGCTTGATGATGTTGTGGAATGCGGTCAAGTGAAAAGATCGGGCATTGGACGGGTATCTTAACAGGGACATTCTTGATGGCCAGATAGATAAGCCCCATAAATACGAAGAATGAACCAGTAACAAACCAAGGTTGCAACTGTACAAATAGTGGGGGAGAGGACAGATCTAACTGAGGCTTTTGCTGCAGACGTACCAGATATGAGTGCTTCAATGGGCAGGGGGGGGCAGAGCAAGACAAAGTTGGGTCTGCGTTCAAGACCTCTGTCTATTTACCAGTGCCCAGGAGAGGATCTCAAAGCTCTATAACTGCGCACAGGTGCTTAGCAATAATTTTATGGGTGGCAGCTGAAATGGAGAATGCGAATGCCAAGAAACCCATCAACAGGTCTGGACTTAATAGACATTTGTACTTCTGGCTTCACCGTTATGAATAATAAGAGTGATGGGGAATCAATTCCAGTAGAACCTGATAAAAGGGTTTGTGAAGGTGTGTACAAGGTATACCCTCTTGACACGGCTGGAAATGATAATGTGTTTGACGGCCTGGGTTCCATTGGGACTACATCCCTCTTACCAGAACTTCATTTGCACTGACAAAATCTCACTGTCCTGGCGTGAATCTGGTTGTGTTCAGTACGAACATAACTAAGGAAGGGGCAGTGTTATGAGTCTTATGACCCTGCTTTGCACACTGCCATTTAGTACGAAATTTTTCACCATGAGACACAAAAGAGACACAGAGAATGTTAAGGATGTAAATAAGGAAGCTTAAACTGTTATTTGGAGGCGCGATTGCTGAGTGGTAAAGCGCTTGGCTTCATAAATAGAGGGTCCCGGGTTTTAATCCAAGTGAAGACTGGAATTTTTATATTTCGGAATCTTTAGTGCGCCTCTGCGTCCACTCAGCTCTAAAGGGTACCTGACATTAGATGGGGAAAAATAAAGAACGGTTGGTCGTTATGCTGACCACACGACACCCTCGTTAACCGTGGGTCGCAGAAACAGTTGCATTTAAAGGGAACTTTACTACATGCATATATATGCTTACTTGGTGCTTTATATTATAGATATTAAAAAGTCCAAAAGTAAATTAATCCACTATTTGTTAAGAAATTAATGTAAAAAGGTAGGCTTCGATATTTTAAGTATGAATTTCAGAATTTAAAAATATTCAACAGTCATTATATATTATCCCTTCCATAACAATTTTATAAACAAACAAATTTAACCAATGCAAGAGATACTGCTTTTATACTTATGAATAGATCTGGCGTTAACATATGATTTATAGTGTTAGACAAATAGCTGGCAACATTTTGTGTATGTAAAATTTTCACGCACTCACCCAGTCACTCATTATGGAAACATGTATAACAAAAACAAGATTACAAAGAGAGTTTGTGTGATAAGAGTTTGTGTTATCACACAAACTCAGAGGCGGCCCCCATCAAATTCACCAATGGACGAGAAATATATTCAAGCCATAGTCTTGTTTTGATCGTTTAAAGAAATTGTAAAAATTTGGCGTTATTTTTCATATAAAAGCAAACAGTGAGTAAGTAGAGTAGCTTTAAGTGATCACCTAAGATCAGCATGGAAACCTCCCGATACAGTGTCGCACCTAGTGCGGAAGCTCAGGGTGTCACCCCTCCCCATCAACTTTCTTGAAATATGTTACAATAAACTCTATTGCTAGCTAGTTCTTTTTATTGAACCAATACAGTGAGCTGATTACCTACTTTTATTTGTATCCAAATGTAAAATCCCAATGTTTATTACATTTATTCAAATGTTGTTGCAAATTTTACAATAATATTTAATTAAAATTACAAACGGACTTAACATCATATGAACAGGTTTCCTTTGTTATACTTTAAGACAGAAATTGTATAACGTTGTGCTGTGTCATTTTCACTTAAACTACCATCTTGGTGTGTCAAGGCATATTTGGGCATATATCTAGAGATTTTATTATTATCTTTTCCCATGTGTCTGCTTTTACCAAGCTATTATTTTTCCAACTTGGTTGTCACCCCCAAAATGGTGTCGACCGGTGCAGACCTCACCCCTCAAACCCCTTCCCCAGTGACGCCACTGCTCCAAGATATATCTCGAGATTGTATTATTATTTTTTCCAATGTGTCTGCTTTTGCCAAGTTATAATTTTTCCAACTTGGTTGCCACCCCCAAAATGCCGACCTCCCCCTCGCTATGACGCCACTGCTCCTAGATATCTACTTCTTCCCAACAATTTAGATTAATATATTGGAGTAGACGTAGTAGGAAATATAATTAAATAAGCCCACACAGCTAAACAGGTTTCCCATACGAATAGCATAGGCCTAATACACTATTACCCACTAATAGGCTTACAAATCCTGATAATAATCGCTCTATTTACTTTAATATGTCTAGACTAGATCCAGTATATAGAATACAGATAGAATCTAGATCTAGACAAAATCTAGATTTCTAGACTAGTTTCGAGATATAGTCTAGATCTAGATCTACATCTAAACTAGATCTCTAGACTAGTTCTTGATCTGGATCTAGACTTGATATAGATAGAAATAGAATCTATAGAACTAAAATCTATAACTAACAAGGTTACAAAGACAGTTTGTGTGGAAACACAAACTTAAAATCGGCCCCCGAATTGGTCCATCCAGGCAGGCTTCAATATTTTCAGAAAGAACATCCAAATGAAATTATATCAAAGACAAATGAGAGATAAGAATGGAGAAAAAAGGTTGACAGATCTTGTGTAGTGCCCCAACGGTCCAGCAGATCAAAGGATAGGTGCAAGTTAATGCAAAGTTAGATGTGAACCTGGCCTAACTAGTTCCCCTTTCAGACCCTGTGGTCTATAGGGCAGATGATGTAAAGTTCATCTGTTTTTGTGGCCTACGGTTAACGAGGGTGTCATGTCCAGCCAACCGTCTTTACTTTTCCCCAACTAATGTCAGGTACCCATTAGAGCTGTGTAGACTCAGAGGCGCCCAAGAATTTCGAAGTTGAAAATCCCAGTCTTCACTGGGATTCGAATTCGGGACCCTCGGTTCGGAAGCTAAGCGCTTTACCGTGCCTCTCCTGGTCTTCACTTGATGTAATTGTTTTGAAAATGCTTCATCTCTTATTCTAATCCTAAAAAAAAAAAAAAAAAAAAAAAAAAAAAAAAAAAAAAAGAATTTCCGCATTAAATTAAAAGTTCAGGATAATGAAGTTTATAAGATTACTATTCGTTTTAAATTAGGTATAACTTATAATGCATACTAATTAGCTTTTTCTCATTAAAAAACTGCTTGCATAACTGATTTTAAAAATAAGATTTTTCGCTTTCAGAAAAGAAAAAAGTAGGCGTTGCATCAGAACTTTGAATGGTCTCAAATATTGTGATGTCGGATTTTAAATATCTTTTCTATCTAAACGGGACAGACGGACAGACATTTCGCACAAAACTAATAGCGTCTTTTCCCCTTTCGGGGGCCATTAAAAATCAGACTAAAGCTGGAATTGTGATTTAGGCTAGAACTAGATTTCTAGACTAGTTCTATATCTAGATCTAGTTTAGATTTGGATCTAGACTCTTGATCTAGATTTAGATCTCGATGTAGAATCTAGACTAGGTCTAGATTTAGACTTGGTGTAGATTTAGACTAAATAGACTCTAGATCAAGATCCAGAACTAAATCTATAGCCTAATCTAGACTAGATTCTAGACTAGTTCTAGAAATCTAGAAATAGAATTTAGATCTATTAGAGCTAGATCTAGGTCAATATTATGATCAGGATTAGTAGGCCTACTACTGGGTTATGGTGCACTTGTGCTGTTCGCATCAGATTCACTTCTTGATGTGATACTACTGGTTACATAATAAATAAATCTGCAGCCCTAAGCTATTATAAGATTAACTATTTCCTTAATGGATTATAAATGTAAATTTTGTTCAAATTGTTTAATAAAATAAAATCGAAATCTAGATCTATGTCTGGCCTCTATTTATTGTAATTTAGATTGTTGTCAAGTGTATAGTCTAATGACGATGTGTGAAAACTGCGCGGTATATATGTGGTTTGTTTGTTGTTTTAAACTTACAATTGAAACGAAGTTTGTATTAAAATTCTTTTTAAAAACAACATTTGAATCAATATTATATTCCATCAGTTAGTTAATAAATGGAAAATCTATTTTATAACGATCCATTGATACTTTTGTAATTGTGACCTTAGATGCAATTTTTTTTTTATCAATTCATTCATATGAATGAAGCTTGATTTATTAATGAAGAAGCCTGTGTTCTTTTTAATAAGAATTACTTCCCCTGAAGTTTTTTATTTAAAAGTGATTTTTTTTTTAAATCTGCTAGCTTATATAATTTTTAAAATTAGATGGTTCACTTTCGGAAATGAAAAAAGTAGCCGTTGCATCAGAATTTTGAATGATCTAAAATATCCTGATGTCCGATTTTCATTTTCTCTTCTAGTTTCTGAGATCTAAACGGGATGGACGGACAGACAGGCCACACAAAACTAATAGCGTCTTTTCCCTTTTCGGGGGCCGCTAAAAATGAAAGGACGAACAAGGAAAATTAATCATAAACTGCAGTGAGCTTCCAAAATACTGAGTACTTGGCCCATAGAAAAGAAAAGCTTTGGCTAACCAATCTTGTCCAATCTACCTCGCCGTTACTTGCAGGCGTCGTACACTGTTATGATGGCTTTCATAGATTTTGTTGTAATACATTGTGGGAATAAGAAGGAATCCTCTTGTGTCTCTGCCACCGACCTCACTACAGCCGGAGTGACTTAGACAATGACTAAAGAAGCAATGATCTAACAAAAAAGATTTCATGCCGTTGATGGGGACTTCCATATAGATGTGTTGTTGATGGCCCAACCTAACGATGAGAGATTCGCATTAACTCAAGTGTCTATATAGCATAATAATAAATACCACTGAATATTTAATTTAATGTTAGGAAGCTAATATCACGAAATTGGGTTAACCAACCAAGTAGCGTACGAAAAAATAACGATGCCAAAATAGCATCTGCAAAATAGCAATGTCATAAAAAGAGCAATTTTTTTTCCGACAAGATAGCGCGGACTGTTTATTTTTGTAATTTTGTCCTGCTCGGGGACGATAACCACTTTCGTCATCCAGAAGGTCAGGGCTTTGCACTTTCTTTTTTCTTTGCCTTTTCATGTGGCTGGTGTGAGCCCGAAATGTTGGGCTACACACAGGGCAGGTTATTCCAGCTTGTGCTTGTGTCGTTTGCCTTGATTTTGTTTTCTCTGGCGCTATTCTTCTGCCAGCGCTGTTCTCTTATCCTCTTCATTTTGTGCGCCAGTTTTCATAGCACGACGCCATGATGCTCTATCCTGTGCTTCCATCATCCATTTGGCTTTACTTACGTTCCTTTACTTACGCTAGTATGTCGCCGGAAAATAATCTGTAGCCCTATATAACAAAAGCGAATCTATCTTACATTAAATCTGTGTCATTTATTGCTTGTCGATGAGATGTTTGTCCTAGATTTGTAACAATATAATATATGAATTCTGCGTGTTATAAAAACAAGAAACACAAACGCATTCCATAAAGGCTAGGTCTAGATCTACTAAATTATAGAATTATAGATTTAGATGTAATTTATACGGTGATAGCATTACGCAAGAGTAAATATAGATTCGATATTTATTATTTTTTTTAGCGGCCCCGTAAGGGGAAAAGCCGCTATTAGGTTTGAGCCAAATATCTGTCTGTCAAACTCAGATCTCGAAAACTAGCAGAGATATGAAAAATATTATTTCACCATGCGATGCGGCTTAAAAAGTTTAGATACAACGGCTACTTTTGGTTTTCTAAAAGCAAACCGTTTAATTTATAAAATTAATTATGCAAGCGATTTTTTCATAAAAATAGGCCTACACCAATTCTAAAACAGTTTCGTAAATGTAAGGGAGGCAATGTTACAATACGCTAATAGAGATATACAATCTCTGTATATTTTCAGTATCATTAAGTCATATTTACAAAATGTATAAAAAATGTTTACAACAAATATAAATAATAGTTAACGGTGTTTTTTCAACTAGCTGATAAAATTAAATTTATGTTTGTTTATAAAGACTAATAATGCACTTTGTATGTAAATATCACGTACATTTTTTAAAATGGACTTTTTATGCAGCGACTTTCGTGCAGTAGCGTAACGTCGCAACATGATAAGGTGCTAAACTAATTCCTTAAAAAATTTCTAAATAAGCAGATCTTATTTATTTTTTGTTTAGTGCCCCATCATCATCATCATCAAACATTTGAGTGAGGGCTTGAGAGGCTTAAATTCTGTCTTTGCGTAGTGCGTACATGTCACCATACAGGTCGAGAATTTTTGGTGCCCCATCAGGATAAAAGCCTTTTATTTTTATGCCATTTTGTCTGTTGGTCGGTCTGTCCGTCACGTATTGATTTAAAAACACAATAACACTAAAATCAATTGAAAATCTGATTTAACCTTTAATGTTCCTTTAGAAACATCTCTATAGGTTAACTATCTATAATAGATTGTTCCAGATGGTTTTGTGAAAACAAATCAATGTCACAGAATGTCTGTTAGCTCTTCTAATTTATAATATATTTAATTTCCATGCTTAAAGATTGCAAAACACTTGATCAATCATATGTTTTTCCGTTTTTTTAATGTAAATAGCATATAAATGCTAAATGAAAATCTCCATACGGTCTTATAGTTCATTAACTATAAAGTTGTTCCTGAAATTGTTAAATAAAAAATAAATGTATGTAAAATGATTGTTTGAAATCGCATCATTGACTTACATTACACTTATATTCTTTGACAATACGTCACTATAGTTTAATTATCGATATCAAATTGTTCCGTATTTTCAACTTAATGTCAAATGACTTTTTTTTTCAAAAGTATCGACAATAGGTTGTTCAGGACTTTAAAATTAGGAAAGTAATTTACTAGAAACGATGATTTAAAATCACTTTTAGTGGACCCCTTAAGGGGAACAGCCGATATTAGATTTGTTAGACTTATTTTACATTTAATTTTCTTGCTGAAACATAGAAAAGGTTTTTTAATCGGTAAGAATGTTCCGGATTTAGCTTTGAAAAAGAAATCGACCTGCATAACACTAATAAACTTACAAATCGTCGCCAAACGTGTTCCGAATTTCATTAGAAAAATCCACTAACGCCAAATAACTGTTTGAAATCCCTCTTCTAACAAATAAAACAAATAATCTTCTCATTTACAAAAATTGGTTGCTCCGAATTTTTATGAAAAACATTTTAAATCTATTTATTTTAAATCACACAATTAATTTTCTTGCTTAAACGTTACAAAATCTAATTTTATCTTAATATTATGATTCCGATTTTTTTAAGGAAAACAACTTCCTAACACCAAAGTATGGTATGAAAATCTCTCCATAAGGCTATGGTAGATATAATTTTTATACTTGATCATCCCAAAAATTCAATTAACGGTATTTGATTTATCTGAGATTCTCTCTATTTCTCTCTCTCTTTCTCTCTCTCTGTCTCTGTCTCTCTCTCTTTCTCTTTTCTCTCTCTTTCTCTCTCTCTGTCTCTCTCTCTTTCTCTTTTCTCTCTCTTTATCTCTCTCTCTTTTCTCTCTCTTTCTCTCTCTCTTTTTCTCTCTCTGTCTCTCTCTGTCTCTCTGTCTCTCTCTGTCTCTCTGTCTCTCTCTCTCTCTCTGTCTGTCTCTCTCTCTCTCTCTCTATATATATATATATATATATATATGGCTCCTTTTGTCTCGAAAGGCAATGGATGCGCCCAAATGAGTCACTGGTTTTGGCTTAATCTTGAGACGGGGCAGAATCTGGTGTGGCTAATCAAGCCAATTCTAGAACGGCAAACTTTGCCACAATTCGTACATGTGTATGCCTCTGATTTAGGGCTAGCAGACAGGGCAGCTTTCTTTTTATCCCTCTTGATTAAAGCCGCTTCAATTCTTTTGTTCTCAGCAAGGGTTGTCCCAGCACGCACAGTCTGTCTCCATGCACTCCGGTCTTTGGCTATGTTTTCCCACATACTTTCGCTGATGCCTGAGGCTCTCATGTCTCACTTGCAGACATCTCTATATGTTAGTCTTGGGCGGCCCTTGGGTCTGACTCCTTCCACAAGCTCAGCATATAAGATATCTTTCGGGATTCTACCATCTGGCATGCGGGTGACATGTCCGAGCCAGCGTAATCTTCTTTGTGTCAGGAGAGCATACATGCTGTTCATATTGGCCAATCTTAAAACTTCCTGATTGGAGACATGGTCCCTCCAAGAGATGCCCATTATGCGTCTCAGGCAGTGCAAGTGGAAACTATTCAATCTGTGCTCTTGGTACATGTATGTTGACCAGCTTTCACTGCCATAAAGGAGAGTGCTCACAACACAGACGTTGTAGACTAGGATTTTGGTCGCTGTGGTCAATTTACCATTTTCCCAGACGCGCTTGGAGAGTTTTGCCAATGCTGTGGTAGCTTTTCCTATCCTTTTTGTCAGCTCGATGTCTAAGTCTAGGTTACTGACAATTGTTGAACCCAAGTAGGTAAATTCCTGCACCACTGAAAGGGTGTGGTTCCCAATTTGTATTATAGGTATTTCTGCGACGTCTTGTGCCAGGATTTCGGTCTTGGAGAGACTTATAGTAAGGCTAAACTCTTGACAAGCAGCTGCTATGGCGTTCACTAGGTTCTGTAGACCTCCTTGTGAGTGAGATACGAGTGCCGCGTCATCGGCAAACAGCAGCTCCCTTATCAAGATACGACGCCTTTTCGTTTTGGCTTTAAGACGTGCCAGGTTAAAGAGCCTTCCATCGGATCTGCTATGGATGTATACTCCGTCTTCCAGGGATTTAAAAGCACTGGATAGTACGACTGAGAAGAAAATGCCAAATAGTGTAGGGGCCAGTACACATGGAGAACGGCCTGGAGGAAGAACTTTCAAACTGAACGGTGCCCTGCATATTTTCGTGAAAAGCTGACACTAGTTTTCTTAACTTAAATGGGCAGCCGATTCTCTCTAGTACTGCAAACAGATCGCTTCTGCTAACAAGGTCAAAGGCCTTGGTCAAATCAATAAATGCTATGAAGAGGGGCTGCTTTTGTTCTCTGCTCTTCTCCTGTAGCTGCCGAAGAGAGAAGATCATATCTGTTGTAGATCTACCTGCCCTAAAGCCACACTGCGACTCTGGATAAACACGATCTGCCAGGATCTGTAATCGCTTTAGTAATACTCTAGCAAAAGCTTTTCCGACTATGCTAAGCAGTGAGATGCCTCTGTAATTGTTACAATCAGAGCGGTCGCCTTTATTTTTATAAATTGTAACAATGTTGGAGTCTTTCAATTCCTGGGGGACCATTCCTTGTTCCCAGCACAAGCTTAGCAGTTCATGAAGTGGTTTGATTAGGGCATGTTTTCCAGCCTGAATTACTTCAGCAGGAATGCCATCTCCTCCGGGTGTTTTCCCATGTGCAAGCATGTCAATGGCAATGCTCAGCTCCTTTACTGAGGGCGTTTCGTCTAATTCCGTCAAAACTGGAAGTGATGGGAAGTTGGAAACAGCATTTGGTGAGATGGCGTTTTCAATCTGGTAGAGTTCTGCATAGTGTTCTACCCATCGTTCCATTTGCAGCGCACGATCGCTGATGATTGAGCCATCTTTTGACTTGAGCGGAGCACACTTGCTGGTGTGAGGTCCAAAGGCTTTTCTCATGCCCTCATATAGTCCTCTTATGTTACCACAGTCGGCACAAGATTGAATATCTTCGCATAGCTCCTGCCAGTATTTGTTAGCACATTGTCTCGCTACTCTTTGAGCATTGTTACGTGCAGCTCTGAGCCTTTTTAAGTTGCTTGGGGTGGGATCCTTCTTGTAGATTAGCATGGCTGCTCTCTTGTTCATAGTGGCAGTTTCCATTTCTGGTGGACTAGCTTCAAACCAGTCTTCGCTTTTCTTGGTTTTGTTTCCAAAGACCAGTGATGATGTTTGGTAGATTGTATCACGCATAAACGTCCAGCTTTTTTCTACCTCAGTCACAGAGAAGTTTTTAAAAGCTTCCTCTAATTTGTTCTCAAATTCGGTGCAAAGATCAGGATTTTTTGTGCTAGTAGTATTCAGGCGTGATTTTCTTTTTCCCTGTGATGTGTGGATCTTAGTTGGCAGCAGTCTTGTACGGCAGGACACTAAAGTATGATCAGTATCACAATCCGCGCTTTGGTAGCTACGTGTCACCAGTATATTCCAATGTCCTTTTTTCGTGTCAGTATCATATCCAGCTGGTGCCAGTGCCCAGACCTAGGGTGCCTCCATGAGACACAGTGCTGTGGTTTTGTTCTGAAGTATGTGTTGGTAATGCAGAGCTTATGGTATGTGCAGAATTCAAGCAGTCTTTGTCCGTTCTCATTCATCTTTCCGATTCCAAAAAGCCCAAGACAGTCTGGCCAGGTAGTGTGATCTGATCCTACTCTGACATTGAAGTCACCTAGAAGGATCATATGTTCTTTTTGAGGAATGTTTGCAATGGCTTCTTTGAGCTTGTCTTTGTCCTCCTGAAGCGAGCTTAGTGTGGGGGCATAGGCACTAATTAGAGTGACTTTTCCAGATGCTGTCATCATACTTATGCTTAGTAGCCGTTCCGAGCCACCAACTGGAGGGACTATCATGGGAAGAAGACTGTTCTTGACAGCAAAGCCCACACCATGTATTCGAGTCTCATCCTGTGCTTTCCCTTTCCAAAAGAAAGTGTATATATATAAACTTCCGGAACAACCTATAATAGATACTTAAAACTATTTCTATGTTTTGGAAGGAAAATTAAAGGTTAACCAGACTTTTTTTTTTTTTTTTTTTTTTTTTTTTTTTTTTTGTTGATATAAACATGTCGGACAGACAAACTGACAGACAAAATGCACAATATATATATATATAGGTCAAACATCTTTAAATGAAATACTATAAGAACTCAGCTTCTTCCATATCTATGTACCCTCGTTAGCTCTCTGTATCGTGTTAATAAAGACATTTTAGTCTAACTATATAATAGGCCGTTTGACGTCATGTATTTTTTCCCTTTAACGTCACATAGAATAAATTATTTTTATGAAATATTCATAAGAACTCGGTGCACTAATGTTTTTTTAAAGCTCGCCAACGTTCTCCTATAGATAAAAACACATTTTAGTCTAACTAGGCCGTGTGACGTAGGCTTAAGAATTTTTTCTACTCTAGATTTTTTTCCACTAGATCAAGATTTTTTTTACACTAAATCTAGATTTTTAACGTTAAAACCCCTCTTCAATATAAAACTAAAGCAAACAAGTCACCAAGAGAGGCGTTGAGTTTAAAACCCTCCTTCAGAGGGTTTCACATTTAAAACCACCATTCAAAGGGTTTTGACTTTAAAACCCTACTCCAGTGGGTTTTGAGGTTAACCCCCCTCTTCAATATAAAAGTGAAGTCAACTCTGTGGCATTTTACGTCTTGAGAGACGATCTTTTTCCTTTGCAACTTCTTGTGTGACTAAAGAGGCCTATTTTTGATACTAAGCCAACTATAGTCACCAAATTCTATGATCGTAACCAAGCGGGGGGGGGGGGTGAATTAAAAAAAAAATTTAAGAGGGTTTTGGACATTAAACCCTCCTCCAGCGGGATTTGAGGCTAAAACACCCTCTTCAATATTAAAATAAAGGGAAATACAGTCGCCTAATTCTATGGGCGTAACCAAGGGGAGTTTTGAGTTAAAAAGTTTTTGAGTTTAAAACCCCCTAATTGATGATTTCGACAATAAAACTCCCCTTTTCGAAAAAAAAATCAAAAGCAAACTACAATGACCAAGAGGGTAGCCAAGAGGGGTTTTAAAATCAAGCCCCCTTCTGGCAAAAGGAAAAGCAAAGCTACATTACTCAATTTGAAGAGCGTAGCCCTAGTGTATTTTGCAGTTTTCCTTCCACATTTAATAAAAAATAAAGCAGAACTATAGTTACTATTTTCTGGGCTCCATTGATAAAGTGCACTGAATAGCAGATTTTGTTTTTAACCTACAATTTTTTATTAGTAGATAACTCAGAATTTTCTCTTTTTTTTTTTACTTTCAAATACCGGAAATAATGCTCGCCAGACCCTTTAACTGGCGGGCGCGGGGTTTGTACTGTCTTTCCATTAACTAAAAAAAAGTTTTTTTCTAGGGTACAAAAAACATCCGAATAATAGAGGGTCATAATATAATGAAGGTTAATTACGTATCGATAAGGATAAATGAAGATACTCTATACTAAATGAACAAAGGATGAATGAATACACTTTATACCGTCCGATTTTCAGATTAGCAGGTATTAAGGCGAAGCAACATATCATATTTTAGTAAAATATCATTTGAGTTAGTTTATTCTTACTAGTCTACAATGAGAAATTAAGATACAGTAACATTTTGTGTACTTTTGAGTTAGACTTTCTACCCATGACAGATGCAAAAGTACAAATTGCAAACAGAAGCATGAAACTATTTTGAAATAATGATTAGCCTACTAGATCTACGTCCAATCTCTGTTGTGGATCAGTGAAGAGGGGGGAGAGGTTTGGGAGAGGTTTTCATGCTGCATTTAGCTGCTCAGCTCGAGATGGGATTCGAACTCAAGTCAATTGAATAGGTAACCAAGCGTTTTTTTGCCAAACTTCCCACTTTTTTTCCCCCTTATTTCTCAGTTTTTTATGAGTTTCTCCTTCAGGCCAAGATTTCATACCACGTCCAGTAGTGACTCTTACAGAGTTTCTTTATCTGCATAAAGTCCATTCTATCAACCTTAAAGCAATAATTGAAATCAGAAAACCTATAAAACAGACTTTGTTTCTTCATAAGTTGATTCTAAAGTTCCAAGTCATGATAATTGAAGGTCTAATATTCAAATGCATGCTATTAGCTTATTTCTTCTATTGCTATTGGCCCTACGAGCGTCGTAAATCGTGGCAAAAATATTGAGGCCTAAGAATAATTAAACTCGATCTTTTTTTTTTTTTTTCAAGATTATTACAACGAAATATTTGAGCAGCTTCGATCTAACCACGTGCTTCATAGTTGTAGTCATAGTTGTCGTGCGCGCATGAAGTTTTCTTTGTATTTAATAGTTGTGTTTTAGCGTCTAGAAAGTAGTTTATATTAGGTGCGTTTTGTTGTCTAGAATATTGTGAATGTGTGTGTTTACGTCATCCTTAGTTCCCGCAAGAGAGAGAGAGAGAACTTCTTTGTTATCTGGGTAGCTGGTTATCTGTTTTCTCGTTGTAAAGGTAGGTAAGTACATAGTTTTATTAAGTAGGCTGATCTTTCGGTACGGGTGTCGCTATTGAAAAGTTCTTTGTTGTAGCGGCATCGCTAGATCTAGGTTTTCTTTTCGTTTCAGGGTGTTAGGCTTTGGGCTATAAGAAAGAGTGTCGCCTCTCCGCCCTAGGAGCCGTATCGTTTGCTATTGTTGTTGTTGGAGTAAAGAGTTGATGTTCTTTAGGGCGCCGAGATGGAGTGTGCGTGTGGAAGGTGTGTTATTGGTGTAATATTTGAATAACTATTAATGGAATGCTAACTTCAATGATATTGATGTACATGTAAATATGTTACTAATTTGCAATTAAGTACTATTAAATATTGTTCATGTTGACACTAAATGTTCAGTTGAATAACTTTTATTCGATGTTCGTAGTTTACATGCTATTACCTTTTGGTTCTTGCTTTATACTGTCAGGCGGGGGAAAGAATCCGGGAATTTAATGCAAGTGTATCTACCCCTAGTTAAGTGAACACTGTTAAGTGAACAGAAACCCCCCCTGATAATAATATGAAATGAATGGACTATAATTAGTATGTTCATGTGCTAAAGTATAAAACTATCTTTGCGAAGAGAAGTTCTATCATCTTAGAGTTCGGGATAGGTCAATGCAACAGCAACGTATAATTACTACTCCAGACATGTGCTGAACGCAAGCTGCTCATATCGAACACAATATTCAGTCTTCCAATGAGAAAGCGAACTTTTGGATGCATCCCCGCTCAAGACACTGGCACCTCATAGATTACGTCATTACCAGACAATCTGATCGTCAGGACATTCGTGTTACTAAATCTTGCTGTGGTGCAGAATGTGGAACAAACCACCGCCTCATCATCATAAAACTAAACATTCGTATTCAACCAAAGAGACGTCCACAAAAATCTAAACCCCTAAAAAGGTTAAACACGGCCAGCTTAGCAGATTACAATACTGAAAAGTTGCTTGTAGATGCGATAGAGAACTGCCGCAAGCCCACCCTTCTAATTGAATCAAATGTAGATAAAATCCTTGCACGCATCCTACTAAATCGGCTCATGCAACACATAGAACATGGTCTACTACCAGAAAGCCAGTGCGGCTTCAGAAAAGAACGTGGAACTATTGACATGTTTGCAGCAAGGCAGCTCCAGGAAAAATGCCAAGAACAAAATGCTGACCTGTTCTCAATATATGTCGACTTAACAAAGGCATTCGACACTATTAGCAGAGAAGGACTCTGGAAGATTATGTCAAGGTATGGCTGTCCAAGAAAGTGGAGAACCATTACAGCCCTTCGAAGTATCAAACGGGGTAAAACAAGGCTGTGTCCTAGCACCTACACTGTTCTCCGCTATGCTGACAGATGCATTCACTAATTGAGAAAACAACGGGATAAATGTATCATACAGATTTGATGGTGGACTTAAAGCAAAATCAAAAACCAATTCAGCAGTAATCAGAGACTTGCTATTTGCTGACGACTGTGCCCTAAATGCAGGGCTCGATAGCGTTGCTTGGTACCTCTATTACCTGTTACACACAAAAAAGATTGCCTTTTGGCAGCCATACGGCATACGTGCCCTGCGAAACTGTCCAACTATAACCAGTACTTCTATACTGTCCATACCGGTATTCGCAAGAACATCCTTATTTGTAGTGCAGTCTTGCCACCTTATATTCACGATGGAGCGCAAACATCTTTCCGACCGCAAAAATCTATTAGCGATTTTTCCCTTTCGGAGCCGCTAAAAAGGGCTTTTGCAATCAAAGTAGTAAACAGCAATTCATAAATATTCGTCGCTTTCAATTTGTACATTTTTACTTAAAATTTTTTTCAACATTTATTTTATTTTCGCTCTTGCGAATAAATACGAGCATTGTACTTTTGCTTCTATTGAACGAGCACTCCTTTCTATTATAAACACTTCTGTAGATTGATTTATAATTAAAGAAGAAAAAATGAAATACAATTTGCAGAGATCTGTTTAGTTATTGTTTGAGGCGTGTTTTTTTGTTACAAACTATGAACACGTTTTAATTGCGATTAACCGTGTAGGTGACTTTTACTTTTGGTGAAAAGACTTGTAGAGCTTACATAATATTGGTGTATTTAATTAGGCCTATTGGTTCATTAAAACTGCCTAATATTTACAAAGAAATGTTTTAGTTTAGAGCTGTAAGCCTGTGACATGAGCGAAAAAACAGCAGTGTCTCCATTACGGGATAAGTGCTCTGGTCAGCGGAATAGTTGGACCATAACAAGTCCCTCTATAGTGTCCATGTTCTAACCTAGAGATTTTGCATCACTTGATGTTTCGTACTAAAACCATAGACTGTAGGAGGACTTAAGAGACTTTCTATTCTAATCGCCATGTGCAATGGCATTTAGAAGTGACAGAACATTTAAGTAATACTTCGGAGTGGTCGAGTCGTTTCCCATCGCTCATTGTCCTCATCAAAATGTTTCCAAAATGAGTTTGGGTAAATATCTTGCCCAAATCATTTCAACCGAGCGAGACTCGGTCACCTGGTACTAGGCTATCTATAAATATCTATACATATATAAAACATATGCTCTTTAAAGAGTATAGGCAAAGGATACAGTGGCGTAGTTAGGGAATATGATGCCCAGTGCAGCAGCTCCTCGTGATGCCCAGTGCAGCAGCTCCTCGTGATGCCCAGTGCAGCAGCTCCTCGTGATGCCCAGTGCAGCAGCTCCTCGTGATGCCCAGTGCAGCAGCTCCTCGTGATGCCCAGTGCAGCAGCTCCTCGTGATGCCCAGTGCAGCAGCTCCTCGTGATGCCCAGTGCAGCAGCTCCTCGTGATGCCCAGTGCAGCAGCTCCTCGTGATGCCCAGTGCAGCAGCTCCTCGTGATGCCCAGTGCAGCAGCTCCTCGTGATGCCCAGTGCGGCAGCTCCTCGTGAAGCCCCCCGTCTTAAAAAAAACAAAATAAAACAGCGAAATGATTTTTTTTTCGACCTAGTGTGTATTTTTTGTTAAAGTATTGCTAATTTGAAAAAAAATCAATTTAACAAGATACTACAAAATCTTAGTTGCTTTCTTGCAGGCAAAATTGAAATGTATTTTTCCCAAATAGTGTCAAATTAGTGAGTCGCACTTTTTTCGGCGTTGATTGCCATGAAACCAGCACACTGAACAATGGAGTAACAAAATGTGCGTGAGCGTGTAAAAGTGTGTTGCCTTCAGAGATTTAAACAAATCTAGTAAACTTGATTCAACCTGGTAACATCTTACGTTTAATTAAAGAAAAAACATTGAAGATTAATTAAGTAAGTAAGTAAATTAATTTCTAGTAGACATTTAAAATTCAGTACTTTGTCTTTCTTCATGCATGTACATTGTGTTGATTTTATTGAGAAAATTTATCCTTAGTTTGATGCCCCTAACCACGTGATGCCCCGTGCGGCCCGCACCACTCACACATGGATAGCTACGCCACTGGGGTTATGATAATGATAGTTCATACATAGGAATTAGAGAAAAAAAGTAGTCAATATTACATGCATGTTAAGCATGGGCATAGGCAGGATTTTTTTTTCGGGAAGGGGTTGGAGGGATTTTTTTTTATTGCCCCCCCCCCACGCCATATATATATTTATGGGGTAAATTAAAAAAACCCTGGAGTTTGTTTTTTTAACAAACTCAAAAACCCCTTAGCTCACAGAATTAGGTGACTGTAGATTGCTTGAGAATAATATTGAAGAGGGGGTTTTCAACCTTAAAACTATCTTTAGGGGGATTTTAAACTCAAAACCATCTGGAGGGGTTATAAACTTAAAGCCCTCTGAAGGAGGGGGGTTTAAACTTGGCTACACTCATAGAATTTTGAGTGTGTAATTTGCTTTTTTTATATTAAAAGGTGGTTTTTAGCTTCAAACTCCGCTGGAGGGGGGGGGGGGTTCGAAACTCAAAGCCCTTTGGATGGGGTTTTTGAACACAAACATGTATGCTTTTGTCTTATATTGAAGAGGGGGTTTTAAAATCAAAATCCCCCTAAGCTATGTTCTTGGAATTAGGGGAATTTCGTTTGCATTATTTTTTTTTACATAAGAAGGGGGTTTAATCGCAAACCCCATGGAAGGAGATTTTAAATTCAAACCCCCATTGGCTGCGCTGGGGCAAGTGATGGTTGAATATTCAAATCTCACCGAAAATAAACAAAAATCAAGGCGAAAAAAATCAGTCACAAAATTCCACTCCCCCACCCCTGCGGGGGGAATTTCATTTCTGGGAGACGGGTTTAGAGAGTACATAGATCGTCTTTTGACAACAAAATAAGTCAATAACCAGCCCTCCAAGCCAAACACAAGTTGACATAGAGAGTACATAGATCGTCTTTTGACAACAAAATAATGTGCATAAAAGAGAAACACAGAACGACTAATTAAATTAATATGCACATAACAGTATTATCAGATTTACACCATGGAACTATACTACTAAAGGAGCAACAACTTCAAACCAGGTCTTTGTGTATCTAGTCTGCGCATCCTGCACTGTATTTAAAAAAATAAAGACAAAGAAGGATTGTACGCCTCGAACTCGCGCGATGTACCCGTGTGTTGATTAGAACATGTTTTTTTTTAGCTCTTTATAAACAGAGTCTTAAAAACTTTATCCATTTTCAGACAAGCTGTTATGGTAGATATAATTTTTTAGAGTAAGTAAATTATTTTATTTTTGATCATCCTACTCAAAATTATATGTTCTCAGGGATTCCAATGTTGTTGTTTTTTCTACTAGATCTGGTGCAGTTTTATGTCCCTACCGTAGATCCAGATCTACTTCCTCTTTGATCTTCTTGGTCTAGATCTAGATTCAAGTTGTAGTCTTAACTTAAATCTTGATCTAGATCTATCTATAAATTTAAATCTATTCTAGATCAGATTTACATCTAAATCTACACGAGATCCAGTAACTAGTAAAGTTACGCTGAATCTAGATATTAGATTATTATCTAGAACTAGATAATATTTACAAAATAATCTAGAGTAGATCTAGAGTCCTAAAAAGTCTTTCTTTCTCTATATTTATCTCTGATAGATAATCTATATATAGAAGTAGATATTTAGTAGATCTTGTAGTACTACAGGGTAAGTTAAGACAGTTAATAAGGTCCAAAATCTAATTGAATTAGAATATTTAAGCCCTTTATAAGGGGTTAAATATTAGATTTTACATCTAAATTATATTCTAAATAATTATACGTCTAGACTGAAATTCTAGATCTATTTCTGTAAATTGTAAGTAGATCTAGATATAGATGTGTATGTAAAAGGATTTTTATATAAACTTATTTAAAACTTAAAACTCATCATTTAGATTTCAAGCATTTACGGGACATAATTAATATAGCCTACTTATATTACTTTTTTTTCTAGGTTTTTTTTCTAATTCATGCTATATATATATATATATAGATTTTATTAATAATAAGCGAAATAGCAATGTTTTTAAAGTAATTTTTGAAGTTTAAATCTTTGTGCGCAATGTGGTAAATAAGCTTAAGGACGTATGCCTTATAGTTTGAAATACCTCATTTTCAACAAGAGTTTTTCTCATTCTGGTTCTTGAGGGTAGGCATGTCAGGCTACTCGTATAATTATATTTTATGTGTCGGCAGCGCAATATCCTCCTATTGTTCTAACCCCCCAAAAAAAAGAAGTGCTTATAAATTAAATACGTTCCTTCTTAACTAGATAATTACGTCCTACATGTAGGCCTATACGTTTAGTATATGATTATGTGTATGTTTACTTCTCTAGTTTAAAAAACGGTAGATAAGCCCATTAAAGGTCACAGAAAATTAGAAAGACATAATATCTAGAACTAGATTCGTCCCATTAAGCCACAATAAGTGTAGCCCACATTTAAATATATAGAACTGAATGTAAGCAGTATGTATGTAACTATGTATGTGTGTCTTCGATAGAAATTAAAACCAGTTGACCAATCTTGATGAGACTTAGGATAAACGCTCCTTAGATACTAGTGGTAAACCTAAAATATGTTAAGTAGTCCTACCATAAAGTGAAGATCATAAAAATTATAAAAACAAGGTTACAAAGGTGTGGAAACACAAACTCAAAATCGGCCCCAGAAGTGGTCCACCCAGGCATGAAAAAAAGACAGGTTTCAATACTTCCAGAAGAATATCGGTATTAAATTATATCAGAGGTGGTCCACCTAGGCAGGTAAAAAGGCAGGTTTCAATATTTTCAGAAAGAATATCATAATGAAATTCTATCAAAGGCAAATGGCAGAGAAGAATGGAGAATGAAGGTTGACAGATCCTGTGTGGTGCCCCAGCGGTCCAGCAGACCAAAGGTTAGATGAAAGTGAATGTGAAATTAGATGTGAACCTGGCCTAACTGATGTCTAATAATAAGTATTAATTAATCTAATTGTTTTGTAAAGGGTCAATCCCTTATTTCTACCCTCGAAGAAAGGAAAGAAACATTTCCTTAAATAAAAAAATGTCCTTTATTAAAGAGTGGTGTGGCAGTAGTGTGGCACTGCAGTTTACGCGATAATATGAAAACCTACTTAATAATTGTTGTCCAGCTTTTATGCATACTAAATAGATTTTTTTCTCTTAAAAAAAGTAAACATTATTTTTGGGTAAATATAGTAGTTAGTGTCACGTGTTTATTATGTTTATTTAACTGGCAGATCTTGATGTTATAAACTTGTGACATATGTGGGTTCGGAGGTTAAAACCCTTTAATAATCAATGAGTAACAAAGTGCTGATATGTTTTCTTGAGTTTTAATTATTTAAAACTTGAACTTGAAACAATATATGTATGTACAAAGATATATAAAACAGATACAGGATTCAGTGAAAATGTTCAATAAAATGAGTAAATATTTACTTTAAAAATTTAGCGACTTCTAAGCCTAACTTTCTAGCTCTCCCCCTCCTCTCAAGCTAACACTCCGCCTTTTATATCTTTCTTTAGAATAAAGAACCGTGACATCTCAATACCCATCCTTGACTCCTTGACCCGTTTACATTTAATTTTCCTTTTAATTGTTTTTGTAATTTAACCTATGTTAATTTTGTTTCCCTGCTGTAGCCTTGAACTAAGCTTTAATCGGCGTCTTTCTGGAATTAAAGCGTGAGTGCGCTGACCTGATTTGAGCATATGTACAATGTCCTCATTTTGTGAACAATGAGGTGTCACTAGGAACTGTTTTTGTAATTTAACCTACGTTAATTTTGTTTCCCTGCTGTAGTCTTGAGCTAAGTTTTAATCGGCGTCTTTCTGGCATTTAAGCGTGGGTACGCTGACCTGATTTGAGATAGGTACAATGTCCTCATTTTGTAAACAATTAGTTGTCACTAGGGACGTGACAGTTAGTATGACAGAACTTACATAACGTAGCAATACAAATGTTAAAAAACTATTTTTTTAACAAAAAGTCTAAAACCATTTGCATAAATGTGTTAAAAATATGGCAAATAGTCGTCTCCCCTCCCGTGTTTGTTACTACTAATAGTGAATCTAGCTCCAGCTGGAATAACCTGCCCAGTGTGCAGCCGAACATTCCGGGCACACATAGGTCTCACCAACCACATGAGTAGGCTAAAATCCCAGTGCAAACCCCTCTGCCGCCTAGGTGACATGGAGGTCATCATCGAACCACGATGGACGAACTATACATTAATAGTGAATAGTTGTAAAAGTGGTGCATAAGTGATTTAAAAATTTAGATTTTTCGCTTTTAGAAAAGAAAAAAAGTAGCCGTTGCATCAGAGCTTTGAATGGATTAAAATATTATGATGTCGGATTTTCACTATCTTTTCTAGTTTATGAGATCTAAACGGGACGGACAGACGGACAGACATTTCACACAAAACTAATAGCGTCTTTTCCCTTTTGGGGGCCGCTAAAAAAAGAAAATTATGCTCTCAAAATGCTATGAGCGTAGTGGTTTTGAGTTTAAACCCCCCTTCTGCGTGGTTGAAGAAAAAAAATACCTCTTTAATATAAAAGAAAGCAAATTACTCAAAATTATATGAGCGTAGCCAAAGTGGTTTTGAGTTTAAGCCCCTCTTCATCGTGGTTTGAAGCCACAAAATACCCCTTCAATATATTAAAAAAAAAGCAAATTACACGCTCAAAATGCTAAAAATTACTTTTAAATAAAAGGGTCCTTTCTATCAATTGCTACGTAAACTTCGTTTACATTAGGCCTATATGCAGGAATATGTTTTGTATTAATTACTGGTGACTGTTCTTGTGTAAATATGAATTAAACTAATGAGAGATAGAAATGACATTCTCTATGGATATCGTTTTTTTTTATGTATAAGTAGCGCATAAAAAACTACCCAGATCTAGTAGAAAATACCTAACATGAACTTCACTAAACGAACGTCAACTTCAAAACAGAAGCATATACTTAGAGTGAATTAGACGCGAAGGGTGGTCAATAATAAAATCATTTGTAATAATCTCTTACTTTAATAAATTATATTTACCACAACAGCATGTCTGAAAATGGATACAGAAAAGACTAGACTGGAAACCGGAAATAAATTCTTATTCGCGATTGATCAATTCACAGACCTATACATATTTAGATTTTTATGTACGTAAACTCTTTTTTCAGGCTCCAAGGGGAGTCACCCCAATCAATCTTTTCTGTCTCGAAAAGTAATGATCTTTATTTTTCAAAGTTTAGAAATAATGAAAAATCATTTCTCGGATATTCAAGCAAATATATGAAACAAAGCCATTTTTTGTTTGTTTCCATTGACATAATGTTTCAAAAATCCTAGATCGAAATGATTCATGTTGATTTAAATCATCTTATGTACATTTAAATAGATTGATTAGCTAGATCTTTCTAGATTATGTATCTTACAATTGCAAAATAATAATAATGAGACGAGAGTACTCTTAGTTTGACGTTCAATTACTAGATCTAGATCTAAAAATTAAATTATATGTTACATAGGTTAGGGTTGAAAAAAAAACAGCTTTACTTCTTTTAAGTTTTAACTACTTAACAAAGCAACGCCTTGATCCAACTTTCTAAAAAAAATATTTCACGACATTTTTTGTAGTGTTAAAAATCTCTAAGACAATTCTAGAGTAGTATATATAAGTCTATGGGATAAAGTTTTTATCGATCTGTTTATAAAAAGCTAAAAAAACATTTTCTAAGCAAAACATGTAAAATGCTATTTGTCTCCATCATTTTATCTTGTAAACATTGCAGGATGCACGAGAACCTGTTTTCTTTACGGCTTTGTAAAAAAAAACTCAAAGTCGCTATTCCTTTAGTATAGTTCCATGTCTACACATTCGAATCAGCCTACCCTGTCTTGTTCATAAACTATACTCCTCAGGTTTAATCTGCTATTACAAGTCTAGTACGTCAGCTATATAAATAATAATAGTAACGCTTGTCTTCGAGTAAGAAGATTAATGAGGCAAGTAGTGTTTTCCGTGGTACGCAGCCCCAGCTGTGACCTACATATTTTGCCGCATCCAGCTGTCTAGTTCTGAGGCTGCATGCAACTAGATGCTCTCTTCTATGTCAGCTAAGGCAAGTTGGCGCCTAAGCTGGTCTTTAAAGCGTTTCCGTGGGTGACCTCTGTTACATCGACCACCTTTTAGCTCAGAAAAAAAACACTGCCTTTGGCATACGTTCGTCCCACATACGTGATACGTGCCCTGCCCAGCGTAACTGTCGGACCATAAAAAGTCCCCCTATACCAGGGGTCGGCAACCTGCGACTCGCGAGCCACATGCGGCTCTTTTGATGTTAAGCTGCGGCTCTTCAGTTCCATACGCAAATATTATTTATTTTATCGAAAAAAAATATTTAAAAACCGTTCTGATTCGATTCTATCTCTCAGCCTCTTGTACTCGCTTTTCAGCACACCCCTCCCCCATGTCTTGAAATGTAACATATTTGAAGGTGGAAGATGTTCAACTTTCTACTGCCTTATCACTTGATATAGATTAGTCCTGCGACCTAAAAGACACTGCAAAAGTTGACTTTTTTGTCAGATATATGTCTTCCCAAGGATTGCTACCGCTCTCGCGACAAACCAGAGGAGAAGATGTAACTAATGTCGTGCAAAAATTCCTTGAAGACAATAAGATCGATATAAATAAATCGTTTCAATAGCAACTGATGGAGCAAGCATTATGACAGGAAAACAATAATGGGGAAACTACGATTCTTTGGTGCAAAATAAACCAACTAATTCTTATGTTTTCACTGCATAATACACCAAGTAGCGCTTTGTGTCCAAACATTTCCAACTGAAATAGTTGAGGTCATGAATTTGGTAATCAAGATTTTTAACAGTATCTTGTCAAAAGCACTCTAACATCGTCAGTTTAAAAAATTCTTAACGAAATGGAGACTCATTATTTTGACCTCCTTCTTTACAATAAAGTGCGATGGCTTTCTAGAGGTGGGGTGTTGAAATGTTTTGCTTTGTGCTTGAATGAATTAAATACATTTCTAAATGAAAAAGGTATTAATCACCGTGAATAGTTTCAAATGGTTTCAAGCATTTTACTTTATAAGGTGTAATAACAGTAAATTAAATGAGGAACACTTACAACTACTAGGAAAGGGATACCCAGTCTATGTTTTGGTACAAGAATTCGTTTGTTTTGAAGAAAAATGTATTCTTTTTGGAAATTATTCAGAGTGGTCAATTACTTCATATTAAAGCAATATTGCGATAAAACCAGTGCAACAATAGACACGAGTTTCTACAGCACAGTTATAAAGAAAAATTAAAGATGAATTTATTGACAGATTTGAGCAATTCAAAACAAACAAAACGACTGTAGCATGTATCAAAAATCTTCTCAACACTTATAGTACCACATTGGAATTGATCTCTAGACCATGAAATTTATCGATTTAAAAAGTAAAGCTTTGTTGTAAAAGTTGAAGGTCTAGAATGTATGTCCACAAAAGTGGACAGCTTTAAAAGAAATGCTGCCAGTTGAGGCACTTATATTCAACGCATGGAATAGTCTTGCTACAGTCAGGTGAAAAAGTTGGCATTTGGAAGGCGGACTACCGTCGGATCGGCATATTTGTGCGAGCAAGCGTTCTCTTGCGTGAATATAATTAAAAGTAAAGTAAGAGGCCAACTTACAAATGAAAATTTAGAGTCGAGTTTGAAACTAAAAAAAGATATGAACCAAAACCATGCAAAGCCATAGTTACTATTAGATTTGTTTGCTCAATAGTTTGCTATGTAACTATGAGACATTTTTGTACGTAAATGTTTAATAGTATACATTTCTTTTTGTTGTAATAAATAGGTGCAGGTACTCAGCGATGGATTGCCTAACTTTTAACTACTAATATATAAATAATAAACGTTAAAACCCAAGAAAATTAATATTTTCCCCACATTTCTCCACATTGAAATGGTGCCGGTACGCCGTATATATATATATATATAATCAAATTTGTTGTGTAAAACACTATTAATTGATATTTTTTCTTATGGCTATTTAAATTATTTTTTTAATTAAAAAAACTATTTATGCGGGTACTATTTATTGTTTGGAAGAAAAAAAATATTGTGGCTCTTTAAAAACGTTGAAATTGTGTAAACTGTCATTTTTTTGGCTCTTCCGACTCAAAAGGTTGCCGACCCCTGCCCTATACTGTCCTTACAGGCGTTCGCAAGGACATCGCTGTTTGTAGTGCGGTCTTGCCACCGTATGTCCATGATGGAACGCCAGCATCTTTGGTTAAAGCGCTCAAGTAGTCTTAGTTGCTTTCTGTATAAAACATTTGTCTCAGATCCATATAGAAAGGTTGAGAGAATCACCGCTTTCTAGACTATATAAATACAGTACATCAAATAGTACATGAAATAGTACTTCAGCCATGGGCGTAGCCAGGATTATTTTGGGGGAGGGGGTTTGGGTTTTTTTTTTCTCCCCCCCCCCCGCCATATACATTGCTGGGTTCGGGGTCGGAGCCCCATCGCCAGGCACTTTTTCCGGTATTTAAAACAAAAAAGGATACACTGAGATATCTACAGTGCAATATCAAGCTTTAAAAAAAATTTTAGTCCAAAAACTTAATCTGCTATTTTTAATTAGGACTTAGATTCTCTTGCGTCGTTCGTTGCATTGGGCAGCAAGCTGTCTCCACCAAAATCTGTCACTGGGAATGTCTGAAGGTTCTTCCCACCTCGTGTCCACTGCTCTGAGGTCCTCCATGAAAGTGTGGAGCCATTTATACTAGGATTTCCCTGTTTCTACTTTCCTCGTAATCGCCTCTATGTCATTGCAACTCTTGGTATGCGTAATTCATTTAGTCAGAGAACATGTCCCGCAAACATCTTGCGACGCTCTATTACAACCTCACAAAGTGTTCGACTTCTAGTTCGGCATAGGATCTCCTTGATTGAGACCCAATCTCTATAAATGACTCCTAAAATCCGTCTCAGCCATCTTTGTTGAGCCACAATTTCGGAAGATGACAATTTTATTTTTAAGATTTGGGGGTTTAATGGTTTAATGATGGTTTAATATTAAAATCTCACCTTAAATAAACAATATCAAAGCAAACAAGATTACAAAGAGAGTTTTTGTTGCCACACAAACTCAGAGGCGGCCCCGGTAAGAGAGGGATCCCTGTCGGATCCGCATATTCGCAAGGAATATTCTAGACGTGATTTTGTTTTGATTGTTAAAAGTAATAATGTTTCAAAGATTCATTTGGCGTTGTAAAAAAAATAATTTATATGTAAAATCTCCCGCTGGTCGTCGGAGGATGGCATCGAACAGGGTATGAAACCGAGAACGTAGAGATAATCAGTCCTGCGCGCTAACCGCACGACCATGCATTGCTCTTAACCCAATGACAAACTGGTTACAAACTAATAGCCTACTATTAATAATATACCTACACATTACGGAATGACAACTACCGGATATGTACAATATGTCAGAAGAGCGATTTTAGATAATCTTTTGGTATTGAGACTAGAATGAGAATGTAGATCTATCTAAATTAAACTTCTAATTTAGCACTCTCAAGATCTACTAGATCTAGATCTAATATATATATTTGTAATGTAGATGTAATTTAGATAAGATTTATGTAAGAAAAAAAAACACACTAGATAATCAATTAATAGACTAATCGCAATATTAAATTTTAAAATAGTAGATTAGTTTTAGTATTTTATAACATTGCAATATTGACAATCTAGATGTCACGTACACTGTATCTATATTTAGCCGCCCAAGGTTACCAGCCAGAACTACAGTTAGCTAGGGGAATTCCATCTCGCAACAAACGAATGTTTTGGAGTGAATGTGTTTGGTTAGAAATATTATTTATTGTACTTTGAGCTGCATTTATTGGTTGGCCTTGCAGTGTAGAGATGTTAGTCACGTGATTACGCTCTAGAGCCCGTGAAGATTCTAGATTTACGCCAGTGTCGTGCGGAACGTGTTAGAGATAACATGTACTAAATTATGTGTTAGAACTCATAGTAAGAAGACATAATCTTATTATTGTGTGGATCATTTATTCAATAGAAATATATTCTGTTCTATTCAAGTACATTTAACCATTGTAATTATTTGTGAATAGCTTTTCCAAGTTTTGAATTAAAGCATTTGTTTTAGACGAAGAGAAGTTTCTTCATTGAATATAATAATATACTTAGATCAACTTAGCGATTAGCAACTTCTAGATAATCCTCTTATCAACTGGCAACTTCTAGATGATCATCCTATCAACTGGATCTGGCTACTTCTAAACGATCATCTTATTAAAAGTCGATTTCAAGATCCTCGGCGACCACGGTCAATGATAGTGCAATATATATCAAGTATAATCGTAACATCTGGCACCATCTTAGATTGTGACATAAGCACTATTGATGATCGTGACACTAGACTTAAGAAATAAAAATCTAAGTCTAAGTCTGGAAATTAAAATTATAGATCTTCATCTAGTCTAAATCATGACTGTCTGGTAGTGCGGTTTGCGCGCTGGACTGTCGTTTGGATTCATCGATGGTTCCAGGTTAAAACCCTGCCTGCTCCCATCCCCCGTTGTCCTGCGGGAGGTTTGTACTATAACTCCGAAGGAACATCCGAAACATGTAAAACAACAAACATTCTAAACTAGACCAAGAAATTCTAGATCTAGATTCTATAATGATTTTAATTAGAACTTAAATCTAGATCTAGTTTTTAAAATATAGCTCTAGTGTAAAAAAATCTAGATCTAGTGTAAAAAATGTAGATTAGATCTAAATCTAGCTATTATGTCTTTTTACAATGCGAGTCACATTACGAGGTTTAATAAATATTACTATACCGAGTTGTTTTAACATTTTTTTAAAGAATTTATTCCATATGACGTCAAAGGAAAAAATCCACTACGTCACACGGCCTAGTTTGACTAAAAAATATAATCTATACGAGCAGCTTGTTGAGGGTTCATAGACATGAAAACTCCACATTTTTTCTATATGTATCGATAATGTAGAAGTTATTTCCCTTTTTACATCAAACAAACTAATTAATTACCAATAATTAATTGACATTGCTTAATTCTTAATTGATTCGTGTTTTGCTAGATATAATAAATAATAATTTAAAGTTTCAACTTGATCCGAGATTGGGTGTGGGAGAAGCAACGTATACAATTATCTAAGGGGACAAAATCACAAATATTTATATCTGTAAATACTGAAGAATTAATTTCTTTTGTCGGTATCAAATAAAATAGTTAATTACCAGTAATTAATTAACCAATTTTTTCTTCTTAAATTGTTTTTCTAATTGTTTTTGCCAATGAATAGGCTAATTGTGCGAAGTTTCAAATTGATCCGAGAATGTCAGTATCAAATAAAATAATTAATTACCAGTAATTAATTGACTAATTGTTTTTTTAATTGCTTCTTCATTTGTTTTTTTGCCAAGAAATAGGCTAATTGTGCGAAGTTTCAAATTGATCCGAGAATGGGTGTGGAGGAAATAACTTGTTTCACCTTTTTACTACGACAGTGAGATGATGTAAGCTTTGTAAAAAGAATAAAATCTTCATTAAGTTGATGTGATTTAATTGCATGTTCCACAGATGCGTGTTAGCCTTGCAGTTCTTCTGTTTGTATACACGACAGCTGCACTCCATCTCTGTACTGCTATAAATCCAGGTGAGTAAACAAGTTAGAAATGGCTACCACTTAAAGGTGTTCTCAGCTGTACTTTTCAATATCTATGACTGCATTTATCAATCTCCTAGATGTAAGCCGTTAAATTAATGTCTGAAAGCTTTTAAAAGGAAACATCTTTGTATTTAAATATTAACTTTTTATGTTTAACAAGTCATTCTAGTACATCTCAAGTCGCTCAACTCATTGTCTTATGTTCTGAAAGGAAAGCGTGGCTTGTCTCGAGATTAACTTCGTTCCACTGATAAACATGTGTGGTTCTTTCAATTTACAACCTTATCCTCAAATACATTAATGTAAAAATACATGTACTCGTTAATCAGCATCTTTATTTATTTTCAACAAGTATATCAATTAGTAGTACAATACTTTTTTGTGTTTTTAATATTATTGTTGTGAACCTGTGAAAATAAACGTAAATAAAATAAAATTAAAATAAATAAAAAATTATTATAACTAAAGATATAAATAAAGAAGAATTACTCAGAGGCGGCCCCCGTCGGATCCCTGTCGGATCCGCCTATTCGCTAGGAATATTCAAGACGTGCACCGAGTTAGTTTTTTTTTTTAACATTACATGTAAAAAATTCATTCCATATGACGTCAAAGGAAAAAAATTCCATTACTTCAGAATGGGCTAGTTACACTAAAAATGTCTTTATTAACACGAGAGAGTTAAGAGAGTTATCTAAATTTCATAGACATCGGTATATATATATATATATATATATATATATATATATATATATATATATATATATAGAGAGAGAGAGAGAGAGAGAATTGTAACAACTGGTATTAGAAGTGGCACGCTTTGATGGCTTCTATGAAAACCCTTGAAAAGCTTCTTGTTAAGGAACTGAAGTGGGAGCTCCGCGAGCGTGACTGACGTTAGGCGGAAACAAAGATTCCTTAGCAGCACGTCTCCGGCAAGGCCTGCTGGATGAAGATGAGGACCCAGACACAATTTTGTTCGAAATAGAACCGGATGTGGTGGAGCTCTTGAGTACAATGCAGGAACAGATAAACTCGGGGCAGATAAACATAAAAGAAAAGATAGACAAAATGGATTCGGGAATCAAAACAGAGTTGTTCACCATGAATCACGCGATGGAGGAGACAGTCAACCAAAGAATTAACACCATAGACTAGCTGATAAACCAAAGGGTTGACGCTGTGGAATAGGCCATTGAAGAACTAAGAACTCAAGTACATGGTGGACTGACCAATTCACTGGAGACTAACGTTTTGTCATGTGCACTAGAAGTGTCAATGAAAATAAAGCCTCCAGTTTTTGATGGTTCCGTTTCCTGGTCTGTCTACAAGCGACAATTCGACGCGGTGTCCAAATTGAACAAATGGAACAGCAACGAGGAGAAAGCGACAGCCCTTGTACTAGCCTTGAGAGGGAAAGCTTCTGAACTTCTCCACTCAATTCCGAACCATCAAGATTACGCTGCTCTTGTCCAGGTTATGGAACTCAGATACGGGGACGAGCATCTACAAGAAGTTTATCGAGTCCAACTGAAGACCCGTCAACAACGTCCCGATGAAACATTACAAGAGTTAGAGACGGACATAGAGCGCCTAGCCCATCTTGCTTACCCAACAGCCGCACAAGACTTTCTGGAAGTAATTATCACAGATGCCTTCATTGATGCACTTCAAGACTCAGAGCCGTCAGAATTAGTGGCAAGCGAAAAGTAAGCGAAGCACTGGTGTACGCTCTTTCATGCGAGGCCGCTAAAGAGTCGTCTGAGAACATTCTTGAAGCTCGAAGGCTGGAAGTCAATGAGGAAGATCTCACTCAACTCCTTAGGAGGGTGACAGAGGCACTTGACGAATATGGAAAAACTCAAATACCAGAAGGTCAAAGGGCCCGTGCACGTTGTTGGTACTGTGGTGAACTTGGCCATCTTCAAAGAAATTGCGTAAGAAGGTCTCCTAGACAAGCAGTAATCCGGCACCGAGCAGAAACAGTTGCAAGACAAGGTTCCTACGATTATCAGGGAAACTAGCTCTCGCCGGCTTCGAGGGGCGGAAACCGGCGACCCAGAAAATGAGACCCCGCAACCATCATCCCAGTCGCCGTGCTAGGTCAAAGTAAAAGTCTCAGAATCAGAGGGAAAATTGGACCTCAGAAGTTTCGTTTTCTCCTGGATACTGTTGTCTCTCGATCAATCATTCGACCTGATAATGTGAACAAGAACAAGAGGATGGACTAGTCAGGAGAATAATGTTGATAGAGGATACGACTTTGCCTGCCCAGTCGGAATCGATTATTAGGGGAAAGTTAGAATATGACCTAACAACGACTACAACTGCTCTAGGTTGAAGGCATGGACCATAGCTACAACGGAGTAGCCGTAGGAAAGACACTGGTCAAGCTAGGAAAAGTTCAAAAGGTACCAGTCAGAATTATGAACCTTGGCTCACAGGACAAGCACCTTCAGAAAGATAGTACCATTGCTGTAAGCCATGCTCTTGATCGGATCAGAAATTGTAGCAGTGATCACTCCGACAAAGCCATCGAACAACCAAAGCCACAGATTACAAGAGAGCAATATGCAAAAGCAGAACAACTGATTAGGGAGTTAACAGACATTTTTCCATTCAATGAGACTGACTGCGGGCGAACAAATATGGTCCAACATCGCATATATACAGGAAACACAAGACCTATTCAACAGCCCCCACATCGCCTGCCGCTAGCAAATCAACAAGAAGCAATGGACCTTATAGAAAGAATGAGACAGCATGGAGTTATTGAGCCCTTAAATAGCCCTTGGTGTTCTCCAGTCGTCTTGGTAAAGAAGAAAGATAGATCTATACGATTTTGTGTAGACTACAGACTGTTAAACGAAGTCACACATAAAGACAGCTATCCACTCCCTAGGATCGATGACACATTGGACACACTGGCTGGGGCACAGATTTTTTTCTACTCTTGACTTGAAAAGTGGATACTGGCAAGTTGGGGTGCATCCCGATGATAGAGAGAAAACTGCTTTCTCCACTGGTAACGGTCTGTGGCAATTTACAATTTCGGCTTCTGCAATTCGCAGCCACTTTTGAACGGTTAATGGAACGTGTGCTGCGATGACGTAGTTGGACGACATGTCTCGTCTACCTCGATGACATTATTGTCATTGGTAGAACGTTTGAGGAGCATCTTACTTATCTTGAAGAAGTATTTCGAGAATAAGAAGCGCGGGAATGAAGCTGAGTCTAAAGAAGTGCTCCTTGTTCAGGAGGAGCGTGAAGTTCTTAGGTCACATTGTGTCGGCGGAGGGAATCATCTCGGATCTAGAGAAAGTTGAAGCTGTGAAGCGGTGGCCTACCCCAACGAATATACATGAGTTAAAAAGTTTTCTGGGACTTTGTACCTATACAGACATTTCGTGCAAAACTTCTCCAGCGTTTGTAAAGCACTTCATCAGCTGACAGAACATAAGAGGCCATTCATTTGGACACCGGAATGTCGAGAAGCTTTTGAGAGGTTGAAGAACACACTAGCCTCAGCTTCCGTTTTGGCCTACCCTATACCAGGCATGACTTTTATACTTGACACCGATGCCAGCAATACTGGAATAGGTGCTGTCCTCTCCCAAAAGGTGGATGGAACTGAACGAGTGCTTGCCTACTTCAGTCGAAGCTTGTCGACATCGGAAAGGAACTACTGCGTCACGAGACGTGAACTTCTAGCTGTTGCGGATGCAATAAAACATTTCCACAAATACCTATATGGGCAGACGTTCACCCTTAGAAGTGATCAAGACGCTCTAGAATGGCTGCATTCAATTAAAAGTACCGAAGTTTAAGTCGCCAGGTGAATGGAACATCTGCAAACCTATGACTTCGAGATTCAGCACCGAAAAGGACATACTCACCAGAATGCTGATGCGCTGTCCCGAAGACCTTGCAAAACTGAATGCAAGCACTGCAGGAAGGTTGAAGAAAAGGAGGCGGTCGTCGATTGCGGTCTTCTTGGGGTAGAAGCTTCCGGACCGTGGTCGGACGAAAAAATCGGAGAGGATCAGCTAAGAGACGACGATCTGGCTCCCATTCTCCTGATGAAGGAAGAGGGACAATGAGCAGATTGGCAACACATCTCTGATAATGGAAACGCTACAAAGGCATATTGGGCCCAATGTGACTCCCTAAAAATGGTCAACGGTGTCCTCAAGAGAGTCTGGGAAACGCCAGATGGAACAAGCAATCACTTTCAGTTTTATGTTACCTAAGGTTAGGGTGTCTGGGGTACTGCAAGAGATGCATAAATGGCTTTAGTGGCTCCCATCTTGGTGTCAACAAAACTTTGGAGAAGGTACGCCATCGGTTTTACTGGTTCCGTTATCGGGAAGATGTGGACTGGTGCCGAAGGTGCGATGTCTGTGCAGCAGCCAAGGGACGGCAACGTAGAACAAGAGGGCATATGCAACAATACAATGTCGGAAATCCCTTTGAAAGGATCGCAATCGATGTTGCCGGGCAATTCCCTTAGACCTAGAAAGGAAATAAGTTCATCTTGGTAGTTATCGACTATTTCACAAAATGGCCTGAAGCATATGCGATACCCAATCAAGAAGCCACCACGGTAGCGGAAACCCTTGTAGAAAACTGGATAAGTCGGTATTTTGCTCCCATTGAGTTACACTCAGACCAGGGCCGAAATTTCGAGTCCAGAGTCTTTCAAGAGATGTGCCAGACCCTCTGCATTGAAAAGACTCGAACCACACCTCTACACCCCAATCGGATGGAATAGTGGAACGATTTAACAGAACTCTTGAACAACACCTATCGAAGGTCGCCAGTGAATGACAAGATGACTTGGACACCTATATCCCAATGTTCATCATTGCATACTGTTCATAACATCACAAATTATACACCAGCGAAGATGTTGTTTGGCCGAGAACTGCGATTACCATGTGACTTGCTATTCGGGGATCCAGTAGATAAGCCAGCTACTTCGACGGAGTTTGTCACTAATCTCCGAAAACGAATGGAGGAAGCCCATGCTCTGGCCCGCAGAAATATCAAGATGAACAGTGACCAGATGAAGACAAGATACGACAATCGGGCCAATGCCTCCGATATTGTATGGCTGTACAATCCGCAGAGACGAAATGCAAGACCTACAAAGCTGCAGAGAGACTGGGAAGGTCCATACCACATCATTAAAAGAATCAACGACGTCGTGTACCGCATTCAGAAAAGTCCCCGGTCCAAACTGAAGGTGGTGCACATCGATCGTCTCCCTCAGTACCGCGGTGAAGCAGAATCTGTCCGGGACGGACAGTTCTAAAAGGGGGGAATTGTTGTAACTGAAGTGTGATGCTGGTCAGTGTAGCCCTATGGGTAATCAACCGACACATTCGACACAGGCCTGTGTACTTAAAAAAAGGGACTGATGTAAACATTCTCCGTGTAGTTCAACGGTTTTTTGGTTATCTGACTATGAACTATGTGTTGTTTCTTAAAAAAAGGTTGGGTCAAGTCAGTCGGACTCAGAGAGGAACAAGAACGTTAAGGAAAGAATGATATTCATTGTTTACAAGTTGTGTATAGCTGTTATATTTAGACATTGACTTCTGCCCATTTGTAAAGTATTTGATTGTTTTCTCTTCATTATTTATTACACTCATTAAAGTGTCTTGTTATATCAGAGTCTAAGTTGTCAGGTTCTTGAATTAGCCACAATTGTTTTGTCAAGGGTTTATAGAGAAGCGTAACAATATATAAGGATTAAAGCTGCATTTTTTGCGCGTTTTGTCTGCAGTCTGTCTGTCCGTCATGATAATATCGAAAAAAAAAAGACTAATAGCTATTGAAAATCTTATTAACCTTTAATTTTCCTTCCGAAACATCGCAATAGTTTTAAATATCATCTATAATAGAGTGTTCCGGATGTTTATATATATATATATATATATATATATATATATATATATATATATATATATATATATATATATATATATATATATTGTTACGTATTTCTGATCTTCTGGCTAAATGTACTAATAGGCACACAAATAAAAAAAAACACTGCAAAGAACTTGACGACTCAACTTTCAGCTTTATATAACTTTATTGAATTATAACTATAACAATTCGTCACTGTAACATGTAGCGTATACGTCTTACATCGACTGTAACGGCTCAAGTCCACTCTCTTCTACTGTCTCGCACAGTAGACAACAGTAACGACGACTGTACTGACTCTTTTCACATCAACTCTCTGGTTTATAAAGAGTCCCTAATCGCTTGTCTATTGTTGCAAAAACACTGCTAGTATCCTCTGGAACAACATGGGAGGAAACATCACATCCTGTAGTTGTTTATACATGTCGATTCCAGAGAACACCTGCTGCAGTGTCATCTCGCCGGGGTCACACATAGTGACCTCTACCTGTCACTGTTCATTCGTAACAATATATTTAGAGGAAAAAAGAATTTAAGATAAATCTATTACCGTTAATTAAATTTTTGGGATGCTCTCGTATAAAAATTAGATGTGCCATAGCATGGTTAAAGATTTTCATACCATACTTATGTAAGTTTAGGACAGAAGTGCGATTTTTCATAAAAATCCGGAACATCCTATTTTCGTAAATGAGAAGAAGATTATTTGTTTTATTTATTAGAAGAGAGATTTCAAACAGTTACAGGTGTTGGAGTAAATTTTTTATATAAAATTCGGAACAACTTTGGCGACGATTTGTAAGAAAATTAAAGTAATGTTGGTCAATTTCTATTTCGAAACAAAATCCGGAACATTTTTAAACAATACAATTTTTTTGTTATGTTTCAGCAAGAAAATTAAATGTAAATTAAGTCTAAAAAGTTATTTTCAATAATCGTTTCTAAAAAATTACTTTATTATTTTTAAATCCTGAACAACCTATTGTCGATATTTTTTAAAACAGAAGTCATTTGACATAAATTTGTTTTAAGATGAAAATATGGATATCGATAATTAAAGATAGTGACGTATTGTCCAAGAATAGAAGTGTAATATCTATATATAAGTCAATTATGCGATTACAAACAATAATCTGACAATTTATTTTTTTATAAAACATTATCCGGAACAACAGCTGAACTTAACCATTGTGAGCCCAATGCGAAACGAATTTCGCGCTGCCCAGTTTGGGTAGGGATACGGATAATAAGTGAAAATTAAGAGTTTGTATTAGAAAAATATATTCGTCTTTGCATTTTATCATTCTTTACTACGCACAGAATTACTTTACGAGCCTTGAGTGTAGCGAAGTCATACAGTGTATCATAAGAATTTTGTTTCCTACATAGATCACGCTCAATAGAAAGAATAACCAAATGTTTCTATCTATCTACGAGAATTATAGTCTGAGGCGCGAGAAGCTTCTTTCACTAGATTCACACAATTACGGGTATTACATAATGCAGTGGTTTTTTTCGCGCGTAGGATTGGCGTTTTCCATATTGAGTGACACCCCAAATTGACAATTTTTGTCTATATATTTCAGGAGATTTGCATAAGTTTTGTATGAGTTTTCTAAAAATTTTAATAATTTCCGATATTTCCAGGACTTTTTCGTATATTTTGCAATTTCAGGAGATTTCCAGGAGCTCCTGGTAAATCGACAGGAGGCCGCGGAAAATCTCTTATAAGTTATGACATGGTTTAATTTTAAAATGTATACACCTAGAATTAGCGTGGGTTCTGTGAAAGTGCGGGTCTAATGAAAGTGCGTGGCCCACTGCGGTCGCATAGGTTGCAAAATAGCGTTGCTACGCCCCGGTCGACTAGTATTTATATATTAGATAAAATGAGGGCTTAAAGTCAAAGCCTTAACAGCACAATTAAACAATGAAAAAAGAAAACTATTTAATCGGGAATGAAATGACCGGGGATGAGGTGACAGGGGATGAAATGACCGGTCACCCGATTATAGATACTTAAAACTATTGCGATGTTTTGAAATGAACATTAAAAGTTAAATCAGATTTTCAATACCTGTTAGTGTTTTTTTATATAAACGTGACGGACAGACCAACCAACAGACAAAACGCACAAAATAAACGCTTTTATTCTGATGGGGGCACTAAACAAAAAATAAATAAAATCTAATCATTTAAACTTTTTGAGGGAATAAGTAATAAGGTACAAGGTATTGCCGCGGCCGTCACGCTACTGCACGAAATGCGCTGCATAAAAAGTCCATTAAAAAAATTTGCATGATATTTACATACAAAGTGCATTCTTAGCCTTTGAAAACAACAATAAATGTTTTCTTTTAATTTTAGCAGCTAGTTGACCAGAAAAAAAAATACTGTTAACTAATATTTATATTTGTTGTGAACATTTCTTGTACATTTTATAAATAGATTTGACTTAGTGATACTGAAAAAAACACGAAAAATTGTCATTCTTTGTTAACATATTGTAAATTTTCTCCCTTACATTTATGTATTGCTTTAGTATTGGTGTATTTTTATGAAAAAAATCGATTGCATAATTAATTTTATAAACTAAACGGTTCGCTTTTAGAAAAAAAAGTAGCCGTTGCACTTAAACTTTGCAAGTCGCATGGTGATATAGGCCTACTATTTTTTCAATTCTTTTCTGGTTTTTAAGATCTGAGTGTGACAGACGGACATTTTGCACAAATCTAATAGCGGTTTTTGCCCTTACGGGGGCTGAAAATCCTTTAAAAACAACAACAAAGAACTTAACCCTTAAAACTATATCTACCAATAATGTACTACCCTTATTGGATATCAAACAAAATAATCCATTCCCAATAATTAATTGACTAAATGAGTATTTATGTTTATTGTTTCATGTTTCGTTAGGTACAATGAATAATTGTTTAAATTACAAGTTATGCTTGAGGAAAAAATAGCGTTAACAATTATTTAAGGGTACTAAACCCAACAAATTTAGCCACATCTGTGGATACTGAAGTATTAGCTTCCCTTGTTGCTATTTAACAAAATAATTAATTTCCAGTAATTAATTCTCTAATTTGTTACTTTTTTTTATTGATTCTTGTCTTGTCTATGTCAATGAATAATTGTGCAAAGTTTCAGTGGGAGAAGTAATGTGTACACACTTTTTATCAGACAGACAGAGTGAATTGATAGAACAACACATAATAATCGACGCCATTTATGGTAAACTGTCGCCTTACTATTAGGTCTGCGGCGTGATATTCCGCGTTCATTTTTCTACCTATGAAGTAGAACAATTATTATCATTTATCTAATTTAGTCTTACAGCGTTGGACAATCATTTATCTATTAATTTACAAACGATCTATTTTACAACTTAAGCTAGTATTCAGGCAGGTATTCACCAATTTTGTGGCCAAGAAATAGCGATGCAAGACGCATATTTTAGCATACGCCATCACCTTCCAACCGGTGAACACTTCTATAATGTCCAAATGGGGTGGTTTGGGCTAACGACTGTGAGTGAATGAAAAGAAGGAACTCTGGAGAGAGCAACATACAATTGTCCATGACTGAGTACAGGACGGACAGAGCGTCGCCTTAGTTATCCCAATGTTCGCAAACAAAGCTTACAGCCATCTTGCGAAGTTAGAGAACAACAGTTTCGTCGATGACATTTTTTCCAGAAATATGCGACTGATAGAAATAAACAGTTACCTGATGAAGGAATTTCGACTACATTGAATGACCTATTGACTCCATAAAATATGTGTGAAGAGATGGCCATGGTTAGGAAACGAATGGCAATACGAAGGGCAAAATCAAAACAAAGCTTCAGAGAAAAACGAAGAGCAATAAGGACCTGTTAGCAAACCAAACGAATCGAAGAGAACAATGGAAAGGCAACTTGACTCAGAAAACTGTAGGGGATACCAAAGCGACTGAGGACACAGGAGCGACTGAGGTACACACTGCTGCGGGTACACACTGTTGCGCATGCCTGGAGATCGAGGGAGGGCTCGTGTGCGGGCGGGAGGGGGGAAGATTACTTGTTCTCCCCCCTCTTTTTTTTCTGAAACGCGCTCTCTGTCGCCGCGAAATTTACGTGGGATAATTCTAGTTTGATTTGCAGAAATAAAAGAGTTATCTTTCCATAACTTTTTCATCAAGGATTAAAGAGTCGGCGTGCGTGCGTGGTGTCCAGCAAGGTTGGGCGACGTAGAGAGTTATATATATATACATATGTAGATTATATACAGAAAACATTATATTTTTAGAATCTTACTTTTATTTTAAATTACAATCATTCTTTATTTTGTATTTATTATAGATGGAATCTGAATTTTTTACAGTAAAAGAAATGTAACAGACGTTTAAAACCTCTTCTACTATAAAACAAAAAATAATACAAATGACAGTCACCAATATCCATTAACGTAGCCAAGGTGGATTTTGAGTTTAAAAACCCCTCCAAATTTTTTTATGATAAAACCACCTCGTCATTTTAAGACTAAAACATCCAACAGTTACCTTAAAAAAAAGTCCAATAGGGAATCGGCGCCGAAGGCGCCATTATCCCTTTGAATGTTAGAAAGACTTTTATCCAACAACCAGGACTGGACATGGGACTCTTCCAGAGGGCTATAAGTTTAAGACCCACTCCAGATGGTTTTGAGTTTAAAAACCCCTTTTAAAAAACCTCTTCAATATTATTCTAAAGCAAACTACAGTCACCAAATTATATGAGCGTAGCTAAGGAGATTTTGGGTTTAAAAAACAAAAACAGAAATATTTTAGTTTAAAACCCATACACACATGGTTTTGACGATAGAACTTCCCTTTGCGATATAAAATCTAAAACAAACTACAGTCACAAAGTTCCATGAGCTGGGCTCCATTAATAAAGTGTGATGAATAACACATTTGGTTTTTGAACTAATAAAAATTATTAATAGCAGTATTATGCACTGTAGATATCCCAGAATCTGTATATTTTTTTTTGTGTGTTTTTTTTTTAACCGGACAGTGCTTGGCGGCGGGGCTCCGCCCAGAACCCCGCTGGAGGAGCTCGCAGCGCTCCCTTAGACCCCCTTGCTGTCTACAGTCTTTCCACAACTCAAGGAGGAACCTATTCTAATGTACAATAAACGTCTTCCGAAAGAATGAAGGGTGAAAATGTAATAAGATTAATTACATACACACACACATATATTTTATAAGTATATATATTTTAAAATTCCAACCAACCACTCCCCACCCCAACCCCCCCCACCCCGAAAAAATCCTGGCTACGCCCATGCTTCTAGATCTAAAATCTAGATGTAATCTGTTATTAGATTTATGTAAAAATATAAGGAAAGCTTTTTCAATAAACTTAAGCAGCTCTAAATTTCATAAACAATTCAGTTATCGGTACAACTGACTACGACATGTTGTGTGTTTTTTTTTTTTGGAATACTATTCCAATGATTGGCCTTTAAATCTTGACTGAGAAGACGATGTTGTCCTGAACTTTTATTTATTAAACTCTTGAATCAATAAAAAACCTTCTTTCGGAAATTCCCGAATGCGATAATCCTTTCAAGAACGCGTTAGTCCTTTCAAAAACGCAATGGACCTCATTCACCAATCGTAAACAAACAACATTTAGTCACGTTATCTTATTGATAAAACAATGGGGAAAAAACTGTCACGTCAGAACCATTATGAATTAAACATGAGATCGTAAATTATATAGAAGAGATAGAGCACCACGTGGCTAAATGTTGTTTGTTTACGATTGGTGAATGAGGTCCAGTGTCCTTTTAAAACCGACGTTGGCTCTAGATTTAACTCTAGCCATTTTTTTTTTCCTTTGAAAAAAGATGACGGTCAAACTCGAGTTGTCCCTATGTTACTAACTAGCTAGTCATTCTTTTCTCAGCGTTATACATCAAATGTGACATTTCTAGGGAAATCGTTAGAGCCGTTTTATATATCAGCGTTCCAGGTTGCATATTCCTGACTCAGGTTCCTGGTTCCAGGCTCCATGAATAGAGGTATTGTAATTTAAAATATTTTAAGTAAGATAAGTCGTATCTTCTTCAAATAAATAACTTTTAAAATGAATACATTTTCGAGAGAGGCGTCTAAACTATATCGACTTAAACTTTTCAAAGAAGACATTTCCAAGCATTCGCTAACAATTTTCTGGAATCTGTTGTGTCAGAAAATGATCGACATTCTCCCGACTCTCGTAAATAGTTATTTTGATAAATTTTCTGTGGCAAAAAAAAATAAAGCAGCGGCAAGACGTGCACCAAGATGATCATACGACGACCACAGCCACTAGAGACGTAATTATGTAATATGTCTTTTGAATGTTCATCGTATAATAGCATTGGTCAGTGCTGCCACAATCTTTAGTAGACTTTTTTCACATTGAATTTATGATTTTTTTTTACTAGGATGAATATTGCGCTGTAATTGCAATAAAACTCTCTTGCATCAGCTTTTTTTTTTTTGCACAGCTTATATCAACTCACTCTGTCTGATAAAAGGTTTGTACATGTCATGTCTCCCACACTCCTTCTCGGATTTAGTTGAAACTCAGCACCAGTGGCATCACTAAGGGGGTGCGGTCCGCACCGGGTGACACCCACTGGGGGGTGACACCCGAATGAAAAAAAAAAGAATATTGTCTAAAACTGGAAAATAAGAGCCCGAATGAAAAGACTGAATATCCGCAAAAACTAGCAGATTCAAAAATAAATAAATCTCAAGATATATACCCAAATATGTCTAGGCATATCTACTGAACTAATCTAGATCTATGTATTTAATTTTAGGTCTTATTGTATATATTTTATTTTCTTTGGTACAAATGTCCAAACAGTTATGTGATGACAAGGGGAATGGAGACGCAGTTGTTGTTTTTTTAAGAACAAACATTGTTTGTATTTACATTGTAGTTATTTTATATTTAAGTATTAATCTTTATCACTAAATTTTAAGAAAAATTAAATTATTAATTATGGGACATCGTTTTATCGTCTAAGTAGAACTTTTTTACGTTAGCAGCAAGATGAATTCAAAAGGTTCTTTTCAAGAAAATATATTAATGCTTCTTCAACAACGTGATTCTAGAGTCTATTATGTTTTTTTTTTTTTAAAGCAGTGCAAACCGATTTCTATCGGCTAACGTACCATCGTAATATTGACGTTTTTTGCATGAACAGAACAGGCCCGCTATTGGAGAGGGCCCACACAGCCAATTTTGCCTGGCTCAACTTCTTGCCTTGTACTCCTGCACGGCAACCTCCTGTTTCCACACAAAGCAGTCCTTGGAGTAAGCTGAGTGGCCAGCGTGGCAGTTTGGACATTTGAACTTGGTTATGCAGCCCTTGTCCTCATGACCCTCTCCAGCACATCTGGCACAAACAGTAATCCTCAAACATGAAGCCTCACGAAAGACTATTTTCCTACAAAAGAAGGTCCGCCAGTGGTGACTACCGACCTGACTATCTGTTCCAGGGCCTGTCCTGATGTAAAGGCATGCGAGGCCAAGCAAATATGACCTGCAAGTAGATGATAAAGAGCTAATTGAAGCCAATCAGAACTATACCCACATACGTCTTCCAAAAGGACGGGGAGAAACTGTTACACTACACCGTTAGACTCCGAGAAGCGGCTCATCTTCAAAGTCCGCATTACAGGATTTCCATCCGAAAGATGTTGAGACATCTTTTGAGGTCTCTCAACATCAGTTGGCTCCTGGTAACACTGAGACTTTGCCTGATGTCTCCCAACACTCAGAGGCTTCTAGGGGTGACATAGAGACATCTGCAGAGAACATGGTTCCACTTGCTGTAAGAGCAGGGGAATACACCCTTGAAAATGGACGAAAATCACTTTCCAAAGATATGCCGTACAACACTCGTATAATCTCATAAGAAGAGCGAAAAGAAACTAAACTGGGGGTGAATGTTGTGTATCTATGTTTCATGTTGTCTGCTGTGGACTGATCTGCATGGGTGTGTCAAAATGTCGTGGTGTCCAGGTCAGCTTGTGTGTATGTATTGTGTTATTAGCGCACCCGAAAGGGGAAAAGACGCTATTAGTTTTGTGTGTCCTGTCTGTACGTCCCCCCCCCCCCGGTTTAGATCTCAGAAACTAGAAGAGAAAATCCTACATCATGATATTTTAGATCATTCAAAGTTCTGATGCAAAGGCTAATTTCTTCTTTTCCGAAAGTGAACCATCTAATTTTTAAAATTATCTATGCAAGCAGATTTTTCCAAAAAAAAAAAATACACCACTTTTTAATGAAAAACTTCAGGGTACGTAAGTTTTTTAAAAAGGTCACAGACTTCTTAGTAACTCAAGCATTAGTAACTCAAGATTCATTCATAGATTCGCGCATTGGTACACAAATTTGACAATGGAAAAAGTGTCAATGGATCATGATAAAATATATTTTCCATTAATTAACTAATTCAATGGTATACTGATTCAAATGTTGTTTAAAAACAAATTTGATACGAACTTTGTTTTAGTTATAAGTTTAAAAAATAACTAACAACTTTTATAGCGCGCAGTTTTGACATATCGTCATTATATATTTGACAGTCTAAATGACACTTAATAGAGTCTAGATCTAGATATATTTATAATATCTATACTATAAAGTAGAAAGTAAGGCGTATGTATTTGGTGACCCGTCAAAATAGCGCCGATAAAATAGCGCGAAATTTCCCGACAAAATAGCGCGAGACAAAATAGCGCGGATTCATATATGATGTGTATAAAAGTGCCGGATTATTAGTAATTTTATGTCAAGGGCATCATTTTGTTAATGTCTGTATCTTTTTCAATATTAAAGATCTAAAATTATGTCATATTTGCCGAGAACGAGAGTACTTTAAATTATATATCATTTGTATTTGAATATGTACGACTATTGGGAGGACAACTTTATTTGTCGCCAGGGACGAAACCGCAGAGTGACTCCAAGATTTCCAATAGCATTATGGAATGTTAGAGATCGTGTGTAGGACAATCTACCACGAACAAACAATTCAGTGGAGGGATGGCACCAAACATTTCAATTGTCTATTGACTGTCATCACCCTATTGTGTACAAGTTAATCTCTTAATTAGTTCCTCTGAGAATAGGAGAACACTGAGAACAAGATTCTGAGGTACAATGCTGGAGAACGAAGTAAAGCTGCAAGCAAGACAAAGTACCTCCAAACGTCTTGCAGCTATATTACCAATGTACAGAAACAAGCCAGTGATGGAATTTTTACGTGACATTTCCTACAATTTAACTTTGTGAAAGTTTGTGTGTGTGTAAATTTGACAAGCATCTTTGCGTGTTTTCGAAGTACACTTTTATAATGTAAATAAATGCTATATTTTAAATTATTCATTTTACCTTATTATGAATTTTGCTTATTTATGTTTTAAGATATCTAAAGTGTTTCCTGCAAAATGACTGAAATATATATTTTTCTGCGCTATTTTGTCGGCGCTATTTTGTTCGTGCTATTTTGTTCGTACTATTTTGTCCGCGCTATTTTGACAGGGTACCATGTATTGTTGTTAGTATGTCCCGCATAGAAATCAAAACCGTTTGACCAATCTTGATTAAACTTGGCATAAATATTCCTTGGGTACTAACTGGAACCGTAACGTATTTATAGTAGCCCTAAAACAAACTTATGACCCTAAAAAAAAGTTGCCCAACTCTATGAAAGTATTAGTCAGTGGCGTAGCTACCAATGTGCGGGTGGTGCGGGCCGCACAGGGCACCAAGTGGAGAGGGGCACCAGAATTCCCCCAGTGTGTATTAATTTCCTATTTCCCTGAGCATTTCAGTAAAAACGACTAATTGTATGGACACGAACAAACATAAACTACTGTATTTTAAACATGAACTAACGATTTATAAACTAGTCATGTCGCTATTTTGTTTCATCTCCTTGACTTTTCTTCCATACAATGTAAGCTATAGAACAGTTTGAATCTAATTTACTACATTTATTTCGGACACAAGGTACATGTTGTTACTACACTGATCGATGCTATGTAATATGAAGAAGAAGAAGATAGGCCAACCTTTTTTACTTCATTGTTTAGTCCATTGGTTTAATCTAGATATTGAGTTTACAAATATATTTCTAAACTCTAGCTCTAAACAATTGTCTTAGTTTATTCATTTCTTTATGATTCTTAATAGTTTAATTTTTGAAATAATTCTATTGTAATGTCAATTTTTTAAAATAAGCTAACCTTTGTTTTCTACGAGTTTTTTTTAACTAATTGTAATACTGTAACATAAACAAAATGATGAACAGTGCTCAAGACTGACTTGTCTGGCTGGCGCCTCAAAACCCTTTTAAGCTCAGACGAAGAAATCGGCATCTCTGGTTCTGTACAGTCTGTGTAGTCTATAAGGGCCCCATACCCAGATCTATCGGGGTCCCGCATTACCGACCCATCGGTGTAGCAGAAAATGGCATCTGATGGGTAGGACTTTAGTGCAGCTGATGCCAAGTTTTGGAGTATGGCAGGTGTTAATCGCCTCTTGGTGGCTCCCTCTTGCCCTATAAGGTACATGTTTATTTGTGAGGCCGGCATTCTCCTCCACGGAGGGCAAGTATTAATTCTTCTAATAGGAATTCAATCAGTGGAGAGCCCAGCTGATTTTGACAAATTGGCCGCAATGTGGAGGAACGATCGCATTTTTATGCGGTTCCTCTCTCTCCAATGTTGCACTAAGATTGTGGTGGGTAGCCTAGAGTCGCCCCTTTTATAGCGATCGTAGGCCGTAAGTACCGCCCTCTCCCTCCTTAAATGTAAAGGGGCCACGTTTGTTAAGATTTCATCATCTTCATTTAAATCCAAAGATGGATTCAATGAGTGGTGGAGGTTATCCCCGAAAATAGAGAAACATGAGACCAGCAGAGCTCACATTCAGTCATCTCTTGCTTGGAGGGAACTTGAAGTTCGCCTGAGAGTAGGGAACAATATTGACAACAAGGCCCAAGATTTGATTATACAAGAGACGAAAACCTGGAGAGTTAGTAAATTTACTATCAAAGTACTATCCACTCTTGAGGGAACATGTGCTTTGAACTAACCTTTGTTTCAGACTGAATACATACATGTCTCCACAAATACAAAATGAATTTATTACAAAATTGGGGAATCACGCTAAAAAACAAATCATACAGCAAGTAAAACAAGCCAAATATTTCTCTATTATTTTTGACAGTACACCTGACATCTTAAAGCGGATCAAACTTCCCAAATTTTACGGTACGTTGTCATGGATAATGACAGGGTGCAGGTTTGTGAGTCTTTTATTGACTTCATCGAAACAAAGGACAAGCATGCTGCTGGAATAGCTGAGATGATTCTAGAGAAACTGCGTTCGGATAGCTTAGACATAATGGACTGCAGGGGTCAAGGCTATGATAATGCTGCGGTCATGAAGGTCAAAACTACGGTGTCCATAAACGTATTCTAGAAGTCACTATTCATTGCCTGCTCAAACTCTGGAGACATTAACTAGCAGAGATGAAAATTCGTCGACTAGATCTGAAGCAGGTGGATTATTGGTTGCTGTTCAGTCTTTTAATTTTCTCACCTATCTTGGATTTTGGGCTCCTGTATTAACTGAAATTAATGATGCGCAATTCTACCTTCAAAAACAAGGATTGTGTATTCGAGACTGCTCACTCAAACTAAAAACATTAGAGACATTTTTAAGTAGTAATCGAGAGGACATCGCTGAAGCCAGCATTACCTTTGCCGAAAGCGTGTGCTCAGATCTGAGAATCAGTACAGAACCTCAAAAACGTATTGGCCAAAAGAAAAAGATGCCTGGTGAGAAAAGTGACTACTCTGTACTTACACACAAAGAAGAGCTACGAAGGGAAATTTATTCTACCTTGGACAGGATTGTTCAAGAAATAATCACCCGATTCGAGCAACTTCATGATGTAGCAGATAGATATGAATTTTTGTCGCCTATTAAATCCTCAGGTTGAAATCAATTTCGATAGTACTCCTAGCGACATTGATAAAAACAAATTTCTGCTGGAGCGAAAGAGGCTTAACGGTTTGTCACAGTTTCATCAAAAGCCTTCGAATTTTCAAAACCTGTTGAGCTCTTGAATTTTATAAATAAATATCAGCTAGATGATTCAGTCCCGAATATCATCATGATTCACATATTTTTGACTATTGAGGTAAGCGTCGCTACATGCGAAGTTTTTGCAAACTTAAACTGATCAAGAATAATTTGCGATCAACGATGACTCACTAATTTGGCCATTTTGTCCATTGAACAAAAACTGGTGGAAAAAAATGGATTTTGATAAAATTATTGATACTTTTGCCAGCAAGAAAGCGCGTAAAATTAATTTGTAGTATGTTTATGTAAAAGTGATTTTTTTGAATTAACAATATTTGATTTATGAATACATATTATTTTAAACAGGTTTTGCAATGTTATTAATTAGTTTTTTTTTTTTTTTTTGGGGGGGGGCATCAAGATGAGGTACCGCACCAGGCATCATATACTCTAGTTACGCCACTGGTATTAGTATCTTATAAAATCTAGGCAAAGTTTACCATGTTGACATGAGAAAACATCGAAAGGATCTAGATCTAAATTTAAGAACTACACTTTGCACAGGTAGTTTTTTACTTTGACACATGAAAATTACAAAATATAGTCTATTGATTTCATTATTTAAAAAAAATAACTAATCTTCAAATTTGTCTTCTTTCATTAGCAATTTTACATAAATTCGTTCCTTATATCTGCGAATTTAGTAGTCCTGCCGTACTTTATAATCCCATTCATCTATCCAAGCTTACATCTAAGTCTAGACTCCATACAGTATAGATCTAACTATAATTTAGATCTAATTCAAAGAAGAAAGATCTACTTTATACTTTAACACATTAACATACAAAATAAAGTTCATTCATTTCAAATTTTAATCAAATTAACCCTCAATTTTTTTGTATCAAAAGCACTTTTCATGCTATAGCTTCCATGTTGACTTGTAAATAAATGTAAATAATTTGAACAAAATTTTAATTATTAAGGCAATAGCTTATCTTCTGACAGCTTAGGGGTGCAGATTTATTTATAACTAGACATATATTACCCGCGGCCCACGGGTTTTTTGTTTGCGTATAACTGTCGATGAGTCACTGAGAGTAGTTTGTAAACAATTAAACGAAATATAATAATGTTATAAGTAAAGCGAATGCGTAAAAATGTAAAAATAGTATGAGTGAATGGTGCTATCAAAATAGCTAATCTACTTAAATCCATTTTTTCAAATAAAGACATTTGCTTGTAGGCCTACATATATTTGATTAAAATTAAATGAATAGACTTAATTTTGTATGTTCATGTGTTAAAGAATAAAGTAGATCTTGAGTTATACATAAAGTCATAGATCTAGATCTAGAGTAATCTAGAGTTCAATATTGGCTTTTGCGAGGGGACAGTCTTGTCCAAGTCTGTCATGTCATTTCTAGCTAGCTCACTACCTAAATAGGTCAAGAATTTTTTACCGTGTTGCCAATTTATCTAATTTTGTAAGAAGAATAAATCTTTTTTAGTTGCTCTTATTACATGCAACATGTTATTAATTTTGAATGCATAGATAAGGTTAAGAATTATTATTTTAAAAAATAGAAGTGTATGCTAAATGCATATATGGAGATGCTGTGACTGAGGGGTAAAGCACTTGGAACCGGAAATCCCGTGTTCGAATCCTGGTGAAGACTTTAGCTCTAGGTAGACCACTTCGGAGGCCGACTTTGAGTTTGTGTTTCCACACAAACTGTCTTTGTAACCTTGTTGTGAAATGTTTTGTCATTCTTGTACAATATTAAAGCATAAAAGACATGTTTTTCTGTAGTGTTTTGTAAGGTTACTACACTTTTTTTCACTGACCCTTTTCTTCTGCCAGCGATCTTCTCTTGTCCTCTGCAATTTGTGCGCTAGTTTTAACAGAGCAAAACCATGACATTTATTATCATGTTTCCGTTTACAAGGTGGTAGGGTTAATGCTGAAGGCTTTCTGAAATGCTTTAATGGTTTTCTTTGTCCACATTGTGAGTCGTTTATGATGCGGGAGTCTTCCATTCTGCAGACGTTGCCTGCAATTACAGCTGAGACTGCATCAAGATTGTGTGGATGCTCTTTGAACGACTTCAGTAACAGTTTTTTTTTTCCATTTAATATTTTTCTGAGACAGATCACGTGAAAATGGTTCAGTTTTTTTTTGTGTGCATGTCTTCTGTATACGGTCCACGTTTCTGATGCATAGAGCAATGTGGGGAGGATGGCAGCTCAACAGATCCCTAACTGGTACTTGAGTAAAACCTCGTCTATTCCAGACGTTTTTAGAACATACCATACCATAGGATGCACTGACCTTGGCGATACGCTAGTCGATTTTATTTGCGTTGTTTCAATTTCTTTCCATTTCGAGTGAATGTTCTGCCAAGGGAGGTGAATCTATCCATTGCATTTATTTCCTGTCTTAATTCTTCCATCCAAGTTGCTTTTACACGGAGCAGGCAAACAGAAGACTTTTTTTTTTAGCTGCCCCCGAAAGGGAAATAGCCTTTATTAGTTTTGTGTGGTCTGTCTGTCCGTCCATCCGTTCATTCCGTTTAGATGTCGTAAACTAGAAAATATAATGAAAATTCGACATCACGATATTTTAGACCCTTTAAAGTTCTGATGCAACGGCTACTTTTTCTTTTCTAAAAGGGAGAAATTAAATTTTTAAAATCCACTATGCGATCAGTTGTTGTTGTTTTTTCATAAAAATACACCATTTTTACAACTATTCATTATTAATAGCAGTTACAATACTGAACTAAAGGTAAATGTCTTATTTTTAAGGGAAGAGTTATGTATGTCGAGGCTTTGAATGAGAGATTGGACCTTTACAAAACAATTAGATCAATTACATAATCATTAAATAACATAAGTTAGGCTAGGTTCACATTTAACTTTATCTTCACCTTTCACCTTTATCTATCCCTTAGTCTGTTGGACCGTTGGGGCACAACACAAGATCTGTCATACGTCTTTATCCATTCCTCTCTGTCCTTTGCCTTTGATAGCATTTTATTCTCCGACAGGCCAGTCCATTCTTTGATGCTGTCTTCCCATGGCTTTCTCTGTCTTCCTCTTCATCTTCTTCCTGGTACTGTTCCCCGAAGGAAGATCTTTGCGAGCCCTGAGGACCTTGTGATGTGGCCATAGAGTTTGAGTTTACGTTTTTTGACAATGGTTAACAGGTCATTGTGGGGTCCAATTAATTGAAAAATCTGTATTAACTATATCTTCATAACTAACAGTTCATTGAATACATATGAATATTAACAATGAAATAATAATAACATTAATAAGTCTCTGCATCCTGTGGTATCAAGTCATTAGTCGAATTACCAATACAACATTACCGGCAACACTTTCGACCCCAGCACATCTCTTCTTTTTGTATCGTAGTTGGTGATAGTTTGTAGTTCATAGTTTCTGATATTCTTTCTGAAAATAATTAAACCTGCCTTTTTTAGTTGCCGTAGCGGACCACTTTGCGGGCCGGTTTTGAGTTTGTGTTATAGCGAGACCGAAGTCTGAACGTAATCACTGACGATTAGGGATAGTAGCTCCGGCTCGACTCTTGCCGAATATTCGACCCTTTTTCACTATTCGGCCATATTCGGCTCCGGTCGAATAATACTGCAGGGTAGTAGGCTGAATAGTATAAAGTACACCTTGTACCTATTTAATAAGCATGAAGTGGACCTCGTTCCATAATTGTCTGTTATAGAATGTATTTACTTTTATCTAAAAACATAATAATGTGCTTAAAAATAGGACTTATATGAATATGCACCAAACATCTTTTTATTATAAAGATTATTTAGCCTTTACCTTTACCTATATCCCTTAGTCTGTTGAATCGTTGGGGCATCATGCAAGATTTGTAGACCGTCTTTCTCCATTCCTCTCTGTCTTTTGCCTTAGAACAGGCATGTCAAACTCATTAAGGTGTATGGGCCACATAGAAAACTTACTACGACCTGAGGGGCCGCAGCAAAAAAAAAATCAGTTGCAAAACAGCCTACTAGTTTTTTTTTTGTAAATTAGAAATAATGCAATAGAATGCAATAATAATGGCATACCTGTCCCTTAGTTAAATTTTTAGTACTACTGGCTAATTAAAAAATACTTTGATTACGCATTATTTTCTTTGTCCTGATGCTTGAAATCTTTTCTGGGATACCATTTTATTAATGTCAGGTTGAAATTTGTTTGTCACTGACGCTTTCATCACAGATGGCAAATTTTGATCAGATAATCTCGAACGGTGAGATTTTTTGTAGCTTTTATTATGGAAAAGAACTGCTCATTAGAGACCAGTGCATGCAAACATAGCAAGAATTTTGGCTGCAAATTTCCGCAATTCAACATACTGTTCAGGGTAAATAACTGTACAATTTTGGCACAGCCATTTCAATGTACTTCGATTTCAACTAAGACTGCTATTCTATCAGCTCTAGTTGCACATTTCCAGCAGCATTTTCAGAATCAAATGAGAACGGAGATACAAAAACACGAAAATTCTTGCTCTTATGTAACGAAGTCACGAAAACGGTAATTGAAAGCATCTACTAACGATTCTAGATGTAAGACATTCACCAAATGTCGCAACCCTATTTACTCTTTTTAGTTCCTGTCACGTTGAGAAGTGAACAAGATTTTCACTTCATATTTGGTTTATCCACAGTCCTAATTTTGCTTGAAAGCATTTTACATGATTACACGCATTTGTGACAATTTTGTCTTTACTTTGAAGTTTCGAATTCAAGTCTTGCAGGTGACCAGTGGGATCAACTGCTAATGCCAAATCCTGAACACTTCGTCAGTTTGGAAATGTTCAACAGGTTCAACTTTCATGTTCAGAAACAATACGATTTCCTCAAGCAGTGCAAACAATCTCTTCAATATTATATGTCATGAGAGCCAGCGAACTTCTGTGTAGTAGGGGACACAATCAAATTCATGTCCAATGTCATCCAGAAACATAAAAAATTGGCGAGCATTAAAACCACGGGCACGAATAAAATTGAGAATGACTGAAAACGGTCTTATGACATGTTGAAACTGTAATTGCTGTGCGCAGAATGTTTCTTGGTGAATGATGCCCTGAAAATGAGCAAATTTAAAATTATCATCAGTCTCTTATTTTTGCAAGTAACTTTGCATCAAAACCATTTAATTTCATGGTTGGTGCGCCATACCTTGTTAGACTAGATAGCTTTACCAAAGATAAATTGTACTGCATTATCACCTCCTGTCATTTCTCAAAACATCCTCGCTTGTTGTGGTGTTATGCATAGAACAGAACTCAAGTAGTTCCTCGTGTATGTCAAAATTCCTGTCACAGGTCCTTATGAATATAACCAACTGTGCTACACCCTTTACATCAGTTGACTCATAGAGAGCCATAATTCATAATTCAAAATCAGCTAATTTGTTCTTTAATTGTTCACGCAACCTGACTGACATGTCATTTATTCTATCACAGTGTCACTAGTTAACGCTATTTCTTTGAATGCTTCTGGACAAATTACTTCGGCTCTAACGACACACTCCTTCATAAAATCACATTTATTAAATGATTTGCAATGGCTTACAATGAAGTTTGACAAAATGTAGCTTGCTTTCACTGCAGTTGTTCACTCGTTGTTTCACTCGTTGTTCAGTTTAACAAATACTATTTTTCAATTCAAGTAGCTTGTCATCTCTTGTTTTCCAGCGTAATAGTTTAACATTATTTTTATAATTTTTTAGGTGGCCAAGGGGGCCGCATGCAAGGTGGTCGAGGGCCGCATGCGGCCCCCGAACACCCAGTTTGACATGTCTGCCTTAGAACCTCTTTCAATGGCAGGCCCGTCCATTCTTTGATGTTGTCCTCCCATCGCTTTCTCTGTCTGCCTTTTCTTTTTCCTGGTACTTTTCTCTGAAGGAATGTCTTTGCGAGCCCCGAAGACCTTGTAATATTGCCATAGATTTTTAGCTTGCGTTTTTTTACGAGAGTTAGCAGGTCATCATTGGGTCCAATCGGTGCAGTAACCCTGTCTCTAGTCTCTTAGTTCGGTCTTTAAATGTGATACCTAGTATCATCCTTCCGTAGCATGTTACAGACAGAAAGATTATAAAGATAAGGCGTGTTAATATAAATAGAAACGAAGCTTTACATTATAAATGCGCTTTAAATACAGAGCAGCAATGGCTGACACATTTTTTCATTTTCTCTTTGAGTGGGTTAGTTAACATGTTCAGATGTTATATACCTTGACTACGTCACGCTGACCATACGTCTGTCTAGCTGTGGGGGTGTATCTCCAGTGGTAGAGATAAACAACTTCTACACCCTTTTTATTTGTTTTGTCCATCACATTGAGTTCATTGATAGGTGACCACAAGTCCAATACGATGGACGTAGGTTTAATGTCAGCATATCGACACTCTCTAGAGGTCACACTTTACGAGGGAACTGAGTTTGTTTATTTGGTAGCAATTCTTAATTAGGGGTCTGGACTTAAGCCACACCTCTAAACGGGTAACCGAACTGGCTTTGAATACGTAATGGGACCATATGGCTCAGACAACTAATCTACTATACAGATTAGTTTGTGATAGGCCTTTTTATAAATACTATTAATCTTTAATTTCTCAATTAGTAACAGAGTTTAAAACAATAAGGTAAATAAAAGGAAAAAAAGTAATACGAATATAAGTATGTTATTTAACAGTTTTGCAAGATTTTCAGCAACACAAGCTATTTACAAGACATGTAGGTATCCGGCTCCTGCCGAATATCCTATTTTACTATCCGGTCATATCCAGCTCCGGTCGAATATACCAAAGTACCATCCGGTGCACCTCTACTGACGATACTCTGCAGATCGATTTCGGAGCAGGCATTTAGAACACATTCGGCAGCAAATAGCAGGTCCTTCATTGTTGCTGATTTCGCTTTAAATTTCGTTTCGATTCGCCTCGGGTTTTATAGTCCACCATCAAATCTGTACGTTATAATTATTCGTTATATGTACTGTCAACATAGCGAAGAACTAGATACTGAACAATGTGGGTACTAGGACACAACCGTGTTTTACCCCATTTGATACTGCAAAGGACCCTGGTGGTTCTCCGCTCTCCTGAATACAAGCCTTGGTGCCATTATGAAAGACTCACCATGGTTATGAATTTTTGTGGACATCCTTATTTAGATCTTCCAGAGATCTTCCACTACTAACAGTGTCAATGCTTTTGTTAGGTCAATATATATTGAAAAGAGGTCAGTATTTTGTTCTTGGCATTTGTCCTGGAGCTGCCTTTCCAAAACATCATGTAAAGGGTCTTTATCTGTAGCTGCGCAGATTAGGCCAGATCCGATCATATTAGACGACGAAATCAATAAAAAAAAAAGCTTAGCTGTAGCATTCATATTCTCCTGCCTGCTGCAACGCCGTGGTAGCACGTTTACCAGATGACAAAATCGCCAAACTGCAACAAATTCAGAACAAGACGAGATTCTGCTACATCTCTCTTGTGAAAGCAAGAATCAAATACATTGTGGCCACACTTTGTCATCAGTAAGATCACAAAATCTATAATACGTGCCTTCAGGTATGGGGCAGCTATACAAGCAAAACAAAAAAATGCTTTAAAAAAAACAAAGCTTATCAATTAGTTTAGCTCAGTCATGTAATTAAATGTTTAATAGATCTATCCTAAATCTGTGATTAGAAATATTTTTGTACCTAATGTTTTTGTTTAACACTATTTCATACTTTTAGCTTTCTCAATAGGCCATGATTCTATCACTTGTCTGGACCAGTTGTTAGATATAGGGGAAGAAAGAACGAGGTATCTGGGTGATCGCTTTTAAATGATTTTTTAAAAAAAGGGAACGACCTGAATTTGAACTTGTGGTCTAAAGCATTCTGGGGCTTCTCTAGCCAATGCCCTAACCACTCTGCTAGGGAAGATTGTATGAACATGGAAGATTATGTAATTATCTATTGTTTCTATTTCATATTTGTGTTCACTAAACCTTAGACTAATTCAGCTGATACCACCACTTCAGTCAAGTACAATTTCTTTCCCTTGTTTGTGATACCAAACAAAATAATTTATTACCATTAGTTAATTTACCCCCTTTTTTTTTTTTTGATTCCTATGTTTTCAGGGGTGAAAGAAATAATTGTGCAAAATTTCAGCTTGATCCGAGATTGGCTGTCTGAGAAATAAGGTGCACAAACTTTTGACTAGACGGTCACTATACAGACAGAAAGACAGAGTGAGTTGATATTAGCTTTGTAAAAATTGTGCGTGATACTTACATATAATATTAGCTAATACCCGTGCTACGGTACGGTCGAAATAGTTGGTATAAATGCCTGTTTTGCCCTCAACACTTTTAAAGCTATCAATAAAACAGCGTATAACAACGCCCCAACCCCAACACAATTTTCTAGCCCTTGAATTTTATGTCCTTTTTTTTTTTGTTTGTCTTTTTCATCGTACAAACGAAAGGCTCGCAACCCCCCCCCCCCTCTCCCCCCATTATCAACAAATACTTCTTTGGCCAATCATTTGTAGCCTTCGATTTCCCTGCACTATAATGCTCCCCACATATACACACATTTTTAAATGGAAAACGCCCTTTCTCGCGTTAGAGTTTGAAAGAAGAAATATTACTATTCGCAACATATTTTAGTCCACAATTTAAATATTTTGTTCAGTCATATATATAAATGTAGAGAATTACCTTATTTAGAATAGCACATTGTATCTTGTAATGAAACGGCTGTCGTTCAATTGTAAGAGCTCATAAATATACATGATACCCGTGCTTCGCTACTAATTGGTATGTATATATCGCCTTGAATACTTTTAAACCTATCAATAAACAGTCCGCATTACAACGCTACCCTACAGCTAACACAATTTTGTAGCCCTCAAATCCTAAAAGTCTCCTTATTTTGTCTATTTCATCCTTTAATCGAACGGCCCACAAACCCATATTATTGAGTATGCACAAACACTACATCAGATGTAGCCTTCCATTTCACTGCACTATAATACTACCCACATACATCATTATGCTTAACTTTGTCCACTATTTACATATTTATTTTTATTTTGTCAGTCAAAGATCTAGATCTAGAGAAGCACCTTTAGAATCTGCAAAAAACGTAATAAATATTAGGACTTTTATTTTTTTGATTTAGAATAGAGGCATACTTATAAATCTAGATCTAGCCGTTTTAAAATAGTTCTGCACATCTTATAAGACGGGTAAAATTTAATGTTGAACCATCACTTGCTCCAGCATTTCCGAGAAGCTTTTGAGTTTAAATCCCTCTCGAGGATATGTTGAATGGAACCCCCCTCCTTTCAATACAAAAAAAAAAGCTAAATCAAGCGAGTCACAAAATTCTAAGAGCGTAATTAAGGGTGGGGGTGGGGCTCGAGCAGACAGATTGGGACATATTTATAAACAACTGCCCTGACATAGATGAACTTACCACAGCCGTCAATTCGTATATCCAGTTCTGTGTAAAAATAATTTTACCAAAGAAGATAATTAAAACATTCAGTACTAATAGACCTTGGATGAGCAAAGAAATAAAAGATGCGATCCTATGCAAGAGAAGTCATTCTGTATTCACCTCACCCTTAAAAATAAATTATTTGAAGGAAAAGAGAGGTTTGAGAAAAAAAAAATGTAAAGCTTTTTCTAGAAAAATCTTTAAAGCTTGTTGGACTGTCTTGAAACAAATGACTGGTTATGTAGCTAAGCTCGAACCAATGTGTGTTGCTGACAATAACAAATTAGTCAATGAATTAAATAATTTCTACAGTCGTTTTGACTGCCACAACTTTGATAAGAACCATGATGACTTATTGACATCATTTGACAACATCAATCTAGACCAATTTCAAGAACTGTTTAATAAACTAGAATAAACTAATAAACAAAAATGCTCAAACAAGTCAAAGTGAAAAACTTGTAAAGCTATGTTTGGAAAAATTGGCTTGAATCTTATGTGCTATACTCAATAAGTACTGCAAAAACGCACACAATACCTACCGTTTGGAAGACATCAGAAATACTACATTACCCAAAAAGAAGATCATTGTTTCTGATAACAACCTACCTCCCGTAGCACTTAATCCATTCCAATGAAGTGCTTTGAAAAAATAATTCTAAAACGTCTATTGAAATATGCCCATTATGTGGATTCGTAATTTTCATCTATATCTAAAGGAGAAATAGATGTTGATCTAGATCTATGTAGAAATAAACAGTAGGGCCAGTAGTGCTTTTGGACGCCTTCAGGCGAGAGTTTGGCGGAATAAATCGCTCCGCCTGCCTACAAAAATCAATGTCTACCAATGCGGTAATTCTCTAAATCCTTCTATATGGATCTGAGACGTGGGTATTATACAGAAAGCAACAAAGACTTCTTGAACGCTTTCACCAAAGATGCTTGCGCTCCATCATGCATATGCGGTGGATAAACCACACTACAAACAGCGTTGTCCATGCGAACGCCGGTATGGACAGTATAAAGGGACTTCTTATTGTCCGACAGCTACACTGGGCAGGGCACGTATCCCGTAAGGGGGACGAGCGTATCCCAAAAGAAGTCTTTTTTCGGTGAGCTAAAAGGTGGTCGACATAACAGAGGTGCCCCACAGAAACACTTTAAAGACCAGCTTAGGTGCCAACATGCCTTAGCTGACATAGAAGAGAGAACTTGGTTGCATGAGGCCTCAGAACAAAACAGCTTGAGGTCACTAACAAAGGCCATCTCGCTGTCTGCATTGGTTTTGAACGCCGTAGGAACGATCTATTAGACGTTTCTAGTTGATGCCGACATCGTCCAGCGACCTAGGATGATAAGCTACTGTTCCATCGATGTAATCGCCAGTTGCTTAACATGCGACCAGTTTGCCCCACCCATTGGGGTAACCTTTCTCTCTCTCTCTCTCCCCCTCTCTATCTCTCTCATGTCTAGTTCGATTATACATGTAGTTAAAGCGGATCTGAGCCATACATCGGCAAGGATAGATTTGTGGTCGCAAAGTGTGCTACCATCGGAGAGCCAATCTTTTAGTGAGGAAACAGTTCCCTCTACCGATACGGTGCCAGGATGTGAAACAGATGGCCTGCATCCTTTAGGCGCGCTGGCCTCCCGTTTGAATGGGGTAGTCTTGCCCCCCAACAAAACCCGAAAGGTGACCGCACCAGGAGACAAGGCAAAAGGAGGTAGTGGTGCATCTCAAACCGTTAACGACTATAGCAAGCAGCAGCTTTGAATAATCCACCTTATTCTAAATCGGCAGTTGGCGCTGAAACAGATAGAGGTTCATACACTTGTAAAGCGAAACGAGGTTGAGGTCCTTATGTGTCAGAAAACTCAATGCTCGAACCAGGGACCGCCCCTTCTTTATGGTTGCACTGCTTTCCGGTGACCTTGCGTGAATTTTTGCCAGGTCCTAGTGAGCTTGTTGGAAATACGTTGACAGCCCCGAGTTGTGGAATCCAGCGTCCCTGCGAAACCTGGTCAGACAGATATGTTGACATTTGAGGTGTACAAATGTAGTCAACGATTCACAAGTGTAAACCTGTACAACCCACCCAAGTTCGAGTTACAATTCACACTGCGTGAGCACGAGGACGATGGTTGCCCGCTGGGTAAGTTCGGAGACAGACACATCTAGTCACAAGCTGCTCGAGATATGTGATAAATCAATTCTGGTTGTTTTGCACGATAAAGACTGCCCCCACTCGGCAATGGGGGCGTGTCGCGGTTAGATCGGTCACTGTAGACAATTTATCTAAGCACGCAGTCGAGAATAGATGTACTGGATAACTTTGGTAGCGATCACTAGCCAGTCTTAGTTACTACTGAACTCATCAACTCCATATTTAGAACCTGAATAGTTGTGCAATCATGCTATTCTGTTTAGGGGTGCATCGGATGTCTTATCTTATCTTATATAATACAGACGTTACTTCAAAAAAGAAGATGATTACGTCCTACGCGTCATGCATTTAGTCATGCATATTAACCAATGACTTAAATTCTGCCAAGTCACTGGTTTTCCTGGCTAGCTCAGGCAACCCATTCCATTCTCTAATAGCACTAGGGAAGAAGGAGTATTTGTACAAACTTGTCCTAGCATATGGGACGAGGAATGTGCCTTTATCTTTGTGTCTTTCTGAGTATTTTATTAAATTTTGTTTTTGTATACTTGGACTTGCTGGAGGTCTTAGCTGGAAACATCAACTGGACATACGTCTCTTTGTAAAGGCTATTTTGAGCACTGCGCCAACCTAGACTTAGCTGATGGACATGTTTGGAAACTCTTAAGTAACTTGACCAAGGCGCCCCTCTTAACGACACAAGGGTCGATGGACACAGACAGTAAAATGTCGGACGCACTAAACCGTGACTTTGCAGCCATCTCAAAGTTGGTGAAAAAGAGTGACGTGTCTAAGGCCCTCTCTCCCTCTGTCTCTGGAATGCCCCTTTTTTCCACCCTGCGCATCGCTTTAAAACACACACAGCCGACCAATGGACAAAAAAAACACATGCTTTTGGGCCGTGAATTCATGCCCACAACAAAAAAAGTTTAGGCCTACGTACAATCTTTGACTACTTTTCGGCTTCTCTATTCAATATCGATATATTGAATATATTCGAAGTTGCTTTTCTACGGAAACCCCTCCCAAACCTGCTTCCAAAATTTTCGGCCCCTTTTTGTTTATTACAATGACAACCCTAAACTTTTTTTTTTTTGCATCTTCCAATTGATCGACCCTTCACCAAACACTTTACAGCTTTTGAATTCTAGATCTAGCACCTATATTTAGTTTTATTTTTTTAAATACCTTAATCATAAAGCAAGCGAATGGACGTTAGTAGACATCATAAACATTTCTTTAGACTTGAGACCATCAGTTTCAGGCCGAAGGCCCTTACAAATTACAATACATTTATTTTGGAATGGCGTGCTCTAAAAAAATGAAATATCAATTACGTTGTACTAATTGTATTTGTTTGACTCCTGTTGAATGTAGTGAAAAATAGTGCAACAGAATATAGTATTCTTTACACACTCACAGGCGCGAATCATTATCATTCCTTGTTTTCTCTCTCGAACAAAACAATAGACTTAAAATCTTTCTTCTTGATGCTATTAGGCTATGCTTTTTTTTATATTTATTTTGTTATAACCATGGCTAAAAGAAAGCGGAAATGATGTGACAAAATGACGTAAGGCAAATTAAAAATAAGTTGACTTTGGCAAAAAGTAAGAATTTTTTTTTTATTTTTTTTTTTGCGAATTGCAACGTTTGGGCTGCGAATCTGTCAAAAGCGTTTCTCAGCAGGTGTTGAAGAGGTAAAAGAAAACCTCTGTACTAAATTTCAGGTGAATCCTTACGACACTTAATGAAATCGTTAGGACTATACATAAGATTTCATCCTAAATAATTTTCTATAACATTATGCACCCTATTTCCCACTAATAAATTTCACTAGTTCACTTTTTAACCCTTCGTTTGAATTTATATCGAAAATTAAGACAATGGGGCCAGGTTAAAAATTAAAGGGTCAGCAAACATCATGTTTATTTGAAACGCTTATAAATTATCTTTCAGTTAGTTAACTTATTTTCTATAAGATACTTTATAAATGTCAACACATGTGTTCATTAATGAAATATTTCTTCTTCACCCATTCCTCAGCTCCTGAAAATTGTTTAAACTACGAAAGTACTTATCACATAACTAGAGGTAACTCTAGCAAGTCAATCTTAACATTGTAATCATTTAAGACAAGATGTCGCATGAACCATAGCTTTTACTAACTTCTTTTGAAGAGTCACAAATCAGATCTAAATTGATGTCATCAGAAATTATATTCTAACAAATTTTCTAAATCTACTGCTGCCTAAAATAATCAATATTATATTTTTATTTGGCAATATTAATAGTGGAGCATTTAAATAAAATAATAATTTAACATCCAATTACAAAACAATAATAGAAACATTAGTGGCACTTAAGAAATTGTTTTTGAAAAAGGTAAGTATATATCTTAAATATTATTTATGTTGAAAACCTTCGATAAACCTTCAATGATATTAAAAACTTAATAACAATTTGAATGTGTAATAGACATTTGATCTCTTTGGCTAGTCTATAAAATTTACTCAAACTTCTCCTCAAAATAGGTGTGTAAATAAAAGAAAATTCCCTATCAGTCTTTTACAACAATATATTTAATTAACGGGTATTGTTTAAGATTGAACTTATATTCTTTCCCTAAACCTGTCTCCTTTGTGTTTAGCTTGTGACTGTGTGGTGTATCAAAGTAGTGGACTCACCAGTGGCCGGTTCACCTCACCCAACTTTCCTCAGGTCTACCCTGCCAGCATCAACTGCATTCTCTATTCCTTTATTGGGGAACCTTTGGAAATTATAGAATTAAATTTCATAGAGTTTGATCTAAAGATGCCAGATCCAAGCGGGTAAGTTGCTTGACAGATATTTTTTTCAATATCTTTTGTGCGCAAGTAAGATTATTACATCTACATTTAATTTATAATAGCTATTTAATGTTTTTATTAAATGTAATATAAAAATAAAGACACCATTTACTAGACAGTAATTATTAAGACTATACAAACTTAGGTGTGTAGTACACCAAATGATTAATAAGTAATTATATCACAATCAAGTCTTTCATCATACAAAATAAACATGAAAAATAAATGTTTTATGCAGTGTGAATTCTTCTCAGATTAAAAATACTTTTTTCGTTAAATTACTAATAGCTAATAATATATATATATATATATATATATATATATATATATATATATATATATATATATATATATATATATATATATATATCTTATCTTATCTTATATAATACAGACGTTACTTCAAAAAAAAGATGATTACATCCTACGCGTCATGCATTTAGCATGCATATTAACCAATGACTTAAATTCTGCCAAGTCACTGGTTTTCCTGGCTAGCTCAGGCAACCCATTCCATTCTCTAATAGCACTAGGGAAGAAGGAGTATTTGTACAAATTTGTCCTAGCATATGGGACGAGGAATATGCCCTTATCTTTGTGTCTTTCAGAGTATTTTATTAAATTTTGTTTTTGTATTTGAAGATTATGGTTCAGTGTTTTATGTATAATTGCTACTTTACTTTTGGGTCTTCTGTCCTGAAGGCTTTCTAAATTTAGTGATTTTACTAAAGGTGTTACTCTAGTTAAGTGTGAATATTTGTTTGTTATGAATCTCGCTCCTCTATTTTGTGTCTGTTCCAGTTTCTTAATGTTATCTTGAGTTGAGGGTCCCAAACAGAGGATGCATATCCTATTATTGGCCTAACCAAGGTTAAATAACATTTTAGTTTTATGTTCTTATTTGATTTATAGAAATTTCTTTTAATAAATCCTAATGCTTTGTTTGATTTTTTTATAGTTTCATCAATATGTGGATTCCATGACAGTTTTTCATTTATTATAACACCTAGGTATTTGCGTTTTTAGTCTTTGTTACTGGTTTGCCATGAATAAGATAAGTGGAATTAATTTGTTTTAGATTTTTTTTTCTTAATAACTGACATTTTTCTGGGTGGAAAGACATGCTCTAAGTTGATTCCCATTTCTGTAATTCATCTAATTCTCTTTGTAAAATTTCTGAATCTGCTGTTGTTTTTATTGTTATATATATGTTATGCATTCGTCTGCAAATAATATGACTTTTGTTCCTGGACTAATGCAATTTGGCAAATCATTTATGTAAATTAAGAAAAGTAGTGGACCTATGACAGTTCCTTGAGGTACATCTGGGTTTACTGTTATTGGTGTTGATTTAGAGCCATTTATTATTACAGTTTGTCTTGTTTTGGTTAAAATTCGGTTTATTATTACATTTTTATTAAATGAAAGCTGACAATGCCGGTTTTTTTTTTTAATCGCGAATAGGATTGGCGTTTTTCATATTGAATGACACCCCGAAATGACAATTTTGTCTGTTTTAAGGAGATTTGCATCAGTTTTTAGAAGATTTTAATAATATCAGGAGATTTTCATGACATTTTCTTATATTTGATAATTTCAGGGGAATTCTAAGAACTCTTTAATATTATGTTAAAATGGTTTAATATAATAATTTACACCTAGAATTCGCATCGCGCGGGGCCTATGAAAACGCGGGGTCCACTGCGGCCGCATAGGTTGCAGTGGCCTAAGACCAGCCCAGCAGTTTGTTCTCTCCCTATAAGAAAATCTTTAATCCACTGATGCAATGGACTATCAATGCCAAAATATTTAAATTTTTTAAGCAAACTATGGTGGTTAACTTTGTCAAAAGCCTTGGAAAAATCTAGTAAGATAGCATCTATTTGCTCACTATCATCTAAACCTTTTGAAAAATTATCAATCAGTCGTATTAGTTGAGTTTCACATGATCTATATTTCCTAAAACCATGTTGGTATGGAGTAAGGACATTATGTAATTTATGATATCGCTACATATTAAATGTTCTAGGATTTTACATGTGATGCTGGTAAGTGATACTGGTCTGTAGTTTCCTGGGTCAGATTTTTGGTGGGGGGTGACGTTAGCTTCTTTCCAGTCCCTTAGTACTCTGTCCTGGTTAAGAGATGCCTGAAAAAGTTATTTGAACACTGGGGCTAACTCATTGCTTAAATCTAGAGCCAACATCAGTTTTGAAAAGACTATCTCGTTCTTGAAAAGAATATCGCGTTCGAGAATTTTACAACGCAAGGAGTTATAGATTCTAGAATTTAATAAATTAATGTTCAGGAAAAATGTGCGCATTGTCTTCTAAGTCTAGATTTAAATGCCTACATTTTTATCATGAGAATTATTAAAGAAAAAAAAAACAGTTGCTTATTAAATTTAAAGTTGCTCTAAGTTTATTGATAAATTATCTAAGCTTTGCTTATATTTTACGTAAATCTAATATAGACCACTTCTAGATTCCAGATCTACAAGTAGATCTAGATTTAAACTAGATCTTAATTCTACATGTAGGAAAGGTTCCAGTAAGTAATTACTTTCTTATTCAATGCCCTTTGGCCTTATTGGTAGAATCCTTCGATCAAGAAGATGACGGTGTGAACATCACGCAATTTGTATAGCGTTTGAGCTAAAATTAATGTTTCTATATTATATTTTATTTTAGGTTATATAATGGAGGTATTGTCTTTTCAAAATGTATTGTTAGCGGCCCTTGTAAGGTTTGTGTTAAAATGTCAGTCTGTCACACTTTTTTTGTGTATTTTCAGTATCACCAAGTCGAATATTTTTATAAAATATACAAGAAATGCTCACAGCAAATATAAATATTAGTTAAAGATGTTTTTTTCTGATCATATAGCTGCTAAAATTAAAAGAAAACATTTATGTTTGTTTATAAAGGCTAAGAATACACTTTATATGTAAATATCATGCACATTTTTAAAAAAATAGACTTTTTATGCAGCGACTTTTGTGCAGTAGCGTGACGGCCGCGACAAAATATGGTACTAAAATAGTTCCCTCAAAAAGTTTTAAATATTCTGATTTTATTTTATTTTTTGTTTAGGATAAAAGCCGCTTATTTTTGTGCGTTTTGTCAGTTGGTCGGTCTGTTCCTCACGATTAGAAAAAAAAACAACAACTTATAACCGTTTTACCAATCTTGATAAAACTTGGCATAAATGTTTCTCTGATCATGTCGGAGACAATAGTATATGTTTAATGTCCCTACAACAAGGCCCTAAAATTTTTTAAAAAGTTCTAAAGCTATCACTATTAAGAACGAACCTTTTTAACAATACGATTATACCCGTTTTCACAGTATTTTATATTGGATATCAATATGTCGGGTAAGGGTGTACACTAAATTTTACAACCTACTTTCATTTTCATGGCGAAATTTTAAAAAAGTGTAGGTAACCAACATTTGCCATGTTTTACATAGATCTAAATCCAATCCACTATATCAATAATACTCAAAGTAATGCCTGCAGACCGCGGGTCATATATACAGTAGCATAGCTACTTGTGCGAGTGGTACAGGCAGCACGGGGCATCAAGTGGTGGGGGGCATCAAATTAAGGATACATTTTCTCAATAAAATCAACGCATTGAACATGAACAAAGATAAACTACTGAATCTGAAATGGTAACTAGAAATTAATTGACTTTGCTACTTTTCTTAACCTCCTATGTTCTTTCTTAAATTAAACGTAAGCTGTGAACCAGGTTGTTACTCAATTGTTCAGTACTCTTGTTTCATCTAGATCTAGAGCTTATAAATAAATGCCTTAGACTCTAAAATAGCAGAATCTGGCACTTAATGGGCATCGCGAACAAGTTGAAGAAGAATGACAGACAAAATCTAGGTCATTTTGTAGGAGTTTGTGAAATTACTATCCAAGTTCAATCCACTCGTGAGAGAACATGTGCTCCGAACCGAGCTTAGTTCCAGACCAATTATTCACATGTTCACAAATATTTTTCGATTTTTTTGACAGTTCACCTGACATCATAAAACTGGATCAAATTTTCAAATGTTGAGAATACGTTGTCATGGATAATGACGAGGTACAAATCCTGTAGTCTTTCATTGACATCATCTTAATTCATTATCTGCTCGAACCATTCTCGGAATTTTTCTGGAATTCGGGCTGAAGTTGAAATCTATTCAGTAACATTTTTCGATACATTGAACCGTGCACACACCTTTTTATCGACCAGCACACCGCTCGGAATTCCTCAACAAAATAACTGAAACTAGCCTTAAACGCTTGGTTAAAACGCGCCTGAGCGCCAGAGAAGAAGTCTTTAAGATAGTTATTAACTGAATTAAGGAGGACGCGTAAGTCTACCTTCAAAAACAATTCGAGACTGCGCACTTAAGCGGAAAAAAATCAAAACATTCTTAACTTCTAGTTGGGAGAACATCGCTGAAGCCAGTGTTACCTTTACAGAATGCATGTGCTCAGATTTGATGATTAGCACAGAACTTCAAAGACGTGTTAGCCAAAAGATGCCCGACGGAAAAGGTGAAGATTCTGTATTAACACAAGGATGGAAATTTATTCCTCCTTGGACGAAATAGCTCAAGAAATAATAACCTGACATAAACAATATCATAATGTGGTAGGTAAATATGAATTGTTGTCACCATCCCAACTATTGGTTCTTCAGATCGAAATTAATCTCGATTAATCTCTCAAAGCAACATTGACAAAAACAAATTTCATCTGGAGCGAAAGATACTTCAATGGTTTGTTGCAGTTTCTTCAGAAGCATTTGAACTTCTGAAACAAGGACACTGTTTGAGATATTGAGTTTCAATAAACAAGATGTTGGCTAGATGATTCAGTTGTAAATATTGTCATTATTTTCATATTTCTTGACAATTGTGATAAGTGAAGTTCTGTGCGAGCGAAGTGTTTTCAGGCACAAGCTACTCATTAATTAATGGCAATCAACGCTGAAAAAATTTGTGACTCACTATTTGGCAATCTTTGGGAAAAAAATAGATTTCAATTTTTTCAGCAAGAAAGCAGATAAGATTTTTATATTATCTTTTTGTTAATTTTTTTTGCAAATCAGCAATACTTTAACAATAAATACAAATAAAACACATTAGATCGAAAAAAAAAAGTAATTTCGATGTTATATTTAGTTTTTTTAATGCTTTTTTTTTTAGAAAGGTGTGGGGGGCATCACATGGAGTTACCGCACTGGGCATCATATACCCTAGCTACGCCATTGTATATATAATAATAATAATAATAAGGCTAGTCTTCGAGTCCGAAGATTAGTGAGGAATACAGTATTTCCCGTGGCTGCGCAGCCCCAGTTGTGACCTGCATATTTTGCCACATCCAGAGCAAGCATAACCATTGTCCGCAGGTGGTCGATTTAGATTTTCTTTTCGTCGTCTGCGTTTGTCCTCGGCAGCAGATTTTCTTTTGGTCTCAAATGTGTATCCCGCGGCCTTCGTGAGTGACCTCCAGCTGTCTCGTTCCGACGCCGCATGCAGCCAGGTGCTCTTTTCTATGTCAGCCAAGGAAAGTTGACGCATAAGCTAGTCTTTGAAGCGTTTCCGTGGGGCGCCTCTGTTACGTCGACCACCTTTTAGCTCACCAAAAAAGACTGCCTTTGGTATACGTTCGTCTCCCATACGGGATACGTTCCCTGCCCAGCGTAGCTGTCGGACCATAAGAAGTCCCTCTATACTGTCCATACCAGGACATCGCTGTTTGTAGTGCTGTCCTGTCCATGATGGAGCGCAAGCATCTTTGGTGAAAGCGCTCAAGAAGCCTTAGTTGTTTTTTATATAGTGTCCATGTCTCAGAGCCATATAGAAGGGTTGAGAGAACCACCGCCTGGTAGACATTGATTTTTGTAGGCAGGCGGAGCGATTTGTTCTTCCAGACTCTCGCCTGAACGCGTCCAAAAGCGCTACTAGCACTGGCTACACGGTTATCAACTTCCCTTGAAAGTGAGGCGTCATTTGACACTATACTACCCAGATATGTGAAGTGGTCTACCACGTTAAGGGACTGTCCGTTAACTTTGATCCTTGGGGCTGAGTATGTTTCATTTGGTGACTTCTTTTTTCCCGAGGTTTATAGATAGACCGAAAGAGGAGGCAGCGTATGCAAATTCGTTTACCGCGTTCTGGAGGTCATGTTCATTGTGAGCTAGCAGGGCGCAATCATCGGCATAGAGAAGCTTATGACCATCTCCTTTATTCTTGTATGGGATAGTAGACGCCGGAGATTGAACACATTGCCGTCAGAACGAAACCGGATGTAGATGCCTTCATGCAATCGCTGCCTCATTTGACGCAGCATTACGCCAAAGAAGATAGCGAATAGAGTAGGTGCTAGTACACAGCCCTGCTTCACGCCATTTTCTATTGGGAAGCGATCAGAAAGGGCACCATTGTGTCTGATCTGGCCTCTTTGTCCCACGTGAAACTGCTTGAGAATGGATAGGAACGACATCCCAGCCTAGCCAAATCCTCCACAAACCATCGCGACTGACAGTGTCGAAAGCCTTGGTGAGGTCCACAAAGGTAGCGTACAGGTTTAAGTTCTGCTCTTTGCATTTTTCTTGTAGTTGTCGCAGAACAAATATCATGTCAGATGTACCTCTACCGGCTCTGAAACTACATTGGCTTTCAGATAAGACCTCATCCACTAAAGAGTGGGTTAGTCGGTCGAGCAACACTCGAGCAAAGATCTTTCCTGCTACTGACAGAAGTGTAATGCCTCGATAGTTGGAGCAGTTATAAAGTAGAAAGTATGTATGTCCCGCATAGAAATCAAAACCCTTTTTACCAAAGATGATAACATTTGGCATAAATGTTCCTTGAGTACAAACTGGAACCGTAGCGTATGTATGGTAACCTTAAAAAAAAACTTAAGACCCTAAAAAAAAAAAGTTGTCCAACTCTATTAAAGTATTAGTACTTCATAAATCTAGGTCACATAGCCATATCTACATGATCAGGCATGACGGAGAGGTCACGCATACGCAGAGATGAAAATCTCTCTTATCTTATATAATAGAGACGTTACTTCAAACCTTAGGCCTAATTTAAGAAAAATTTTTTTTTTACTTTTACACATGAACATCTACAAATTTTTATTCATTTCATTATTTAACGAAAATTAACATTCCAATTTGAGTTTCCAAAACATTGTTTACAGAAATTCGTTTTGCTCTAAATGTGAATAGCTTTAGCCGTGTTGACGTACTTTTCCATAACTCGCGCGCACCATTACTTGCGCCGCGTAGTGATACAAATGAAATTAACGTCAGCGGTCATACTATCGTGCATTAAAAAAGGCATATTATTTAACTAATAAACTACTTACATAATACAAATTACTTACCATTGTGTTTTTTAAAGTATTTAAGCCTACAACTACCGATTCGGTTTAATTTTATATCTTTATTTTCAATTTACTTTTTTTTTTTCAGATTTACTTATGCGCATTTAGACCTGTTAACAACATAGCTACACATATACACTATCCGTGTTGACATTTTCATTCATCATATCGCGCACCAAAAGATCAGCATGCGCGTGACATAACATCTCGCAAAGTCTACATTTACTCTTGGTAAACATAAAGATAGATAAAGATAGTGTTTTTTTTTTACTTTAACACACGAATATGCAAAATAACGTTTATTATTTTCATTACTTAATAGAATTAACCTTTAAATTTGTGTTTTAAAAGAATTTCTACACACATACTTCCGCTATAAATGTGAATGGCTTTAGCCGTGTTGACATACATTTTCATTTTCATTTTCACAAGCTCAAGTGTTTAGTTATTTACTAGGCTCAACGTTTTTAGTTATTGACTACTATGGTATTCAAATTGTTTAGATTTTATATCTAGATCTACATAAAATTAAACTAACAATGTTATATAAACAATTACATTCAGGCGTTCGCTTTAATTATAAAATATATTTTATTGCTTTTTGTTTTGTCACCTACGGTATTCACCAAGGCGACGCGTCTTGAGGTTATGAAGTTGCGGTGCTATAAAAAATTTAAAACAGATGTTGACTTTTGACTAATAAATTTAATAATTTAACTCTATTTAGCGTTATTTTTATATCATATAGAGTTAAATATTTACTCTTAAATATATATTTGATTGACAAAACACATTTTTAAAATAGATCTAAAACCTACTTTCATTTCATTGATAGCTAGATATAGACTCTAAATCTAATAAACTATTTTCTTTTTATTTGGAGGCTGGAACTCTTATAGTTCTAAATATATACTAATTATACATCTACACTATTCTACATTTCAACTTCTATTAGGAGAGACAGTAGGGACTATAAGTCTACATATAACTTACATAATTAAAACAAAAAAACTTATTTATTTTACAACTAGGTCTAGAATGTAGATCTGTACACAATCATTTCCCGATTGGCTAAACCATTTAAATAAAAAAATTATAGCATTTATATAGCGCTACTTTCATGCTTATAGCATGCTTATAAGCGCTATGGTCCAATCTCATTTCTGAACCAGTGGGGAGGTGGTATGACGACTAAGCGGATCTCAGTTAACACAACTCTGCCCAAGTCGGATGTGGAACCTCGAGCCCCCTTCATGGGTAGCCAAACCAAGTCAAGTTCAAGCGTACTTATCCTCTCGACCACGCTTCCCACGCTCTAGAAACTTCTTATCTAAATAAGATTTGTACACAAATTCAAGCTGAATAAATGCATGAGATTTGTAGAAAGAAAACCCGAGCAAAGCCGGGTAAATTAAAGCTAGTATACTATAATGTAAAAAGTAAGGCGTATAGAAATCAAAACCATTTGACTGATCGTGACAAAACTTGGCAGAAATGTTCCTTGGGTACTAACTGGAACCGTAACGTATGTATGGTAGCCCTAAAACAAACTTAAGACCCTCAAAAAAAAAAGTTGCTCAACTCTATGAAAGTATTACTGTTTCATTGATCTAGGCCATGTTTACCATGTTTACAAGAGAGAATATCGAAAGAATCTCGATCTAGTTTTTTAAAGTACCTTTTGCACAGATAATTTTTTACATGACACATGTAAATACAAAATATAGTCTATTGATTTCATTATTTAATAAAATTAACCTTCAAATTTGTGTTTCAAAAACATTTTTACATAAATTCGTTCCTTATATCTTCGAATTTACACGTCCTGAAGTACTTTATAATCCCATTCAGTTAACAAATTGGGTAAACCCGTTTTAATTGTACTTAATATCCTATTCATCTCGCGCTCCTTTCGTTTTTAATAGATATGAATGTATCGGCTTAAAGGGTAAACCCATTTTTGCAAAACTACTTTTATTTTCGTAGTTAAAGAGAAAAACTTGAAATAATCATTAGCTAAGTTTATCATACATCTAAATCCAATCCACTAAATTAGTAAAAAAAAACTAAAGCTCGCAACCGTGGGTAATGTCAGGCAGGTATATAGGCCTATATAATATACAGTGCTTTTTTGTAAACAAATAGGTGTCGGTACTCAGTGATGGATTGCCTAGCTCTTAATTATTAATAAATCTATATTATAAAGTAGAAAGTAAGGCGTAGTATGTAGGTATGTGTGTAAGGTTGTTAACTCCGGAAGTGGTAATGGTCTTAAGCCCATCATTACCTATAAAATGCTTCCAATGGCATGTGTCTCAAATAGCCTCTGACAACCAGTCCAACTCCTGGCTTTCACGTGTGGTTCAGTTACTGAGCCTGGTGCAACCGTTACCACAGACAGGAGAAGGGACAAAGGCGAGCAACTGGCACCTAAATCAGTAAGCTTCGGGCAGGAGGGGCTCTTTAGCCTTGGTTGGCTACCCATCTAGGAGAAGGAAAACTCTGAATCCAAACCTCTGCTGCCATGCGGCTATACCCAAACACGGGAAAGGTTTCGGGAGACAACCCTGAGGAAAAATCAGGAGCTGGTGACCCTTAGGCAGATTGTGGTACACTGTGCTACAGCCTGGCAGAGCCTGCGGTGCTACTTATCCCAAACTGTATTGAATATTCCGTTCCTTTGGTCACATCAGTTGCGCGGAGAGGGGGGAACTGCTGTCTGGGTGACATCGTTCTGACCATAAACAATGCCCAGGCTTTCATCTCACTTATTCAAAGCCATAACCCCCAAAACTAGAGAGGACACTCCAGCGTCGCCTTTGGCGTCGTCCAAACACGGGAAGTGTCAGTCACCGGTTATAAGCTGAAATGCTCAATTGATGTAGAGCAGGGTGCCAGGGGCCACTTTAGTCGGTGGGAGGGATCCTAGGATTCCAATGGACAGCTACCGCCCGCCTCAAGCTGGGCAGCCCCCAGCCAATAAGGTGCTGTCCCGTCGTGCCTGTCTTCCTCGTTTTGGGTACACGAGGATAGGACAAAATCTGAAAAGCAGGCACAAAGCCAATGTACCAGTCGACATGAAGAAAAAAAAAGAGGAGCTCCACTCTTAAACTGTGCACGTGGAATGTGCGTACTCTACAAACTGGACTTACTGAAAACTTACCAGAAATAGAAGATGCCAGAAAATCCGCAATAATAAACTATGAACTATCCACGCTCAAAGTAGACATTGCCGCCCTTCAGGAAACTCGTTTAGCTGACTCTGATTCAATCAAAGAAAAAGACTACACCTTCTTCTAGCAAGGCAAAGCTAAAAGTGAAGGAAGGGAACATGGCGTTGGTTTCGCAGTTAAGAACACACTGCTGAACACATTAGAGCTAAAGTGCAACGGTTCAGAAAGACTCCTATCACTACGCCTTAACACATCTATTGGACACGTGACTTTGATAAGTGCCTACGTACCTACTCAGAGTTTCACACCAGAGGCCAAAGATATGTTTTATGACAACCTTTCGTCTGCTCTTAGCGAGATCCCAACTACAGAACAGGTTATCATCCTCGGCGACCTCAATGCACGCCTTGGATCTGACAACTCTGCATGGGACAGTTGTATTGGGTGTTTTAGTGTCGGAAAAGTGAATGAAAATGGACAAAGGCTCCTCGAGGTTTGCTCACTACATTCCCTCTGAATCACTAATACATATTTCAAGACTAAAACGCAGCACATGGTATCTTGACGGCACCTTCGCTCCAAACACTGGTACCAACTAAACCTAATTATGGTAAGACAAAAGTGCTTAAAATTTGTCAAGCTTACCAGGTCCTATCACAGTGGAGACTGTGACACTGATCACTCCTTGGTATGTTGTAAGATCAATATCTTCTCCCCCGAAAAATCCACCATACCAAGCAGATTGGAAGACCCCAATATGATGTAAGCAAGATGTGCCACCCTGATCTCCAGATACAGTTTGCGGAATCTTTTGAACGCGAGTATAAAAATGTCTCTGGAAATACAGCAACAGAAAAATGGGAACGCCTCAAGCCCACCATACAAAAGACTTTGCTGGAAATCTTTGGAAGAAAAGTTACAAAACACAATGATTGGTTTGACTCTAAATCAGCTATTTTAGCACCTATCATCAGAGCAAAGAGAGAAGCACTCGTTACATACAAGGCATACCTACCCAACGCAACCTGTTAAATCTGAAGAAGCTAGAGCCAATGCACAGAGGACAGCAAGGATCTGTGCCAATGAATACTGGGTAGAGCTTAGAGAGAATATTCAGCTCGCAGCCCAAGTGGGCATCATAAGAGGGATGTACGAAGGAATCAAAAGGCTCTCGGACCCTCCCAAAACAAGACAGCACCTCTGAAATCAACCACTGGGGAAATTATCACAGACAAGTGCCAACAAATGCACAGATGGGTTGAACATTACTTTGAGCTCTACGCCACTACTAGCTCAGTCTCTGACTCAGCCCTTAAGGCTATCATACAATTACCCACAATGAACGAGCTAGACGAAACACCCACCCTGTCAGAGCTCAAAATCGTTACACTGTAAAAGAACAAAGGTGACAGAAGCGACTGTAACAATTACAAGGAGATCTCCCTCCTAAGGCAAAGTCTTTGCTCGAGTGATACTTCCCAGGCTACAAAAACTCGCTGATCGGGTCTATCCAGAATCACAATGCGGCTTCCACTCAGGGAGATCCACGATTGACATGATTTTCTCCATCCGCCAACTCCAGGAAAAGTGCAGAGAACAAAGGATGCCTTTGTTCAATGACCTGACAAAGGCATTCGATCTAGTCAGCAGAGATGGCCTCTTTAAAGTTTTACAGATAATAGGCTGTCCACCCAAGCTACTAAATGTAATCGTATCTTTCCACCAAAATATGATGGGTACAGTGCAATTCAATGGTGCCAGCTCCGAAAGTTTCAGTATAAACAGCGGAGCTAAACAAGGATGTTTGCTGGCCCCAATCCTCTTTGAAATACTATTTTCACTGCTAATCCACAACGCGTTTGACAAATCCACCGAAGGCATCTATTTCCATTCCAGATTTGATGGCAAACTCCTAAATATTGCAAGACAGAGGGCCAAAACTAAAATCAGAACCACTTTCGTAAGAGATATGATATTCGCGGATGACGCAGCGGTAGTGGCACACACGCAAGAGGAACTTCAGTCACTAATGTCCCGCTTCTCTCAGGCCTGTAAAGAATATGGCTTCACTTTTAGCACAAAGAAAAATGTTATGGGACCACCTGCTACACCACCACACTCCATCCTCATAGACGATAACAAGCTGGACGCCGTAAAAGAATTCTGCTAGATGTGATCCACAATTAAAGATGACCTGTCTCTAGAAGAGGAGATTTAAAAAAACGCATAGGGAAGGCTGCCTCGACCTTCGCTAGACTCAGGCCAAGAGTTTGGGAAAACCAGAAGCTAACTACGGTGACCAAAATGGAAGTCTACAAGGAATGCGTTATGAGTACACTGCTGTATGGCAGTGAATCATGGACCACCTACGCAAAGCAAGAGAGGAAACTGAACTCATTCCATTTGAGATGTCTCCGTAGGGTCTTGAAAGTCACATGGAAAGAAAAAGTGTGCATAACTGATATCCTTGCGCGATCAGTTATTCCCAGAAACTATACAACCCTCAGACAACGCTGTTTGCGCTGGCTTGGACATGTTCGCCGGATGGAGGACAAGCGCATCCTGAAAGTCATCCTCTATGGACAACTCGCGACTGGCACAAGAAAAACTGGTCGACCCCAGCTCCATTACATAGATGTAATAAAACGGGACCTCAAATCAGTGATCATCAATACTGACAATTGGGAAGACATAGCTCTAGACCGCACCAGATGGAGAGACAGAGACCAAGAAAACTATGGACAGTGAAAGAACATGGGTCTCAGCTCAGGAAAAAAAACGTACAATCCGAAAAATGGCCAGCTCCTCTACCACCGAAGCAAAAGCCACCTTAACCTGCGCTATTTGTGGACGGGAGTGTCTCCCCAAAATAGGGCTCCACGCCCACATGAGGAAGTGTGCTCTGAGATGAATCATAATCGTTTTACGACTGAAGGAGGCCAATATAATATACTAGCCTGGCATTACCCGCGGCCTGCGGGTCTAAGTTTGTGTTTACTAATGTAGTGGATTGGATTTAGATACTTAGCTAATGATCCTTTCACGTTATTTCTCTTTCGCTACGAAAATAAAATTAGTTTTACGAAAATGGGTTTACCCAAAGCCGATACATTCATATCTATTAAAAACGAAAAGAGCGATAGCTTTGTTAAATGAATGGGATTATAAAGTGAACAATTAAACGAAATAATTTTTAGTACGCGATTCATGAATGAATATAGATCCTATCTCAACTCGGCTTCGCAGCTTTTGTAAACGAATGTAGTCTCTTAAAAATAATGCTTTAGAAAACCAAATTTGAATGTTTAATTGATCAAAATATGAAATGAATGGACTATAATTAGTATGTTCGTGTGTTAAAGTATAAAACTATCTGTGCGAAGAGAAGTTTTATCATCTTAGACTTAGAGTTGAATTAGAGTTTTAGATCTAGGGATGGGATTATAAAATAAACAATTAAACGAATTTATTTTTAGTACGCGATTCATTACGGTATTGTCTAATGAAATAATGTTCGCCAGGAAATCTGTAGTTACATATATAAGGAACTAATTAATGTAAAAAAATGCTTTTGAAACACAAATTTGAAGGTTAATTTTATTATATTATGAAATCAACGGACCTTCTTTTGTATTTTCATGTGTCAAAGTAAAAAACTATGTGCACAAAGTGTATTTCTTAAAATTAGATCTAGGTCTAAATCCTTTCGATCTTTTCTCATGTCAACGCTGTAGACATGGCCTAGATCCATAAAATACTATAGCTGTAATAGAGTCGGACAACATTATTATTTTTTTTTAGGGTCTTACATTTGTTTTAGGGCTACAATACATACACTAAGGTCTAAGTTGGTACCCAAGAAACATTCCTGCCAAGTTTTATCAAGATTGGTCAAGCGGTTTTGATGTCTATAAGTAACATACATACATACACCTCACATTCTACTTTATAATATAGATATGTATGTGCCGAATCGAAATCAAAACTGTTTGACCAATCTTGATAAAACTTGGCAAAAATGTTCCTCGGGTACTAACTTTCATTATTTAATGAAAATAAACCTACAAAATTGAGTTAACAAAATATTTTACATAAAATCGTTCGCTCTAAATGCGCATTGACACACTTTTCCATAACTCGCGCCACCATTACTTGCGCCGCGTAGTGATTCGAATGAAATAAACATCAGAGGTCATAATATCGCGCATTATAAAGGCATATTATTAAACTAATAAACTACTGACATAATACAATTTACTTTCCATTTTGTTTTTAAAGTATTTTACCCTACAACTACCGATTAGGTTTAATTTTAAGTCTTTATTTTCAATTTACTTTTTTCTTTCAGATTTACTTATGCGCATTAGACCTATTAACAACGTAGCTACACATATACATTAGCCGTGTCGACATACATTTCATTCATCATATCGCGGTTTCTAGGTCAACACTATAACCTACTGTATCTTGGCTATTTTCTAGGGCAACACAAAGTGTATAGTCTTTTACTATAATAGGCTCAAAGTTTTTATTTATTGACTTGACTACTATGGCATTCAAATTGTTTACATTCTAGATCTAGATCTAAATAAAATTAAACTTACAATGTTTTATAAACAATTACATTCACGCGTTCGATTTGATTATCAAATATATTTTTATTTCTTTTTGTCATCTACAGTTTACAGTATTCACCAAGCAACGCGTATTGAGGTCATGAACTTTCGGCTCTAAATAAAATTAAAAACAAATGTTGGCTTTTGACTAAAAAATTGAATAAATTGTATTTTGCGTTATTTTTAGATTGAAATTATTGAGAGTTTAATATTTTACTCTCTTAAATATACGTTTGACTATATTTTTAATAAAGTATGCACATTTTAAAAATAAATCTAAAACCTACTTTCATTTTATAAAACGTTAACAAGACAGCGAGATCTTTACTAGTTCAAGATCTAGATAAATCTTTACTAATTATAGATCTACACTATTATACATAACATATTATAACTTCTATTTTGTCTACATATAGCTTTCTTAATTGAAACAAAAACTTATGTATTTTATAAGTAAATCTAGGTCTAGAATATAGATCTGTACACAATCATTCCCCGCTTGGGTAAACCATCTATCTCTGTCATCTATGTAGCCTTTAGATGATACTTATACTAGAAATATCTAGATTCTAGATCTAGAAAGTCTAGATCTACTTATTAACTTACTTTTAATACATAATAATTTTTTTTTAAAATACATTCTTCAATCGCAGTCTACACCAAGACAAATGCCCTGACCCCACAGATAAACTGGTACAAAATAAAGTCTATTCATTTCATACTTTAATCAAATATATGTAGGCCTACAAGCAAATGTTTTTATTTGAAAAAAATGAATTTAGGTCGATTAGCTAATTTGATAGCTCCATTCATACTATTTTTACATTCATGCATTCCGCATTCGCTTTACTTATAACATTATTATTTCGTTTAATTGTTTACAAACACTCTCAGTGATTACATGGACAGTGATATGCAAATTAAGACCCGCGGGCCGCGTGTAACATATGGCTAGTTAATAATAAACATTAAAATACAAGAAAAGTACTAATTTTTCCCCACAAAAAGCCTTATTTTAACGATCAAAACAAGACTTTGGCTTCAATATTACTGGTCCATTGGCGAATTCGATGGGGGCCGCCTTTGAGTTTGCATACGTATGCGGTTTTTTTTTATGAGGTGGTCAACGTAGCAGAGGTGCCCCTCGGAAACACTTTAAAGACCAGCTTGTGCGTCAACTTGGCTTAGCTGACATAGAAGAGAGAACTTGGTTGCATGTGGCCTCAGAACGAGACAGCTGGAGGTCACTCACGAAGGCCGCGGGATACACATTTGAGGCCAAAAGAAGTTCAAACGAAGACGGCGAAAAGAAAATCTAAATCGTCCACCTGCGGACAATGGTTAAGCTTGCCATGGATGTGGCAAAATATGTAGGTCACAGCTGGGACTGCGCAGTCAAGGGAAATAATGCATTCCTCACTAATCTTCGGACTCAAAGACTAGCCTTATTATTATTACAGTGCATATTAAAAAGTTTTATTTCAAAAACCTAATGTGCTATTATTTCTGACTTAGACCCTCCCGCGCCGTTAGGCGTATTTGGCGGCAAGCTGTTTCCACAAAAATCTGTCACTGGCAATGTCTGAAGCCTCTTCCTACATGCTCTGAGGGCCTCCATAAAAGAGTGGCGCCAAGTTGTACTAGGATGTCATCACAACTCTTATTATGCGTAATTTATTTTGTCGGAGAACATGTCCCGAAAACCTCATGCGACGCTCTATCACAATCTTACTAAGGGGCCGACTCCAACTTCGGCTTAGGATTTCCTTGATTTAGACCCGATCTCTATAACTAACTCCTAAAATCCGTCTTAGCCATCTTTGTCGAGCCACATTTAGTGTTTTTCAATTTCGGCAGATGACTATTCATTGCACTTTATTAATGGCGCCCAGCGACTGGTAGAAATTTGTAACTTCTCTTCACTACGCTCTTGCAATTAGGTGACTATTTTGCTTTAGATTTTATATCGAAAGTGAAGTTTAATCGTCAAAATCATCTGTTGGGGGGTTTTAAACTAAAAAATCTCTGGAGTTTTTTTTTTTTAATTTAGCTACGGTCATAGAATTTGGTGACTGTAGTTAGAAATAATATTGAAGAGAGAGGCTTTTAATCTTAAAACACTCTGTAGGGGGATTTTAAACTTAAAACCATCTGAGGGGTTTTAAACTAAAAAAAATCCATCTGGAGGAGGGATTTTTAAACTCAAAACCCCCTATCCGCTTGGCTTTTTTTTTTTATATTGAAGAGGTATTTTTTCGCATCAAACCCCTCTGAAGGGAAATTTAAACTCAAACCCCCCAATTGGCTTGGCTATGCTCATAGCATTTTGAATATTTTTATATTGAAGAGGTATTTTTCTAGCTCCGAATCCTGCTGAATGGGAGTTTAAACTCAAAACAACTTTCTTAGAATTTTGAGTGTGTAATTTGCTTTTTTTATATTGATGAAAGGGGTTTATCGTAAATTCGGGAGAGGGGTTTAAAATCAAAATCTTCATTAGATGTGTTCTTCTTATTATATGCAGGGGGTTTTAAACTCAAAACCCTTTGGTAGGGGTTTTTAAATTTAAACCTCCCTGGTAGGGAGTTTCAAACTCAAAACCCCCTAGTAGGGGGTTTTAAACTCAAAACCCCCTTGGCTGTGCTGGGGCAAGTAATGGTTTAATATTAAAATTTCACCTAAAATAAAAAAAATGAAAGCAAAAAAAAAATCACTTAATTCTGAGCCCCCCACCCCTTTCTGCGGGGGATCCCCCCCCCCCCCTGGCAATGCCCATGATATAACTGCCTTGAACACAGCATCTTCATTTCGGCTCTAGACTTGGGCGGAAATCGTTCTCTTTTCTCTAATGTCAACATCCTTCCTAGTCTAGTCACTAATAGTGCGCACCTTCTGCACTAGCTTGAATGGCGGTGTGCATGGCAAGGGTTGTAACACTGCCCCCTTCTTAGCGCTTTTCGTCCCGAAAAGAAACAGTGCAGTGGAGGTTTGACAGTTCAGGTGGAGGTCGATCGGCGGGAGTCACAGACGGCAGGGAGAGTGTTCCCCACGAAGCCATCTGCACTGTTTTCCTCCGGTGCCTCTTTCTCGTTCTCCAGTTGACCAGGCTGTTGTTAAGACGATGAAGTGGCCGTTTGACACACATTGAGCAATGTTTTCTTCAACTCAGCCGTTGCTCGAACACGTTGTTTCAGCAGACCCTCCTTACTGACGCCTCTCAAGGAGACTGCAGGTTTACATGCAGCCACGTTGCAAACGAAGTCCAATGTTCCGCGGACATTCTCAGCTAACAGTCTCACATTCAGGAGATAGGTCTCTTCAAGTTTAAGTTGAAGATGTCTTCCTCTTGCCAGCTCAGAATTAACATGGATTGATTGACATTCGTCTATGCCAATGTCGATGATGATGGCAGAGGTACACATACTTTGTTGGTGGTTTTCTTGGCATCTAAATTTTCCACGTGATGCGCCGCAGTACAGTTCATGCTTAACCTCTGGATGCAATTGTCGAGCCTCGAATTTCCCTCGTAAGCACCGCAGATAGGGAGAGGTCTTAAAGGTCTGTAGCAACAGGCTTGGACGCAGACCCAACGTTGTCTTGATCTGTTCGACTCATCGAGGTACTGGTAACAGGTACAACAGGAGCAAACGCTTCAGGCACATAACAGACTTAAGTTTCTTCGTTTGACTCTTTCCGTTCGATTCGGTTCATTCCGTTGAGATCGTCGCAGCAATCGTTGTCACGTTTCTCGTCTTTAAAGTCACACCCACAAGACTTGCCCACAACACAGACACAGACGGCGCTCCAATCCCCAGCGTTTCCGTCACCACTCTTTGTGCAGCCACCAATCTATTCCTCCTTTCACTTGAGACACCATTTTATCAAATTGATCTGTTTGTCCTTCCACTTGCAATGCACTTTCTACTACCTTGTTCCCAATCCTGTTAATTTGTTCACGCATTGCATCAATATCTTTTTGTATCTTGCCAATGAGCTGAACAATCTCCGGCTCAATTTCAAATAGGTAGGTCTCCGGATCTTCTTCTTCGTCGATCAGGGCTTGCCGAAGACGAGCTGTAAGCGCCTCCTTGCTACCACCAAGCTTCAGGCGTCTGTAACGAAGTTCCTGCCTTAGCTCTTTAACTAAGAGTTGTTTCAAAGATGCCATTGTGATCAAATCCTACCTCCTCTCGCTGAGTCGGCTATAATCCCACTTCTGACAGCATCTTCATTTTGGCTCTAGACTTTGGCGGAAATCGTTCTCTCTTCTCTAATGTCAACATGCTTCCTAGTCTAAAAACTAATAATGCGCACCTTCTGCACTATCTTGGGTGGCTGTGTGCATGGCAAGGTTATAACAATATATATATATATATATATATATACTAGACATATTTTATATTTGCGTATTACTGTCGATATAGTCACTGAGAGTGTTTTTAAAACATCTAAAGGAAATAAATAAAGCGAATGTGTAAATGTAAAAATAGTATGAATGAAGCCATCAAATCAAATAGCTAATCTACTTAAATCCATTTTTTCAAAGTAAAACATTTGCTTGTAGGCCTACTTATATTTGATTAAAATTTGAAATGAATAGACTTAATTTTGTATGTTCATGTGTTAAAGTATAAAGTAGATCTTGAGGTTGACATAGATCTAGATCTAGACTAATCTAGAGTTAAAAATTGGCTTTTATAGAGTTCATTCTGTGCTGCGTGAAGGCTTTGCTCTGCGCATGCGTGACCTTTTTTTCATGAATGAATATAGGCCTATATCAGAACGGCTACGCAGCTTTAGCGAACATCGAGCGAATGTATTAAAAATGCTTTAGAAAAACAAATTTGAATGTTAATTTGATTAATATATGAAATGAATGGACTATAATTAGTATGTTCATGTGTTAAAGCATAAAACTATCTTTGCTAAAAGAAGTTTTATCATCTTAGAGTTCAATAAGAGTTTTAGACCTAGGCCTAGGAATAGAGAGATGTGTTAATGTGTAACCATTTGGTAATGTCTAATGAAAGAATTTGCATCTAGATATCTAAATTCCCATATATAAATAACGAATTAATGTAAAAAATGCTTTTGAAACACAAATTTAAAGGTTAATTTTATTAAATAATGAAATCAATAAACTATATTTTGTATTTTCATGTGTCAAAAAAAAAACTATAAGTGCAAAGATTAGTTCTTAAAATTAGATCTAGATCTAAATCCTTTCGATCTTTTCTCATGTCAACATTGTAAACATGGCCTAGATCCATAAAATACTATAGCTGTAATAGAGTTGGTCTTTTTTTTTTGAGGGTCTTAAGTTTGTTTTAGGGCCAAAATACATACACTACGGTCTAAGTTGGTACTCAAGGAACATTTCTGCCAAGATTTATCAAGATTGGTCAAGCGTTTTTTTTTTTTATACGAGGACATACATACATACAGACATACATACGCCAAACATTCTACTTATATATATATATATATATATATATATATATATATATATATATATATATATATATATATATATATATATATCTGTGGCATTTTACGTCTCGAGAGACGATCTTTTCCCTTTGCAACTTCTTGTGTGACTAAAGAGGCCAATCCTTGATACACAGCTGTGATCGCAGGTTGGGCATATATAATCATCAGGCGCCGTTGCATTTTATGCTCTCTCTCCACGTGGATCTGTCCAGTGCCACCTCTTCCCAGTTGCCAGTGTCGATTTTGAAGAGCTTCATGTCGCGTTTGCATACATCCGTATAACGTAAAAGTGGGCGACCAGCCTGCCTTCTATTAGATCGCCATACAGGATGTCCTGTGGAAGTCGACCTACTGGCATTCTACGAACGTGGCCAAGCCAGCCAAGGCGTCTGCTGCTGATAACAGAGCGGATGTCCTGGCACCCTGCTCTTTGTAGCACTTCCTCATTGGTTATCTTATCTTGCCATCTTATTTTAAAGATCTGCCTTAGGCATCGGAGGTGGAAAACATTCAGCTTTTTTTCCTGCCATGAGTAGGTTGACCATGTTTCACATCCGTACAGCAAGGTGCTCAACACACAGGTCCGGTAGACTAGGGCTTTAGTACTGCTAGCCAGCAATATGTTGTCCCAGACTCTTTTCTGCAGCCGTGACATGGTGGCCATTGCCTTGGCTATCCTGTTGTTTATGTCTTTATCCAGTAGAGTGTTGTTGGATATGATGGAGCTAATGTAACTAAAATGATTGACAATTTCTAGTGGTTGGCCATTAATGCTTACTTGAGGTGCAGTGTTTGTGTTTTGGACACGTATCTTAGTCTTGCTTTGACTGATGTTTAAGCCGAACTTCTGGCAAGCAGTTTGTCAACCAGGGACTGTAACTGAATATCAGAATCAGCCACAATAGCTGCATCATCAGCACACATGAGTTCCCTGACAAGTTGCTTCCTAACCTTGGTTTTTGCCCGCAGCCTTGATACATTAATTAATTTTCCAGAGGATCTTGTATGGAGAAACACACCTTCGTTTATGTCGCTGTACGCATAATGCAGTAGACAGGAGAAGAATATGCTATCACTTGCAGCCTGGATAGTGCCACTCTAGCAAAGATCTTGCCCACTATACTAAGGAGAGAGATACCCCTGTAATTGTTGCAGTCACTACGATCCCCTTTGTTCTTGTATATTGTGACTATAGTTGCGTCACGCATGTCCTGTGGGACATAACCTGTTTCCCAACAGCGGCAGAGGAGAATATAGAGTTCAGGGAGCAGGAGTGATTCGTTGACTTTCACTACTTCCACTGGGATACCATCACTCCCAGGAGATGCATGTCTGTCCAATTGCTGTGTGAAGCGTCTAGTGTGGTAGCTTGACTTGTTGCCAACGCTTGCTAGCATCTGTGAAAGGGTAGCAATTTTGTAAGTCTCTCTTTCCAGTACATTGCCTCTCCACAGCAAGTCCTATGCAGTACCTCCTCGTGGTGGCAGATGGAAATTGAGGCTGCGAAGCCTCAGGCTAAACTGCAAAGGTCTCGGAGGATATATATATAAGTGTATATTATACTGTGCGACTCTAGATAAAGGATGGATGTAAGGTCTAAAATCTATAACTTGTGAAATAAAACAAAAAATAGGATTTTTCATTTCAAACACCAAAAAAAAAAATGCAGTGTCGGGTAAAGGGGGCATTGAAAGAAGACTTCAAGAAATGCATTTTTGTTTTGTTTTAGACCTGCAATATAAATACACAAATTTGTATGTGTGTAAAAGATCATTTTAACAGAATTACGCCAGGGAATTGTTTCTGTGTAGGTTGTATCAGGTGGCCTTTTGTGACCATAGATATTGTGTATATGTAGGCGTACATAGCATTGAGCGTAGTATATATGTTGGGTTATGACCTTTTTAGGCGTGTATGACCAACGTACTTATCTATGACGTCGTATTTGAGAACAGCAATAGTCAACCTCAATAAAAATTAAATGTGCGCATTTTATCACTGATATTTTCAAGTTTTTCCCCCTTCTATCTGCTCCCCTTCTTTCATTACATTTACCTGTCCACGCCACACCATCTTGACTGATTCGCTAGTTTGACCATATTGGCTAATTGTCTCTTCTATTCAAATTCCGTGACGTCTATATTAACGTCTTATCGCCGACAGAGTTATTTACCTCTTTGTCGTCGTATGACCTCGCCAATGTTTGATAGCCACTAGCATTTCCGGTCTTTTGTTCCCTTGGACAAGAAGACGGCTACCGTGTTGGAGCTAGAAGTAAGCATTCTTTTGACTTCCTGCCTTTATCTATTCAATACATTCCTTGACCAATCATAGTGGATCTATCTCTATCATTCGAAGTTATTCAATCCGCTTGCCTAAATTTAGACATGATAAAAGTCGCAGCCTAAGCCTCTCGCATCATCTCTCTAAATTCACTGGATTTCATGAATTCTTCATACAGCCACGTAGTTTTGATATTTCCGTGGACCTCTGCATTATCGTGGCTGCAAACGTCAGCTAGTTCCTGTAACCCTTCCTGCTTCATCAGTCTCTATCCCAGTTCCGGTCACTACTACGACTTTCAGAACTCCTGTTCCAGATAGCTGATAGTCGCATCATTACCCGGGTTGACAGCTACGATTACAACTATATTACTAGATCAACGTTACTGGGGGAAGGAACCTTCTACGTCCGAGAATGCTAGCGAACTTTGAGTACTAAGTTTTACATCTGAAGTCGATTCTCAAAATCCGCAGCTTGCATCAGTTTTCAACGTTGATTTTACCCCCACACCCGCTGCATCCCTCACACCTCGAGGACGTACGACAGCGACATGGCCTTCTGAATCTCAACTGGAGTTTCCAGCTAGAGCTAACACCTCCAATGATGATGAACAGCCTACAGCACCAAGGTAAAGGATAAGCATCCGAGAGAACAACAAATGAAGTCGAAACCTTTACCTATCTCTTAGTATATTGGATATATAAATATATTACCTTTACCTATCCCTTAGTCTATAGGACCGTTGGGGCACCATGCAAGACTCGTCGACCGTCTTTCTCCATTCCTCTCTGTCTTTTGCCTTAGAACCTCTTTCAATGGCAGGCCAGTCCATTCCTTTATGTTGTCCTCCCATCGCTTTCTCTGTCTGCCTCTTCTTCTTTTTCCTGGTACTGTTCCCTGAAGGAAGGTCTTTGCGAGCCCCTAAGATCTTGTAACATGGCCATAGATTTTAAGCTTGCGTTTTTTTTATGATAGCTAGCAGGTCCAATCGCTGCAGTAACCCTGTCTCTAATATCTTGGTTTGTGATGCGGTCTTTAAATGTAATACATAGGATCCTTCTGTAGCATCTCAATTCCATTGCTAGGGCTCAGCAGTAAGCGTCCAAGAATCACAAGCATATAAAAATGTGGCCATGATCAGGGAGCGCGGCGGTCTGATTTTGGTGCCGATGACTAAGCTTTTGTCTTTTCATATTATTTTAAGTTTTGAAAGGGCTGCTGTGGACTGTGCTTTTCGGGCCAGTAGTTTATGCATAAGGTTAGGGTTTACTGAGGGTTAGGGTTTGGAAAACAATCGCGCCCCCCCCCCCCCAACTCAAAAGTTCTGGATCCGCTAGTGCTCAATTACAATGTTAATTTATAATGTGATTTACATATATATATATTTTAAAATAAGGTGGCAAGATAAGATAACCAATGAGGAAGTGCTACAAAGAGCAGAGTGCCAGGACATCCGCTCTGTTATCAGCAGCAGACGTCTTGGCTGGCTTGACCACGTTCGTAGAATGCCAGTAGGTCGACTTCCACAGGACATCCTGTATGGCGATCTAATAGAAGGCAGCAGAGCCGCTGGTCGCCCACTTTTACGTTATACGGATGTATGCAAACGCGAAATGAAGCTCTTCAAAATCGACACTGGCAATTGGGAAGAGGTGGCACTGGATAGATCCACATGTAGAGAGAGCATAAAGGAAGGGTCACGGATTGTAGATGTCATACACAACAGAAGCAGAAAGAAGGGTGAAAATGCAACGGCGCCTGATGATTATATATGCCCAACCTGCGATCGCAGCTGTGTATCAAGGATTGGCCTCTTTAGTCACACAAGAAGTTGCAAAGGGAAAAGATCGTCTCTCGAGACGTAAAATGCCACAGACAGATATAACTACTAGCTTTACCAACCGGCTACGCCCGTTGATTTTTTCCCATAGAATAGATTGTGTTTCTTTTTCTTAATAATAACAATATAATGGAGCCCCTTCCTTTTTCTTAATAATAACAGTAAGCAGACAGCTGCAGAGTGAATACATAAACAATGTAATATCTAAAGACAACAACAAAAACCTATGGTCATACATTAAGTCTAAGAAAATGGAAACAACAGGCGTAGCGCCATTAAAAGATGAACATAACATAATACATAATGATAATGAAACTAAAGCAAACATTCTAAACAAATACTTTGCATCAGCATTCTCAGCCCCAGGAGACAAAGACATATTACTGAATTTGAACCAAGTAGACAACATAGAAGATATAGTAGTACAAGAAAATGGAATTCAAAAACTATTAGCCAACACCAAACCAAATAAAGCTTCTGGACCTGATGGTTCCAGCTAGATTACTCAAAGAACTAAGTAATGAGCTAGCCCCAGTGTTCAAAATACTCTTTCAGGCTTCACTTAACCAGGGCAGAGTACCAAAGGACTGGAAAGAAGCTAATGTCACCCCCCTATTTAAAAAAGGAGAAAAATCTGACTCAGGAAACTACAGACCAGTATCACTTACCAGCATCACATGTAAAATCCTAGAACACATAATATGTAGCAACATCATAAACCACTTAGACAAACATAATGTCCTCACACCATACCAACATGGCTTTAGGAAATATAGATCATGTGAAACACAACTAATAGGACTAATTGATGATTTTTCAAAAGGTTTAGATAATAGTGAACAAATAGATGCTATCTTACTAGATTTTTCTAAGGCTTTTGACAAAGTTCACCACCATAGTTTGCTTAAAAAATTAAAATATTTCGGCATTAATGGTCCACTGCATCAGTGGATTAAAGACTTTCTGATAGGGAGAGAACAAACTGTAATAATAAATGGCTCTAAATCAACACCGATAACAGTAAACTCAGGTGTACCTCAAGGAACAGTCTTGGGTCCACTACTATTTTTAATTTACATAAATGATTTACCAAATTGCATTAGTTCAGGAACAAAAGTCAGATTATTTGCAGACGATTGCATAATATATAGAACAATAAAAACAACACAAGACACAGATATTTTACAAAGAGAATTAGATGAATTACAGAAATGGGAATCAAATTGGAGCATGTCTTTCCACCCAGAAAAATGTCAGTTGTTAAGAGTAACAAAAAAAACTAAAACAAATTAATTCCACTTATCTTATTCATGGCAAACCAGTAACACAGACTAAAAACGCAAAATACCTAGGTGTTATAATAAATGAAAAACTGTCATGGAATCCACATATTGATGAAACTACAAAAAATCAAACAAAGCATTAGGATTTATTAAAAGAAATTTCTATAAATCAAATAAGAACATAAAACTAAAATGTTATTTAACCTTGGTTAGGCCAATAATAGAATATGCATCCTCTGTTTGGGACCCCTCAACTCAAGAAAACATTAAGAAACTAGAACAGACACAAAATAGAGCAGTGAGATTCATAACAAATGAATATTCACATTTGACTAGAGTAACACCTTTAGTAAAATCACTAAATTTAGAAAGCCTTCAGGACAGAAGGCTCAAAAGTAAAGTAGCAATCATACATAAAACACTGAACCATAATCTTCAAATACAAAAACAAAATTTAATAAAATACTCTGAAAGACACAAAGATAAGGGCATATTCCTCGTCCCATATGCTAGGACAAATTTGTACAAATACTCCTTCTTCCCTAGTGCTATTAGAGCATGGAATGGGTTGCCTGAGCTAGCCAGGAAAACCAGTGACTTGGCAGAATTTAAGTTATTGGTTAATATGCATGACTAAATGCATGACGCGTAGGACGTAATCATCTTCTTTTTTGAAGTAACGTCTGTATTATATAAGATAAGATAATAACATTATATAAAGTGAATTGCCCTATACATTCCTTTGTCCAGCTAATTATATTATCTATAACGTTTAATTGGACCAGCCTGTAAATTCAAGTAACACTTCTCTTCCCCACCCCCACTCTTCTCTGTAACAAATAGGCTCTATTTTATTTTTGACTGGGCCATTTTTTCTTATTTTATAAAAATACAAACACTGCTTCAGCAAGAAAAGTGTTTTAAACTATATTTTTGAAAAATAGAATACAATACCGTCATTATTAAACTTTAATAATAAAATAATTTTTTAAAATAATTTTAAAACTTTTTTATTCAATTTGGGTATTGAATCCGTGACACCGTTGGCTGCTAGAAGGCATACTTTTGCGATTTTTTATTGGTATGTTCAATATATGGATATCTAGAAATAACACTATACCTAAAGTTATGATTTAGAACTCTTTAAATTTACTCAGTTATCGCAAAATTATGGTAATATAGCTGACTACTCCATGTTGACTCTCATTTTTTTTTTACTTTCAAACATTATAACGGTCCACAACGAGCTAGTTATTCTATTCTCAGCGATTTACATCAACTGTCAAATTCCATGAAAATCGTTAAAGCCGTTTTTGAGATCAGCTGTCCGCCCACCAATCCAGCCTCCAGGTTCCTTCACGGAGAAGTGACTTGAATAGAGATATTGTAAAAAGAAGATGATTACGTCCTACGTGTGTTCCTAGGTCAATCTAGTCATGCTTTTGAATCAATTACTTAAGTTCTGCCAAGTCATTGGTTTTCCTGGCTGACTCGGGCAGCCCATTCCATTCTCTAATAACGCTAGGGAAGAAGGAGCATTTGTACAAATTTGTCCTAGCATAAGGAGCAATGGATGTGCCAATATCTTAATGCATCCGGCAAATACTCACATAATAATTTAGCCTACCCCACCCTTTTTTATTATTATTACTACTATAGCAATTTCAATAAAACTTCCCTTTTTTCATAAACCTTCTTTTGGACAGTGTATTATAGATTTACAAGAGTAAATGTTTAGAAGTGTTGAATTAAAATTAGGCCTAGAAGCGAACAGGAAGTGCTAATTTTGTATTGTGTCGTCTTTAAACACATATTGGGTAGAAATTACGAATAAGGAATCGTTTTTGGTAAATTTAACCGCTGCGCTTTCGATCGTGAAGCGTACTATGTTGTACTAATCATAAGGAAAATAATAAGTGGTTAAATTTTTATTTTCTTCCGTCCTCGGCAAGTGGGAGAATTTGTGACATGTCAATCAATCAATCAGTCTTGGCCCATTGCACATTTAATATAGATTTATAAATAAACTAATTCTAATTTTTAAAGAGTTTCTTTTTAATATTTCAGACGATGTGGAGACTTTTTAAGAGTATATATGAGCCTTGAAAGACCGGAAGTGAACGAATTTAGCCGCCATGATCTTGAATTCTGTGGTGGCTATAGTTCCATTCAAAATACTGTATTTAGCGCTGGACGAAGCCTTATTTTAGAATTTCATTCAGATTACCGAACAGGAAAACCTGGAAATTACTCAGGATTTAAAGGTGTTTTTCAGTTTTTAGATAAAAGTAAGTTTTTTCCTTTTATTTTTTAGAAGTTTATTTGCAAACTTTTGGTTTATGAATAAAAAGCAATGAGCTAATGTGTATTTGGTTTTTAATTTACAGAAATATATTTAATCATTTAATTATTTCATTTTTGATATATTATTAAAATAATATAAAAATCTTCATCAAAGGAAGTAAAGTAAACAATTAAGAAAGGTCAAATGCATTTTTCCCATCTCGTTCGAATATTTTTCAGTCTCACCTTAGTTTTTTTTTTACCGACCAATCATCTTTGTTCTTCTAGTTTTTCGGAAGATGTCTTTTAATTTTTTCAACTGAATTAATTTATATATATATATATATATAGGAAAAAAACAAATCCATTGTAAAGATTTGAATGTCTTGTTTTATACGTCATTAGATTACAAACACACGTGTCAACTGGTGGGGTATGTACTTGTCAACTGGTGGGGTATGTACTTGTCAACTGGTGGGGTATGTGCTTGTCAACTGGTGGGTTATGTACTTGTCAACTGGTGGATATGTACTTGTCAACTGGTGGGTTATGTACTTGCCAACTGGTGGGGTATGTACTTGTCAACTGGTGGGTTATGTACTTGTCAACTGGTGGATATGTACTTGTCAACTGGTGGGTTATGTACTTGTCAACTGGTTGGGTATGTACTTGTCAACTGGTGGGTTATGTACTTGCCAACTGGTGGATATGTACTTGTCAACTGGTGGGTTATGTACTTGCCAACTGGTGGGGTATGTACTTGTCAACTGGTGGGTTATGTACTTGTCAACTGGTGGGGTATGTACTTGTCAACTGGTGGGGTATGTACTTGTCAACTGGTGGGGTATGTATGTCATCGTGTAAGAATTAACATAGCTACATCAAATCTGATCAAGTTATGTATCATGCTGTAGTTAGTTTATCAGCTACTTTATTGAACTTTGTTAATACAAAAAAAAAATGCGCCTCTTCTTATGAAATCTATACAATGTTAAAAGAATTGAGTTTTTATTTTTATAGCTACATTCATCATGCACAAATTTGAATGTTATCTTGACTTGAACCAAATTAACATTCCGATCGTCACTAGAATGTCACAGTTTGTACGAAACAGGTTTTCAGTCAAATTAAATATAAGACTTTTGTATGTATGCAATTAATTAAGACGAACTGAATACATACATGTATCATTTCCAAAGATAACTTATTTATCATTTCATTCATTACACTGAGATGAGATAAGCGTTAGAAATACAGGGGAAGAAACAGTCATATGATCTTAAATTAGTTAATCACTATAGGCAATGTCCATAAGCATTGTAATTTTTCCTATGCAACTATTACAGAAATGTAATTATTACAGACACACTTACAACTGACTGCTTTAATTGCTACACCTCCCCCTCCGATACTTACGATCTCTCTAGACTTACCATAGATCTGGACTTACCATAGATCTCGACTAATCTGCAGAATTTCCCAGACTATCAAATACAAGATATAGGTGATGTATCAGTAGTAATCGTTGATTGTGAAGACTGGACAGTCAAGTACAACGGAGTTATTTTTTCACGTTTTGACTTTCTTACCTTAGAAACTTCTTTTATTTCTCGTTGGAGCACAATGTTCATGACATAAATGTTCAAATCAAAATGTCTAAGCTGGTGCATGGTGCTGTTATGTGTCACAACATAGTGTTAAATACAACGACACTTCGTTCACAAAAAAGAATTCACCTGACAAAATGTTCAGGTGAACAATGGATTCACCAGCTTTACAAAAATATGGTTTCCTTACCTAATGGTTCACAGACTCTTCGACTTGAATAGATGAATAGAAATTCATCTACTAATAGTAAGAGCTGAAAAACAGGAAGTTCATTTATTTTAAAATAGTTTTTATAGAGCTCAATTATCTCTCTCTTTGTGGTGTCTTGGAGAAGGTTTAATTGCTCAGTAAAAGCAACCCTGCTCAAGTAGGCTGGCAAACTCGAACCCCCTTGATAGGCAGCCGAGGCTCTTGATAGGTAGTCAAACAGTTTAAGACTCTCTGACACACCCCATTTAATTTGCCCCAAATCAGTTCGCTTGGAACTAGTGGTAAGTCCTAGTTCCTGGATAAAGCCCATTACTTTACTGGGATCGACTTAAAATATTTTCCTCCAATATCCTGCTGTCTGAGGCAGCCCAGAAGGATGAGTTCTACAGTGAGGTTACTGTTACAATTATTACACAGTGGAGGCTCCTCTCTTATTACTATAAAGGAGTGTGTCATGTACCTGTGACCAATTCTAAGTCTGCACATAGTCGTGCTTTCACGTCGTGTCAGACCTGGGTCGCCTCCTCACATCTGCCATAGTTTATTTCAGTTTAGTGTGGACCTCAGTTTTCCATTGATCCCGCCACTCTCAGTAGGTGACAGAAGTTATACTCTGTCTCCGGTTAGAGCTAGGAATTCGGGTTCCTGTCACTACCTCAAAGAACGAACTCTTTGCTTTACTGTCTGTTATATTGTTTCCCTCCCTACCCACATTGGCAGTGACCCTGACAAAGGTGACTATTTTATGGTCAAATGTTATTTGTTCTAAAAGCTTTACGCTTTTATGTACCAATGGGATGTCTGTCTTTATTTTTTTTAAAGCTTGCAATGCAGATTTTGAGTCAGAGCATATCATGATTTTCCTCCTGCATGATGCCTTTACAGCCAGAAGTGCATGTAAAATTGCATGTAACTCGGCCGTGAAGACGGAGCATCCATCGGGGAGTCTAAGGGAAATAGTTTTATTCCTAAAAGAGCAGGCACATACAACCGTTCCATCCATCTTGGATCCGTCAGTGTAAAAGGTACCATAATCTCCTTAGCGCTCCTGCAGTTCCCTAAAGTAGACTTGCATCAACCAATGAGGGTTCTGTGGGATTTTTATTTTAGAGACTTGGTCAATGGGTGGGATTAAATTTTGAATGGATTCTCTCATTCGAAGGCCTAACGACTGTATGAAGTAAGACCTTCGATTGTATAGTTCTACATTGGACTCAGCACGACAGAAGGGCGCATTGCACGTGCTCTGTCTTTCATGCTTATCCAGCTCCCTCTCGAGCCTTTTAGTTCTTTGTTGAGGGCTGTAGACATGGATGACTTCCTTTCGGACCTGCTAATTTTGTCGAAATGTCAGTTTACTAGGTTGGCCATTTTTGTTAAACCGTTTAGGCCGTCCCTCCGATTTTGGATACAAGGGCAGCCATTTGCACCGTATCTTTGGTCTCAAGATGGAGTAGAAGTCCCCGGGCTAATTGTCCCGTAGGTCTAGCCCTACCGGACGCGTCAGGAAATGTTACTCCCGGCTCTACATAGCCGGCTGTATTCCCGCCGGATTTCGGGTGTACCATTCTTTGCGGTGTACTTCCGATTTTGTTTTCGTCTCGCTACTAGCTTTTGAAATTTTCGAGATCACACTTGCTTAGGCCTGGTACCATTTGAAATTGTCGTGTAGACTTGTGCATCGCACTTGGAACCCTAAGGCCAGCAAAAGCGAACAAGAGCTCCCTTCTACCGGCCTGAATGAACGGTGTACACCTCGCATACACCGTTCTGTCTGTCGGGGAGTGAGGCTCGGCGTTAAACTCGTGTTTAGTTTGACGTTCACTTCTAGTGGCACGGACACTCCCGACTCGCGGACTAGAGACGCGGCCAGAGGCAGCGTATACTGGGACTCCCGCCATTTTCCTTTGATTACCAGGCTGACCATGCGGCCATTACATAAATACCTGATACCTGATAGGGGCGTGGGATAAACTCGCCTTATATGATGTCGATGTCTCCCTATTACAACTGAAGTTTTGACATGGCAGCGTCGACTTCTGCCTCGTAGGCTGGCCAGTTTGCTTTGGCGTAACTCCCATTTCCATGGACCTTTAGGGCTACACCTTTGGTCCTACATAGTGGTTTTGATTGTAGGTTAGCGGATACTAATTTGAGATCGGGCCATGATTGTGTGCCTTCTGCAGTATTGAAATGCGCTAGGGGTGTTTTTTAGCGTCCCTCGAAAGAAGAAAAGACGTTATTAGTTTGTGTGGCGTGTCTGTCCGTCCGTCCCGTTTAGATCTCAGAAACTAGAAGAGAAAATAACACTCGGACATCATGATATTTTAGATGAAAGTTCTGATGCAACGGCTATTTTTTTCTTTTCGAAAGTGAACCATCTAATTTTTTAAATTATCTATGCAAGCAGATTTTTCAAAACAATACACCACTTTTCAATGAAAACTTCAGGGGAGGTAAGTCTTTTAAAAAGGTCACAGACTTCTTCAATAATAAATCAAGCTTCATTCATAGATTCGCGCATTGGTACAAAACATTTGCATCTAAGGTCACAGTGGAAAAAGTATCAATGGATCGTTATAAAATAGATTTATTTTATTTATTAACTAACTCATGGAATAGATTGCTGATTCAAATGTTGTAAACAATAATTTTAAAACGAACTTCGTTTTAGTTAAAAGTTAAAAAAAAAGAACTACTTTTATAGCGCGTATTTTTTACCAATCCTCATTATAGGGGCCCATACTTGACAGTCTAAATAAGACTAAATAGAGCCCAGATCTAGATATATTTATGATATATATATTATAAATGTGTTAATAATTTGAACAAAATATTAATTATCTTCTGATAGCTTAGGGGTGAAGATTTATTTATTATGTAAACAGTAGTATCACATTAAGAAATGAATTGGATACGAACAGCATAGTACACCTTTATCCGGTAACAAAAGGCCTACTATTCATGATCATAACATTGGCCTAGGTCTAGTAATTTGAAAATTAAACGTGTAAATTCATACGAGTTCTAGTCTAGTTCTAGTAGATTCTACATCAAGATTCTTTATCTTGTTCTAGATCTAGATCTAGACCTAGATCTAGACTTTGATCTAACTCTTGATCTAGACTTAGATCTATTTCTAGATCTAGACTTAGATCTAGTTCTTGACCTAGATTTAGTTCTAAAACTAGGTCTAGATCTAGCTAGATTACATGTAACATGTAAATAATTTTGAATGTTTGGATAAGATTAATAATTATTATTTTACAAATTATAAGTGTACGCTAAATGAATATATGGAGATGCTGTAGCTGAGGGGTAAAGCACTTGAAACCGTGTTCGAATTCTGGTGAAGACTCTAGGTGGACCACTTCGGGGGCCGATTTTTAGTTTTTGTAACCTTGTTTTTCTTTTTGTTCTTCTTTTAGTAAGCAAAATCATGTCTCGACGGTTCGGTCACGTCATAGGCCCACTCAGGAGACTTTGCAATGAGATGACATTTTGATTATTAATATTGGTATTGCCGATCTCTAGGTCGATCTCATGTTCAAAATTCTATGAGCATAGCCAAAGGGGTTTTGATTTTAAACCCTCCTTAAGTGGGGTTTGAAGCTAAAAAAATCTCTTCAATATAAAAAAAACAAATTACGCACTCAAAATGCTATGAGCGTTTAAACGCCTCTTCAGAGGGGTTTGATGCTAAAAAAAAAACCTTTTCAAAATAAGTTTAAAACCCATTCAGATGATTTTGAGTTTAAAATCACTTACAGAGATTTTTGAGGTTGAAAACCTCTCTCTTCAATATTATTTTATAGCAAACTACAGTCACCAAATTCTATGACCGTAGCTAAATGGGGTTTTGAATTTAAAGAGATTTTTTAGTTTAAAACCCCTCAACAGATGATTTTAACGATAAAACCTCCCTTTTCGATATGAAATCTAAAGCAAACTACAGTCACCTAATTCCAAGAGCGTAAGTCAAGAGACGTTACAAATTTCTACCAGTCGCTGGGCGCCATTAATAAAGTGCAATTAATAGTCATCTGCCGAAATAAAAAAAAAAACACTAAATGTGGCTCAACAAAGATGGCTAAGACGGATTTCAGGAGTTAGTTAAAGAGATCGGGTCTAAATCAAGGAAATCCTAAGCCGAACTGGGAGTCGACCCTTTAGTAAGTTTGTGAAAGAGCGTTGCATGAGGTTTCGGGACATGTTCTCCGACAACATGAATTACGCATAATAAGAGTTGTGATGACATCCTAGTACAACACTTTCATAGAGGTCTTAGAGCATGTGGAATGAGACTTCAGACATTGCCAGTGACAGATTTTTGTGGAAACAGCTTGTCGCCAAATACACCGAACGGCGCCGGAAGGTTTAAGTCAGTAAGAATAGCAGATTAAGTTTTTGAAATAAAACTTTTAAATAGCAGGATAATGCACTGTAGATAAATAAATTTAGCGCTACTTTCATGCTTATAGCATGCTCAGAGCGTAATGGTCCGATCTCATTTGTGGACCAGTGGGGGGAGGGAAATAGTGCTTGGCGGTGCTGGGGGAGCTCCCTTGCTGACAAGGACGGAAAGTCTACAATTTTTCCACTAACTCTAAGAAGAACCTATTCTAGAGAATAATGAACGTCTTCCGAAAGAATGAAGGTTCAGAATGTAATAAACATTAATTATGTACAATCACAAACATACACACACACACATATATATGTTTAAGCTGAACTTCTGGCAAGCAGCAGATAGTTTGTCAACCAGGAACTGAAGCTGAATATCAGAATCAGCCACAATAGCTGCATCATCAGCATACAGTAGTTCCCAGATAAGTATCCTCTTAACCTTGGTTTTTGCCCGCAGCCTTGATAAATTAAATAGTTTTTTAGAGGATCTTCTATGGAGAAACACACCTTCGTTTATGTCGTTGTACGCATGATGCAGTAGACTGGAGAAGAATATGCCTAACAGAGTAGGTGCGAGCACACATCCCTGCTTGACACCACTGCAAACCTCAAAAGGTGCTGATTGGGCTCCATTGAATTTGACAGTACATTTCGTTTCCTCATGAAAGCACTCAATGAACTTCAGTAGTTTGGGAGGGCAACCTATTTTCCTCAGGAGATTGAAAAGGCCACTTCTGCTGACCATGTCAAAAGCTTTAGTCAGATCAACAAAAACGATGTAAAGGGGTCTGTCTCTCTCTCTGAATTTGTCCTGTAGTATTCGTAGAGAGGATATCATGTCTATAGTGGATCTACCACTCCTGAATCCACACTGAGACTCTGGGTAGACTCTAGAAGCTATCACTTGCAGCATGGATAGTGACACTCTAGCAAAGATTTTGCCAACTATACTATAATTGTTGCAGTTACTCCGGCTTAAACATTAGTCAAAGCAAGACTAACACAAACACTTCACCTCAAGTAAAAATTAAAGGCCAGCCACTAGAAGTTGTGGATCATTTTTGCTATCTCGGCTCCATTATATCCAACAACACTCTACTTGATAAAGACATTAACAATGGGATAGCCAAAGCAATGGCCACCATGTCACGTTACAGAAAAAAGTGTGGGACAATATATTGCTGACTAACAATACTAATTAGCTCTTTGGCTCCGGAATTAATTCGGAATTATTTGCCACTTTTGGATGGAATTAATTTTTCCGCAATTTCAGAGTGTGCTACTTTGCTTCGATATAACTTGTATAACTTTTTTATTTATTATTGGAAAATAATAAACTTGATATAGAATTAAAGAGAAATGGATGCTCTTTCCATTATGTTTTCTAATTTGCAAATTATGTTGTTTTTGTAATTTTGGGTTTTGAATATAAAAATTAAAAATGAAAAACTCACCAACTGACATTGAAAATATCCATCCAAGTGCATGTTTAAAGAAATTTATTGTTCAAATTGAATTGAAATAGCTTTTTTTCTCATTTTTATCCATTTGTTTACAGAACACCACAGAAGAAACAGCAATAGGTGCAAAAAATAATAAACTGGAACTAATAATCCAATGTCACTACTTTAACGAAAAAGCCCATAAAAAAAGCAACACTCTTGGAACAAAACACTTTTACCCTAAAACTAGTCCAACTGTACAGCATATATATATTTATAGTATTTTCTTCTAAAGTTCTTCATGTACTTAGTATATAAATATTCCTTCTAGTTGTGATATTCATGGAAGCAGTCAATATGAATGTGTGGGTTCGACTCCCATCCAGCGCAAACATAAACCGTTCTCCCTGACCCAAAGTGTTTACATACTCTGTCTTTCTGTATAGTTATAGGTCTCCATTCTCTGAAAATGGATCTTATTCTAGCAGGGGTGTTCCATTTAATCCTATGGTCAGCATAGCTACTTATTTTGCTAACACGACTATCAACAATGTGATTGTCAATGAAAAAAACATTCCATCTCAATAGATGCAGTGCTGACTAAGTCTAGGTTGACAACCCAATTTCTTGGTGGAACAAATCTGAAATTAATCTGTTTCAGTGCCTAGATGATAAATCTAGAGATCTACATCTATCTGATTAGATTTAGATCTAGATAATGTAGAGACAGCTAAACTAGTTCTAGATCTACATTGAACATTAGCTGGGGGTGGAGCTGCTTCATCAGCTGATAAACTTCATCATTACTAGACCTAGAGCCTAGGTCTAGACCTATAAATTAATTTACTAGATCTAGATCTATATAATTAGATTTATCAATATCACCATCAGATGAAACAAAAACACTGTCATCTGAATTCTTATACTTCTTTATCAAAGAAATATTTAGATCTACAAAGTTTATATGGCCTTGGTTGAAGCTCCATGTTAAAAAAAAAACACGCACACAGAAAAAATAAATGTCATCTCTTTACAAACTTCGTACAAAATAAAAACACGTTAAATGAAGGACATTCCGGATGTTTAGCAAAGGGAAACTATTCTAGATAAAAAATTAAGCAATAAAAAACATGAATCGGAGAAATTGAAACGAAAAAAATAAATTTTAAATAGCCGATGCCATCAGCGTTGGTTCGACCTTTTTCCCCTTTTTTAAAGTCAACGTCCTGTGCGTTGGTCCGGAGCCAAAGAGCTAAAGCCCTAGTCTACCGGACCTGTGTGTTGAGCACCTTGCTATACGGAAGTGAAACTTGGTCAACTTACTCATGACAGGAAAAAAAGCTGAATGTCTTCCACCTCCGATGCTTAAGGCGGATCTTTAAAATAAGGTGGCAAGATAGGATAACCAATTAGGAAGTGCTACAAAGAGCAGGGTGCCAGGACATCCACTCATCCAGCAGCAGACGCCTTGGCTGGCTTGGCCACGTTCGTAGAATGAAAGTAAATCGACTTCCACAAGACATTCTGTATGGCGATCTAATAGAAGGCAGGAGAGCCGCTGGTCGCCTACTTTTACGTTATACGGATGTATGCAAACGCGACATGAAGCTCTTCAAAATCGACACAAGCAGCTGGGAAAAAGTAGCACTGGATAGATCTACATGGAGAGAGAGCATAAAGGAAGGGACTCGGATTGTAGATGCCATACACTACAGAAGCAGAAAGAAGGGTGATAATGAAACGGTGCCTGGTAATCTCATATGCCCAACCTGTGACCGCAGCTGTGTATCAAGGATTGGCCTCTTTAGTCACACAAGAAGTTGCAAAGGGAAAAGATCATCTCTCGCGACGTAAAATGCCACACCTCACCACCCGAAAAAAATCCTGGCTACGCCCATTAAATGGGTAACTGATATTTTACGCCCTCTTTCTGTATTTCGAGGTTGATAAGCCCGTTCACCTGTTAGGTTACCATTATGCACCGGCAATGTGGAGCATTTTAATGCAGTATAATCGATATAACTTGGCTTCCGAAATGAGGGTTTTGGGTTCAAATCCTGGTGAAGACTGGGATTTTGAATTTCGGGATTTTAGGGCGCCTCTGGTGCACCTAGCTCTAATGGGTACTTGACATACGTTGGGGAAAAAATAAAGGCGGTTGGTCGTTGTGCATGACACCCTCGTTAACCGTGGACTACAGAAACAGATGACCTTTACATTATCTGCCCCATAGATCGCGAGTTCAGAGAGGGGTACTTTACTTTACAATAATTGGTGAGACTGGAGTTTTTTTGTTTATGTAAGAGTCTCTTTCAAAATTGCTACATCGATTGTTCTCTCATGAAAGAGTCTGGTTAGCTCAAGCACTTTCGGATTAACCCGCATATGTTCAATTGCAAAATCGTATATGTAGTTAATTGGCTCAGTTCCTGTGGTGGGTTGGATTCCACTATTGTCAGTGAGGGTGTTTTAGGAGCCAATGTCTCACGTCACTAACGCGTTTCCATTCAGTTGGTTTGTGGCTGAAGTCCATCAACCATTTCCGAATAGTAACCCTAAAAAAGGTACGAACGTAGTGTTTGTTGAAGAGATTACTTAGGAGAAATATTAATTCACTTCGCGCGGCCTGACATTTTCTCCGAGATCGAGGCCGCGGGGCGGAGTATATGATTTTTTATGCCCACTTCTGAGGCTCACTATCCGCCTCGCAGAGCCTGTTTGGGTCTGCTCGTGCCTGCTTTTTTTTTTTTGAACCTAAACTTTTCATATAACTGTATGGTGAAGGCCGTTGGTGGACTAAGCTGGTTTTCTTGTTTGATGAAGGCCGTTGGTGGCCTAACCTAGTGCTCTTGTTTGGTGAAGGCTGTTGGTGGCCTAAGTTAGTGCTATTGAGTTGCAATGCGCATGGCTTACATTGTGTCACCATTTGGGAGCACGTGAACTGCCTTGACCGTCACTACCAACTAACATTAGGTAAAGACAGTTTCCTGTAGGAGATTCCGACCAACCCTCGAGCTGATGTCCAGAGTTATCGGCTTTTCATAGAAACCGTGGTCTCCTTCTTATAGTTGCCCCGTGGTCTTAAAGGGTGGAGGCTGGACATAACACTTTGAATGCGTTTTACACCTGCTGACTAGTCATCCGTAGCGAGCAACCAGTATGCTTGGCCACTTTGGGAAGAGAAGTTTACGCGGCGACCAGAAATAGGTGGTACTGGAACGTTGCACTCTCGAGGAACAAACTAGCCTGTTGTAGTAAATCATCATTTACAATCTGTGGTTTCCAAACTTTTTTGTCTCTTTGCGATGTTTTCAAGTTTTCGGTAGACCCCCTGCTTAGCTAATTATGCATTTTGAAAAACCATAAACTTCAAATGTGATTTTTCGACAGTTTCCTAAGTCGTATATATTTATTTAACCTGCTAACCACTGTCAAAAAACGTAAAATCATACTCTATGGCAACATCACAAGGTCCTCAGGGCTAGCAAAGACCTTCCTTCAGGGAACAGTGTCAAGAAGATGATGAAGAGGAAGACAGAGAAAGCGATGGGAGACAACATTAAAGAATTGACAGGCCCTTCGGTGAATAAAGTTCTATCAAAGGACAGAGAGGAATAGAAAAAGACGGTTGAAGGATCTTGTGGGTGTGGTGCCCTAACTGTCCGAAATTTCAGCCCAACAGACTAAGACAGTGATGCCCAAAATACGGCCCGCGTGCCAGTTCCGGCCCGCGACTTGGTTCCATCCGGCCCGCCGAAATGTCGACACAAAGTATATAAAATCCTCTATTCCCCCCCCCCCCCCCAAGAAGGTATAAAAATGTCTCTTTACCTACCTTAGGGCCATCAATTTTACTCCGATTGATTGGTACCATCAATCGTTTTTGAGACTCTTAATGTAGAATTTATCTGTAAAAAAAATTACTTTTTTGGGAGAACATGATAATAAGCCATATTTTTGAGTTGTAAATAAAGTCTGACTGTTGTTTTTTTAAAACGCAAATAGCAAAACAAATATGACGCCATTTGAATAAAAAGATTGTTAAACTACGTCTAGAGATTGGAAGATTAATGTTAATATTTATCAAAAAGAGTCAAGAATATGAGTCGTTGGTAAAGCTAGCTACACTGTTGCTTAAATTTTTAGTAGAGAAATGAAGCCGTTTTCAGACGCATGAAAAAAAAGATACTAATATCCCATTAATGAATGTAAGGGCTAGATCCATGGGTTTCTAATCAAGTAGTTTCAGGTCAATTTCGTTTCATTTTTGTACCTTTCCTTTATGTGACCCGCGACACCAGTGTCGGAAATTAGAATGGCCCGCAGGTCGATTTATGTTGGGCATCACTGAACTAAGAGATAGGTGAAGGTGAAGTTAAATGTGAACCTGGCCTAACTGATGAATTGATCAACTTGTTATGTAAAGGGTCAATCTCTCATTCAAAGTCTCTATAAATAAAACTTTTCCCTTAAAAAAACAACAACAAAAGAATCTTTTCACTTTTGCAATGTGTACCATTGGCACCTGCAGTTCTTGTGTATAATATGAAACACTAGTTATTAATTGTAGTTTTAAATTATATTACATTTATATGCATACTAAATAGATTTGTTATTTAAAAAAAAAATTTTGTAAATGTAGTTAGTTAGTATGACAATAATTATTTAACTCAGTAATACAAATTAGAAAAATGACTATTGACAATAACCCTAAAACTGTTTGCATAAATGTGTTACAAATATGGTAAATAGTATCCCGTTTATGTTACTACTAATAGTGAATAGTTGTAAAAAAATGGGGTATTTTATTAAAAAACTGCTTGCAAGGTTAAAAAAAATTTTAATTAAATTTTTCACTTTCTGAAAAGAAAAAGTAGCCGTTGCATCAGAGCTTTGAAAGGTCTAAAATATCATGATGTCGTATTTTCAATATCTTTTCCAGTTTACGAGATCTGAACGAGGCAGACGGACAGACAGATCACACAAAACTAATAGCGGCTATTCCCCTTTCGGGGGCCGCTAAAAATAAACCTTATTAGTTGGCTGCTTAATAAAACTATAATATTAGGCTTCAATTTAGTTAGGTTTAATATTAAACCTTCTCGGATAGTGATGTCCAGTATTTTTTTATTAGAAGATGGGGAACCTTGCTGAAACCTTTCTCCACTAGATATGAAGATGCAAAAATAATTAGAAACTATCTGGTGATATTCTATTATTTATTAAAAGTATCAGGTTTCATCTTTTTAAAGCAGGAAGATATCCTTTTTATTTGACTTTAAGATCTTCATTAGTACTTTTTAAATCAGTTCTTCTTGTAATCCATGTCTTCTATAACATTGTTAAAAAGAAAAAAAATATTGTCAAACGTAAGACATTCGACCACTATCACACCACCATCATGTGAAGGAGCAATGGATGAACGTTTTCGGCAAAGAACAGTTCTGATTGGATTTCTTGATTGATAATAAAATAAACATATGCCAATAATAATGCTTCATTACCAGGCAAAGTCAAGTCGTCCAGCTTTATAGAGAAATAGGTTTACAGCTTTCAATGTCATGACCTATTTCATCAATCCGTTTTGAACTGTATTGTTACTTACATGAATTCTTTGTTATTACCGGTATATAAAAACAGGTTTGTGTAAAACAGTTCTTAAAACTTTATTCAGTGGTTGGCAAAATCAATTTTTAATCTATAGTGAGCGTTTTTTCTCAATTGGGTATAAGTAGAAATATCGTAAGACGCTCGTAAACCTCTTTGTGCTTGAAGCGAACATGTTGTCCACTCAACGTCTACTCTAAATTTTATCTTTCATTGTTTGAAGTATTTCAAGTCTTGATTTATTTTATCAAATGATCGTTGTCATCATCTCAAAAGATCTTCAATCTTAGATGGTTTCATGATTATTTAAATTTTTGCTGCGTAAAAGGCACATAGATAATGAAGGCAAGAATGAAGCCAAATTTAAAATAATCACTAAACACTAAGCTGTCTACATATCTTTTTGGATTCGTTCATTTTTTAAATAATTTTCATTTTGTTTCTATGTAGACAGCTTGGCACCCTATGCACTGGAGGACCCAAGTTTAAGTCTAACTAACTAAGCTATTTAAACAAGATATTTACATTTGAAAAATAAAAAAAAAGTCATTCAAATAACAGGGTTGACCGGCTCAAAAGAGATACACTATCGTAGACCCAACAGCAGATGCAGGAAAAGATAAGAGCGTCGTTGCAGACAATTCAGCTAGAATGGGTCTTACCATAAACAGAGGGAAGAGCAAGGTGTTCAAGATAAAGGCATCCAACAATACACCCATTACAGTCCAAGGCGAGGAGCTGGAAGAGGTGAAAATCTTCACATATCTCGGCAGTATCCTAGACCACCATGGAGGAACAGATGTCAGAACCCGCACTTGTAAAGCTCGAGCAGCCTTTCATCAGCTGAAGAACACCTGAGGATCTAAGGAAATAAGCACCAACACCAAGATTAGGCTCTTTAACACCATTGTTAAGTCAATACTACTTTATGGAGCAGAGACCTGGAGAACCACCATCACCACCATGAAAAAAATCCAACTATTCATCAATACTTGCCTGAGGAAGATTCTTATGATCAGCTGGCCAGACAAGATCTCAAATGAGGAACTGTGGCAAAGAACAAAGCAGCAGCCCATTAAAGTAGATATCCTTCAGAGACGCTGGAGATGGAAGGTCACACCCTTCGTAAGCCTGCATTCAACATAAACAAGCAAGCCCTAACCTGGAACCCCCCCCCCCCCCCAAAGAAAGAGGAAGAGAGGACGGTCAAGAAGGGACCACAGGCAGAGATGACGATGACGATCGTAGATCCCCATTTACATGTCTTAGACCCCTAATTCATGTTTTCACTCTCGTAAACTCCTTGGAAGTCGTCATACGTCATAGACCCCTGGGGGTCTATATAGACCACGTTGGGAATCACTGCATGAACAATATATTGTCTAGTCGGGTCCATCAATCTTCTAATATTCACTAAATCCCTTTACGATAACCTTTCTTCCATTACAAGTTGTATTTGGATTTCATTATATCAATAGGCCTTATTTTGAAAACTTTTTGAAAAATTATTATTTTATATTTACTCTTATTTTTTTTATTTTAGGAAATTTCCAAACTACAGGCAGTAAAGTGGCAGGTCAATCTTGTCTGTATGATTTCAACAGCAATAATAGCCACCACAGTGGACGCTTTTTCTCGCCATTTTACCCACAACATTATAGACCGAATGCTTCTTGCAGATATCGATTTTTCGCTCGTCCAGGAGAGCGCGTGAAAGTCATATTTTCCAATGTACAGTTACATCACATTGATGCAAGGTGAACATTCCTTTGGTTAGATTATTTAGAACTTGGAATAATTGTAGCAGTTTCAAGTAGAAAGCATGAATTAGTAAAATTACACATTATTTATTATTAATTGACCATCACATAATGTCACTTAATATCGTTTGGAACTAAGTTTGTTATTTTTTACATCACACCCCGGTAACTGCAAGACAAAAATAATATTTGAACAAATAAATATTTGAAACGTTTAATTGTCTTTGAATGACCAGAGTATAATCCTACATGTATTACGTTTTAATTCCATTCAATAATTCATTTTGTCTTTTTATTTTTATTTTATACAGTGATCCATATCCAAGGTAATGACCAAGCCTTGGAGTCAAGTATGTATGACATCAACATAGGGAATATGGTACTTGGTAGAACACTCTACACAGTATCTCTAAGTTTCTTCCATTTACCTCTTAACACATTATTGATTCGATGTGTAGAGTAACAATCCTGGAGTTAATTATTAGATCTATTGAAAGTTTGCTTGCCTCAAGAAAATCCTTAACAACTATTAAAAGCATTTTCTTATGACTGATGCCATACATATCTGAGCTCATGACATGGTTACATTTCAATCTATGTGCTTTCATCTACTAACATTCTAATTTCGTTCCTAAATAATCCAAATGGAAACGGTTGAAACTGGTGCACCTGATGGTTTAAATTTTGTTTTTTTTAGAAAGAATCTGATAACATGATTAGTTTCTCAGCATGCCAAAAAGTGATTTGGTTTATGAATCGGAATGATTAGAGAAAAATACGCGAAATCTACTCATTCATACGTCTCTAACACTAATTTGTATTTTTAGTGTTGAGAGGAAAGGACTTATTGCTTTATGTTTTAATTTTTTTTTTATGAATTCACGCGTGGTGAGTCCCATGTTCAGGGCCGGTCCTAACAATAGCGGGACCCTATGCGTAACTGATTGCGCTGGGCCTAGTCTGAGTGGGAATAAGGATAATAAGCGAAAATTAAGATTTTTTATTCAAAAAAAAAATTCGACTTTACTAAGTACAAAATTGCGATCAAATTAACTTTACTTTACGAACCTTGCAACCTATGGCATATTTATATGCCAGTAACTATAAAAGTAAATAAAGTATTGTAGCTTTCGATTAAGGTGAGAATTCGCCCGATTATTACATTTTATTACATGAAAGCTGACAATGCCTTTTTTCTTTTATCACGCGTAGGATTGGCGTTTTCCGCAATGAATGACGCCCACAAATGACAATTTTGTCTATTTTTCAAGAGATTTGTATGAGTTTTCAGGAGATTTCCAGGAATTTTTCGTATATATTTTGCAATTTAATAATTACACCTAGAAGTAGCGTGGGGCCTATGAAAGCGCGGGGCCCACTGCGACCGCATAGATTGCGGTGGCCTAAAACCGGCCCTGCCCATGTTAATACCAATCCGCTAAATACATTTCTTAAATTATTGCTGATGGCTGCCTGGTCGTGCGGCTTGGGCGCTGGACTGTCGTTCGGATTTATCGACGGTCGAGGGTTCAAACCCTGCCCGCTCCCATCCCCCGTCGTCCTGCGGGAGGTTTGGACTAGGAAGTAAACTATCTTCAACTCTGAAGGAACATCCGAAACATGTTAAACATTTTACAAAAAAAAAAAAAACTGAAGAATAACCGAAAGGGATACAAGTGAATATTGATATGATATATACAAGTTACAAGTTAACACTTTGGTTGGCAAAAAGGAAGAACTCAATACTGTGAAGAGACGAATGCTGAGCTGGTTTGGTCCTATTCTAAGACTTGACTTACTGTCAAAAGTTGTCCTTCAAGGTACAGTGGAGGGAGCACGAAGAAGGGCTCATCCAAAGAACTCTCTGGACAATGTAAAAATAAATCTCTTGATATCCTGCTGACCGGGAAGAATGGAGAATCTGTTTTTCTTTAAACGGATAGCTTTCAAATAGTTCAAATTCATTCATTGCGTGGCCATTCGGTATGCGTCCCATTGGTCTCGAGTTTGAACCATACATCACATTTACTGCCCGGCGAGCTCTGAGCTCAGATTTAAATACTCTTTCTGATGGAATGTCTGCAACCATAAATGTTCAAACCTAGTTTAGTTTTTTTTTAATTTTCGATACAACCCAAATTTATTATCAACTTGTGAACCACTCATCATAATTTTTAGTATTCTTCAACTCTGTAAAACAAATAAAAACAATAAATTAAATATCTTTGGGAGTGACATGCTAAGAATGTATCACTGTACAGAATTTACTTGTATAATGAGAGGTACATTATACAAGTAAATTCTGTACAGTGATACATGCTTAGCAAGAGAAGAAAAAAGTAAAATTATTATCTTTTCAAATGGCAATATTTTGTATTGCTATATAAATCAATGGGACATCGTTGTTGATTCTCTTTTACATTTCTTATTATTGTCATTTATTTTGTAATCAGTACCAACGTATGCAAAAATATCTTACTACTTCACCATTTTTTTGTTCATCAGTATTAAGTCAGACCCAAATGTGGATAACTTGTTTCTTGACAGTCATTTGTCTCCCTTAAGTCCAACCTTTAAACATAGATCGCTTTTTACTAGATCTTTAGCAGTCTCCAGCTAGTAGATCTAAGAAAATAAGAAACTTAATACCGTATGTCTTTATGAAAGGTTTCTTTGAAGGTTTGCATCTCTGAACACTATTTTATGGCAATATCACCAGAGACTAGAAGATTGGTGGCATCATATAACTCTAACGTTTGCACTGGGCATTGACGATTTTCTAAGGACATGATATCTGACAATTAATTGAGAAACAATGACATCGATAGTTTGGTAAAATACATTGATTTTGAAAATCTACTTTTGAATCTTGAATTTTATTTTCACTGTAATTATTATGGTAGGCTCATGAAATTGCATTTTAACTTTCGCAATCGTGGAGAGCAAAAAAAAAAAAAAAAAACAACCTTGAGCTACATCAGCAGACTCTTTTGTTTACACTCTAAAAATCATTTCTCAAAATGACTTTCTTCATTCTAGATAGTCTTCAGTTAACTTTCTTCTCTATCGAGATCTTGCTGCTCACGTTCCAACATTTTGGACAGAACGTTGATTGCGCTTACAATTTTGTATTCAACAATAAGCAAAACAATAATATCGAATGGTTTTAATTTTCCATAATTGCTGCAGCTTTCCTTTGAAAAACAAAAAGTAATTTGTGTTAACAGCTTAAGTACATTAAAATACCCGTATCTCATTACTGTTAGAGCAACATTCCTTTACCACCTGGCGGGCAAATTTTGTTGAGTGTTCTATATTGGATTCAAGAAGCGCCCATCTTGAAAAAACAACCAAAATTTACATATTCTTAGAAATCTGACAGCCTACGGAATAATTCGAAATTTAAAAAAAACAAGTTTTAGTTGTGGTTACAACAGTGAACATAGTTATGCTCAAATGGCTGCTTTTGATTAAACAATCTCTGAAGGCCATTGTAGGCCTATCTATTCATATTGGAAGCTTAAGCATCGCAGTTTAATTTAATGATAAATGGTGATTATTCATTACTTGGAGCATAACCAATTCTGCAGACTTGTGGTTTTCATAAATATGAAATGAAAATAAATGAAATGGAAATGACTATGATTGCTATTTCTTTGGGTCATCGGAGATTACGAAACAATATCTTAAAATCATGCTAATTTGATTCTAATTTTTAAAATATATTGAACGCTGTAAACAATTATACAGAACAAGATTATACAGACAGTTTGTGTTACCACTTAAAAAATCAGAGGCGGCCCTCATCGGATCTGCCGATTGGCAATGAATATGCAAAACAAATATTATTGATTTTTATTGTCTAAAGTAATAAAATTTCAAAGAATTATTTGGCGTTTCTTGAAAACTGAATAACCTATAATCTATAAGAGACTTTTAGACCTTTTGGCATGAAAGCTAAATGTAAATATTAGAGAAACAATTTTAGATAATCTTTTGGCATTGTTATTTTAGTTTAAAAAAAAAATGAATAGCTGTGATGGCCCTCGTGTATTGCTTGTAGGTGTGGTTCGTTTGGTGTCTAGGGAATGATTATTTCTGGGTTATCAAAGATATATCGGAAACAGGCACTCATCAAATAGACAATAGAGAATTAATGATTTACTAGATATTTATTTACACAAAATATATAGAACAATAAATGGGGGGGGGGGAGTTATCATATCTCTAAGTAATATTTAATCATCGCTCTTTGCACGTTATGAGAGAGTGTATGTGTCACTTTGTCCTCGAACTTATCTGAGTGTCCTGTAAGCGTTGTAGCTGGCTGTGCTCCTAGGTGGAGGTCTTGCAGGCACAGAGTTAAAAAGGCTGGCAACTAACGCGATATATACAATTATACAGGTTTATTATACAAAGAAAAAGATTAAGGGGTAATGCTTAACAGTGGGCTGGGATGAGATCTAGTATATATATTGGTCATCATAAGATGTTAAGAGCCAAGTGGTCCGAGTGTCATTAGGCTTTTCTTTCTTAGCTTGTTAGTATTCGGTGCTGCCGTAAGGAGACTGGTGTGGCTGGTGCTGACGCTGTCAGCTGGTGGGTTGGAGTAGTAGGTCCAGGCCGTGGGCAGTCCAACTGTTTCTAGGGGCAGGGATCAGCTGCGGCTACTGTCAGCGAAGCAAGTGACGAGTCTTTTGCGAGCGTTATCGTTTCGACTCTGATGAAGTATGAGCAAGGCTGAGGTATCAGCAGAGAGGTTGTTGAGTCAACAAATGCAGACTACCTATGTATACAAAAGCTGCAATGATAGAATGGAGAAGCTGGTTAGCATTAATGACACCACTGGGATGTAGATGCCTTTCTGAGAAATGCTAATATCATAAAGAAACTATAAGCTAGTTTCATAAATTAAGGTAGCTAACAAAAAAAAAGTGTATCCCATCAAGAGGAATAACTATTAAGAGATAATCCCATAAGGGAATTAAAAAATAGTAATAAGGTTCTATAAGTAATGTTCACCAGTCACGGTGAATTGCAGTTACATAAATAAGATGAAAAATAGGGGAGATCAACGAGTAATACTCGCCCATGCTTTCACATAAGTATACATGGTTGGGACAAAGTCTCCAAACTAGAGTAAATAAATAAGCATGATTTACCAAAGTAATATATTTTGGTCAACATATCCAAAAATATAGATGTAATGGGGTATACATACAAAAAACTAAGGGATTCCTTACAAAGGAATGAAATTCAAATACTCGGTAATACGACATGTTACAGAAATGCTATGCCAAGGAGTTAATCAATAATAATATGGTAAGGGCTCGTGGTGAGCGATAATTTATCAGAGATAAATTAATAATAGCTAAAGAGCTAAGTACATGTGAGAATTAGTGAAATATATTCTAGTCTAGATAAAGGGGGTGACTTTGAGTATTTAGCCACAAAAGTCATAATTTTAAATTATGAAGATAAAATCAGATCCACTTACATTGTTCATGATAAGAAATACACAAATATATACACAAATAATGTAGTAACTAAATGCATAAATATATACACAATTAAGTAAAATGGTTCTCAAGCACTATATTAAGATACATACCACCAATCCAAAGTAAACGAAAAGGGAATAATAATGTGTAGAACTCAAAGACGGGAGAATAATCGACTCTAAATCGGGTCTCGAGAAGAAATGATCTCGGATCACAAGGTTTGTGATAAAGGATGGAAAGAGCGGTGGGGCGATAAGCCGACAATGTGAGAGAAAATCGAGAGAAAAGTCCCCGTTTGATCGAGTCGAAAGTTTCCCGGGGAGAGACGTTGCGTAAAGGCGTGAAGTGGGAGATCAGGAAACTCAAGAGGTTGGTTCGCTGATGTCCCTTTGTCTTCCCGAACAGGTTGTGAGAGAAGGTGAAAGGGAGATGACCACGGCTTGACCAGAGCAAGGAAGATTACGTCTGAGGCGTCGATGAGTTAGCCCTTTGAAATGACCAGCCACTCCCGAGGAGGGAGAGTCAGCAGGGATAAGCGTTACCTGGCGTGGAGGAGGGGACAGGTCCCGACCACCGTTCGTCCACATTGGTCCAGTGAACAGGAGGAGGGGCATCTTGGTTGGACGTTTAACCAGCTTGGTCAAGGTGAGGGTATTCCTGTCAAGAGTTTAGTGTCGGATGTGTCAAGAGGGAAATGTAAGTGTGACATCAGTGCCTAGTAGGGGGCTGGATTGGAGGGGCGGTGGTGGTATTTTAGTGCTCGATGGGCTAAGTTTGCGAAAATTAATGATGAATAGAATAAATAAAATAATTAAATGCTTGGACCTAAGTGATACCTTGAGAGAGCTTAAGACGTATCGTCACACTCAGTACTTGTGGAGTCTCAATCTAAAGTCACTGAGGTCAGTGGTGGGTACAGTAGGGCGGGTGGCCGGCCACCGTGGGCACGAACAGTTCTGCAGGCAGAGCTAATCTACCGTGGGCAGTGTCGTCAGTAGGATCAGTTCAGTAAGTTGCGACCTTGTAGGCAAGTGAAGTATCATATAGGCACGTTGTATCAAATGGACACCTAGTACCAAATAGATACGTAGTATCAAAGCATCAGGTAGAGTCAACTAGGCAGACACCTGAGGGAGGCTGCGGATAAACATAGACAAGTTAGGACAAGTCCCTCACGCATTTATTTGATAAGGCTATTCGTAAGATTAGTAAAATTGCGTTTGAGTAAAATAGGGAGATTATGACAAATGGAATAGCTTAAATAAACTGCTGATAGTACCAATATAAAATGCAAGAGCAAAGTAAAGGAGATAATAATCTTAAACATAACCAACATAAAGGATAGCGATCAGCCACCATGACGCCATAGTTTACATACGACCGTCGGTCATGAACAATGGAATGAAACCTAAATTTAATACTAGAGAGTGCCCGTTCAAGCGTGACCTCCGTATGTCAAAGGCGCCGGTTCAAGGGGCGCAACTCTAGGCTAGGCAAAATGAAAAAGGGGAGATAATTTACTACTCTTTACTAAGCGCTGTGTCAATGCGCTAGAAATATCATCAAGGCGATCAGCCGAAATAAAGGAAATAAAACAAGATGTATACATACATACACAAGGTTGCGATAATGATCAATAGACTCAATGTAGAGATAATAATATTAACACACGGCAGACAATAAGTTAATGCAATTAAATATGCAAACATGAAATAATTATATTTCCTAATTACGCAAGTAAGAAATACACATAATGCACACATTAAACACCGATGAAATATGTTATATCGAAATAACTAATATACACATTACACATACAACTTATCAAGATTCAGCTGGGTCTACCACCAGACATTCCACTAGAAATAAAGAAGATCAATGACAAAGACCGGACTCGACTGTCAGCGACTTAGAGTAATGAAAAAGTGTGTCGATTTTTGAATTGGTCTAGTTTATAAAGGTCTGGAAGAGATAGCTGAAAAAAAGGGGGCGAGAGAGTAAAGATTCTCTCCCACGAGGATGGATTTGACTTGCAATGTGGTGGACTCTGTTAAGCAAGAAGAGAAAAGGGGTAGGTTTGGTGATGAAATCGGAACTACAAAAGGGGAAAATAATTGGGATTAAATAAACAAATAATAATTAATGCTGTAATAAAATTTAGTGACATTGTCAGCAAGCTTTTGGGCTGTGACAATAGTCTATTATCAATAATATGATTTTGCTTATAGTACATATATTATTTTATGCATTTTTTTTTATGAACAGGAGACATCAGCTTTTCAATATCTTAAAATATTTTTTTTAATCTGATTATGACAGGTGACATGAGGAACGACAGAGTAAATAGTTTTCCTAATGTCATACCAGCGCAGTTTTAAAAAAAATATTATTTGAAACTTTTTTTGGGGGAGCGGGGGGATTCCACAAAGCTCCCTGACAACAGCAAAGACTAATGAACATTAAATGTTTTTAAAATATTTTCTTTCCGTGCTACCTTTAACACACAAAAAAGTCCATGTGTACACGGAAGGCAATACATTTCAGGAAAATATTCCTTTCATTGTTGTTATTACAAAAAAAAAAAATGAATGAATAAAGCCCTGACGAAACCCTCGTGTGAATATTGAGGTAAAAACTTTGGTAGACATATTTCTGTTAAAACCATCATAATAATAAGAACAGTAATAAAAATAATAATATATATAAGGGAAATGAAGATAGTTTAATTTGATTGGCAGTTTTGAAAGTTAGGGAAACGAGTGTTTTTTTTTTGTTGTTTTTTTAATATGTGTGTGTGTGTTTAATAATGAGTGTATGAAACCTTTTTTGTCGTTTTTTTTTTTTCATTCTGAAGAAAAAAATAATTGTATAAGGTAGGCCTACTGAACACAAAAGGAATGGGGGAATCATACCTTCTCGAAAATTGTAGTAAATATATTTGGTTTATGATAGAGAAGGCGGGGTTAAATTGGAACATCAACAATCTTCTATAAGCAGAATAAGTATTAATAAGAGACCAATATTCCAAAAAAAAAATTATATTTACATTTTTAACTCATCTGTCTTCTCCATAAACTTTTTTTTTTAATTTTCAAAACAGTATATTTTATCGTAATTTCTAGCCGTTTTGCGATTTCCATTGCTATTTATATAAATATTATATTACATAAATCTACATATTAATTCAATAAAAGTTAATGACCACATTTGAAGGACGTAACACACCTGTACACTCCCACAATAGATCTTCCTAAAGGGGTTACCCATTAACAATATAAAAGAAGGAGTGTTGATAATAGATATTAATGCTATTATAAAATATGTATACTACTTTAGTTTATCAACATATTTAATTCCTATAAGTAACGCGCGCAAATCCACCCTGCTCATTTCCATTCCCACTATAAGAAGACAATTTTCTCCAGACTTCCATTTTAGCAGTTATGTTCAATGCTGTACCCTGCCCTGTACTCCAGTGTGTAGCCTTGAGACTCGTTGCGTCATTTTCACGACCTAGTTCAACATCTACCCGCCACAAATCCTCTCCTTTAGTGGGAGTGCGTAGAGGGGGAAGGGTTAAGGTCAGGAAGCAATGAGAAGAGAATCAACTTTTCCCTGAATCCTGTGAGGTCTATATTTTATAATGACTATTAATCCGGAGTCAATTTTTCCACACATTCTCAAAATTGTCATTTTTTTCCTCGTTTTGTCAGTTTTTCTTTTATATCATGAAAATTCAGTTAGAATCGTTATGGTTGCTATTTTTTTGATAACGTCACCAATGGCCCATAGCCTAAGGATAACATATACGTTAACATTTTAAAACTACTTTCAAAATTAAGGTCGCTAATTAAAGAGTGCCTAATTATCCGGTGCCTAATTTTCCGCCTTGTCAAAAAGTGCCTAATTATCCGGTGCCTAAATTTCCGGGTGCCTAATTATCCGGGTGCCTAAATTTCCGGGTGCCTAAATATCCGGGTGTCTAAATTTCCGGGTGCCTAAATTTCCGGTGCCTAAATATCCGGTGCCTAATTATCCGTTGCCTAAATTTCCAGATACCCTCTACCGAGTCTAGGATCATTTAGGGACCCAGTTAAAGCCCTGATGAAACCTTGATGGGGTCAGAAGGGGTTAACCTTGAGGAGCCTTAAAGGGCTAAACACATGGGGCCCTTCTGGAGGATTAAGTTTGGCTCAAACGAAGGCCTTTAGGTAAGTCTAAGGGGCCCAGATGAAGCTAGGAACTAAAAGAAATTCTAGATCTAGAATATAGAAGTATATTAGAGGGGGGGGGGGGTCGATGCCCGTTTATTGGAAATTTCGCATGCTTGGACAAATTCGTAAAAGTTTATTGCAATTTTCCTGATGTTCTATTTTCTTTGGGTCTTCTTTGTGTATTGTCGTAGGTTTTGGCAATGTGTCTTGTTTAGCTTTCTGACATGCTTGTATGGCGGTGTTAATATTATTGTGTTTTTTTAGCGGACCCCGAAAGGGAAAAAGACGCGATTAGTTTTGTGTGAAATGTCTGTCCGTCCGTCCCGTTTAGATCTCGTAAACTAGAAAAGATAGTGAAAATCCGACTTCACAATATTTTAGATTATTTAAATTTCTGATGCAACGGCCACTTTTTTCTTTTCTGAAAGCGAAAAATTTAATTTTTTAAATTACTTATGCAAGCAGTTTTTTTAAAAAATACACCACATTTACAACTATTAACTATTAATTACTCAAACACTAAAGGCTCTTTATTAAGGGAGACAACCGTTTTCCATATTTTTAACACATTTATGCAAACAGTTGTAGATTTTTTGTCAAAAATTTTTGTTTTTATATTTGTATTGTTAAGTTATGTAAGTTCTGTTATACTAAGTACTACATTTACACACGAACAAATGTTTACTATTTTTTCTAACAGAAAAAATCAATTTAGTATGCATTATAAGTTATAAATATAATTTAAAACGAATAGTAATTTTGTAAACTACATTTTATTTTCCTTTTAACTGAAAGAAGAGACAGAAATATTAGTTATTGAGGATCCGAATAAGAAATTGAGCCTTTTCAAAGCAGTAAGATCAATTATAAGACATTAGATAGGCCAGGGGAGCCGCGGTGACTGAGTGGTAAAGCGCTTGGCTTCCCAACCGGGGGTCCCGGGTTCGAACCCTGGTGAAGACTTTGATTTTCAATTTCGGAATCCTTGGGAGCCTCTGAGTCCACCCAGCTCTATTGGGTACATAACATTAGTTGGAGAAAAGTAAAGGCGGTTGGTCGTTGTGCTGGCTACATGACACCCTCGTTAACCGTAGGCCACAAAAACAGATGAACTTTACATCATTTGGACTATAGAACATAAGGTCTGAAAGGGGAACTAGTTAGGCAAGGTTCACATCTAACTTTACATCCACTCTCACCTATCCTTTGATCTGCTGGACCGCTGGGTGGACCAATTCGGGGGCCGATTTTGAGTTTGTGTTTCAACACAAACTGTCTTTGTAACCTTCTTGTTATTGTTTTTTTTTACATTTTGATTCGATGTCATTTATGATTCTTTTAGTTCAAACATAGGTCCTCTCGAATTTATTCCGTAGAGCATTTCAAAAGGAAATTAGCATGTGATTTCTTGTTGACTTTCTCTATATGAAAATAGAGCTGCTGATAATATAAAATCTTACTTGGTTGTCTTCGGCTATTTTTTATGTGATTTGTTTCAAAGTTTTGTTGAATCTTTCACTTAATCCATGGCTGATATATGGGTGATACAGAGTTGCCTACAAGTACGCATCTTGCGCATTTTGTGTGCAAATGGACACGTAAGTACGCGAGTACGGTTTATCATCTAAAAATACACAGTTCCCTCGCAAAAGCGGAAAAAAAAAAAAAACAAACAAGATGTTACTAATCATATATGTAGAAAGCTTAAATTCTAAGAATCAAATCAGGGACATTCAAGGCCGAGTATGTTTGCAAAAGCTTTTTCTTATGCAGAAAAAAAAAGCATTAATTCTTGATTCCTTGCGCCCTCCAGTTTGTTTTATAAAACAACTTCAAGCATCAGATTCCAGAATAACTAGCTTTATCTTACAACAGCGAGGGAGTTTATCTATTCAGCAGACTCAATAGCCCAACTTCTATATTTGAAATCAAGTTTAATGACTTATAAGGGTTGAAGTAGCATCTCAATTCCATAGCTACAGTAGGATCCTAGGTATCACATTCAAAGACCGCATCAGAAACCAAGAGATTAGAGACATGGTTACTGCTGCGACTGAATCCCATGATGGCCTTCTATCGTAAAAAGAAAAAAAGCACGCTGAAAATCTCTGGATATATTACAAGATCTTCGGGATTCGCAAAGACCTTCCTTCAGGGAACAGTACTAGGAAAAAGAAGAAGAGGCAGACAGAGAAAGCGATGGGAGGACAACATAAAAGAATGGATGGATCTCCATTGAAAGAGGTTCTAACTATGGCAAAAGACAAAGAGGAATAGAGAAAGACGGTTGACGAATCTTGCTTGGTGCCCCAACGGTCCAACAGACTAAGGGATAGGTAAAGGTAAAGGGTTGAAGTAACAAAATCAAGTACACCTTTAAGACCTTGCGATCTATGGTGCAGATCATGTAAAGGTCATATGTGGCCAGCACAACGACCAACCACCTTTACTTTTCCCCGACTAATGTCTGGTACCCATTAGAGCTGGCGCCCCTCAGTTCGGAAGTCAAGCGCTTTAACACTCAGCCACCTCGCTTATTAAAAAGGGTTATCTGTCTGAAAAAAAAAAGCTTTACAATTTTTGTTATAAGTGATTGTAGTGGATGCCAAAGCTTTCATTGCTGACTCTGCAAAGAATGGTCTGAAAGAAGAAAATCTGAACTCTTTCAAAAAGAAATAAAATATTTCCAGTGCCTACATACCTTGTGAAGAAATAGCCTAGAAATAATACTATTTTCATAAAATTATATGTCACTGATCCACCCAAGCAAACCATTTCGTGTTGTTAAAGTCTAATCTCACTTATAACGAAAATTCCCATTCTTTAAGATACATTTTCTATTGGTGCTATTACGAAATCAGTCACATAGTGATTATAAAATCATTGTCGAGTGACAAGAACGGCATCATTCTAACATATAAAGTATAAAATTTTCACAAACATACATATCGTTATGCTGAGTTATTTTTTATGATTGCTGAATCTTGTATATATTACATTCTTAAAATATTTTGGTTTTTCCTGAGTATATTTCTTATTATTTAGGAAAATACACATTTGCCCATTAAAATACACATTTCCAGGTCTGGAAATACACATTTACATTTTTACATGTAGGCATCTCTGCTGCTATGTTGACAAATGATAGTGCATCTGTTATGTGTGTCTGTAGAGAAGAAATTAATGCAGACTAAAAAAAAAAGAAGAATGAATTAATAGAGACATCATCTATAGTCAGAGTAGACATTAAAGCTGTCATTGTATTACGTCACATCCTGACAAGTAGTTTTCATAAAATATTAATAACAAAAAATGATGTAATTTAAATATAATCCCACAGCCTTTGGCCATCTTGCACATCTATCTAGTAAAATTCGTATGCACTTATGATTTTTCGGCAACTTTCTGGAATGGTTTGTTTGTTTACCTTTAGGACCTTTTTTTTGGCAAGAGTGGCGTGGAATGACATAATTGTTCTCATCTTTCATTATAATAAGGCTTGTTTTCGAGTCCGAAGATTAATGAGAATACAGTATGGAAGCATAACCATTTCATTATACATGCCTGTAAATTGTGTTGTTTTTTTTTTCCTTCTAAAAACTGACATATATCCCGAATACGCCTTGGTATGACCCGTTTTGATTATTTTCTTTCTGTAAGTAGATCTATGTGCTAAAACTATTCGTTCTGTCTTTTCCCTTCTGTCTTTGCTACGGTTTCATGACCGATCTGTTGTCAAAATTAAATTCATCATTTAATTCAGAGTTTCTTTTATTGTTTGATTTTTTGTGTGTAGGTTCTCCCCCTTTTTTTTCTTCTTACTTATCGTGCAAAGACTACTGCATTCTTGATTTACTTTGATTGAATTGTAGCAGTCTGCTGTGTGCAGTGTCCTACTATATGTCTGGATATTTAGCCGACGGATAAACTTACTATGGCTTCTACTGAAGAGAGGTATTTAGCATCGCCCCTGGTAAACTACTTACTGTGTCTTTGAAAGCTGTAGCCTGAAAAATGTTGCCTGTGTATTGGTGATGCTTCCCATGCCCCTTAGAATTTGTACGCGTTGATGTCCACAAAGGTCAGGGTCAAGCTCTAAATCTTTTGTCTTTGTCACTATATTTATTTTTGTGTGATTTGATTTCGCCTTTCTGTTGTTTTTGTTTTGTTTTCGTTTCTGTAACTTTGGCTTTTTGCTTGATTTTTAGCGGCTCCCGTAAGTGGTAAAACCGCTATTAGGTTTGTGCAAAATGTCCGTCTGTCAAACTCAGATCTCAAAAACTAGAAGTAAATGAAAAATATTATTCACCATGCGATGCGGCTAGCAAAGTTTAGGTGCAAAGGCTACTTTTTGTTTTCTAAAAGCAAACCTTTTAGTTTATATAATTGTGCAAGCGATTTTTTTCATAAAAATAAATCAATTCTAAAACAATACATAAATGTAAGGGAGATAATGTTACATTATGTTAACAAAGAAAGATATTTTTTGTGTGTATTTTCAGTATCACTATGTAGCATGGGCGTAGCCAGGATTTTGTTTCGGGGAGGGTTTTGGGGGGGAATTCCCCCCCCCCCGCGGAAAAAAATTATATATATATATATGTGTGTGTGTGTGTTTGTGCACATAATTAATCTTTATTACATTCTGACCCTTTCGGAAGACGATTATTGTTTATTGTAGACTCCCCGCCCTTGCTAGCAAGGGGGTCTGGGGGAGTTCGTAGCGCTCCCCCAGCGCGGGGCGAAGCCCCGCCGCCAGGCACTATTTCTGGTATTGAAAGCCAACAAAATGCATATTCTAAGGTATCTACAGTGCATTATCTTGCTATTAAAAAGTTTTATTTCATAAACCTAATGTGCTATTCTTACTGACTTAGACCCTCTCGCGCCGTTCGGCGCATTTTCAGGCAAGCTGTTTCCGCAACTCTTATTTTGCGTAATTCATTTTGTGTGAGAACATGTCCCGCAAAACCTCATGCGACGCTCTGTCACAACCTTACTAAGGATTAATTCGACTCCCAGTTTGGCAAATGATTTCTTTGATTTAGACCCGATCTCTATGACTGACTCCTAAAATCTGTCTTAGCCATCTTTGTTGAGATACATTTAATGATTTTCAATTTCGGCAGAAGACTATTCACACTTTATTAATGGAGCCCAAGCCAATGGTAGAAATTTGTAACCTTTCTTGACTACGCTCTTGGAATTACATGCCTGTATTTCGCTTTAGATTTTATATCGAAAAGGAAAGTTTTTTCGTCAAATCATCTGTTGAGGGGTTTTAAACTAAGAAATCTCTGGAGTTTTTTTTGTTTTGTTTTTAATTCAAAACCCCATTTAGCTACGATCATAGAATTTGGTGACTATAGTTTGCTTTAAAATAATATTGAAGAGAGAGGTTTTCAACTCTAAACGCTCTGTAGGGGAATTTTAAACTCAAAACCATCTGGAGGGGTTTTAAACTTTAAAGAAAAAGCCACCTGGAGGAGGGGGATTTACACTCAAAACCCCTTTGGCTACGCTCATAGATTTTATAGTGTGTAATTTACTTTATTTTTATATTGAAGAGGTACTTTTTAGCTTCAAACCCCAACTTGGGGGGGGGGGTTGAAATTCAAAACCCCTTTGGCTACGCTTATAGAATTTTGAGTGTGTAGTTTGCTTTTTTTATTTTGAAATGGGGTTTATCGTAAATTTTGGAGGGGGTTTTAAAATCAAAATCTTCCTCAACTGTGCTGTTAGAATTTGGGGATTGTTGTTTGCATTTTTTTTTTGTTTTGTTTTATAGAAGAGGTGGATTTAACTGCAAAGGTAGGGGTAGGGGGTTTAAAATTCAAAACATCCTGTAGGGGGTTTTAAACTCAAAGCCCCCTGGTAGAGGGATTTGTATCTCAAAACCCCCTGATAGGGGTTTTTTAAATCTCAAAACCCCCTGGTAGGGGGATTTAAACTCAAAACCCCCTGGTAGAGGGTTTTTAACTCAAAACTGCCTCGGCTGTACTGTGGTAAGTGATGATTTAGTATTAAAATCTCACCTAAAATAAACAAAATGAAAGCAAAAATCAGTCACTTAATTCCGTTCCCCCCCCCCCTAGCTCTGGCAACCCATTCCATGCTCTAATAGCACTAGAGAAGAAGGAGCAGTTGTACAAATACGCCTAGCATATGGAACCAGGAATGTACCTTTATCTTTGTCTTTCAGAGTATTTTATTAGATTTTGTTTTTGTATTTGAAGATAATGGTTTAGTGTTTTATGTATAATTGCTACTATACTTTTGAATCTTCTATCCTGAAGACTTTCTAAATTAGTGATTTTACTAAAGGTGTAGAAAGACATGCTCCAATTTGATCCCCATTTCTGAAATTCATCTAATTCTCTATGTAAAATTTCTGTATCTTGTATTGTTATTATATATTATGTAATCGTTTGCTAATAATCTGACTTATGTTCCCGAACTAATGCAGCTTGGTAAATCATTTATGTAAATCAAAAATAGTATTGGACCTAAGACTGTTACTCGAGGTACACCTGAGTTTATTGTTATTGGTGTTAATTTAGAGCCATTTATTATTACAGTTTGTTCTCTCATTATCAGAAATTCTTTATTCCACTGATGCAATGGACCATCAATGTCAAAATATTTTAATTTATTAAGCAAACTATGGTGGAGAACTTTATCAAAAGCATTGGAAAAATGTAATAATCTAAAATCTAATCTCTTTTCTGGCTTATATTTTATCAACTATAAAGTTGTTCCGGATATTGTATATTCTTGAACAATACGTCACTATAGTTTACTTATCGATATCAAATTGTTCCGTATTTTCAACTTAAAACAAATTTATGTTAATTAACATTAAAAAAAAATATCGACAATCGGTTTTTCATGGATTTTAAAATAAGAAAGTAATTTACTAGAAACGATTATTGGAAATCACTTTTTAGACGTATTTTATTTTACATTTAATTTTCTTGCTGAAACATAACAAAATATTTGTTTGTATCAGTAAAGAATGTATCGGATTTTGTTTTGAAACAGAAATCGACCTACATTAGGCTACTTTAATTTTCTTACAAATCGTCGCCAAAATTGTTCCGAATTTTATATGAAAAATCCACTACAGCCAAATAACTGTTTGAAATCCCTTTTCTAATAAATAAAAAATATAATCTTCTTCTGATTTACGAAAATCGATTATTCCGAATTTTTATGAAAAACATTTTAACTCTATTTATATGTCGTTAACTCTCTCGTGTTTATAGAGACATTTGTAGTCTAACTAGCCCGTTGTGACATAATGGAATTTCCTTTGACCTCATATGGAATGACTTCATTAAATGAAATGCTAAAAAAAAAATCGGCGCACCAATGTCTATCCACCGTCGTCAGCTTGCTCGCATTGATAAAGACATTTTTTAGTCTAACTAGACGTAGTGGATTTTTTCCTTTGACGTCATATGGAATTAATTCTTTAAATGAAATAATAAAAGAACTCTGTGCATTAATATTTATTAAACCTCGTATCATTTTCGTATTTAAAAAGACATACTAGCTAGATTTAGATCTAATCTAGATTTCTTATACTAGACCTAGGTTTTCTACATTAGGTCTAGATTTTTTAGACTAGATCTAGATTTTTTACACTAGATCTAGATTTTTAACACTAGATCTAGATTTATATTCTAATTAAAATCATTGTAGATTTTAGATCTAGAATTTCAAAGTCTAGTATAGAATGATACGGACTAGATCAAAATCTAGAATTTCAATTTCTAGACTTTAAGTGTAGATTTGATTACAAAATGTCTAGATCAATATTGCAATATTATAAAATACTCAAACTAATCTACTATTTTTACATTTAATGTTGCATTCAGTCTATCTAGGCCAGTGATTCCCAAAGTGGTCCATATAGACCCCCAGGGGTCTACGAAGACTTCCAAGGGGTCTACAAAAGGGAAAACATACATTGGGGGGTCTATGAGATGTCCACGGGGGTCTACGATAATAGATTTCATTTAAGCAGGTCGTGACTTTAATTTTAACATCAAATTATTGTAATTTTTTCATACACTAATATATGATTTGTACCCGAGTTAATCCTTTAAATATTTATCCTGCTTTTCAAACGAAATATTGTTGTATCTAATTTAAATACTTATTTAACTAGCTTCATTTTATCGACATACAACCAATGTTTAAAAAAAAATTGTAGACTGTACAGAGTTGATTATTTAAAATTGGTATTTATTCCTTCCTTGTAATACTAGTGGTTGCCATAAGTGCCTTTTTTATACCGATTTGAAATCAATTATGCTGGAGGATCATTTGAGACAATGCCTGTACCCTGACAAAATACATGAAGATTTGAAAAACGTTCAAACACTCAAAGATCAGAATAGACCCACAAAATCTCTCTTCTACAACATATAGAGAAGATAATAGTTTGTGAGCATCTTACAAAATCTCTTTATAGCAAAAAAAGAAAAATGCTAAAGGTACAACATTGGTTTTACCTGCCGTTATAGTTTTAAAAAAACTGTTTTACACAAATCTACATCTGATATTATTGAACGAATTTCTTTAAGCAACAATACAGTTCAAGGTCACATTTGTGGCATGAGTTATAAAATTAAAAGCTTCTTTTGTAATTCTTTCCAAACGACATATATACAGTTTAGGATCAGCGGCGAACAGGATCTGACAGGGTGTAGCCCTGTGTGCTGCAAACTGCCTAAAGGTCGCCGGCTCCTATTTTTAACAGGGTTGACCCACGAAACCTTTCCCATGTTCGGGTATAGCTGCAAGGCAGCACAGTTTGAATTCAGTTTTCCTTCTGCTAGGTGGGCTGCAAGCCAAGTCTAATGAGCCCTTCCTGCCCAAAGCTGACTGGTTTAAGTACTCAATAGGTACTCACCTTCACCTCTTCTCCTGTTAGTGAAAACAGTTCTGCGCACCCAATATTAGAGCCACACGTGAAAGATCAAGACATACAAGAGAAACTGCTCTTTGCGAAAACTTTTTTTTGGATACATAAGGCTAATTAATTAATTGATTGATCACTATTTAATGTTTGAGGACTACAAATTCCTACATGTAACATAATATCCTAGCAACGGGCTACGGATAATAGATGTGCAAAAAAAAAACAAAAAAACATTTCCAATGTGTTTGGTGATTCCAGCAATAAATATAAATTGTTATTTTTAATTAGATTAAATTTAAATTTTGTCAATAAAAAAAAATAGATCTCTATAACCCTATTTGTAGCTTTAAATTATTTTTTCACTCTTGAGCTCACTGCAGTTAGAAATTTGTTTTAAAAATGTTTTGATGAATTTGCAAAAATTCAATACAAGTTAATTAAGTAGGGGGTCTACCGAAAGCCAGAAAATATGCCAAGGGGTCTACGAGACAAAAAAGTTTGGGAACCACTGATCTAGGCTTTTTCTTTTTTTTACATAAATCTTATCTAAACCACATCTAAATTATTCCAGATTTATATTTTAGATCTAGATCTAGTAGATATAGATCTTAAGAGTGCTAAATCAGAAGTTTAGTTTAGGTAGATCTACATCCTCATTCTAGTTCTATTTAAATGAAAATGCCAATGGCTCTGGTGGTAACTGTGCTGGGACACTGAGCAGACGTTGCCGAAGTACAAGCTTGATATTTGTTTTTTTTTAAATTGAAAATCGATGCCAAAAGATTATCTAAACTCGCTCGGATTATATATTGTCCATATCTGGTACTTGTCATGCCGTAATGTTTAATATATATTTCTTTATCAAAAATAGACTATTAGTTTGTTATTATGTTAACAACAATGCCTGGTCGTGCAGTTAATGCGCTGGACTGATTATCTTGACAGTTCCGGGTTCACAACCTACTTGCTGCCATCCCCCGTTGTCCAACGGAAGGTTTGGACAAGGAAGTAAATTATCTTTAACTTTGAAGGAACATCCGAAACATGTAAAACGTTTTACAGAAAAATTTTTACAAACGCCAAATGAATCTTTGAAACATTACTTTTGACAATGAAATCAAAATCACGTCTCGAATATTCTTTGAGAATAGGCGGATCTGCTTTTGTAATCTTGTTGTTTTTTTTTATCTTAATGTTCGTTTTTTGTTTAATTTGTTGTCTTGAGTTATTTTATCTTTTCCTGCATAGTGGCTTCTTAGATGAAAGTAACTGCATTGTAAGTCTCATTTTTGTAGTTTATTGCTTTCATTTAAATAATATATTTTTTTAGTCGTCAGTTAACCCAATATTTCTGGTACTTCGTTGTGATGCGTACTGTCCAGTCTATACATTTAAAAAAATATTTTAGTTATTTTGTTTTCTTACTATCCGGATAAGACTCACGGCCTGCGGGCCTTAGTTTGAGTATTACTGATCTACTGGATTGAATTTAGATCAATCTCAAACATGGAGAATGTCCCCATCACATTTTTTTTTAGCCACGAAAATAAAAGTAGTGTGAAAATCAGTTTATCCTTTCAGCAAACATATTCATATCCAATATAAATTTCGGTAAAAACGGGTTTATCCGATCTGCTAAAAAAATTTCGTTATCTTGTATGCCAGCGATGCCCAATCTAATGCGATGTGCGGGCCATTTTAATTTCCAACACTCATGTCGCGGGCCACATCACCGAAAAGTTACAAAAAAACGAAATAAAATTGACCTGAAACATTTATTTTTAGAAACCTGTGGATCTAGTATTTACATTAATTAATGATATCTGCTGAAACAAAGAATGCCGTCATATTTGTGTCATAGTGTTTATTTCTTATTCATTTTTTTTACAAATAAAATATTTTGGCTAAACAGGACTTATTACCATGTTCCACGAAAAAAAGTAAAGATCCGTTTACTTTTCCTGGTAGATTATAAATTCAGAGTACACTTGTAGTTTCTTCGGCTCTCTCATTCATAAACTACCACATTTTTAAGGTTATAGTACCAAGTCTACCAATCCATCAGAGAGAATGTGAGTGCCCTAATCTAGGTAAGATACATTCAAAAACCTTTTTTTTCTTCTGAAATAAAGGGGGAGGGACGTTTTACACTTTGTGCCGACGTGTCGGCGGGCCGGATGTGGCCCGCGGGCCGTATTTTGGGCAACACTGTTGTATGCCGAATTTTATCAAGATTTGTCAAACGGTGTTGATTTTTATTCGGGACATACATAGATCTATTTACCGTCACAGGTCTTTTCTGTTGAGATGTCAGTTACATGCCGGGGATTCTGTAGATAGGCCTATATCTCTAGTTCTAAATATGTATTAGAGATTCCAATAACAAAGATCCTTTAAATTCAAATACAGAACTTTAAATCAAAACTGGGAATCACAAAAATATACAGTATATACAGAAAATAAAACTGTATCAAATGAATATCTTCTTTCAAAGCTCAATAACTAATAGATTCCAATTAATACTACATCTAATTTCACAAACAAATAATATATATGACTTGTCACTTCAAATTACATCTTCAAACTAAATTAAATAAATCCCGCTCTATTCCAAATCATTTCATTAACTCCTCCCAACCAATCCAATCATTCCCCGCCAGATGTCACGCTATCACCGGATGCGTGACGTCATGGGTTTCTCCAGTGCATGAATTAAATCCTAAGTTTATTTTATCCTAGATTAGGTTTATATAAACTGATACGTGACATAATACCCCCCACCCGTTCTCTCTAGCATTAAAATATATAGTATATATGAGATGTCAATGAAATATCATAATTTAAAAAAAAATAATTATGATACTACTGGTTTGTAAATTTTACATGAAAATCATTGGAGTAATAGTACTAAAAGTAAAACGAATTACGATATATGTGAAACAAAATCAAAATTACAACTGTATGTCATGTATCTGTAACAGCATAATAAAATAAAAGGAAAATTATTTAAGTACATCTTGATAAGGTATCAGCGAAAACATTCATGTGTCCTGGGATCGCCCTGACTTCGAACTGGTAATACATGAGCTCTAAACTCCAACGAGTTAATCGTCCGTTAGCCATCTTTTTCAAATTTAAGAAAGCTAATTGTGCATAATCCGTAAGTAATGTGAAGTGTGCACCCAGTAAGTATTTTGGAAAATTTGGATATGGCCCAGACAATGGCCAAACATTCTCGTTCTATTGTGGAGTATCTGGTTTCAGCGGATGTAAGTTTCCTGCTGATGAAGAATACAGGATGTAAAGTCCCTTGGTAATCCTGCATGAGACATGCTCCTATGGCTGTGGATGAGGCGTCTGTAGCAAGGTGGAATTGTCTATTTCTATTTGGAAAATTGACGTAAAAATGTGGCTTTGATTTTCTCAATTGTTTCTTGTAGTTCCGTAGACCATGGGATTTTAATAAATTAACCTTTCTTGTTGAGGTTGATTTGAGTGCTGTGTAATTTGGAATGAAAGTCCAATAAAAATTGCACAAGATACTTCTGACTTACTTCTTGGTTGTGGACACTTTGATGTCTAAAATCAGCTTGATGATATCTTCTTGTGGTCTTAGTGAGTTATAACTAACTCGATGTCCTAGAAAAGACACTTCTGCCATGGCTAGTTCAGCCTTGCTTGGTTTGACTGTAAAGCCATGTTGTTTGATTATGTTGAATACTTCATTTAGTCCTTTTGTTCCAAGTTTTATAAAATATACAAATTTCATCAATGTAGGACACTGTCCTTTCGCTGTCCTAATATTCTATGGATAGTGTCAGGTGGGTTTTACATATCTAGGGTATGCCGGATTCCCCACCTGAACAGTGTTTATTAACTTCCTGCCGGGGTTGCAATTTGACCGTGGCATATCTGCCCGGACATCCCGGACAATTTATTAGTTAATACGTAGATAAATATGCAACACACATATTGACCATACGTTAACTTATATCAGTTAATAACAAGAGTGTAATTTCAAATATTTAATGAACAAATAATGTAACATGACATGACAGATGAATCCGTGTTTGGCAAATAAATAGTATTTTACTAGGTCAAGTACAAACAAGCAGCTTATTCAAAATAACATAGCACAACTTAATCTCAGTGTCACAATTCGATCAGGGCCCGCGTGCCCACAACCTAAAGCCATGGATGCAAGAACCAAACTCTGTTGGAGTCAAGCCTGCGTCCCTAAACAAGAAAAATACACATTCCTTGAGACCGCCATTCACAAGATTATAATAGAAACTATTTTAGATCTACAACATGAAGAAGACAGTAAAAATAAACTAACTTACCCAATACTGGGGAAGAAAATCAAATGAAGAAGACAGTAAAAATAAACTAACTTACCCAATACTGGGGAAGAAAATCACAACAGAGAGATCCATCTCAAGGTAAAGCAAACAGCAATGACACCAACATAGCGCGTCCTTAGAAACTAAGGCACAAACCATTATTGTGCACAAAAGAGAAACATCACACAAAAAGCAACTCTAGATGCGCACGATAGCTCTGTTGAATGTGCTGCTAGCATTCACTAGTCCAAACGGCATGTAGTTGAATTTGGAAAGTCCAAATGATGTTGTGAAGGTAGTGTAAGGTTTGGATTCCTCTTTAATTGTTATCTGATAGCACCCTCTGGATAAATCTAATTTGGTAAAGAACTTCGCTTCAGAGAAGTATGACATGAGATATTCTGGGTTGGGCATGGGATAGGAATCAAGGTAATTTTGTTTAGCTGTCTGAAATCGACATACATTTTTGGAGTTAAAGTTTATTATCTTTTTACGAGTACAATAGGTGCTGCATATGGTGAATTGGGTTGTTCTATAATGCCTTGGTCAAAAAGTTGATTGATTTCTTATTGAAGAAAATCTCTGTAGTGTATTGCTAAAAGGTATGGTCTTGACTTTGTAGGCTTGTTGTCTGTTAATATTATTTCGTGCTCAATAATTGAAGTCTTGCCTGGAACATCAGTGAATATTTCTGAATGTTCTATCAGAATGTTTGTTAATTTTTCTTTTCTTTGAGTTGATAATATCTTGCCAAGATTGAGTCTGCTTTATGGGTGGAGCTGGCAATATAAGATCTTTTATGTCTGACAAGTCATTTTCATCTTTTTTAAGAATAACTGCTAAACATGACATGATTTACTCTGTTAGTTCTCGACTTGTAGTGCCATCTGTATCATTATTGTATTTCTGTAACATATTGATGTGAAATGCTTTCTTCTTATTGTTAATGTCAATTTCATAATCAATATCTGTAATTTTTCTGATTACAGGACAAGATCCTTGCCATTTGATGAACAACTTCTTGCTTTTGTCTGGTAATCGAACTTTGTCTCCTGGTTCTAATTGTCTGAGTCTTGCATTGTTAAATTGACGATCTTGATTGTAGTAGGAATTGTCCCTATATATCACAGAGCTAGTGGGTAGTGTTGTACCTGTAGTCTTGTTTAAGACCTAAGATATGGAGTCTTTGATGTCAGTGGTTATCGATCGACATGTAGTAGGTAGGGATGGACATGTTGTATGTAGGGATGGACATGCAGTAGGTAGGGATGTCCATGTAGACTTGTCTGAGTCGTAAGGCATAGATTCATTGTTTAGTTCTGAGATCACGTTCGATGGAGCCTTCTGGTATATTCTTTTCAATGTTGGGTCTAATTTCTGTTCAATTTTGGATTCATCATTTTTGAATTCGTACAGTAAATTGGTATTGTCAATTGATTCATTGATAGCTATTTCTGCTTCATTATGCATGTTTTGTACATTTGCAATTTCTATAGATTCATTTGGGCTTAATTGTTCAGTTTCTAAATGTTCTTGTGGTTTCATCATTGACCTGGTGACGACAGCATAGCATTCTTGGCTTAGTTCAATTGTGTTAGCCCAGTCAATGAGATCTTGTAGAGTGCAGTTTCGGACGCCTTTGATGTTACCGATGATGAAATCTACCGGCAAGTTGCGAGCAACCAAAGCTTCTGTTTGGCCACTAAAAATGGCGTTGTGATGTTATCAGAGCTTCAGGCATTCTGCTAGCAGTACCATTTAATGGTTTTTAATGCTGTGGCTTCAATGAAGTTGCCTCTGAGTTGATTTTATATGACAAAGTTTTCATGTATTACATGTGTCTCTCAGCACTTGAACTCTCTGATTACCCACAAGACCTGGATAAAATTTAAGACCTTTTGTCTTGGCTACACGTTGTTGAATGTTCATTGTTCTCGTTTCTATAAAAAGCGTTTTTCTTGTTTGCATATCGTGGTTGTCTAGAATCTTGTTAATGGCTTCTGTAATAAGGTCTGTCAGTGGATCTATGATATTCTTGAAGTAGGCTTGTCGAAGAATTGACCTCAGGGCATTGAATTGTTTCTTTCTGCATTCATGGGCATGGTGACTTCTCAAGTGGCAATGTGTGCATTCAATAATTTTGGTGCAGCATTGTGAAGCATGATGACCTTTGTTATTGCATCTGTGGCTAATTGTTTTTTCAGTCTTGAAATAATGAGGATTTCTGTTATCTGACGAAAAACACAAAATTTTCTTCTGCAGCTGGTTTGACTGGCTTGTAGCTTCGTATTGTGCCGTAAAAGGCTAACAAAGTAGAAATATAATGGTAATACTAATCGACCGGCGGCCGCTATTTTGCAGGGCCGGCCTTAGGTGACCGCAGTGGGCTCCGCACTTATGCGACCGCAGTGAGCCCCGCACTTTCATAGGACCCGCGCTAATTCTAAGTGTATAAATTATTAAATCTAACCATTGTATAACTTATAACAGATTTCCCGCGGCCTCCTGTCGATTAACCAGAAGCTCCTGAAAATCTCCTGAAATTGCAAAATATACGAAAAGTCCTGGAAATATCCAGAAATTATTCATCATCATCATCAAACTCCATTTGAGTGAGGGCTTGAGAGGCTCAAATCCTCTCTTGCAAAAGCCCTGGACAGAAACACTGCTGTCTTGCGTAGTGCATAAATGTCGCCATACAGGTCGAGAATTATTGGTTTCTCAGACATGTCGAGACGGAGATCAGCAAGTCTGAGGCAGTCAAACAGGATATGAGCCACTAATTCCTCTTCTTCCCCGCAGTTAAATCGAAATTTGGCCATAGCCGTGAGAAATATGAGCCAATAGGACAATGGCCGGCTATAATAGCATGCTCTGGCCTGGACAGCCTCCACCACGTGGAAGTGCGGTCAGGGCGCCTTATGTGCTCCAAGACTCCACGGGTTTTTGGGACTTGTCCCGGCACTCAAACCACTTTTCCATTTCTGTCTTTTGAATTATAATCAGAGCATGATGAAAACTTACAGCCTGTTCAGTGGGTGGAATGTGCCCTACCTGGTGGGCCAAGGTGTATGCAATAGTGTGCCAGTCACACCTATGTGACTCGGTACCTACTGAATTAATACAGGGGTGCCGTAGCGTTATTTTATGTTGTGTGAAGCCATGATGATAGTGTCGATATTTGAAGGCCGGAAATTATTACAATCTTTTGAAAACTCATACAAATCTCATGAAATATATAAACAAAAATTGTCAAGTTGGGGTGTCATTCAAAATGGAAAACACCAATCCTATGCGCAATAAATAAAAACGGCATTATGCATTACCCGTAATTGTGTAATCTGGTGGAGGAAGCTTCTCGCGCCTCAAACTAATGAAGAATTATTTGAGGTCAACAATTCTCGTCGATAGATTGAAACATTTGGTAATTCTCGCTATTGAGCGTGATCTATGTGGGAATTCGAATTTCTATGATATACTGCATGACTTCGCTACACGCAAGGCTCGTAAAGTAGTTCTGTACGTAGTAAAGAATGAATAAACTACAAAGACGAATTTATTTTCTAATACAAACTCTTAAATTTCACTTATTATCCGTATCCCTACCCAAACTTGGCCCCGAGAAATTCGTTTCGCATAGGGCCCTACAACGATTGAGTCCGGCCCTGTTTTTTAGTGACGGGTGAATACAGAGTAGATTACTTGTTCTTTCCCCTTTTTTCGCCGCTACGTGAGGAAGAAATAAAAAAAGAGTGATCTTTCTTGGTCACAACGGTCCGGCCCTCCTATTTAGTGACGGGTGAATACTACTTTTTCTCCCCATCCCCTCTTTTTTTTTCCTGGCGTAACTCTAGTTCGTCCGACTTGCAGAAATAAAAGTGATCTTTCCTTTACTTCTTCCTTGCGTGTCCAAACTCTTGAGCCATGAAGAGAATTATGGTAATATGCTATTTCTCAGTAGATGTGCTACTGAGAATAATAAATTGTAGTAATTGAATACTATTCTCTTATAGATCTAGTAATGTCGTGTCATACGACCAAACTTTCTAGTAGAAATGTTTCTACTGATGAATGCCAGCTAAATAATACTGGTCTTATCTACTGTGCCGATAATGTATGTAGAGAGTCAAGACGATAGACTCGATCTTAGATCTAAACGTTAGATTTGAAATCGATAAAACGATGTGTAAACTGACCCTAATAAGTCACAGTAGATCTCTTATTCCAACTTGCTGTAAATTGAAGAAAAATGTCAGATGTTTAAAGATGTTGCTGTGACGTATCGGGGATTCTGTATATATATATATATATATATATATATATATATCTAGATCTAAAGATTCAAATAACAAAGATCCTTTAAATTCAAATACAGAACTTTAAATCAAAACTGGGAATCACATAAATATACAGTATATACAGAAAATAAAACTGTATCAAATGAATATCTTCTTTCAAAGCTCAATAACTAATAGATTCATATTAATACAACATCTAATTTCACAAACAAATAATATATATGACTTGTCACTTCAAGTTACATCTTCAAACTAAATAAAATAAATCCCGCTCTATTCCAAATCATTTCCTTAACTCCTCCCAAAAGCTTGCTTTAACCAATCCAAACATTCCCCGCCAGATGTCACGCTATCACCGGATGCGTGACGTCATGGGTTTCTCCAGCTCGTGGGTTTTCCCAGCGCGTGAATTAAATCGTAAGTTTATTTTACCATAGATTGGATCAAGGCGTTGTTTTGTAAAGTAGTTAAAAGAAGTAAAGTTGTTGTTTTTTTCAACCTTAACCTATGTAAAATATAATTTAATTTTTAGATCTAGATCTAGTAATTGAACATCAAAAATAAGAGTACACTCGTCTCATAATTATTATTTTCCAATTTTTAGATACATAATCTAGAAAGATCTACGTAATCAATCTATTTAAATGTAATAAGATGATTTAAATCAACATGAATTATTTCCATTTAGGATTTTTGAAACATTGTCACAATGGAAACAAAGAGGAAATGGCTTTGTTTCATATATTGGCGTGAATATCCGAGAAATGATTTTACATTATTTCTAAACTTTGAAAAATAAAGATAAAAAATTACTTTTCTAAGACAGAAAGATTGATCGGGGCGACTCACCTTAGAGCCTGAAAAAAGAGTTTACGTACATAAAAATCTAAATAGATCTATATAGGCCTATAGGTCTGCGAATCGATCAGTCGCGGATAAGAATTTATTTCCGGTTTCCAGTCTAGATATAATATAAAAGTCTACTAGCCTGACATTACTCGGGGCCTGCGGGCCTAAGTTTGTGTTTACTAATCTAGTGGATTGGATTTAGATGTATGTTAAAGTTATCTAATGATCCTTTCAAGTTTTTTCTCTTTCGCTACGAAAATAAAATTAGTTTTGCGAAAATGGGTTTACCTGAAGCCGATACATTCATATCTATTAAAAACGAAAAGAGCGATAGCTTTGTTAAATGAATGGGATTATAAAGTGAACAATTAAACGAAATAATTTTTAGTACGCGATTCATGAATGAATATAGATCTAGGCCTATCTCAACTCGGCTTCGCAGCTTTCGTAAACGAATGTAGTCTCTTTAAAATGCTTTAGAAAACCAAATTTGAATGTCTATTTGATCAAAATATGAAATGAATGGACTTTAATTAATATGTTTATGTGTTAAAGTATAAAACTATCTGTGCGAAGAGAAGTTTTATCATCTTGAGTTGAATTAGAGTTTTAGATCTAGGGATGGGATTATAAAGTAAACAATTAAACGAATTAATTTTTAGTACGCGATTCATTACGGTATTGTCTAATGAAAGAATGTTCGTCAGGAAATCTGTAGTCACAGATATAAGGAACTAATTTATGTAAAAAATGCTTTTAAAACACAAAATTGAAGGTCAATTTTATTATATAATGAATCAATGGATCTTCTTTTGTATTTTCATGTGTCAATGTAAAAAACTATCTGCGCAAAGTGTATTTCTTAAAATAAGATCTAGGTCTAAATCCTTTCGATCTTTTCACACGTCAACATTGTAGACATGGCCTAGATCCATAAAATACTATAGCTGTAATAGAGTTGGACAACTTTATTTTTTTTTGAGGGTCTTAAGTTTGTTTTAGGGCTACAATACATACACTACAGTCTAAGTTGGTACCCAAGAAACATTCCTGCCAAGTTTTATTAAGATTGGTCAAGCGGTTTTGATTTCTATAAGTCACATACATACATACACCTCACATTGTACTTTATAATATAGATGGTTTTAACATTCTTCCTTCTTAACACTTTTCGTCCCGAAAAGAAACAGTGCAGTAGAGGTTTGACAGTTCAGGTGGATGTCGATCGGTGCCGAAATCTTTTCATATTCTTCAAGCACATATGCACCTTGTTTATTATACCATATCCAACATTGAGATGAAAAATGATTCAGTTTATGGCACGTATAGCATTCTTTCCCTCGGGCTGGCAAACAATAGTTCTATGAGCATGATACTTACCACAGCATCTACGTTCTGGAAGTTTATTTTAGTTTGTTCTCTGAAACGTTTGTACGACGATCCCACAACCACTAGTTATAGAGCTGATACAAATTTCTTAATTAGACGTAGAAGATTTCTTCTTAGAGTTAATCTTCTATGACTTGCATTTCACTGTAAAATGGTTAATCATTTGACAGTTAAAACAAGTTTTTCCCCAAGCTAGGCATGACTGTCTGTTATATTATCTTCTGCCTCCACAAAATCTGCAGTCTTTGGTAAACTTTCTTTGTGGAACTTTGAGCTATCTGCTTCAGAACATATCGGTTTGAGATTCTTTATTCATTTCCTTGAGACGTTTGTTCGTAGTCTTGGCATATTTCTATATTTTTTTCTAGTGTCAAATCTCTACACATTAGTAATTTCTCTTGTAAACGTTGATTAGCAGAAAAAAAGCTAGTTTATCTCTTATCATTCTGTCTTTGTCTTTAAAATTGCACTTCTCAGCCTGTGTCCTCAAACTAGTAATAAACAAAACATAAGAAGGGACATGATTCATATTCCAGAAGTTATAAGCTTCAGTACTTAGTTCTTCCTTGGATGACATTATTCGCGTAGGTTTTGTAACAATATGTCTGGATCATTGCCAGCGCCGCCGCAAGGGGTGTGGCCACCTGCGTGCGAAATTTTAAAATGCCGCCCCCCTCTTTTTATTTCTAGGAAAAAATCCATATAACTGAGCTGGACACAGTACTAAAAGTGCCCTTTGATTTAAATCCATTTTGTTTAGACCATTACATTTTTTCCTTTCATATTCACACCGTTGTTGTATTCCTCAAGTACAACTATGAGCCATGCACTATGAACAATTTTGGATTTATGTGCATTCAGAAATCTTGGTTCTTTGTGATAAACAATAAAAATGTATCTTATTCTGACTACTCGCTTATATTTGCGACGATGAATTTATAATTGATGAGTTGCGGTAGGTATATTACAATGAACAGTGTAAATGGTCATGATCTATATACAATTTCTCGATAACCTTGACTGCTCAACAGTATTATATGGTCTGGACAATTATATGTTAACTAAAAAGACTTGAAATACAAAAACCATTGACGGTTGAACATTTTTCAACTTTTTAACTTTTATTATCGGGTAACGATTTTATTTTGGAGAAATGGGCATTGTATCCACAATCTTCTGACATACGAGGATTCAGAGGTGCCTAAAAATGTATCCACCTCACCACTAGCACAAAATAATAATAATACAAAATAAATAATTCAAAGTACAAGTCATACAATGAATTGAAATTTACAAAAAAACAACTAGTCAGGCTGTGTTTCAAGGTGGCGACCCCCCCGTGATAACAAAATTTTCGTTCAAACCCCCATAGAAGCTGGTGTTTTCTATAAGAACGCACCATTCATCGTAGTAAAAAAAAAAGTCGAGGGTCATATTAACTTTAATAATAAAGAGGCAGTCAATAGTATTATGCGAGGGACATTCTAGGTACATATAGCGCACGGACGTCTGTAAAGGGCGTGATTTAAGTTAGACATTTCTGTCACAAACCTTTTTTTCACACAAAAGTCCACACTATAATGAAGTGCAATGGTTGTAAGAAATCTAACCATTTAGAGACAAACACAAATTCAGAAGAATCACACTAGCGAAGACGTTTTGAAATGTTTTCTTCAAAAAGTTTTGACCCATTTTAGCATACGCCTTTTGACAAAGTCTAATTAGAAGATGAAACGACCTCTCTTACTTAAGATATTTTTAATTTTTTTAAACATTGAAATTATGTTATTTTACCAATATTCAGATATGGATTAATAACTACAATGAAAATAAAACATTGTTTTAGCCGCCCTCCCCCCTTTTCCTATTGTTGGCAGATCGTTGGCTTGTAGCTCCAGACAGCTAGTACAATTGAACCGATGTAGGCGTTTTATATTTTCTAATAAATAAACTTAAAATAACTTGAACCTATGGGGAAAAAACATTGGAATCCCTCGCGTACTGCACTATTTTATTTCTTCTAAAGTTTGCAAAATAATTTCTTATTTAAGAATATCGTTGTTTGTTTTTTCAAAGGATAATGGAATTACAACTAAACTAAATTTAAAAAAAAACTTGGAATAGTGATTTGGCCGCACCTTACATTCGGCCGCTTGCGTGCAATGCACACGTTGCACAATAGATAGCGGCGGCCCTGATCATTGCTGATATGTCTGGATCATTGCTATCATCTTTTTTTTTTTTTTGTAACTAAAACGATCCCATACTTCTTGAACCTGTGCTCCAGCACTAACAAGTGTAATGGGCTTTCGTTGACATTTGCGTTTCTTGTCGGCGCCTGACATTAGGAGGTAAATCTCCATTAGTCTTCGCCATAGCTGGTAATTTTTGGCAATATTCAACTCTGTTGGTGGATTTGGCAAAATTTCTGGCATTGTTTCAATAAAAGTAGATCTACTCAGCTCTCTAAAATGATAATTAATACAGTTTTTACTTAATTAACGTGTTTCCGCTGCCAACATTTTGATATACAAGTAGAAATAGATACACTACATACCGATTTAAATAACATACACAGGCTTTATTCAACCATATTAATATTAGGTAACGATTCTAACGAACAGCTAGTGTACACACACTTCATAAACCGCCAAGGGAACTAACTCTAACACAACATTACATCATATACCAACATTCAATGGTTTAAATCTCTAATCGCATGTTAATAATATTGTTTAATTTTTTTTTTTTTTAAATAGTCTTTTGGCACAATTTAATTTTAGTAAATCGATCTACATAAAAGTTGAAACCGAATTTATAACCTCGACCCTAAAATGAGCTTTAACTTGTTTGACAAATGGATGGTTTTTAAAAGCGTCAAGGAGCCTTTCAATTATTTCGATAAAAAGCTGACAAGTCGTAGAAAACTCATATCTATGTTGGAACATTTTCTAAGGCGTATAATTATTATGTGAACATTTGCAGAATCTAACAAGAAAATAAACGTTTCAATGGGCGAAGCCTGTGGGTAATGCTAGTTTAACATTATAAGCACACAAATTATACGTCTATACCACAGTTTCACTTAAGTTTAAATCAGATTTGTTAGTAGGTTATCAAGACATTCCTAGTAAACTTATACAAGCTGGAGGAGACCCAAGTCCTGGACACAGTCACTCATTATCAGATTAGCAGATAAAATTAGAACAAGCGGGATTTTAGACACAACAAAACCAATACTAAATTTGATGATACTCTGCCAGACATTCAACACCAACAGAATCTCTTTCATGTTTTTATTGGTTTTAAGAAAGCTTTCGATAGGGTCTAGCTTCGAGTATTCTGGGCAACAATAGAAAAGTACAATATAAATACAAATATAATAAAACAAGAAAAGAAATGGGGGCCGATTTTACCGTTTTTAAAAGTTTTTTTTTTTTTAAAGGGATGACTACCTGAATTCGAACTCGTGGCTCACGCCTCCACGTTTCAGCGTGCTAGTGGATTACTTAGGACTAGCAAAGGTTGTATCGTTCTACATTCAGAGATCCCAAACAAAATAATGTCATTACCAATAGTTAATTAGCTACTTGTTTTTTTTTATTATTGATTCGGTGCTGGAGAAATAACGTGTAGAAACTTTTTACCAGACATACAGAGTGAGTTGATATATAGAGCTTTGTAATAACTCAGAACCTCTACAGGCAGGTCACTAGTGCGATGTACTTAAACAATAATATAGGAAGTGATGGGAACTAAACTAAGTCTTAAAAGTTAAAGTAAAACTAAATTGCAACTAAAATAAAATAGTTAAAATAAAACCAAAATAAAAGCTTATCACCAATTTCAAAATATAAATAAGCAAACCTAAGATAAATTAATTAAACTTTTCATAACATTTAATACATTATCATGTGATTAAGATGTTCTACGTACATGCTTGACTTTAGGCCTACGATTCGATCTAATGCCTTTAACATTGTAAAAAATTTTCTCCATAATAAATTCAGTACTAAGGAAAATGTTTCTTACATACGTTCTTGCACAATAAAATGTGGACAAAAAAAAAAGATGTCTAAATGATATATGTTTGTGTGTATTTCGGTCTCTCGTCAAAGAACTAGATCTAAAATTTCACATTAACATCTAAGAAACAAAGAAATACAAACAAAGTTGCTGGAGTGTTAAAAAAACATTTGACCTGTGTAACCATTCAAGTGTAAAAGTAGTTCTACGTACATGCTTGACTAACCATGCCGATGCCAATGTGTTAGTTAAATACTTTCTTGTTTGGCCACTCAACATACAACAGACACAGGGTGGTCTTGTCATCATTGACTACACACTACATTCACTACAGTATAGTAGGCCTACATGTGTACCTAAATCTGACCAGGTTGTTAAAATTTGTCGGACACACATTCTATTTAGTTTTTGGGCAGGGAGTCTGAGGATTAATATTTTTTTCTTGAGTTTGTTATCTCTGGTCTTGTAGGTCTAACTGTAGATTTAGATCTAGATCTAGATCTCAATAATAGGTCTACAGTCTAGAATCTATTATACTCTTCGGCGTCATCTAAGGTTTAGCTATAATAAAGGTGTACTTGATATTCCTGCAGTTTATAAATTATCGTTTGCCTCTAATGAATAGATTAGACCACTAAATATTGACCAAACACACTTCAGATTCCCAGCTAGAAACGAACAGGAATCAAACAACACGACGTAAACATTTCCCAATGCTGCTACGTTCAAGTGCAGATATAGACACCAAAATCAAAATCAATCAAGCAGATATAGACTCCTTCTACCAGCATAGAAAATACGAAAAACATCAGCTACAAAACAAGGCCTCGTGGCCCAAACGTCCTTTGTTTTACTTGGTCCGGAAGGGTTACATATATGCATGTTTTGGTATTTTCTATACAGTCGTTTACTGCAGCAGAAAATCTTTTTTTTTTTTTGAGTCTTTGAACTTTCTTCTACCAGCATACCAACTCTTTTCAAAACCGTAAGGCCATATCACAAGGTTCTCAGTTAGCAGAGTTTCCCAAACTTTTCATCTCTGTTTCAAGTCTAATAGTCGAAACGACTTCCTAATGTTTCGATTTACCTAACACAAAAAAAATTGACCATATCTTGACCAGGCCGTACACGCTCATAGCAGAGATGCGCAGTCGAGCGTGACACCGTGGTAATAGCTGTGTAGCTTAATTTTTTTTTTTTTAATTGGTTTTTGATGGTCTTTTTTTTTATATTTAGCTTTTGCAAGTACTTTAATTCAGAAAAGTGTGACTCGATGATTTCTCTGGATGATTCACGTCGAGGTGTTTATGTTTAATAGTCTCGAAACACGTGGAAGTTGACTGTCCTTTGACAAATACGTTTGGAGATGCAAATGTGAAGGTTCTATTTTATGTGTCGTTCTAGTCATTTAAAATCTCTGTAGTGAATTTCTATGTTATAGGATCGTAATTTGGTAAGTTTGTCCCTTGTTAAGATAATTAATTATATCTTGTATTATTGTAGTTTTCATAGAATATTTCTGAAGATAATTTGAACCAGAAAAAAAATGCTTGCTTTAAAAAGACAATACCTCCTTAATGCAACTTATACAGCGATTGTTTTTCTCTTTAAAATTAATGAATGATAGAGTAAAAACAATGGAACACATTTTTTTAAACCCCGTCCCCTCTCCCCTTATCGCCGAGAAAGCATACCGGCTAAGCCAATGATAAGTATTTAGACCTAGACTTAAAAGACAATGCATAAAGTTTTCCTGAACGTTAATTTATTAAACTCTTGAATCAATAAAGCCTTACATTCGGAAATTCCCGAATGTCATGGTCCTTTCAAGAACGCGATAGTCCTTCCAAAACCAATGTTGGACCCACTGGCGGATCCATGGGGGGGGGGGGGTGAACGAGAGGGGCGATGCCCCCCTCCCTTCTCGGCCTACCTACCTCTCCTTCCGAAGGGGGAAGCGGACGAATTTTAGTAGAGAAATCATACAATTTATATACGAATTCTATACTTATATATACGTATATACTAATTATTTATATTTTAACCTATTTTTTTTATTATATCGCCTCCTCCTTCTAGTATGTTGACCGATTTGGTTTGGGACGATTACATCAATTCCGCTCCCCCCCCCTTTTAACTTTCGACGGGGGGCGATCAAATTTTTTTTTCAGAAATCACAGTTTAAATCTGTGAATAGTGTGTGAACAAAAGTAGTTGAGAATATTTATATTACTTTGTAATATAAGCTACTTATTTGTATATTATGTCACACCACACTCAAACCTCAAATTAAATCATTAGTAAATATAAAATGAAAGAAGGATGTACCAGGTCGTAGGGGCGATAGATGAAATCATCCTTCCCCACTGGGCAGACCAATACTTTTTCTTTTGTGTTATAGTTGAGAAATTACAAAATCTTTGACAAAAAAATCTGTCACTAATATAAGTTATATATGCTATAAATACATTTTTTTATATCGAGTCGCCTTAACTCCAACCATAAGCAATAATTATAAAAAGGAGAGAGGACTCTTATATGAAAATCGTTTCCACCCTATATATATATAGCTCCTCCTTCGTGGTCGAAGATGAGCACATTTCTCATTTCCTATGGACTCGAAGATTGCTGTAAAGTCCAATCCTCGCTTTAAAAAGCCGACCGCATACGTGGCAAGGGTGGGTTAGGTCAGTTTCAGATAGGCCTGCTTCTCTCAGCTTTTTGTTGGCTCGGCGCTCTTTCGCCCCGGCCACTCTTCTTGTTTCAAATCTTGAGACTCACACGAAAATATGACGTTTTAAAACATTTAACAGTTAAATATGGCGAGTCTATGTAATGGCGCATGAAATTTAAAATAATTATTGAAAGAATATGCTTTAGTAAATTTAGAATTTATTAGAAATTTTTAAGTAGAAGAGTAATAATGGAGTTCTGAAACCAAGCTTTTTTTTTTCTAGTCGCCTTTTCCCAACTTTTACACAGAGATTTTTCTATTTTATAAACAACTATAATTAGCATGAATCACAATTTTATAATTGAATCTTAAAAATAACAAATACATCAGAATCAAACTGGTCTACTTGATTTCTTCTCCGTCTTCCTTCTTTGTTCTCATTTTACATGTCGGAGAGTTCCGATCAGTAATTCTAGATCTGAGATGAACCGCGCAGTGAATTCCAGATCAGGCAGTTCTCCGTATAGATTTTCTTCTATAGGAGGGTTTTGGAGCCAGAGTCTTGTTCTGGCCTCTTCATATAGTATGCAGCTTTGAAGGACATGGTTAACATTCTCTGGTGATTCTCCACAATGGCAGGTTTCGCTCGTCCCGACTTTTAGCTTCCGGAACATATGTTGTGTACAGTTCTGAGTCGAAAAAGTATGAATTGGTGTGACAAGTTGGATTGAAATTATCGGCCGTTTGGGTGTCTAGGGAATTTTATAGTTTGAGAACCCACACTTGCACATAAGATCTACAAGCACAGCGTTATAATGCAGGCAACAAATACTATGATGTAAAATTATGTACAGTTTATTATACAAAATAAGATAATTAAAAAGGTAAAATGCTGTTCAAGTGCTAGGATGGGATCTAGCGTATATATAGGTCTATCATCACTAGATTTGAGAACCAGGTGGTCTGAGTGTCATTAGGCTGGTTGCTTAGCTTTTGGTTTTTGGGCACTGATGAGACGGGTGTGGCTGGTACTGATGCTGTCTGCTGGTGAGCTGGCGTATTGGATCCAGGCTCCGGTTGCAGTCCAACGTTGTATGGTTGCAGAGCTAAGCTGCGTCTACCATTCAGTTAAGCCAGTGACGAGTCTGTGGCTAGCGTTGTAACTTGGACTCTTGAGAAGGATGAGTAGGACTGATGTCTGCAGATCTGGTGCCAACAAATCTGGTATCAGCTATAGGTTGCTAAGATTTCAGGCGGATGTTGCCTATAAATAAAAGCTGCAACGATATGATGTGTGTTAAGATCATCAATAGTGCTAGATGTTACAATCAAACTTGATGTCAAGATGTCACGTTGAAGCACAATCAATGGTCGTAATTGCCGAGGATTCAGAAATCGTCAGTTGATAAGATGATCACCTAGAAGCTGCTAATTGATAAGAAGATCATCTAGAAGTTGCCAGTTAATAAGAGGATCATCTAGAAGTTGCCAGTTGAAAGGATGATCATCTAGAAGTTGCCAGTTGATAAGAGGATCATCTAGAAGTTGCTAATCGCTTAGTCGAAATAAGTATTTTATTATATATTCAATGAAGAAACTTCTCTTCGTCTAAAACAAATGCTTTAATTCAAAACAAATAATTACAATGGTTAAATGTACTTGAATAAAATAACTGATCTACACAATAATATAATTGAGCACTTGACTCTCATACATGTTAACTCTAACACGTCCCACACAAGACTGCCGTCAATCTAGAATCTTCCCGGGCTCTAGAGCGTAATCACGTGAATAACATCTCTACACTGCAAGGCTAACCAATAAATGCAGCTCAAAGTACAATAATTAATATTTCTAACCAAATACATTCACTCCAAAACATACGTTTGTTGCGTGATGGAAATTCCCGAGCTAACAAGTTCTGGCTGGTAACCTTGGGCGGCTAAATATAGATACAGTGTACGTGACAATGTGATAATCGGCTTAGCCATAACGATAACACTGGGTGGTAGATGTCTTTCCATAAAGGACATCTTCAGACTGATGTAGAGAAACTATAAGCTAGTTTCATAAATATCAAAGGGAACTAACAAATGAATATAGTGTCCCATCAAGGGAGATAACAATAATAATGGGGACTCCCATAAAGGGAAATAACAAACAGTAATAAGTGATACATGATAAGTAATACAAGTAAAGTTCACCCGTCACGGTGAATAGCAAGTACATACATCGCTTAGATAAATGAGATGAAAGGGGAAGAGGAGGTCAACGTCTGATACTCGCCCATGCTCTCACATAAGTAAACATAAAGCATAAGTTAATACATACTCAGTAATAAGACATGCTTACAGAAATGCTTTGATAATTCCCTACCAAGGAATTAATCAATGACAATATATTGAAGGCTCGTGCTGAGCGCTAATATATCAGAGTTAAATTAATAATAGTTAAAGAGCTAAATACATCTGGTAAGAATTGTTAATAAATTATAGTCCAGATGGCTTGAACAATTAGCCACAAAAGTCATGATATAAAATATAAGTATACAGTAATCTACTTACATTATCCATGATAAGAATGCACAAATATGTACACAAATAATGTAGTACAAATATATATATATATATATATATATATATATATATATATATATATATATATATATATATATATATATACATTACCAAGTGTAGTGTAACTGAGTTGATTTTCTGCGTGCGTCCAGCGTGTCTGAAGGTCATGGCCATTGTTGTGTTTCATGTCCAGTGTGTGTGTGTGTATAGACTGCATCAGTGGTATGCTAACGTGCTGGTTTCATTCACTGTTTACTGTAGTCTAATTTTGTTGAATAAAGCCTTGTTATTGGTATTCTAGTCGTTATCATTTCATTACAATTTATTCGACAAAATTATGTATCTGGATTAGTGTTGGATTCCTTAATCTACAATGGATAAATTACTCAGACCGAAAGAGTTGGACATTGATCCTAATGCTCCTCTGGCCTCAGAAAAATGGACTCACTGGTATGACACATTTCAGAATTTTCTTTCGTCCATCAAGGATATTAACGAAGACTTTAAACTAAAGTTGTTGAAGAATCACGTATCTGCTACGGTTTATATGCTCATCAGTGATGTATCGTCCTATTCGATGGCCATAGACACACTCAAGACTACTTATATTAAGGTAAAGAATGACATTTTTGCTAGACATTTGGTTGCTACATGTAAACAGCAGCCGGGCCAAACGGTACAGTCCTTTATGCTAAAGTTGCGAAGCCTGGCCCGGGACTGTGACTTTAAAGAAGTAACTGCTGAACAGCACAGAGACATTTGCATTAGAGACGCCTTCATAACGGGTCTGGCATCCAACACTATTAGACAGCGGTTACTGGAAAAGACATCTCTTACTCTACAAAGCGCTTTTGACGAAGCTAGAGTGTTAGAAACAGCGACAACGCATGCTCAGGCTTACAATTCAACGAACGAAATCTCCTGTGGGGCAATGAAAACACCAACTAGCTCCCATCTAGAAACATACATTTCTATTGAAGACCAGGAATTAAATGCCATTAAGTCGCTATGCTACTTTTGTGGTAGGAGGAAACACTCTAGAACTGAATGCCCTGCTCGAAATGCATTATGTCATCAGTGCGGTAAAAAGGGACACTTCCAAACTGTTTGTAAATCAAGTAAAACAACAGCCAACAAAGCTGACAGCAAAATATCACTGACCAGTGTGATAACTCCATGTACCTTGTCATCAACGCATTTCTCTGGGCTTACACAGTCTACGGCACAAGTGAACGTCAACGGGTTGCTGTTGCAAGCTCTCATAGACACTGGCAGCTGTGAAAGCTACATATCAGAAGCCATCGTCAAGAGAAATAAATGGCCAGTACGTCCGTCTACAAACAGAATATTCATGGCCACTACACATCTTTCTGAAAAGACATTAGGACATACATTTGCCGATGTCCAGTACAAGGGAGAACACTACAAAAAAGTCAAACTTTCTCTACTTGCTGGATTGTGCTCGGATGTAATCCTTGGTGTAGACTTTATAAGTCTTCATAAGGAATTGACCATACCATACGGAGGAAAACGCAATCCTCTACACATCTGTGGTCTTAAATCAGCACGAGTTGAAACACCGAGCCTATTCAGTAATCTAACTTCTGACTGCAGACCAGTGGCTACTAAGTCCCGAAAGCACTCAATAGGTGATGACAAATTTATTGAGTCTGAAGTTAGAAAACTCCTCTCGGACAAAATCATTGAACCTTCAAAGTCTCCCTGGAGAGCACAGGTGCTTGTGACAACAAACGAGAGACATAAAAGAAGGATGGTCATTGATTACAGTCAAACAATAAATCGCTTCACCTTACTGGATGCATACCCAATGCCCCGAGTCGATGAACTGGTAGAACGGATATCCAACTATTCCGTTTTTTAGTACTCTAGACCTCAAAAGTGCCTACCATCAAATAAAATCAAGACTGAGGAAAGACCGTTTACTGCATTTGAGGCATGTGGCAAACTCTACCAGTTCTGTCGCATCCCTTTCGGTGTTACCAACGGAGTTGCATGCTTCCAGAGAACAATAAATCAAATTATTGAGAATGAAAAGTTGCAGGACACCTTTGCATACGTGGACAATGTAACGGTATGTGGTCATGATCAAGAGTCGCACGATGAGAATATGCAAAGATTTCTAGATGCTTCTAGAAAGTATGGGATCACATTTAATGACGACAAAAGTACGATAGCCACTGACAAAGTTTGCCTATTGGGATACGAAATTTCTAAAGGCCTTCTCAAGCCAGACCCTGAAAGATTCCAGGCTTTAAGAAACCTTCCTCCCCCTCATGATATGCGCTCACAAAAACGGATCGTGGGCATGTTGGCGTACTACTCACAGTGGATCCCAAATTTTTCTAACAAAATAAATGTTTTGGCAAATAACACGTCGTTCCCTCTTTCAGAAACAGTAAAGACAGCCCTTAACGAATTAAAGCAGGAGCTGGAGAAAGCTGCCATCTTCACCATCGACTATACTCGACCTCTGACGGTTGAAACAGACGCTTCGGATGTTGCAATAGCTGCCACCCTCAACCAGGATGGCCGCCCCGTGGCGTTCTTTTCAAGAACACTCTCGAAAAGTGAAAGGCGGCACTCAGCAATAGAAAAAGAAGCCTACGCCATTGTAGAATCTTTAAGGAAATGGCACCACTACTTAGTAGGAAATCGCTTTACCCTTGTCACGGATCAACGCTCTGTAGCCTTCATGTATGACAAACAGAGCAAAGGGAAAATAAAGAATGAGAAAATTCAAAGGTGGAGACTGGAACTGAGCTGTTTCCACTACGATGTCTTGTATAGACCAGGCAAACACAATGTAGCGGCTGATACGTTTTCTAGAAAACGTCAGCTATGAGTCGAAATGAATTGAAACTGCTCCATGACTCTCTGTGTCATCCGGGAGTAACAAGACTATGGCATTTAGTGCGAGCGAAAAACTTACCTTTCTCTTGTGAAGATGTTAGGCTGGTTGTCAACCAGTGCAGAATCTGTGCCGAAGTAAAACCCAGATATTTCAGTAATTCTAATGGAACTCTAATTAAGGCGATGCAACCTTTCCAGAGACTAAGTATGGACTTCAAAGGACCGCTCCCTTCTACATCTCGGAACACATACCTGCTAACTATAGTTGACGAATTTTCAAGATTCCCGTTTGCATACGCCTGTTCTGATATGTCAGCTTCAACAGTAATCAGATGTCTAGATAATTTATTTGGACTATTCGGAATGCCTGACTATGTACACTCTGATAGAGGTACCTCATTCATGTCAAGAGAGGTGCAGGAATTTTTACACGAGAGAGGGGTGGCCACAAGCAGGATGACCCCTTATAATCCCAGAGGGAACTCTCAAGTAGAAAGGCTAAACGGGTCATTATGGAAAGCTATAACTCTGGCCTTAAAAACTCAAGGACTCCCGGTTTCCAAATGGGAGCAGGCGTTAAACCAAGCCCTGCACTCTTTTCGTTCTCTGCTCTGTACCGCTACAAACGAGACACCTCACGAGAGAATATTCAAGTTCTATCGCAGGTCCACCTTCGGCAAATCACTCCCGACATGGTTAGCTCAACCAGGAAAAGTATTGTTAAAAAAGGGAGTCCGTGCATCAAAATATGACGATGGTACAATAGCTGTGGACTTAATCACATGCAACCCACAGTATGCCATTGTAAGACTTCCTGATGGAAGAGAAGAAACAGTGTCATTGCGACATTTGGCCCCCGTTCCAAGAGAGGGAGAATCAGAGGTGTATCAACATATGGAACATGAAGACTTTGAGCCGGAGACAAACCCTATCACACAGATGCAGGTGCCTACTGACCATGTGGCTATAGAACCAATGGCTGCTCCTAACACATATGTACAACAAGGGGAAAATGGACATCAAGAAGAAGTAAGTGCAGGGGCTGAGTCTCCTGTTAGAGAGCCGCCGATGTCACCAACTCCAAGCGACGGCAGTATTGGTCCTGGTAGATATAACCTAAGACCAAGAACAAGCAGACCTAATTATAATGTCTAACATTTATTTAATTATTTTCCATATCACACGTTCTAACTCAGTAATTGTAGGCTTAATATGACACACTTTGAACTGATCATTTTATAGTGTATAGCTTTTCTAGTTAGACTTTTTGTATTGTATTACTTATTACATTATTATTCAAGACAACTGGTCTTAATATTTGTATGCATAAGGAACTGATAATTTTATAGTGTATAACGTGTTTGTTTATAGTTATACAATGCTTTTCAATAGAGTAAATCTGTAAGTATTCTGTAGGGATACTAAGGCCTCTTATATCGCTGTCCTTCACTATTATTTACATGTTTATGTTTCTATAACTTTTAGGCGGGGTGATTGTAGTGTAACTGAGTTGATTTTCTGCGTGCGTCCAGCGTGTCTGAAGGTCATGGCCATTGTTGTGTTTCATGTCCAGTGTGTGTGTGTGTGTATAGACTGCATCAGTGGTATGCTAGACGTGCTGGTTTCATTCACTGTTTACTGTAGTCTAATTTTGTCGAATAAAGCCTTGTTATTGGTATTCTAGTCGTTATCATTTCATTACACTAAGTAAAATGGTTCTCAAGCACTTTACTAAGTTACATACCAACAATCCAAAGTGAAATAAGGGAATGAAAATAGTCCAGAGCTCAAGCAAGAGATAGATGTGCTCCCTGTCAGCTCTCCAGCGAGAATGAAGTCGGACGATGAAGTTGTGTCCATAAACACGTGGAGAGAGAGGGGGGCGTTAGTGGCGGGAGATAAGTGCAAAGGTGGTCTAGACTATCTGGCGTCTTTGACAAAGAGATCCTCGCTTGACCGTGACGGCGTTTCCGGGAGATAGACAACGCGCGAAGGTGCGAGTTGATAGTCCAGGAAGTTCGCCCAGGTGGCCAGAGGATATAAAAGGGGTGGGATTATCAAAGCTCGGCCGGATCAAGGGAGATTATACCTTGATAATGGCTAGTGCTAGACGAACAGAGTTGCCCGAGCCGATGAGTTGAATCGGTCAACGGATGTTTGCCAAGATAGGAAAATGGGAGCGTACTCTTGTCAAGAGTCTAGTGTGACACGTGTCAAGGTGGGGATAGTAAAATGTGACATCGATGCCAAAGGGGGTGGGGTTGGATTGGAGGGGTGGTGGCTGTGTTTTAGCGCTTGAGGGGTCGCTCTTGCGGTTGTAGTTAGCTCCTAGTACGCTGGCTTGTTTTGTTTCGTCACAATTGGTCAGGTTGAGATAGCTTATGATAGGCGTCATTTTATCGGCCCCCGAAAAGGGAAAAGACGCTATTAGTTTTGTGTGGAATGTTTGTCCGTCCGTCCCGTTTAGATCGCGTAAAATAGAAAAGATAGTGAAAATCCGACATCATAATATTTTAGTCTAAATTCAAAGTTCTGATGTTATACTAACTATTACGTTTACACAAAAAAAAAATGTTTACTTTTTTTTAAGAGAAAAAATCTATTTAGTATGGATATAAGTTGGACATAATTTAAAACAACAATTAAGTTATTTTTACATATTATCGCGTGAACTGCAGCGTTTATACCAGGAGATAAACTACTGTTAAATTATTTTTTTACGGAAATCTTTTTCTTCTTGAGGAATAAGAGATTGTCCATTTACAAAACAATTACAGCAATTGTATATTCATTATAAGACATTAGTTAGGCCAGGTTCACATCTAACTTCACATTCACTTTCACCTATCCTTTGGTCTGTGGACAGCTGGGGCATCATACAAGATCCGTCAACCTTCTTTCTCCATACTTCTGTCATTTGTGTTTGATAGAATTTCATTCTGATGTTCTTTCTGAAAATATTGAAACCTGCCTTTTTACCTACCTGGGTGAACCACTTCGGGGGCCAATTTAGAGTTTGTTTTTTAAATTAGGATGTGAGCTGGTCCAGTTCTCATTTATTCTACATTCTGTTATTCTATTATTTTCATCATTTCTTCTGGTTAGAGAGGAATTTTTTATTTCTTCCATCTTTGGCCAGTAAGTCTGCTTTTTCATTGCATTCTAATTCAATGTGTGCTGGAATGCACTGGAGATCAGTTTCCCTGCTGTTGATGTTAATTGTTTTTGCTCAGAGCCTTGTATTATAGTTATTTAACGAAACGAAGTTACAAAAAAACTGAACAAAAATAATAACTTGTATATGATTTTAAAAAAATAATTTTTTCAAAGACATTTTTTTTCGGCGGCGATCCTCAAAGCCTTAATCTAAATCTGTGGAGTATCCTTTCTTTTTGTGGAACACATCTGTTGTTGCAATGTAGGCCTACTTAGGGCCCATAAATTTACATATTTTTTATTTAAAATGGTTCTTAAAAATTATACATTTTGCGCGCGTCAAAACAGTCAAATATCTAAAGAGCTTTTAAGCATCATTCTGTTGGCGTCTTATTCTGACCAAAAAAAAAAGAGGTCTCGCTTAACATGTAGATAATAAGACAATAAATATGCATAATAAAGATATACGTACACTACTTGTAACTTGATTGTCAATACACACTTCAGTATCGACCATTGCCCACACATATTTAATTTTACTGCCTTTTTAAATAGGATGAATAATGAGCTGTGGATGTCAGGAGAATGCGTTTCTGGCAGTGAAGAACGCAAGAAGACGCTTCGCGTCGGTGCCCCCTAGCTGACAAGGGAAGTTTGAGAAATACTGCTCTATATTATATATGTATATATGCGTTTATACATAGGGTTAGGGTTTACTGGAATTAGAGTTAGGGTTTGGAAAAATATCACCCCCCCCCCCCACCTCACTTAAAGTTAAAAGTGCAACGGCTACTTTTGATTTTGTAGAAGCAAGACATTTATTTATGCTAGCGATTTTTTTTTTTAAATACACCAAGTCTAAAACAATATATAACTGTAAGGGAGATAATGTTAAAAGTATGTAAACAAAGAAAGATCCTTTTTAGCGGCCCCCGTAAGGGGAAAAAGCCGCTATTAGGTTTGTGCAAAATGTCCGTCTGTCCATCTGTCACACTCAGATCTCGAAAACTAGAAGAGAAATAAAAAATATTATTTCACCATTAAATGCGGCTTAAAACGTTTAGGTGCAACGGCTACTTTTGGTTTTCTAAAAGCAAACCGTTTAATTTATAAAATTAATTATGCAAGCGATTTTTTCATAAAAATACACCAATTCTAAAACAATTACGTAAATGTAAGGGAGGCAATGTTACAATATGCTAACAAAGAGGGACAACCTTTTGTGCATTTTCAGTATCACTAAGTCAAATATATCTATAAAATGCACAAGAAATGTTAACAACAAATATAAATAATAGTTAAAGATGTTTTTTCTGGTCAACTAGCTGCTAAAATTAATAGAAAACATTTCTGTTTGTTTATAAAGGCTAATAATGCACTTTGTATGTAAATATCACGCACATTTTTTAAAATGGACTTTTTATGCAGCAACTTTAGAGCAGTAGCGTAACGTCGCAACACGCTACAGAGCAGGACCAATTCCTTAAACTTTTTAAAAAAATCAGATTTTATTTATTTTTTGTTTAAAGCTCCTCATCCAAATAAAAGAAGCTTATTTTTGTGCGTTTTATCTGTTGGTCGGTCTGTCCGTCATGATTAGATTAACAAATAACACTAAAGGTAAATCTGATTTAACCTTTAATTTTTCATTCAGGAATATTGCAATAGATTTAAGTATCTATAATAGATTGTTCCGGATGTTTTGTGAAAAATAAATCAATGCCAGCGAATATTTTTTTGCTCTTCTAACTTATATTAGATTTTATTTCCATGCTTAAACGTTGCAATAAACACATTGTTCCGGTTTTTTAATGTAAATAGCATATAAATGCTAAATAAAAATATCTATACTGATTTATATTTCAATAACTATAAAGTTGTTCCGGATATTGTTTTATAAAAAATAAATTATGTCAAATGATTGTTTGAAATCGCATAATTAACTACTATTACACTTATATTCTTTGACACAAGTCACTGTAGTTTATTTATCAATATCAATTGTTCCGAATTTTAAACTTAAAACAAATTTATGTCAAATGACTTTATTTTTTTCAAAAATATCGACAATACGTTGTTCAGGATTTTAAATTAAGAAAGTAATTTATTAGAAATGATTATTGAAAATCACTTTTTATTTTATTTTACAGTTAATTTTCTTGCCGAAACATAATAAAAGTTGTTTAATCGGTAAAGAATGTTCCGGATTTTGTTTCACTACATTTAACTTTCTAGCTAAAACATTAGAAAATCTTATTATCGTTAATATTATGTTCCGATATTTAAGGAAAACAACTTCCTCACACCAAAGTATGGTTTGAAAATCTCTCCATAAGGCTATGGTACATCTAATTTTTATAACAGACCATCCCACAAATTTAATTAACGGTATCTCACTATAAATATATAATCATCCTGAACAATCTATTTTAGAAACTTAAAACTAATGCAATGTTTCGGAAGGGAATTTAAATTTTAATCAGATTTTCAATAACTTTTAGTCTTTTTTTTTTTCTCGCTATTAACATGACGGACAGATAAAACAAAAAAGCGTCTTTAATCCTTTTATATATATGTTATATACATATTTAGTCTAACTAGCCCATCAAATGAAATGCTAAAAGAACTCACTCGGTGCACCAGTGTCTGCTCGTATAGAAGACATTTTTTAGTCTAACTAGGCCGTGTGAAGTAGTGGATTTTTTCCCTTTGATGTCATATGGAATAAATTCTTTAAATGAAATGCTAAAACAACTCGGTATAGTAATGTTTATTAAACCTCGTAATGTGACTCGCATTTTAAAAATACAATAGCTAGATTTAGATCTAATCTAGTTTTTTAAAACTAGATCTATACTTTTTTTTTAACACTAGATCTAGATTTTTTTTTACACGAGCTAGATTTTTTAAAACTAGATTTAGATTTAAGTTCTAATTAAAATCATTGTAGAATCTAGATCTAGAATTTCTTGGTCTAGTTTAGAATGTTTGTTGTTTTACATGTTTCGGATGTTCCTTCAGAGTTTTAGTCCAAACCTCCCTCAGGACGACAGGGGATGGGAGCGGGTAGGGTTTGAACCTGGGACCATCGATGAATCCAAACGACAGTCCAGCGCGCAAACCGCACTACCAGACAGCCATGATTAAGACTAAAAAATTTTTTTTACAACGTCAAATGAATCTTTGAAACATTATTACTTTTAACAATCAAAACAAAATCACGTCTTGGATATTCCTTGCGAATATGCGGATCCAATATGCGGATCCGACAGGGATCCGTCTCCCACGGGGGCCGCCTCTGAGTTTGTGTGGCAACACAAACTCTCTTTGTAATCTTGTTTAAACTAATTTCTAACTGCAGTGAGTCAAAGAGTGAAAAGTAATGTAAAGCCTGCGGAGCTGTTTTCACTAAAAGGAGAAAGGGCAAAGGTGAGTTACTGGCGCCTAAACCAGTAAGCTTCGGGCAGGAGGGACTCATTAGCCTTGGCTTGCAGCCTACTAGCCGAAGGAAAATAGAATTCAAGCCTCTGCTGCTTTGCAGCTATACACCCAAACATGGGAAAGGTTTCGTGGGTCAGCCCTGGGGAAAATATGGAGCTGAAGACCATTAGGCAGTTTGCAGCTTTAATGCTCATCCCACCGATGTGCCCTTGAACTGTAGTTGCTAAAAGAAATTCGTTTCATAATATCAGATAAGGGTTTGTGTAAAACAGTTTTTAAAACTACTTCAAGGGCTGGTAAAATCAATGTTTTTATCTACAGTGTTTTCCATATTTGGCTATAAGTAAAGAGATCTTGTAAAATGCTCACAAACCACCATCTTTTCTATATGATGTTGAAAGATTTTGTGAGTCTATTTTGAACTTTTTTCTCACTTTTCTCTTTTTATCAGGGTTGCATTGTCTCCAATAATCCTCGAGTGTAATTGGTTTCAAATGGTCATAAAAAAGCTCTTATTATAGACAATCTCTTATTTAACAAGGAAATAAATAACCAACGCTTTAAAATCAAGATTTTTTTTTGTTAAACATTACTGACATGTAGACAAAATTATCTATTTAAATAAGTATTGAAATTAAATACACTATTTTACTTTTGAATAGATGGATAGATATTTATAATTAAGGTATAAATCATTTATAAGTGTTTGAAATAGTTACATTAATGGGGTGTGAACATTATAGTCATAGACCCCCATGGACATCTCATAGACCCCAATTTACTTTTTCACTTTCGTAGACCCTTTGGAAGTCTTCGTAGACCCCTGGGGGTCTATAAAGACCACTTTGGGAATCACTGGTCTAGATCTAGATATGTGTCTAACTCAAGATCTACTTTATACTTTAACACATGAACATACAAAATTAAGTCTATTCATTTAAAATTTTAATCAAATATATGTAGGCCTACAAGCAAATGCTTTTATTTGAAAGATGAATTTAAGTTATTTAAGCTATTTTGATAGCCTCATTCATACTATTTTTGCATTCACGCATTTCGCATTCGCATTACTTATAAAATTATTATTTCGTTTAATTGTTTACAAAGCACTCTCTGTGACTATATTGAAAGTGATGCGCAAATTAAGACCCGCGGGTAACATATGGCTAGTATTATATATATATATATATATATGGCCTCTATGCTATTCTCAATAAAGAGCGGAGTAAAACAAAGATGTGTTCTGGCTCCAACACTGTTCGGCATCTTCCTTTTCATTTGTACTCACCAGCGCTTTTAAATCCCTGGAAGATCGACTAAATATCCACATCAGATCCGATGGAAAGCTATTTAACCTGGCACGCCTTAAAGCCAAAATGAAGAGAGGACGTATCTTGTTTAGGGAACTGCTGTTAGCCGATGATGCCGCACTGATATCTCATTCGCAAGAAGGATTGCAGAGGCAATAACCAGCAACCTAGATTTAGAAACTGAGCTGACAAAAAGAATAGGAAAGGTTTCTGCAGCAATGGAAAAACTGTCCAAGCGCGTGTGGGAAAATACCAAATTGACTACGGCAACAAAAATCCTAGTCTACAATGCTTGCGTTCTGAGCACACTTCTTTAAGGCAGTGAGAGCTGTGCAACTTACATGCGTCAAGAACACAGATTAAATAGCTTCCACCTACGCTGCCTGCGACGCATAATTTGCATTTCCTGGAGGGATCATGTCACCAACCAGGAATTTTTTAAACTGACCAATATGCACAGCATCTATGCTCTCCTTCAACACAGAAGACTACGCTGGCTCGGTCAAGTCATTCGCATGCCAGATGGAAGAATCCCTAAAGACATCCTATACGCTGAGCTTGCAGAGGGAGTCAGACCCAAGGGCCGCCCAAGACTAACCTACAGAGATGTCTGCAAGCGAGACATGAGAGCCACGGGCATCGACCTAAGTATTTGGGAGATAGCCCAAGACTGGACAGCATGGAGACAGACTGTACGTGCCCTGTACAAACTTCATCGAGTGCAAAAGAAACGAAGCTGCATCAGCCAAAAGAAAGCTGCCCTGTCAGCTAGCCCTAGGACAGATTCATATACATGCACGAACTGTGGCAAACTCTGCGCTCCAGAATTGGCTTTATCAGTCACTCCAGACTTTGCCCCATCTTAAGACGTAAAGAAAGCCAGTAATTCATCTGTTAATCAGCTTACCGTATTGGTTCAACAAAAAGAATTAACGATAGTTTCTATTGGGAAAAGTCTGGATAAAGTTGATGGCTATGAGGGTGAATGCGGGGAGGTGACACCCTGAGCTAACCGCACCGGGTGACATCGACCCTAGTGACGCCACTGAAAACTTGTATTCACTCCCTCCCTCTCTCTCTCTCTCTTTTTATCCATCACCTATCATGTGGGAGGTGCCAAAAGCAATGTTTATTATGTGAGAAGGACGGCGTAGTAGGTGCTTTACGGGAGCGCATTTCATCCAGCTCAGAAGTTGACTCCTACTGACAAAGAGAGACAGAAAAGGAAAACTCGAAAAAAGACGACGAAAATAAAGCGTAAATTAACCAACGATTTAAGCGTGGCCAAATATCTTGCTAGGTCTTTGTATCCGTATGAAGTACTTACTGATAATACCTTAGAACAGACTTGCCTTCTACATTGTTAAAGTACGTAGTTAAGTTTCCCTTTCAGACCTTGCGATATATGGGGCAGATGATGTTAAGGTCATCTGTTTCTGTGGCTAACGGTAAACGAGCAGGGTTTCATGTGACCAGCACAACGACCAACCGCCTTTACTTTCCCCAACTAAAGTCAGGTACCCATTAGGTATCCCATTCTTCACCGAGATTCGAACCCAGGACCCCAGGTTCGGAAGCCGAGCGCTTAACCACTCAGCCACCGCGCCCCCCTTCGACATTGATTCGTAACAAGGTACTGTATGGGTCGGATCCATAGAGAATACAAACGTAGATGGAGGTTTATCTTATCTTATATATTACAAACAATACTTCAAAAAAAGAAGATAATAAAGTCCTACGCATTTCATTTTTATGTGTCAATCTTAAATCTGCTAAGTCGTTGGTTTTCCAGGCTGATTCAAATAACTCTATTAGAGGGAAGAATGAGCACTTGCACGAATTTGTTTTAGCGTATGGAATAAGAAACGTGCCTCTTTCTTTGCGTCTGTTTCAGTTTTCTACTATCTCTATATTTCAACAACTCAAGAAACTACCTTAGTTTTTCTCGAAGTCTAGGTGTCCCTGGGTTCTGCTGTAATTACAACCAAAAAAAACAACAACTTTATTTCAAGGTACATTTGACACGCTGGTCTCTTCTTTCAAAACTAAAATACTTCCGGTCATTCGCGCACACGTTCCAACTGACATATATCTGTAAAAATAGATTATACACACATACAATCATTCGTGACAGTGTTTTTCTAAGTATTTCATTAGGTTTTGTTTTTCTATTGTAAATTATGGTTTAATATTTTATGTATTAGGGCTAATGTACTTTTTATCCTTCTGTCCTGAAGTCTCTAAATTTTAATGATTTTACTAATGGTGTTACTCAAATCAAATTGGAATATTCGTTCGTAATTAAATCTCACTCCTCTATTTTGAATTTGTTTGTTCTAGTTTCTTTGTTGTTGTTGTTGTTGTTTTTTTTTAGTTGAGACAGAGAATGCATATTCTAATATTAACCTAAAGCTAAATTACATTTTAATTTCATGGTCCACACTCTAATCTCAAAATTGTATTATTAGTAAATATAAAATGAACAAGTTTACAAAGATAGTTTGTGTGGAAACACAAACTCAAAATCGGCCCCCGAAGTGGTCCACCCAGGCTTCGATATTTTCAGAAAGAACATCCGAATGAAATTATATCAAAGACAAATGAGAGATAAGAATGGAGAAAGAAGGTTGACAGATCTTGTGCAGTGCCCCAACGGTCCAGCAGATTAAAGGATAGGTGCAAGTGAATGCAAAGTTAGATGTGAACCTGGCCTAACTAGTTCCCCTTTCAGATGATGTAAAGTGCATCTGTTTTTGTGGCCTACGGTTAACGAGGGTGTCATGTAGCCAGCACAACGACCAACCGCCTTTACTTGTCCCCAACTAATGTCAGGTACCCATTAGAGCTGGGTGGACTCAGAGGAGCCCAAAGATTCCGAAAATCACTATCTTCTCCAGGATTCGAACCCGGGACCCCCGGTTCGGAAGCCAAGCGCTTTACCGCTCAGCTACCAAGGCTCCCCTGGCCTAACTGATGTCTTATAATTGATCTAATTGTTTTGAAAAGGCTCAATCTCTTATTCGAATCATTTCCGTAAGAAAAAAGAAAGGAAGCATGCAGAAGGCTGCCTGTTGTGAGAATATTGGTTGTTAACAGAGAATACTGGAAAGTACTTGTTCGGTTTATGAATGTTGACACTCAAGCTTGAAACCTACAAAAGAATAATGTTATCGCCACCTAATGTTCAGTGGAGCTTATTGCAACGTGTGGTTCGGTATCTACGGTAGGCATTGCATCGTTATGTGAAAATGCAGTTTACAAGATTACTATTCGTTTTAAATTATGTCTAACTTATAATGCATACTAAAGAGATTTTTTCTCTTTAAAATAAATAGTAAACATTTGTTTATGTGTAGATATAGTACTTAGTATAACAGAACTTACATAACTTAATACAATTATAAAAACAAAATGTTTTTACAAAAAGTCTACAAAAAAATAGTCCCCCCCTCCCAACTCCAAAGTTCTGGATGCGCTAGTGACCTAGATTTTATGAATTTTTAGCGGCCCTCGAAAGGGGAAAAGACGTTATTAGTTTTGTGTGAAATGTCTGTCCGTCCGTCCCGTTTAGATCTCGTAAACTAGAAAAGTTAGTGAAAATCTGACATTACGATATTTTAGACCATTCAAAGTTCTGATGCAACGCCTACTTTTTTCTTTTCTGAAAGCGAAAAATCTAATTTTTTAAATCACTTATGCAAGCAGTTTTTTCATAAAAATACACCACTTTTACAACTATTAACTATTAAACACTCAAACACTTGAGACTCTTTATTAGGGGGGACTACCGTATTCCATATTTTAACACATTTATGCTAACAGTTGTAGATTTATGCAAGCAGTTTTTTTAAGTGAAAAAGCTGGTATGCATTATAAGTTAGACCTAATTTAAAACGAATAGTAATCTTGTAAACACCATTTTCTTTAACATTTGTTATATCCCACAACAGTTATTCAGACTGTCTTTGTAACCTTGTCTTGAGTAGTGTACAGTACATGCGATTATTAAATTAAGTAGTTTTTATTTGTTTTAGTTTTATTGTTAAGCTTACTAACTTGCATTTTTCTGGGTAGAAAGACATACTCCAATTCGATTCCAATTTCTGTAATTCTTTTAATTATTTTATTTTAAATGTCAATATCTTGTATTGTTTCTATTGTTCTATATATTTTGCAATCGTCTGCAAATAATCTGAATTATGTTCCTGAACTAAAGCAATTTGGTAGATCATTTATATAAATTAGAAACAGTAGTGGACCTAAGACTGTTTCTTGAGGTACACCTGAGTTTACTATCATTGTGTTGATTTGGAAACATTTATTAATACATTTGTTCTTTTCGTGTTAGAACATACTGGATCCAACGATGAACTATTAATGGTAAAGTATTTTAGTTTTTTTAGCAGACTATGATGCTGAACTTTGTAAGCGTCTAAAATGGTTGAGATGATACGTTTGACAAATAAGAATTACAAATAAGAACTGAATATTTCTAGGCTATATTTTCGACCTCATTTATTGCTAATGCCAATTGTAACTTTCCATAGTATCCCATATTTTTGTTGCATTTTTTTCCTGCTTTAGGTGTCTTTACTTAAACGAAGAATTCGCTCAATCTCTATCTCTAGCACTGCGTGTCTTTCTCACCCCTTCTCTCTTTCATGAAGCCTCTTTCTACGACAATTCGTTCACTGACATTTCGTTCACCGACAAATCGTTCACGACTTTTCGTTCACGCGACTATTCGTTCACCAGACATTTCAATCACCCGACAATTCGTTCACGCGACTATTCGCTCACGGACTATTCGCTCACAGACAACTTGTTCACTGACAACTTGTTCACCGACAGTTGGTTCACGACAAATCGTTCTCGCGACAAATCGTTCACGCGACTATTCGTTCACGGCACGGACAAATTGTTCACAGACAAATCGTTCACTGGATAGTAACATATTGTTAATATTATATATTCTCGTCGCGTGTTTAATTTATTTACATTAAAACTTTTGTAGCTATTATTTCCAAAAACAAAAACTTTCTAGAGATCAGGTCTAATCCGAGTTTATTTAATTTCGTTGTTGTTGTTGTTAATATTTTGTTAATGAGGACAGAATGTGATAAAAATTATACTTAAAATAAAAAAACCGAGATCTTACAAGCTAGCTGAAAAATTTAAATGGACCCTCACTTTACTATAGGTAACATTTTTATTTTCACCTTTAATATACCTTTACACCCCCCCCCCCCTTTTTTTTTTTTTGTCATCTACCGGGAATCTACCCATTCATCTGGATACTCTAGTTAACACCTAGTGGAGTGCTAGACAGACTGGCTCTGGCTCCTCTGGAAGTAATAAAACTTTATTGGACATTGCCTATACACATGTTCAATCTGTTAACATTGAAAATATCTACAAGACATTAGTATAATACTTTCCATCAAGTTTAAAAGGAGTTCTATTTTATTTTTATTTTAGTTAACTTGTTTCTATATGTGACCACCGATTGGTAAATTAATTTGATTGCTTGGACTTCAATTACAAATTTATTGAAACAATTGTTTTAGTTGTATTGCGATAAATTTTTAATTTTTTGACAGGGAACAAAAATATTTTCTAGTATTGTATATGTAATTAGTTGTTTTTTTTTTTTTTAGATGTGTTAATCGATAAGTATTAACCTTAGATCTGTATGTAGTATGTTACGTTCAGAGTTGAACAGTGAAACCATATATTGTACCAAATCTAGTAGGCCTACCATTGTTAAAAATCTAAATTATCTCTCGTAAAAACACTGAAAGGATTGTTGAAAAAATACTAGTGTGTCTGAGCTAGCCAGGAAAACCAGTGACTTGGCAGAATGCATGACGCGTAGGGCGTAATAATCTTCTTTTTTGAAGAAACGTCTGTATTATATAAGATAAGATTTGTTTTTGTTAATAAGATATCAATAAAATGGGTATGTTAATTAAACATCTGGACCGCTATTAAGAAGATAAGCAAATATGGGTAGGTCGAACTAGACTACATTATGGACATGAGTGTAAAAGAAGGCCTACATGTTGAAAGTAAAAATGTTACCTATAGTAAAGTGAGGTCCCATTTAAATGTTTCAGCTTGCTTGTAAGATCTCTTTTTTCTTTTCAGTATAATGTTTTATCACATACTTTCCTCATTAACAAAATATTAACAACAAACAAACAAAAATTTACAAAGAATTTCGGATCAGGCCCGATCTCTAGCAATTTTTTGTTTTTGGAAATATCCAGTGAACGATTTGTCTGTGAACAATTTGTCTGTGAACGAATTGTTAGTGAACGATTTGTCGCGTGAACGATTTGTCGTGAACCAACTGTCGGTGAACAAGTTGTCGGTGAACAAGTTGTCTGTGAGCGAATAGTCCGTGAGCGAATAGTCGCGTGAACGAATTGTCGGGTGAACGAAATGTCTGGTGAACGAATAGTCGCGTGAACGTAAAGTCGGGAACGATTTGTCGGTGAACGAAATGTCAGTGAACGAATTGTCGTGTCCCCCTCTTTTACACTTCTCTCTTTCATGGTGTCTCTTCTTCACTTTTCTCTTTCATGGTGTCTCTCCACCCCGAGACATGACGTTAAAATGCGCTCCTCTTTCCTTAGCACTTTTGGAGCTCAAAAGTGCACTACTTCTTTTCTATCAATATGTCTGCCTCCACTTTTTCTTAGTCTGCATTCACAACCCATCACTCTGTCTCCTTATATTTATAATCTCCCTAGGTCTTAGACCATTCCGCTTGCCGTGGACTGCGACGGGTAAGGGGGGATAAAGAGATCCTGGTATTTGAGTAGGTAACTATCCGAGGATAAACCACCACAACATATTACTTCGGCTGTAAGTTCCTCTAGACCTGGGGCCCAGATGGTCCACTCTGGGTCAACCGGCTGGTCACGCTAAGCTACCAGCATAGGTCGAAGAGGGCAGAAGCTGGAGGGTCAATCAGATTTATCGGACACATGTCCGATGAGGCAGATGACTGAGTATAGCATCTGTGTAGCCCTGGCGGGTTCATTCTGAACATCTGAATGGCTCGTCCCCTTGTTGGACTCGATGGCGGATGGGGAGCACAGGTGCCTAACTACAACAAATATCTATGGACAAAAAAATAAAAAAAAACTACTTGCCCCAGATTTGTGTCTGGGCAAGAGAGGCCGCGTAGACGAAAAAAAGGAGGCCGCCACAAGAAGCTGTACTACCTGGCCATCATTTCTGGTGGTCAGGTGCACAGAAGAGGGGAAAAGCCTGACAAAGATGAGCCCTTTTCTCATCTACAAGAGACTTAAGTCAGTAGGTGGAGAACCCAAGGGTGTATCTAAGCTGCACAATTCATCGGAACTTCTCGTAGAAGTTGATAGAAAGTTGCACTGTGATCTCCATGTGAAAGTCATGCCACACAAGAGTCTGAACACCAGCAGATGTTTAATCAGCTCTAGAGACCTGCTGGAATGTTCCGAGAAGGAAATAGTGGAGGGAATTGAAGGAGTCACCCATGCCGGCGCATTACCAGGCGCAGGGATGGTGAGGAGGTCAAAACCGCCACTATTATCCTCACATTCGGAATTAGGACACCGCCAGAGTATGTGAAGGCAGGATACCTACGAGTTCCAGTGAGGCCCTACATACCTAACCCCATGAGGTGCCACGGCGCGGCAGTCTGCAGGAGGAACACTGTGTGTGCCAGATTTGCTGGAGAGGGTCATGAGGACAACGGCTGCACAGCCCAGTTCAAATGCCCTAACTGTAACGCTGGTCACTCAGCCTACTCAAAGGACTGCCTTGCGTGGAAACAGGAGGTTGCCGTGCAGGAGTACAAGGCAAATAATTGATGTACTTTCAGCGAAGTCGGCTGTATTGGCCCTACGCAAGAGCCAATTAGGCTTGACAAAGACTTACGCCCAGGCTGTGGTTAAGATAGGAAAATCCATAGCTACACAGACGGACACATTGACCCCACCACCTCCTCCTCCTCCTCCTCTAACTCAGAAGAAAACACCACCAAAGAATACACCTCCAAAGAGACAAGAAAGCCCTGCTGTGCTCGCTGATGAGAGCATGGAGACTGAGCAGCATGTCAAAACGGGAGAACCCGGAGACATTATGTCTGACTCAGAATGTCCTCAAAGTACCCAGCCAGACATCCCAACCTCTATTGAATTAGAGGTTGACCAACTCCCTAAGGGGAGAAATCAAATCAAAGAAGATACTCGAAGTGAGGGAGAAGGGAATAGCCTTCGCTCTAACCGGAGGGATCTCCTCTCTCCGGAATGGACTTCCCCCAAAAGGGGTGTGTCCTCCTCTCCATCCAAACCCAAGTATAAAAAATACAAAAATGACTGGAATAAAGGGAAATCCCTCCGGGGGCCTCCTAAGCCCTAATAGCTCTAAGTAGGTTACTTAGCTATAGTATTTTATGTATCTAGGCCATGTTGACAATGTTGACATGAGAAAAGATCGAAAGGATTTAGATCTAGATCTAATTTTAAGAACTAAACTTTGCACTTATAGTTGTTGTTTTTTTTGACACATGAAAATACAAAATATAGTTTTGCTTTAACACATGAACATACTAATTATAGTCCATTCATTTCATATTTTAATCAAATTAAAATTCAAATTTGTTTTTCTAAAGCATTTTTAGTACATTCGTTCGCTGTTCGTTAAAGCTGCGTAGCCGTGTTGATATAGGCTTATATTCATTCATGAAAAAAGGTCACGCATGCGCACCACAGAATAAACTCTATAAAAGTCAATTATTAACTCTAGATTAGTCTAGATCTAGATCTATGTCTACCTCAAGATCTACTTTATACTTTAACACATGAACATGCAAAATAAAGTGTATTCATTTAAAATTTTAATCAAATATTGTAGGCCTACAAGCAAATGTTTTAATTTGAAAAAATGGATATAAGTAGATTAGCTATTTTGATTTGATGGCTTCATTCATACTATTTTTACATTTACACATTCGCTTTATTTATTACATTATTATTTCATTTAAATGTTTTAAAAACACTCTCAGTGACTATATCGACAGTAATACGCACGGGTAAAATATGTCTAGTGTTTAAATAAAATTCAAAATTTGGCAAACGATAATGGTTTCAATGTTCGGACTCCAAAACAGTTAGCATGAATTTTCGTAATTCAAGGGGACTCCATCCAGACCCTGCACTATTTTTACTCAAAAAGAATATCCCTGTTGTGAAAACTACAAAATTTTAGGCCTTACCCTGGATTCCAAATTTAATTTTCTCCCCCACATTAAGGAACATAAGAACAAATGCCAAAGGTCAATAAACATACTCAGCAATACGGACTGGGGAGCTGACAGAGATACCTTGCTGCTGCTATATCGGAGTCTAATCCGATCCACGTCAGACTATGGATCCATAATATATGGAGAAGCTAGGAAATCTTATCTAAAAATACTAGAGCCCATACAAAATGCTGCCCTGCGTCTCTGTCTCGGCGCGTTTCGTACATCACCAATCCCAAGTCTCCACTTGGAGGCTGGAGAACTCCCCATGGACATAAGAATGCAAAGGCTCACAATGCAGAATCTAGTCAAGCTAAAATCCAACCCCACTAACCCTGCTTTCGACTCCATATTTAACCCTACAGATGTAGAACTATTCAATTGAAGGCCTAATGTCATACAGCCGTTAGGCCTTCGAATGAGAGAACCCATCCAAAATTTAACCCCACCCATTGACCAAATCTCTAAAATAGAAATCTCACAGAGCCCTCCTTGGTTGATGAATAAACCCAAATTAAATGTATACCTCCTTAATTTCAAAAAAGAAAATACAGACCCAAGCGTGGAAGCACGACCACGTCCAGACTTAGGATTGGCCACACCTACATCACGCACTCCTTTGTGCTGAAGAGAGAGGAGCCCCCACTTTGTGAGTACTGTGACTCTCGTCTCACCGTGGAACATATCCTCATTAATTGCCCCAGATACCAGGATATTAAGGGAACATTTTTTAGAGCGCACAACTTAAAAACACTGTTCGATAGTGTCGACCCTGGAAAGGTACTGGGCTTTGTCCTGGAGGTGGGGGTATCTACGAAGATTTGATTTCTGAACTTGTGAACATATAATATTTAAAAAATGATTTTTACTAAAATATTAAAATTTCACTACCTTTACTATTTTAACTGTGAATAGACCTTGTTTTTAATAACTTAACTAAATACAATCTAGCTCTTGTGGTATAAAGATAGAGTAAACTTTTAGGGATTACGGGCACGACATGGCCTAAAGTGTGCCGATGTGCTAAAAAACAGAAAAAAACTCATACTCATGGTGTCTCGCCTTTACTTCTATCTTTCAAGGTGTCTCTCTTTCACTTCTCTCTTTCATGGTGTCTCTTTATTCAATGCTATCTTTCATGCTGTCTCTTCTTAACTTCTCTCTTTCATGGTGTCTCTCTTTCACTTCTCTCTTTCATGGCGTCTCTTCTTCACTTCTCTTTTTCATGGCGTCTCTTCTTCACTTCTCTCTTTCATGGTGTCACTTATTCACTTGTCTCTTTCATGGTGTCTCTCCTTCACTTCTTTCTTTCATGGCTTCTCTTCTTCACTTCTATCTTTTATGGTGTCTCACCTTCACTTCTTTCTTTCATGGCTTCTCTTCTTCACTTCTATCTTTCATGGTGTCTCTCCTTCACTTCTTTCTTTCATGGCTTCTCTTCTTCACTTCTATCTTTTATGGTGTCTCTTCTTCACTTCTTTCTTTCATGGCTTCTCTTCTTCACTTCTTTCTTTCATGGCTTCTCTTTTTCACTTCTATCTTTGATGGTGTCATACCTTCTATGTTTTCTATCCTCCCTTGCCATTTTTTTTTTCATCCTTTGTTTAATACACATTTTTGTTTTTATTCACTATTAATCTGATTTTTTTTATTTTGTTATAGTTGTCGAGATAGCCCTGACGTCATCACAGTTTACGATGGTCTGGATGAAAGTACTCCAGTAATTGGACAATTTTGTGGCGTACACAACTCTGAAGAAGTTATATCGACAGGAACCACTTTGATAGTCACATTTGTATGTGACGATCGCAATCAAAAACAAGGTTCAGTAGCTTCTATAATAAAAATGTGTCTTGTTTAACAATAAAAAGGTACCTTTTATAAAGAAGAAACTAAGAGATTTTAATCTTACACACATAGACGACCTCCAATGGGCCGATGTTTGGTAAGCAATACGGGTCAAAAAGCTTCATTATTAGTTAACATGAAAAACATGAGGGTGAAATAAGATTACATAAGCTTTTTTCCTTTTCTTTTTTGAACAAATGACGATTGTGATATATGAAAGGCGTGACCTTATAATGGGTATATATAGCTATTAAAGAGCAGCCATGTGATCTAGAATGTAAAATTCAACATACTACTAATGAGCACCCATTTGACCTTAAGGTGTAGAACTAAAATGAGCAGTCAACGATTGTTTTGTAACGAGTTCTCATGTGACATTTACTTACTATTAGGTCATAGATTTCAGCTGTACCTGTACGTTCGTCCAGCTGTTAACCGTTCCCTACTCCTACTTTATAGGGTAACAATTGTAGCTCCTAGGTGTATGCAAACTCATAGATTTGATCAAGTTACAGATCAACATAAATACATGCAGGCTTTATTTACTACAAAAGTCATAATAAATTTATAAAGAAGTGGCCGAATGCTCATGAGCCTTCTCAACAAGAACAAACAAAAAAAAATACTTTTAAAAAGATTATATAAGGAAAGAACTGCACATTTACACCATATATCTAAATATTGTAAGTTTCAACTTGATCTCAGAATGGGAAGTGGGAGAAATAAAGTGTATAAAATATGTACCAGACAGATAGACGGAGTGAGTGGATTTAAGCTTTGTAAAAATTATACCAAAATTGTATTACACTTCGTTTAAGTAATGTACTACAAAAATAAACAATCCCTAAGGGCTTGGACACACTGTACGGTTTTGCCCTTGACTGAAAAATACCATACCTCTGCACATGTGAAGAACTGTTTGAGAGGTTTCACATTACGCCTTGATGCCGAAAAGACCGTGCGGCGCTTTGAAACAGACAGACACACAGACAGACAGAGTGAGTTGACATAAGCTTTTGTAAAAGTAACGTACTTTTGTGTTTTCCCTACCTGGTAGAAACTTTAAGTTGAGACTTTCCTGAGTAGTATTCTCTTTGGACCAGTTTAGATATTCCTGAGTAGTATTCTCTTTGGACTACCATAAACTGGACAATTTCAAAACATTAGAATCACAGTCTTTGATAAAATTTTCATGTCAAAATACATACAACTATACTTGGAATTTGCTATCGCCTTTAGAACCACAGAAATATTTTTGGTAGTAGAATTTATTGTACTGCCCACGTCATATCCGGTTCTTTCTGTGGTCCTACCGTAGCTTATGAAATCCTAAAGCTGCACACACAAGATGTACCATCGTAAGCCAAAAAAAAGAAAAAAGATTTTACGTTCCTCTTGTCATTGCTGTAATGGAAGTAACGCCATATTATATTATTAGCAGTACATACCAGCTACGCTAGTTGATTTGTTCAGAGGCTTTATATTGTTTATTATGGCGGTGTGACAAGTCAAAAGCTTGCTGTCAGAGTCGCTCAAACTTATCACAGCATTAATTATTATTTATTATTATTTATTCATTTTAGTTTAATTATTTCCCCGTTCTATCCCCAATTTCTTCACTCGCCCCACCTTTTCCTCCTCAGGCTAGACTTCAACCACATTGGAGATAGCTAGGCCGCGTCCTTTCACTTAACTCCCTTTGATCGGGGAAAGATAAACACACAGTCTCTTTGGTCTTACCCGCCGGACGTCTGACGGTCGCAGTTGACACCACCTTGGGTGGAATGCAAGTCAATCTTTCTTTCCCCCCCCCCTCTCCCACGTCTCTCTTTGATCAAAGAGATCACTCGGGTCAACACGCCTCGTGACACTCCAAGGTGCGACTCTTGGCAGACTCTACCCACGTGAATTAGCCTAACGCATTTACTGTTTCCGCCCACCTTCTTCCAGACCTTTATAAGGTAGAATAAGGCGGGACAGATACTCTCTTTCACTTCTCATTCTAGCTGACCAGTCGAGTCTGGATTATTTCATTTATTCTTGCTCTTAGAGGAATACCTGGTGGTAAGCCGAACTTAATCACAGTTCCACTTGATTACTTTGTGTATATTTCTCACTGGATATTATCATGTGTATTTTATTATATTTAATTAGTGCATTGTGTATTTCTCACTGTCGTAAGTAGAAACATAAACATGGCATATGTATGTATTTATGTATGGCATTAATCTATAAATGCTACGTTGCTCAATTGATCGTTGATGCATCCATTTATATATTTGTACATCTTATTTTATTCCCTTTATCTCGGCTGACCGCCGTGATAATTTTACTAGCGCACTAATACTTCGCTTAGAAAAGATATATGAATTATCTCCCCTTTATTCATTCTACTTTGACGAGAGTTGCGCCCCTTGAACGGACACTCTCCTTTCAAGCTCACTCCATTGTTCTCGGCCGACGGTCGTATGTAAACAAACCATCATGGTCGCTGACCACCACCCATTTCTCCCCCCCCCCTTTTTTTCTCTTCCAACTTGTGTTGTATATTTGAGATTATTATTTCCCCTTTTATGTACATTTTTATATTGCTACTATCGGCCATCTATTTTCCAAACCCCATTTGTAATCATCTCCCCATTGTGCTCTAAAGTAATTTTACCAATGTGACGAATGCACCTCAGTCGAGGGCATCGATAAGATGCATGAGAGACATGTCCTAACTTGTCTTTTATTTATCCGCAGCCTCCCTCAGGTGTCTGCCTATTTATTTGCCATTGTCTGCCTATTTGCTGTTTAGTGTCTACTCGACACTACTCAACTATTTTTTGGATCAACTGCCTATTGCCTTTGCACTTAGTGCTATTCAGCACTGCACTACTGCCTACTTGTTATTGAGTATCATCTACTGCCTACTTGGATCTACTCAACGATTTACTTGGTGCTATCGGCTCTACTTGCCTGCCTATTTGACAGTCCACTTGTCAACCCATTAGGCACGACGTCCCTATAGACATCATAGCTCCGCCTGAACTCCGCAACTCACTGGACTTATCCTGCTAACTACGCTGCCCACGTCAAATCAGCTCTGCCCGCAGTACACGTGTGCCCACGGTAGCCGGCCACCCGCCCTACTGTGCCCTCTACATATATTAGAACTTTGGATTGAGACTCCACAAGAACTGTATCACCGGCGTCCCTCTACCCGCTAGAGTGCCACCTCCAGCTGCAGAACCTCAAGCTAGGACACAGCCAGCTGCGACCCAAGCAGGACAACCAGCTAAGTTCAGAAGACAAAGTGACATACTCTCTTATTAAGTGCAAGAGTGATGATTAAATATAGTATTGATTAGAGATAGATGCAAACCCTCCCCCTTTTTAAACTTCTATGTAAATATTTATGTAAATAAATATTCTTCAATTTTTAACTTTGTATCTCTCTTTCATTGCTTGTCTCGTTGCGTGCCTACTCCCGATTTATATGCTGACGGGTTGGTGTGTGATAATTTCAAAAATAACCATCCCCTAGTCATTAAACCAGCCAAATACACGTCACTTTCGCTAACCTGTCACAGGCGGTAACATGACTTCCTTTTTATTTTAAGTTTCAGTAAACGGGCCAGATTTTAATGATCCCCTAATCTTCTTTTTTATCCTGTTGATTATTGAATCTGGTACAATGAAATCTAGTTTTTTAAATCTTAAGGGAAGTGATGTATGGTATTAGACAGCGTAAATATTTCTAAAGACCATCAGTTGCAAGCCTAGAGAAAAAAGTACATTTTCCGATGGCCCTAATTGAATGCCATATTCCTGTTTCACACTCTACGTTTATTTTGGTATTGTGTCCTCTAAATAAAAAATATCAATTTAGTTTTATTGATAGTAATCGTTTATTTTACTCCTTTTGACTAGCCAAACGAGAATGCTAAAAATATCAGTCCTTGCTACCTCTTTCTCTCTAAAAAAAATTTAATAGATTCTAGATCTAGATTTATCTTTTTGATGCTAATAGGATAAGTTTTTTTTTATTTATTTTTATTTAGCTTCTAAATGGGAGCGGAAGTGACGCAAGACATTTTTTTAAATTCGTCAAGGTTAAAAGAAATATTTTTTAAAAACTAACAGAAAGTCCTATTTTTTTTTTGGCTACTACTATTTATACCTAGCAGTACGCACAGGCTAAGCAGTTGTTTTGTTCTCAGACTTTCTTTTGTTTATTATGGCCGTAACATCCCCTTTATTTTTTTTTAATAAACGTGCTCATTTTAACGATCAACCTAACACACTTTTTTAGCCCATGAATTAGTATAACTGTTACAATGAAATTTTACGGCCCGATCTCTCTTACCTTCTCTCTCTCTCTCTCTCTCTCTCTCTCTTTCGCTCTCTGGAACACCCATTTAGATGGGGTTTTTTTAAGCTGCACATCGTAATATCTCCCACATAGACTTTTGACTTGATTTGATTATACCCGCATCACGCAACCTTTGGACAGAATTCTCAACCATATCTTCCAGTATTGGAATGCCTAGATGAGCTTGCGAGCCTTGGTGATCTCAAAAAAGCAATAAACTGCATGAAAAATAGAAAATCTCCAGAGAGTGATGGTATCCCAGCAGAAGTAGTTAAGATCAACGAAACACACCTGCTCCCTGAACTCTATAATCTCCTCTGCCGCTGCTGGGAAGCAGGTCATATCCCACAGGACATGCGTGAAGCAAATATAGTCACAATATACAAGACCAAAGGGGATCGGAGTGACTGCAACAGTTATAGGGGTATCTTTCTCCTCAGCATAGTTGGCTAATTCTTTGCTAGAGTGGCACTATACAGGCTGCAAGTGATAGATTCTAGAGTCTATCCAGAGTCTCAATGTGGATTCAGGAGTGGTAGATCCACCCCAGGCATGATATCCTCTCTACGACTATTGCAGGAGAAATTGAGAGAGAGACAGACCCTTTTACTTCGTTTTTGTTGATCTGACTAAAGTCTTTGACATGGTCAGCAGAAGTGGCTTTTTCAAACTCCTAAGGAAAATAAGTTGCCCTCCCAGACTACTAAAGTTCATTGAGTTCTTTCACGAGGAAACAAAATGTACTATCAAATTCAATGGAGCCCTATCAGCACATTTTGAGGTTAGCTGTGGAGTCAAGCAGGGATGTGTGCTCGCACCTACTCTGTTTGGCATATTTTTCTCCTGCCTACTGCATAATGCGTACAACGACATCAACGAGGGTGTATTTCTCCATACAAGATCCTCTGGAAAACTGTTTAATGTATCAAGGCTGCGGCTAAAACCAAGTTTAGGAAGATTAGGGAACTCCTGTATGCTGATGTTGCAGCTATTGCGGCTGATTCTGATACTCAGCTTCAGTCCCTGGTTGACAAACTATCTGCTGCTTGCCAGAAGTTCGGCTTAAATATTAGTCAAAGCAAGACTAAGATACCAGTTCAGAACACAAATACAGCACCTCACGTAACCATTAATGACCAACCACTAGAAATTGTTGACTATTTTTGCAATCTTGGCTCCATCTTATCCAACGATGCTCTACTAGATAAAGACATCAACAACATAATAGCCAAAGCAATGGGCACCATGTCACGGTTGCAAAAAAGAGTGTTGGACAACATATTGCTGTCTAACAATACTAAAGCCTTAGTCTACCGGACCTGTGTGATGAGCACTTTGCTATACGGAAGTGAAACATGGTTAACCTACTTATGGCAGGAAAAGAAGCTAAATGTCTTCCACCTCCACTGCCTAAGGCGGATCTTTAAAATATGGTGGCAAGATAAAAAAAAACAATGAGGAAGTGCTACAAAGAGCCGGATGCCAGGATATCCGCTGTGTTATCAGTAGCAGACGCCTTGGCTGGCTTGGCCACGTACGTAGAATGCCAATAGGTACACATCCACAAGACATTCTGTATGGCGATCTAAAAGAAGACAGGAGAGCCGCTGATCGCCCACTTTTACGATATACGGATGTATGCAAACCTCAACACACATTTTGTATCCAATCTTGCGAAAATCCGGGGGCAAGGGAAAACTCCAACAGAATGGAAACTAGTGAAAATGCCTAAAAGGAGACATATCCCAATGCAACAACTGCCGTGGAATCATGCTTCTCTATTCCCAGCAAAGTCCTAACTCGCATTATCTTGAATAGATCAAAAGAAGCACTAGACAAAAAACTACGTAGAGTACTAGCAGGATTCAGACAAGACAGTTCATGCACAGAACACATAGCCTTAGAGCAATCCGTGAAATGGCAGTTCTCCCTGAATTGAATCTTTGTTGACATCGAAAACGCATTTCTCAGTGTAGACAGAAGTCATTATGGTATACCAGACAAATTTATCACGATTATCCAGAATCTATATGAAGACTCCGAATACCTAATAATCCACAATGGAAAGCAAAAAAACTCATTTGAAATAAAGACAGGAGTGAGGCAGGGGCTGCATGCATTCTCCAACAATTTTCCTATTGGTTATAGACTGGATTATGAGAAGGTCAACTGATGGCAATACAAGCATCAATGGAAAAAACAGCTTGATCTGGATTTCGAAGATGACATTTGTCTCCTGTCTCACAAACTACAACACGCTCAGACGCAGATGTCAAAAATCGAATCAAGGCTTGAAAATCTGGAGCCCAAAAGCACTTTGTCTAAAAGAAACAACGCATCTTCAACACAAATGTAATTCAATTCTTTTATATGGTGCAGAGAGTAACAAATAGCAACACGAACAAGTTCCTAACATTCACTAACAAATTTTTGCGTCACATAATTGATGTTAGATGGGCTAATAAAATTGTAAACTATAGTTTTGGGAAAAAAACAGCAAACACTGATAGAGCAAGCAATAAGAAAACGCAAATGGGTTTGGGTTGGGCATACATTGCAAAAAACAGAAAGCATTGCAAAACAGGCCCTAGACTGGAACCCACATGGGAATAGAAAGGCCAGAAGACCAAAGCAAACATGATCAGTACACCAAGGGGCAAAAATGGAACGATGGACATCGACCCAGCTGAGGGGAATTACCCAGAAAAAGAATCCGAAAGCGAAGTGCTGTTGTGTCTCTATGCTCAACTGTGAGTGAAAAGAATTAAGAAAAGAAGTGGTAGTGTTAACCCTAGCCAAAACACTAAACCTATCACAAATTTTAACCTAAAACTCTCACTTACACTTATCAATATAAGCCTAACCTAAATCTAAACCTATCAGCAAGCCCAACCTAACCATATCACTAAACTTAAAACCTAACTTTAAACATAGTAACAGGCCCTAAATCTATCACTAAAGGTACTAAGCCTTAATCTAATCCTAAAGCTATCCCTTACCTTAAACCTGACACTAAAGATAACCTAAACCCAACTCTAGGGCCTAATTAGTATTTTAAAAAGAAATTTCCCTAAGGCGGTATATAGTTCAGTGACACTTGTTTTTTATTTTTATTATTGAGTTCTGAGATGGCGAGTTACTTCGCTTCAGAACATCCCAAACGACAGGGGGCGTTGCTTCCAGTCCAATGATGAACATAAAAGAACGTAAACAATAGTTTTAGCTTAATAATAATTGACGATGGTACTTTTTGAAGTAGGTGTATGGGCTACGGTAGGACTACAGAAAGAACAGGATCGGTGGTACAATATGTACTATTACCAAATTTTTTATAATTAAAATATATTGATCCAGTCTTAAAAGTAGAAGCAAGACTAATATGTTTTCAATAGCATCTAATTAGTGAGGAAAATTGGCAGTACTTTTAAATGCAGACGCAAATACTTATCTTATGAAATACAGACGTTACTTCGAAAAAGAAGATGCACACATTAATTTCTTGAACTCTTCAGTAAATGCGAAAATGCCCGAAGACGTAGAGTCAGTTCAAGATAAATATTTTCTCGTTCCCTTGCCAAATTAAAATTAATTTCTTTTTTTTTTTTACTTTGAAACAATTATAAAGGTTATACTATTGTTTTCCCAATGTAGCCAACTATTTTGTAATTTTTTTCCCAACGATATACAGCAACTATCAAATTTCTAGGAAAACCGATAGAGCCGGTGTTCAAGTTCCACCCAGTAAGGTTTTTCCCACTCAGAAGTCTCCACGAAGTTACGAGTTGAATAGAGGTATTGCAAAAAAGAGCTCTGCAAGTACTTGAAAGTTCATTGTCTAAAAATTCTAATTCTCTATACAAGGTTTATCTCCCTTTATCTTAGGGCTAGTAGTCTAAACAAAACTAAATGAAATGAAATTATAACTTATTGGTAAAATAATGTTGTTGTTTTTTAATTTAAATTCATAATTGTGCAAACTTTCAACTTGATTCGAGAAAGTGAAGTGGGAGATTCCAACTCGAAAGACAGTCAGACGGAGTGAGTTAAAGTAAATATAGATTTTGTAAAAAAAACAAAAAAAACATTATCATTATTGAAATACGAGGTCATCCTTATATTCTTCATGCTAAAACAATAGTGAAACCTGTTTTTTGACATGCATTTTTTACCAAATAACAGACTAACTTGTGATTTAAAATTATTGTATCCCTAATATGTTGCTTATTAAAAATTGTCTAAATCATTTATTTTTTTCAGGCTTTTCTGCAAGCTATGAATTCATTAATAAGCATGCATCAAAGCAAATCAAATCTATTAAAAATGAATCCAGTAAGTACTTCAAATCAACATCAAAGAGTTTAACAAGCGAAATATTTTTAAAATGTAAAAAAAAATAAAAATTATGGCTTTTATATAGCGCTACTTTCATGCTAAGAGCATGCTCAGAGCGCTTTGGTCCTATCTCAGTTGTGGACCAGTGGGGGGGGGGTGTAGCTAGGAGAAGGTTTTTCCGTGCTGCCTTTAGGCGCTCAGTAAACACAACTCTGCCCGACTCGGGTGTCAAACCTCGAGCCCCCTTCATTGGTAGCCAAGCCAAATTAAGTTCAATCGCACTTAGACTCACGACCACGCTTCTCACAGAAACAATTAAGGGGAAGAACTGCAAAATCACTGCCATATATTTCAATACTCCCTTTTTCTATATAATACAAAATTAATTAAATACCACTAATTGGTTGAACCTAGGCAAAATTAGTTATTTTATATCTATACCAAAACATAGGGGTTTTCTTAATTGGTTATATGGTTTTTCCATCTTAGTCTATCTATCTTGTAATTCTTAACACCTAATTCTCTAAGCTAGGCTTATCTACCTTTAGCTTATGACGTTTTAAAAAATATATTCTATATAAAGAGAAAATGAACTAATTAGGACTAATTCCTCAAATAATTGTATCGATTCACGTGTTGTTAGGGACAATGTGCAAAGTTTCAACTTGATCCGAGAATGGGTAGTGGGAGAAACAACATACTAATATAAACATGTACACAATGCATACCAGACAGACAGAGTGAGTATATAGAGAGCTTTATAAGATAAGAATTAGAAACGATGAAGTTATAGCTTGGGAGTTCAGTGAAAACATTGTCAATGGGTAAGTGGTATTTATTTGTTTTGTATTTTTGTGTATCATTTTTTTCTGGGTGAAAAGACATGCTCCTATATAACTCCCTTTACTGTAAACGATCTAATTCTCTTTGTAAAATTAATGTATCTTGTGTTGTTTTTTATTGTTCTATATATTAAGCAATCGTCTGCAAATAATTTGACTTTTGTTCCTGAACTAATGCAGTTTGGTTAATCATTTATGTAAATTAGAAATAGTATTGAACTTAAGACTGTTCCTTGAGGTACACCTGAGTTTAATCTTATTCGGTTGACATAGAGCCATTTATTATTACAGTTTGTTCTCTCCAGATAAGAAAATCTTGAATCCATAGATGTAGAGAATCTGCAATGCCAAAATATTGTTTTTAAGCAACCTATGGTGTTGAATTTTGTCAAATGCGTTATAAAAATCTAGTAAATAACATCTATTTCTGCATTTAATATCTTAGCACTTTGCTAATTGCATTTTCTATGTTTAAATAATTGAATAATTTTTAAATCATCTAATCGTATTTTAAAATAATAATACGCATTAGTAATATAAATTTCTTTAGTTTCTTCTAAGTAGACTAAAATGAGAAATTAAAAGATGTCAAAACATTGTTTACACTCTACGGCAAAAGAAAAACAAAATAAATTCATAAATTGTTAAATGCTGCTCTTATTTTTGAAATAGTTTTGTTAGTATTTTCGTAAATACAAAATCAATATAATAATTTTCTAATCAGCTGGTTTAGCTTATATATATATATATATATATATATATATATATATATATATATATATATATATATATATATATATATATATATATATCCAAAGAATAATTTGTCAAATCTGCCGATAAAGCGAATCAAAGTCTACACATATTCTAATTGTACGCGTTTTTAGTGCACCTGCCAAGTTTGAGCTTTTCTTCTTTTAAATTATCTTATATTCAGAACAAATGCCGAGAGGCCCACTGAGGCTTACCTGACACGTTCAAACCCATGGGAGGACAATAAAAAGAGACCGAAACTTGTTATTAGCTTTATCAATATATAAACAAGTGGTTCCTTCTTAGTAGTCGTAATTGCATTGTTTACATAATAGAAACTTTTTCTGTCGCCTTTCATACTACACAATTTGAAACATCTTTTATATTTCAACTCTTTACTATTACAATTAAGTTGTACAAAGCATGCCCACTTAGACTGTCGTAATTAAACATACAAAACTCTTAAAAGAACAAGACTAAAATTATATTGATAACAGGCGAATACAAATATTATTCCGAGAAATTTATATTATTAATAAAATAATTTAAATCATCAATTAACACTTTGACTAAAGCAGTTGTAGTCATTCTATAGAATGCCTAGGTAAAGTAGGACATGGAGAAATCATTCTATAGAATGCCTAGGTAAAGTAGGATATGCTGGATTTCGCACTTTGCCGGTAACATATATATTGTAGTACTTCAGCCGCAAAGTAAAATGCTACACAGTTTGTTAGGACTGTGATGATTGTATTTGGTTATTTTTGTCTCAGTCTTTTCTTCCTACTTAAAGACTGAAGCGCCCACACGTAATTGTAGCTGTAATTACCAATATCTACTCATCTTAAGTTCTACCTAGTTGTTCTCTACCTAGTTGTTCTCTACCTAGTAGTTCTCTACCTAGTAGTTCTCTACCTAGTTGTTCTCTACCTAGTAGTTCTCTACCTAGTAGTTCTCTACCTAGTAGTTCTCTACCTAGTAGTTCTCTACCTAGTAGTTCTCTACCTAGTAGTTCTCTACCTAGTTGTTCTCTACCTAGTTGTTCTCTACCTAGTAGTTCTCTACCTAGTAGTTCTCTACCTAGTAGTTCTCTACCTAGTAGTTCTCTACCTAGTAGTTCTCTACCTAGTAGTTCTCTACCTAGTAGTTCTCTACCTAGTAGTTCTCTACCTAGTTGTTCTCTACCTAGTAGTTCTCTACCTAGTAGTTCTTTACCTAGTTGTTCTCTACCTAGTAGTTCTCTACCTAGTAGTTCTCTACCTAGTAGTTCTCTACCTAGTAGTTCTCTACCTAGTAGTTCTCTACCTAGTAGTTCTCTACCTAGTAGTTCTCTACCTAGTTGTTCTCTACCTAGTAGTTCTCTACCTAGTTGTTCTCTACCTAGTAGTTCTCTACCTAGTAGTTCTCTACCTAGTAGTTCTCTACCTAGTTGTTCTCTACCTAGTAGTTCTCTACCTAGTAGTTCTCTACCTAGTAGTTCTCTACCTAGTAGTTCTCTACCTAGTAGTTCTCTACCTAGTAGTTCTTTACCTAGTTGTTCTCTACCTAGTAGTTCTCTACCTAGTAGTTCTCTACCTAGTAGTTCTCTACCTAGTTGTTCTCTACCTAGTAGTTCTCTACCTAGTAGTTCTCTACCTAGTAGTTCTCTACCTAGTAGTTCTCTACCTAGTTGTTCTCTACCTAGTAGTTCTCTACATAGTTGTTCTCTACATAGTAGTTCTCTACATAGTTGTTGTCTTTGACTAAACACTATTAACATATATTGGCGCCATATTTGCATTAGCGACACGTTTAGAGTCTCAACCTAGATCTAGCTATAATAGCCTCTAATTTGGCGATGCACCCTACCTAAATCAGCAATTCGGCGTATGGGCAAACTGAGCTCTGGTCGGCAGCCAGTCTAGGAGAAGGTAACTCCGATATAACACCTACGCCTATCTGTTGACTAGTCGAAACTGAGTCGATACCTCTCAAAGTCGCCTGCTGGAATGTCCTTACACTGAAGGACAGCAACAAAAGTGAATGGCATTAGAGTTGGTTCGGCTAGATCTGGACATAGCTGCCCTTAGTGAGAGTCCTGTGCAAGGTGGACACTGCTGACAAACTTATTATGATGGGTGACTTCAACGCTCGAGTGGGAAACTACTACAGCGTCTGGCCAGGTGTCCTAAGTAGACATGGTATCGGCTGCTGCAACGATATAGGCAGACTTCTGTTGGAACTCTTTTTCTGAAGCAAAGTTTGTAATAACCAACACAATTTTTCAACAAAAAAGCAGTTTTAATAATGATAATAATAATAATCTTTATTATCCATAAGGAAATTTGTCTTACAATTTGTGCATTACACTAAACAAAACATTATAATTATAGAAATCCAAAATATACATTCACACCAGACTCACTCATAATTTACATGCGAAAAGTTTTATCAGATTGTTTCTATTAAATTATTTGATTGCCAGGGGAACAAAAGAGTTTTTGTGTCTATTTGTCTTTGCTATTGGTGTCTTGTATCTTTATTTCGAGAATCTTTTTAGCTTTTTTATGAATTTGTCTCAAACAGCTGCCCAAATGGAATTTGTTTTTTTGCCAATGATTTTACCAGCAGCATTTAGGATTCTATGAAGTTTTTTTTTTAATTTTTAATGTTCAGATTGCCATAGCAGGTAGTGATATTGAAACTTAAAATATTGTAGGTGTGAGCGTGATAAAACATATCCGACCCCAGACATACGATTAAAACTAGTAGACCCTAATGCAACTAAGCTTAGTCGTTCATCTAACGACCTTCAAATTCTAGCACTGGAGACCATTAATGCCTTCAAGCCCAGTAATATTTTTTGCATATACTGATGGGTCGGCATCGATAGATTCTGGAAGAGCAGGCTATGGAGCCTACATCGAGTTTCTTGGCTCTTACTCAGTCAAAATCTTTGGACCATGTGGTAGTGTTTGCAGTTTTGATGCGGAGACCATGGCAGTCTGTGAAGCCTTAAGGGTCATTGACTGTCAACTCGGCAAGGGACATTTGAGGGCAACACAAATTGTTGTGGTCACTGACTCAAAATCTGTACTACAGGCTTTCAAAGCCCTGGACCATGACCCCCCAATATCGACCGACACTGTCATCATGGACTCACACAACATAAAGCAGCGCTATGGAACCCCTGTAATAATGCAGTGGGTAGCGAACCGAGTCACATAGGTGTGACTGGCACACTATTGCAGACACCTTGGCCCACCAGGGAGGGCACATTCCATCAACTCACTCAAATGGAGTTTGATGATGATGATGATGATTTAATGATTTGATTGCCTGGGGAACAAAAGAGTATTTGTGTCTGTTTGTCTTTGCTATTGGTGTCTTGTATTTCTTTTGTGATGGTATCATGGTAAAATCACAAAATCCTGACCCAAACTGTGATTTTTGGCTGCCCCCCGAAAGGGGAAAAGGCGCTATTAGTTTTGTGCGAAATGTCTGTCCGTCTGTTCGTCTGTCCGGTTTGAAAATCCGACATTATATTTTAGTTAATTCAAGGTTCTGATGTAACGGCTACTTTTTTCTTTTCTAAAAGCGAAAAATCTAATTTTAAAATTACTTATGCAAGCAGTTTTTCATAAAAATACACCACTTTTACAACTATTCACTATTAATAGTAACAAACACTAGAGGCTCCTAAGCAGGAGAGAGGAAATGTCCCATATTTTTAACACATTTATGCAAATAGCTTTTGTTTTTTTTTGTTGTCAAGCTGTTTTATGAATGTTTGTCTCAAACAGCTGCCCAAATGGGATTTGTATTTAGCTAATGATTTTACCAGCAACATTTAGGATTCTAAGAAGTAATTGTGTAAAATTTCAGCTTGTTCAGAGAATAGATGTGGGAAAAATAACGTGCACATACTTTTTAAAAAGAGTAAGTTGATATAAGCTTTGTAAAAATGTGAACCTTTTTTACATTTTTACAACAAAAAAAATTTAACGATTTAGACTGTTTTTAGCGGCCTTCGAAAGGGGAAAAGACGCTATTAGTTTTGTGTGAAATGTCTGTCCGTCCGTCCCGTTTAGATCCCGTAAACTACAAAAGATAGTGAAAATCCGACATCACAATATTTTAGACCATTCAAAGTTCTGATGCAAGGGCTACTTTTTTTTTTTCTGAAAGCGAAAAATCTAATTTTTTAAATCACTTATGCAAGCAGTTTTTTAAAGAGAAAAAGCTAATTAGTATGCAATATAAGTTATAATTATAATATAATCTTGTATATAATCTTGTAAACTGCGTTTTCTTTTACATATTTATTTTGAAGAATTTTTTTTTTTTTTTTTTTTTTTTTTTAGGTTTCGTATAAGAGATTGAGCCTTTTCAAAACAATTACATCAATTATAAGACTTCAGTTAGGCCAGGAGAGGCGCGGTAGCTGAGTGGTAAAGCGTTTGGCTTCCGAACCGGGGGTCCCGGGTTCGAATCCTGGTGAAGTCTGGGATTTTCAACTTCGGAATCCTTGGGCGCCTCTGAGTCCACCCAGATCTAATGGGTACCTGACATTAGTTGAGGAAAAGTAAAGGCGGTTGGTCGTTGTGCTGGCTACTTGACACCTTCGTTAACCGTAGGCCACAAAAACAGATGCACTTTACATCCTCTGCCCTATAGACCACAAGGTCTGAAAGGGGAACTAGTTAGGCCAGGTTCACTTCTAACTTTGCATTCACTTGCACCTATCCTTTGATCTGCTGGACCGTTGGGGCACTACACAAGATCTGTTAACCTTCTGTCTCCATTCTTATCTCTCATTTGTCTTTGATATAATTTCATTCGGATGTTCTTTCTGAAAATACTGAAGCCTGCCTGGGTGGACCACTTCGGGGGCCGATTTTGAGTTTGTGTTTCCACAAAAACTGTCTTTGTAACCTTGTTTATTATATTCTGGCATACTTTTTTATTTTTAATGCTCAGATTGGCCATACCAGGTAGTGATATTGAAATTTAAAATATTGCAGGTGTGAGCGTGATAAAACATATCCAAGGCCTTTTCGCTAACATTAAACGAGGACATTTTCCTAAGTAATCGTAATCTTTGCTGCCCTTTTTTTGCTTACATAATCAGTATTTGCAGTAAAATGTAATTTTTTGTCTAAGATAGTACCAAGGTATTTAAAAGTTTGCACTATTTCAATAGTCTCTCCAGCAACACAAATAATATCATTTTCCTTCTTTTCCCTACGAAAATCAATTATTATTTCTTTGTTGTTGTTTTTTTTTACATTTAATAATACAAAAATTACATTTACAGTATTTTTTATTGTGTTCTATTTCTCTGAAATACTAATTGACGTCTGAGGTCTCTGAGAGCAGGGGAAGAAGAGCCGCATCATCAGCGAAATTTGTGAAGGAGCAAAAAGGACTGTCGAATTGAAAATCATTGGTGTACAAAATGAACCACAATGGCGATGTCACTGCCCCCTAGGGCGCTCCTGTGTTAACAATGCGTGCATTTGATATTAAATTGTTTACCCTAACCCTCTAAGGTCTCTGGGTCAAACATTCATTAGCCTATAGTATTATATATGGACTAATCTTCAATAAGTAAAGGAAGTGTTATCAATCACACATAAGTGTTAGGTAAGTCCAGATATTTGTAGACACTATTTAAAATATTTAGGTTGGTATGCAAATTGTAAAGGGTCAAAGATCATTCAGAATTAATATTTTAACCAATTTTTTAAAATATTTAGACACAGTTGAACAGGCCTTAAGTCATTCATTTCCTTTGGTTTGGAAACCTTTGGCACAGGTACAATTATGGACGACTTCCACACAGATGGTATCTCGTGGTTTTTAGTAATGAAATGGAAATATCTATAGGAAATATTCAGCTAGTTGTTCAACACATTCTTTTAAGATTCGCCATTTTATTCCATCAGGCCCACCAGCTTTCATCGGATCGACGTTTTTGAAAATGTTGCAGACTTGCTCTTTAGTAATCTCTAATTCTAAACAGTTGTTAACTTTGACATCTTCAAGGGCCTTAAGTCTTAAATAATTAAAATCGTTAGTGTCGAAACGACAATATAAATTCTTTAACTTAATGGATAATGTTTTGTCGTCTCTTGTACTTTTGACTTGTGCTCCTGCCATTTTGTTCATGATACCCCACGCCTGTCTCATGTCACTTATCTTAATCGAGTCTTCCAGTTTGGTGCGGTAGTTTCTCCTCCTTTCCTCAAGAGCGACGTTGAGATTACGTTTCCTGTCTGTCGCCACTCATATATGCCTTTTTCTTTTTGACGATTTCACGTTTTATTTTTGCAGTGACCCATGGTTTATTATTGAAGTATATCTTGATACTATTAGTACTGATACACATGTTTTCACAGAATCTAATGTAATTTGTCACTGCTTCGAACCATTCTTCCAGATTTGAAGTGGTCTCTTTAAACAATTCTAGACCACTCCGTAGTTTGAGAATGTTGTCTTGAGTACATTTTTGTACGTTATTATTTTTTTTTTGAATGACTTTGCCCTCTTTAAGTTTCGTGCGGTAATTAGGCAGCAGTTGTACTGTTTTGTGGTCCGATGATCCTAGTGGTGGCTTTTCACGAGATGTGAATGCCCCTTTGATGTTACAGTAACAGTTCTGTTCTCTCTTGTTGGACATGAGGTGTTTTGATAGAAGGTGGGTAGGTCAACCTTCAAGGTGCATTTATTAAAGCCACCCAGTATAACTACTTGTGCGTCCGGTGACCTTGTCTGAAACCCATCACTACGTCAGCGATGATGGCAGCTGCGACTTCCGTCTTGGCTGCAGGCGGAACCTAAAACCAGGACAATGTAAATAACTCCAAAGTCTCGTGATAAATAAAAAGGTCTCAATGAGAGCGCTAATAGTTCTAGATCAGGACAGCACATTTTCCTTTTAACCGTATAGTTGTTACAATACTTGATGTTGATGTACACACACAGCCCCCCCCCCCGCATTCTTTTTCTTAAACTCAGCCGTTCTGTCAGATCTAACACAAGAGAAACCATCAATAGCAATCAGATCGTCCTTTTATCATCCTCTAACCAAGTCTTTGTAAACGCTAATAGACAACTTTCTCTAAAAACGTGGTCGTAGCGTACACGGGGACATATCTCATCCACTTTGTTTCTGATTGAGCGGACGTTAGGTAGGAAGTGGTGGGCACCTGGCTCTGATGGGCTTCCGGCTGAAATATTTAAAATGGGTGGTGTCGATCTAACCGAGTGGCTAACAGACTTGTTCGCTCTATGCTGGGAGAAGTGTGTGGTCCCACCAGAACTTGGAGATTCCGTAATCATATCCCTATACAAAAAGGGTAACAAGTCTAACTGCTCCAACTATCGAGGCATTACACTTCTGTCAGCAGCAGGAAAGATCTTTGCTCGAGTATTGCTCGATCGTCTAACCCTCTCTTTAGTGGACGAGGTGTTATCTGAGAGCCAATGTAGCTTCAGAGCCGGTAGATGTACACCTGACATGATATTTGTTCTGCGACAATTACAAGAAAAATGCAAAGAGCAGAACCTAAACCTATACGCTGCCTTTGTGAACCTCACCAAGGCTTTCGACACGGTCAGTCGCGATAGTTTGTGGAGGATTTTGGCCAGGCTGGGATGCCCACCTACGTTCCATCCATTCTCAAGCTTTTTCATGAGGGACAAAAAGGCCAGGTCAAACACAATGGAATAGAATAGAAAATGGCGTGAAGCAGGGCTGTGTTCTTGCTCCTACTCTATTCGCTATCTTCTTTGGCGCAATTCTGGATCAAATGAGGCAGCGATTGCACGAAGGCATCTACATCAGGTTTCGTTCGGGCGGTAATGCGTTCAATCTTCGACGTCTACTATCCCATACAAAAACAAAGGATATGGTCATAACGGAGCTTCTCTATGCCGACGATTGCGCCCTGCTAGCTCACAATAAATATGATCTCCAGAACACGGTCAGCGAATTTGTATACGCTGCCGCCTCTTTCTTTCGGTTTATCTATTAACCTCGGGAAAACAGAAGTCATGTTCCAGAAGTCCCCCAATAAAACCTACTCAGCCCCAAAGATCACCGTAAACGGACAGCCCCTTAACGTGGTAGACCACTTCACATATCTAGGTAGTATAGTGTCAAATGACGCCTCACTTTCAAGGGAGTTGATAACCGTCTGGCCAGGGCCAGTAGCGCTTTTGGACGCCTTCAGGCGAGAGTTTGGCGGAATAAATCGCTCCGCCTGCCTAAAAAAATCAATGTCTACCAGGCGGTGGTTCTCTCAACTCTTCTATATGCATCTGAGGCATGGACACTATACAGAAAGCAACTAAGACTTCTTGAGCGCTTTCACCAAAGATGCTTGCGCTCCATCATGGACATACGGCGGCAAGACCACACTGCAAACAGCGATGTCCTTGCGAACGCCGGTATGGACAGTAAAGAGGAACTTCTTATGGTCCGACAGTTACGTCTTTTTTGATGAGCCAAAAGGTAGTCAACGTAACAGAGGCGCCCCACGGAAACGCTTCAAAGACCAGCTTAAGTGGCAACTTGCCTTGGTTGACAAAAGAGAGTACCTGGCTGCATGCGGCCTCAGAACGAGACAGCTGGAGTTCATTCAAAGTCCGCGGGATACACATTTATGACCAAAAGAAAATCCGCTGCCGAGGACAGATGCAGACGGTGAAAAGAAAATATTAATCGACCACCGGCGGACAATGGTTATGCTTGCCCTGTATGTGGCAAAATATGTAGGTTACAGCTGGGGCTGCTTAGCCACGAGAAATACTCATTAATCTTCGGACTGAAGACAAGCCTTATTATTATTAAAGTATTGTTAATTGCTAATTAGTAGAATCTTGGTTGTAAGTTCAGACGAATTCTATATTTATTTGTTTTGATTTTATTGGCCTGTGAGTTTAAGTTGGGTGACGAACCTGGAGAGATAGTTATTGTCAGAACACTGAGTTTTGAGACTAATTGTCGAAGTACAGATGAAGGCACTTTTAATTGTCCAACATTTGATGGTGTTATTTACAGTTACAGTTTATTCTGATTGCTTTTATTAATTTCTGTTCTTAATTTATCCCTGGCGTTTCTTTGAATTGTTAAGGAGTCTCAATGGCGTCACTAGGGTGGGTGTCACCCGGTGCGATATGTTTAGGGTGACACCTCTCTTAGCTTTCCGCTCAAATCTTTCCAATAAAAACGTATTGTTTAGTTCTTTTTTTTTTGCGCCATAATACAGTGAGCTATTTACCAACATTCGCTGATAGTTGTAACTTAACGTCAAAAACTGTGTCGATTCTATTCAGGATAGCTAGAGCGAAGGCTAGACTGCCGCTAGACAAACCATACGGTCAGCCAAAAGGAATTCCTGGAGGAATTTTGTAAGCAGTCTGGATGCCAAAACTTCTTCTAGAGCGGTTTGGAAGATAGTAAGGCGGATCAAAGGGAAAGAATCAAATGCAATAGGGCATTTGAAAACCCAAGAACAAGCTGTTACGTCCCCCAGAGATATAGCTGACTGCCTTGCATACTCAATAGCAGATAAATCATCCATTGCACACTACACGCCAGAATTCCAAAAAGTCAAAATCAAGGAGGAAAGACACCCCATTGATTTCAGATCTGAGAACAATGAAGATTATAACAAACCGTTGTCGCTTGAAGAACTGAGGGACTCGTTGGACAAATCACATGACACATCGCCAGGAGAAGATGACATCCATTATCAGTTTCTCAAGCATCTTCCCGAACCCTAATTGGCAACCCTGCTAAAAATCTATAACTGTGTATGGCAAACAGGCGCTTTCCCAAACAGCTGGAGGAAAGCCACAGTTATACCGATACCTAAACCGGGTAGAGATGGGTCTGACCCAGCTAACTATCGCCCAATAGCACTAACAAGCTGCATCTGCAAAATCATGGAAAGGATGATAAACAATAGGTTGCTCGGGTACCTTGAGAGAAATAACGTAATCTCCAACTACCAGTGCGGATTCCGACAGGGGCGGACAACTGACCATCTGGTAAGGCTGGAAGTTTACATCAGAAATGCACTTCTTAGACGAGAACATCTAGTAGCTGTATTCTTCGATACATGGAAACATGGCATTCTACGTGACCTGGAGCTTATGGTGCTTAAGGGACACCTCCCCAGCTTTGTGGGGGAATCCCTGAAAGACCGGAAATTGCAGGTTCGAGTGGGCAACTCCGCTTCTGACACTCATGACCAGTAAATGGGTGTACCACAGGGCAGCATTCTGTCAGTCACCCTATTTAACATACAAATAAACAGTATTATAAAGGCTCTGTCCCCTGGCATAGAGTGCTCTTTGTATGTTGATGATTTTGTAATTTTTACACATGGAAAAAATATGAATACTCTAGAAAGAAAATTACAATTATTTTTCAAAAAAATTCAAAATTGGGCAAACGATAATGGTTTTAAATTTTCGGACTCCAAAACAGTTAGCATGTATTTTTGTAATTTAAAGGGAAACCACCCAGACCCTGAACTATTTTTACACAAAAAGAAGATCCTTGTCGTGAAAAGTACAAAATTTTTAGGCCTCACCCTAGATTCCAAATTTAATTTTCTCCCCCACATTAAGGAACTTAAGAAGAAATGCTAAGTGTCATTAAACATACTTAGAGTACTCAGCCATACAGACTGGGGAGCTGACAGAGATACCTTGCTGCTGCTATATCGGAGTCTAATCCGATCCAAGTTAGACTATGGATCCATAATACATAGAGCAGCAAGGAAGTCTTATCTAAAATACTGGAACCCATACAAAATGCTGCCCTGCGTCTCTGTCTCATCACCAATCCCAAGTCTCCATGTGGAGGCTGGAGAACTCCCCATGGACATAAGAATGAAAAAGCTTGCAATGCAGCTTAAATCCAACCCCACGAACTCTGCTTTCGACTTCATACTTCATATTTAACCCCACAGATGTAGAACTATACAATCGAAGGTCTAACGTCATACAGCCGTTGGGCCTTCGAATGAGAGAACCCATCCAAAATTTAACCCCACCCATCAACCGAATCTCTAAAATAAAAATCCCACATTAAATTTATCCCTCCTTAATTTCAAAAAAGAAAATACAGACCCAAGCATACTACAAGTCCACTTTAGGGAACTGCAGGAGAGCTATGGAGATTGTGGCACCATCTACACAGACGGATCCAAAATGGATGGAAAGGTCGCGTGTGCCTGCTACTTTTGGTACAAAACAATCTCCCGAGAGATTGCCACATATCGAAAGTGGCAGGATCAGTGGGAGAACCACAACAAACTCAGACAGGTTGTGGCGGATGTCAGTTGGCGGCCCACAACTAAGGGTCTGACAAGGCGTGGTCGCACAACCATGTCCAGACTAAGGATTGGCCACAGCTACATCACGCACTCCTTTGTGCTGAAGGAGAGAGGAACCCCCACTTTATGAGTACATTGACTCTCGACTAACTGTGGAACATATCCTCATTGATTGCCACTGATACCAGGATATTAGGGGAAAATTTTATAGAGGGCAAAACTTAAAAACACTGTTCGATAGTTTCGACCCTGGGAAGGTACTTGGCTTTGTCCGGGAGGTGGGGTTGTCTACGAAGATATGATTTATGAAATTATGAACATATAATATTTACAAAGGATTTTTACTAAATTATTAAATTTTTACTAACTTTACTATTTTAACTGTGAATAGACCTTGCTTTTAATGATTGATTTAACTGTATGGAATTTAGCTCTGGTGATATGAAGGGATAGTGGTCCTTGAGGGATTACAATCATGACATGGCCTAAAATGTACCGATGTGCCAAAAACTCAAAACTCAAACTCTCATTTCTGCCTGTGGTCCCTTCTGGGGACATTAGTTTAATATCCAAACAAGGTAAGATACTTTTAAAAGATATATTTTGAGAAATTGGGTAGGGGTGGAATGGTGTTAAACAACCTGATCTTGGTGTTGGTGCTTATTTCCCTAGATCCCCAGGTGTTCTTCAGCTGATGGAAGGCTGCTCGAGCTTTACCAGTGCGGGATCTGACATCTGCATCTGTTCCTTCATGGTGGTCTAGGAGACTGCCGAGATATGTGAAGATTTTCACCTCTTCCAGCGCCTCGCCTTGGACTGTAATGGGTGTATTGTTGGATGCCTTTATCTTGATCACCTTGCTCTTCCCTCTGTTTATGATAGATTTTAAATTAGATAAAACTGAACTATAAAGAGCTTCTAACGGAAACATTAAAACATTATGGCGTTAGCTTCGTATCGACAACGAACTTATTAATCGATACAAAATAATAATAATAATAAATCGTAACATTTTATAAGCGCACAAGAACTTTTCAGGATTTCAATCTTCAAGACCTCTACATAACTTTAAAGTCAGTATTAGTATGTATTTCGTTTTCAGTGGAATGAACTGCCTGATTTGAAATTCATGTCTCAAAAGTTTTTAATTAATTAGCTTTAGTTTTGAAAAGCTTCTATCACAAGATGCCACGTCAATATACATTTGGCAAGAAGCAGCTGGAGGGCTGATAAAGGTTCCTTAAGTCCCATCTTATTCCATTTGAATTGTACAATTTAATTACTTCCCAGTTTTAGCTTCTTTAAAATTAACTTTTACTGCCTGTAGATGTATTCTAGTTTAGGTATTTCTGTTAAAATATCTTGTCCCCTGGTTCAGCACAAAAGGGATCAATTGCACACCAGCATTAATCTCTTGTTCTCTACTTAATAGTGAGTTACATGTGTTGTGATTACCCTCCGGACATGGCCTAAATTGAGCCGAAACTCAAAGCCTCCGGACATTTTATTTCCTGTTGTAATGCTGTTGTAATGCTAGTTTGATATGACAAGTTATCTGAAAAGCATTTTTAGATAATATATCACACTTTTTATCGAAAAAACTCTTAAGTGCTCCAGCTTAGCCACCGATACGTTAATATTTAATCCTTTAATTTGAATGTACATCATATGTTGTGTTGACTTTTTTTCTAAGTACATCGGCCTGAAAAGTCAAGCAATGTTTTTGTAAAATGTTTTACATGTTTCGGATGTTCCTTCAGAGTTGAAGATAGTTTACTTCCTAGTCAAAACCTCCCGCAGGACGACGGGGAATGGGAGCGGGCAGGGTTTGAACCCTCGACCGTCGATAAATCTGAACGACAGTCCAGCGCGCAAACCGCACGACCAGGCAGCCAGCCATTAAAATGAAAGGTATACATGTATTCATAGAAAACTGCCAATGGTCATTGAGCTGCTCATGTAGTTTCTGTATTTTCAGAGCGATGTTAAAGAGCTGCAATCGCCTCACACATTCATCAAATCGTTCTTTTACTGTACTAACAGTAGTATGATTAGCGCTCCATCGAGTTGCTTATAAACATTTTAATGATACGCAAGCAGGATTAATTAAAAGTACCCCATCGAATGGTAAAAACGGCGAAGAAAGAAAACATTTTTAAGAGTACATGCAGGAAAATATAAATATTTCATAATTTTTGACCAGATAGCTTCAATGAACAATGTACACGTCCATTCAAAGTGCGTTTTTTTTTTTTAATATTGCATGCACTCCTTCATGAAGTTCAGATATTGTAGCTGCATTGTCATATCCCTGAGCTCAACACATCGATTGCCGAAGTCTGCTTATGGTTATTATGTTTTGCGTGATGTATACGTCCTATGCATTTTCATGTGTCAATCTAGTCAGGCATGTTAATCAATGACTTAAACTCTTCTCAGTCGTTGGTTTTCCTGGCTGATTCAGCGTATGGAATTTTTCAAAATGTTGATTCAATATTTTTCTAATTTGATAAAGTAATTTGCTCTGCTATTATTGTTTTTTTTATTGCTTACATAATTCCTCGATTATTTACCTTATCTTTACTAAACATTTCATAATTGCTATTGAAAATTTCTGAGTTATAAATTTCAGGATTTAGCTATTGTTACAGCTTTTCTATTATATATTTACTTATAATTCTCTAGCAACTGTTTCCTTTGTTTATCTAGGTGTCCCGAGGTTCCGCTGTAATTAACGAATAAAACAACTAAACAACTAGATCAAAACACATAAACTTTAATGAACTTTTCCGGCATATCACACACTGCTCTCCCTCTACTTCCGGTGATTCGCTCATTTGTAAAATAGATTATACATACATACACACATTCACCCGTGACAGCTATGTTTCTGTTCCTACATATATGACTGGTTTTTCTCTTTCTAATAAGATTAAGTCCGCCGATATTTCTCAATGCTTGCGTAAAATATATATATATTAACGGACAGATACCCCTGCTGTACTACGGTTGAATCCCCTTAACATAGAGTGTGCACAAACTTAGGCCCATCAGTTGTAGTCTGCAGTATAACGTCCTCCCTCCCCCCCCCCACACTACTTTTGAATGAAACACTAATATCCCAACAAAACACTTTTTGTCCTTTGTATATGCATTGGAACAGCCAGCATTACAATAACATCACATACTTTTTTGGCATACTCGATAGAAATCCCAAATTCCCAACCACGTACTTTTAGGCTGCCCCACTTCTCTTTTCTTTTTTTTTTTTTTTTGCTTCCCGCAAATGAAAGGCCAGTAAAGCACAGTTTTAATTAAAGCGTACTTATTGGAATCCCCCCCCCTTGCATCTTAGCATATATTACTGTACCCGCTCTGCAAAAGTTTAAACCCATACATTATAGAAGTACTGAAGTTTTCCTAGTATCTTGTCTGCTTTGCAGCTTTTCTTTGATTTTTCATTAACTAGTTCAAACTAACCAAAGAAAATTACATTTAATAATAAAAACTTGATCGAGACTTTCAACAACTGTAAATGATACCATTATTAACACTTGGGATGCCTGTCTCGTCTACGTATCCGTCGTTACTTATCTATATCTAATACAAATCAACCTTCTTCTAAGCTATCGCCATTTGTTCTTCTTCTTTTATTTTGCTGTTATTCGTCTGTCTCGCTAAGTCGCTACTTTTACCGTCGCTAAAAAATACACACTATATTTATCTACCAAAACTAACATACTCTCTAACTAAACTAGTACATTACACATCGAAACAGTTTGAAAAATAAACATCACTATTCGCAACTTAGTTCACTCTTTACATATTGTTTTTTTTTTTATTTTGTTAGTTATAGATCTAGATATAGAGATGCACCTTTTTAAGAGCAACCCATCTCCACAAACCGTATTATACCCCCATACACACACACACGCTCACACTTTTAATAGGCCCTATATTCACTGTACCATTTAAGTATTTTTAATTTTTTATTTAGAATAGAGGCCTATTTGCAGATTTAGATCTAGTTGTTTTAAAATTGTGCTACATATTATCATTAGTCTTTAATTTCAAACTGTAGTAATTTTCTTCGCAAACACTTCGTATACACATACGCTTTCAAACTTATGTTTCGTACTCTTTATAAAAACGTATTTGATTATCACATTATCTAGGGATAATCCCTCACATACACTCTGACATTTATCGAGAGGAGAATTAGATTTAAGATCTAGATCTGTGTAGAAATAAACAACAACAAAAAAAAAGAAACTTACGCACAAAAAGAGTGTTTATAAGTGCTTCAAGTAGAAAGAATTTTATTTTTATATATTAGACATTTAAATGTCATCTTTCAAAAACATATTAGGTCAAATTTGCGAATAAAAAATGTTTTTAGTTAATTAAACCGCTGCGGTTTAGATTATGAAAATGGCTTAGTTGTTCTAAGTACACAGGTTAAATGTTCCTATTTTATCGTCCAAGTAAAGTGGGAGAATTAGTGATTGTCATTCAGTTAGTGAATGAGGCAGTCGTCAGGACAGATAGAGATTATTGCAAGTACGTAGTTACTTAGCACTAGTCTAGTATTACGATTAAGAACTACATTTGGCTGTTCCTGCAACTTAAGCTTTCAATTTTTTTCACTTTTCAATTTCAGATCCAACAGTGCCCACATCAAGCTCTCGTAAGTTAGTTGTACATAATACTATTCTTGTGGCATATTGTGCCGAAGAGTCTTCACATTAAATTAGGTTGAGACTTTTTACACTGCATTTCAGGACAACGTCGTAATGGCAACGAGTATTTGTAGGCTGTAGGTCTCTGGCTGTTCCTTCTTATACCTCTTTAATTCTTACAATAGCTGCTTAGCTTTCTTTTGCCTGCCATTTCTACTTTATGAAAGTTGATCTGTGTTATTATTATAGTCTCAATTGAGCAGCAACGCATGGGTTAGTTTGAGTTATATCCACTCAATATTTTAGAGCATTTGTAAAGTGAAGGGGCTTGCTTTTCTCCCACTTCGTCTCCGTGGGAACAGCATTGAATTCAGTTGAGTCAGTCTCTTCTTCACGAACTTGTGATCTGGTGATAATGGGTGCAGAAATGCTGGGCTACGGTGACGTTCCTACGAAAACATATCGGTAATAGATCAAAAGCTGGTGATTTCATAACTATTGACTGACTCAACATTTATTAAACCCATATTTTGTATGGATTTCTGTAGCCTCGCCCATGTAATAGTCTGATTTACCAGAGATTCCCGCACCATAGCCGCTATCGGGCACCCAGTGTCCATTAGAGCTCTCCCGTTGACTAGTAATTTTTTAGATGTTGGTGTAATGAGAAGATTCCCCTGGGTCGTTGGTGACGGTGGCCTAATATAGGGGCCTCAGCATCGCTTGGTGCTGCTGTAGATATGCTATTTAGGGTTTGCACTGGCTTACCCATGACCCGAAAATCTTCGTGTCGTGTGAATTAGTCTTACGGATCATACGCCATACTTTAGTGGGGCAAAGCGGTTTTAAGTAGTGTGAACGAGATTGATGTACCTGGTTGTTGGGCTGCGTTGTTGTTGTTTTTACAGAGAGGGGTTGACTCTTGGTCCGTTTAGTCGGAGTTTTAAGTCTTCCGTTTTTTTGTCTAAATGTCTCGTCTGGGAGCTAGATATTTGTGCCCTAAATGTCTCCAATGAAGAAGACGTTGAAATCAGCCTGTTCCTCGTCACCAATGTTAGCAAAACATTTGTCTTCAACATCAATGTAAAAAGACAGAGCTGTTGCATTAAGCTCCTCCAAATAAATCAGTCACAGAACCAGATATCCATCATATTCTCATAGATGGCCAAAAACTAGCAAATGTTAAAAAATGTGTCTACTTGGGAAGTACCATATCATCTAATTATGTAAGCGATTTTTTCTTAAAAATACACCAATTCTAAAACAATTACGTAAATGTAAGGGAGGCAATGTTACAATATGTTAGCAAAGAACAACATTTTGTATATTTTTAGTACCACAAGTCAAATATATTTATAAAATGTACAAGAAATGTTCACAACAAATGTAAATATTAGTTAAAGGTGTTTTTTCTGGTCAACTAGCTGCTAAAATTAAAAGAAAACATTTATGTTTGTTTATAAAAGATAAGAATGCACTTTGTGTGTGAATATCACTGACATTTTATAAATGGACTTTATATTCAGTGACTTTCCGTAACGCCTCGACATAATTGAATGCAAATTTAATTCCTTTAAGTTTTTTAAATAATCAGATTTTATTTATTTTTTGTTTAGTACTCCCATCAGGATAAAAGTCGCTTATTTTTGTGCGTTTTGTCTGTTGGTCGGTCTGTTCGTCACGTTTATATAAAAAACAACAACACTAAACGCTATTGAAAATCTGATTTAATCTTTAATGTTCCTTCCAAAACATTGCAATAGTTTTAAGTACCTATAATAGATTGTTCTGGATGTTTTTGTGAAAAACAAATCAATACCAACGACTGTTTGTTTGCTCTTCCAACTTAGATTACATGTAATTTCCGTGCTATGAGCTATAAAATAAAATTGTCACTATTTTATATGAATAATCTACTAACACAAATAACTGTTTGAAATCCCTCTTCTAATATATAAAGCAAATAATCTTCTTCTCATTTACGAATGACGGTTGTTTTTACGGATTTTTATGAAAAACATTCTAACTCTATTTATGTAAAATCGCACTTCTGTCGTGCATTTGAGTTCGTTATCTAGCTAAATGTTTTAAAATCTAATTATCGTTAATATTGTGTTCCTATTTTAAAGGAAAACAATTTCCTAACACCAGAATATGGTATAAAAATCTCTCCATAAGACTATGGTACATCTAATTTTCACATGAGACCTTATTAATAATTTAATTAACGGTATTAGATTTATCCAGAATTCTCTTTTTCTCACACTATATATACAAACATACGGAACAATCTATTATATATACTTAAAAATATTGCGATGTTATATATATATATATATATATATATATTGTTATAAACCTGGTGGTGGCACAGATGGGGGTAGTGGTATGTGTGTAGTCAGCCGACTCAAATCGCCCCAGGCCAGCGCTAGATGAGCGGTCAACCGTGACGAGCTACGACGGTCAGCCGAGACGAGTGTCAACATGACGGTTCGGGAAGGATCGCCGTTGTGAACAGAGCTCAGGAGCGTCACGAGGGATGTAGTCATGTGACGAAGCTAGAAACGTCGAGCGATGTTCCGTCCGGTTCTAGCGGAGGTGTCGCAGTCAAGACGGTTCACGACAGAAGTTTCACGACAGGAGCTCAGAACACAGTCGACTACATCACAGTTCAACGGTGTGGTTCTGTACGGAGCATTACGACGGTTTAGTGCGGATTACTCTCAAGTACAGTTGAGACGACTGGCGTCTTGATCTTGGTCTGCGATCGAGTCCGACACAACGAGCCTAGTGTGTGAAGTCAGTCCGGAACTGTTGAACCCAGTGCAAGCCCGGAACGAGACGGACTACAACTCTCGTGACGCCCCTGAGCTCTGTTCACGACGGCGATCTTTCCCGAACTTTCCTGTTGACACTCGACTCGGCTGACCGTCGTAGCTCGTCACGGTTGACCGCTCGTCTAGCGCTGGCCTAGGGCGATTTGCGTCGGCTGACTACACACACACCACTACCCCTCTCTGTGCCATAAAATATATATATATATATATATATATATATATATATATCTTTAAATGAATTCTATTAGAATGCATACACTAGTGACTATGAACACTCGTTAAAACTCTCGTGTTGTGACGAAATGGATTTTTTTTTCATTTGACGTCATATGAACGAATTCTATAAATGTAATGCTAAAAAAAAAAAAACTCCGTGCACCAATGTCTATGGCTCATATTGACGGAGCCATTTTTAGTCTAACTAGGCCGTGTGACGAACTGGATTTTTTTCCTTTGACGTCAAATGGAATTAATTTTTTAAAATGAAATGCTAAAAGAACTCACTCGGTGCACCAATGTCTATGATCCCTCGATAGCTAGCTCGCATTTATGAAGATACTAGACAAATTTAACCTGCGACCCGCGGATCTTTATTTTATTATTACTGTCGATATAGTCATGAGAGTGTTTTTAAAACATTTAAACGAAATAATGTAATAAGTAAAGCGAATGTGTCAATGTAAAAATAGTGTGAATGAAGCTATCAAATCAAAATAGCTAATAGGCTTAAATCCATTTTTTCAAATTAAAACATTTGCTTGTAGGCCTACATATATTTGATAAAAATTTGAGATGAATAGACTTAATTTTGTATGTTCATGTGTTGAAATATAAAGTAGATCTTGAGGTAGACATAGATCTAAATCTACACTAATCTAGAGTTAACAAGATTACAAAAGACAGTTTGTGTGGAAACACAAACTCAAAATCGGCCCCCGAAGTGGTCCACCCAGGCAAGCTTCAATATTTTCAGAAAGAACATACGAATGAAATTATATCAAAGACAAATGAGAGATAAGAATGGAGAAAGAAGGTTAAAAGATCTTGTGTAGTGCCCCAACGGTCCCGCAGATCAAAGGATAGGTGAAAGTGAATGCACAGTTAGATGTGAACCTGGCCTAATTAGTTCCCCTTTTAGACCTTGTGGTCTATAGGGCAGATGATGTAAAGTTCATCTGTTTTTGTGGCCTACGGTTAACGAGGGTGTCATGTAGCCAGCACAACGACCAACCGCCTTTACTTATCCCCAACTAATGTCAGGTACCCATTAGAGCTGAGTGGACTCAGAGGCGCCCAAAGTTCAAAATCCCAGTCTTCACCAGGATTGGAACCCGGAACCCCCGGTTCGGAAGCCAAGCGCTTTACCGCTCAGCCACCGCACCTCCCCTAGCCTAACTGATGTCTTATAATTGATCTAATTGTTTTGAAAAGGCTCAATCTCTTATTCGAATCCTCAAAAAAAAAAAAAAAAAAAATTTCCGCATTAAAATAAAAGTTCAGGATAATGAATTTTATAAGATTACTATTCGTTTTAAATTAGGTATAACTTATAATGCATACTAATTAGCTTTTTCTCTTTAAAAAACTGCTTGCATAACTAATTTTAAAAATTAAATTTTTCGCTTTCAGAAAAAAAAAGTAGCCCTTGCATCAGAACTTTGAATGGTCTAAAATATTGTGATGTCGGATTTTTAATATCTTTTGTAGTTTACGAGATCTAAACGGGACAGACGGTCAGAAAATTGGCTTTTATAGAGTTCATTCTGTGTTGCGCATGCGTGACCTTTTTCTCAACACGGCTACGCAGCTTTAGTGAACAGTGAACGAATGTATTAAAAATGCTTTAGAAAAACAAATTTGAATGTTAATTTGATTAAAATATGAAATGAATGGACTATAATTAGTTTGTTCATGTGTTAAAGTATAAAACTATCTTTGCGAAAAGAAGTTTTATCATATTAGAGTTTTAGACCTAGGCATAGGAATAGACTCAGTAGAGAGATGTGTTAATGTGTAACCATTTGGTAATGTCTAATGAAAGAATGTGCATCGGGATATCTAAATTCGCAGATATAAATAACGAATTAATGTAAAAATGCTTTTGAAACACAAATTTGAAGGTTAATTTTATTAAATAATGAAACCAATAAACTATATTTTGTATTTTCATGTGTCAAAGTAAAAAACTATCTGCTCAAAGTGTATTTGTGTATTTGTTAAAATTCGATCTAGATCTAAATCCTTTCGATCTTTTCTCATGTCAACATTGTAAATATGGCCTAGATCCATAAAATAATTTAGCTGTAATAGAGTTGGTCTTTTTTTTTTTTTGAGGATCTTAAGTTTGTTTTAGGGCCACAATACATACACTACGGTCTAAGTTGGTACCCAAGGAACATTTCTGCCAAGTTTTATCAAGATTGGTCAAGCAGTTTTTATTTCTATACGGGGACATACATTAATACGCCAAACATTCTGCTTTATATAATACTAGCCTGACATTACCCGCGGCCTGAGGGTCTAAGTTTGTGTTTACTAATCTAGTGGATTGGATTTAGATGTTTGTTGAACTTAGCTAATGATCCTTTCAAGTTTTTTTCTCTTTCGCTACGAAAATAAAATTAGTTTTGCGAAAATGGGTTTACCCGAAGCCGATACATTCATATCTATAAAAAACGAAAAGAGCGATAGCTTTGTTAAATGAATGGGATTATAAAGTAAACAATTAAACGAAATAATTTTTAGTACGCGATTCATAAATAAATCTAGGCCTATCTCAACTCGGCTTCGCAGCTTTCGTAAATGAATGTAGTCTCTTAAAAATGCTTTAGAAAACCAAATTTGAATGTTAATTTGATTAAAATATGAAATGAATGGACTATAATTAGTATGTTCATGTGTTAAAGTATAAAACTATCTGTGCGAAGAGAAGTGTTATCATCTTAGAGTTGAATTAGAGTTTTAGATCTAGGGATGGAAAGATGTATTGTCTAATGGAAGAATGTTCGTCAGGAAATCTGTAGTCACAGATATAAGGAACTAATTTATGTAAAAAATGGTTTTGAAACACAAATTTGAAGGTTAATTTTATTATATAATGAAATCAATGGACCTTCTTTTGTATTTTTATTTGTCAAAGTAAAAAACTATCTGCGCAAAGTGTATTTCTTAAAATTAGATCTAGATCTATCTAAATCCTTTCGATCTTTTCTCATGTCAACATTGTAAACATGGCCTAGATCCATAAGTACTATAGCTTTAATAGAGTTTTTTGGATTATGGGTGATTTCAACCTACCTGATATAAATTGGAAAACACTAACCATAGATAAACACCAAAACCTTAAGGACATAAATGAGCTTTTCATAGAAACTTTACACAACCTAAGTTTAGATAAAATCATTAAAAAGCCAACTAGATTAAACAACACATTAGATCTCTTCTTAACCAACAGACCTGGATTAGTAGTTGATTATGAAATTATCCCTGGTCTATCACACCAAGAGATCATAAAAATACACAGTCAGATAAAAGCAGTAGCCAATACAAAACCCAAAAGAAAAATTTTACTCTGGAATAAATGTAACCTGACACAACTACACCAAGCTGCATTAAACTTTCAACAAACATTCTTATTAGAAACAGACATTAACCAACCAGTCGATGACCTCTGGAATTTCATTAAAAACCATCTTAAAAGCATTATAGAAAATCATATACCAACTAAATACACATTAAACAAAATAAATAAATGCTGGTTTAATAATAGACTAAAGAAGCTTTGTAAACAGAAGGACAATCTATATAGAAAATTTAAAGAAACTAATGCAGAAAGAGTTCACAAAAAGTATATAAAAATTAAACACTTAACCCAAAAAGTAAGCAGACAGCTGCAGAGTGAATACATAAACAATGTAATATCTAGAGATAACAACAAAAACCTATGGTCATACATTAAGTCTAAGAAAATGGAAACAACAGGCATAGCGCCATTAAAAGATGAACATAACATAGTACATAATGATAATGAAACTAAAGCTAACAACCTAAACAAATACTTTGCATCAGCATTCTCAGCCCCAGGAGACAAAGACATATTACTGAATTTGAACCAAGTAAACAACATAGAAGATATAGTAGTACAAGAAAATGGAATTCAAAAACTATTAGCCAACACCAAACCAAATAAAGCTTCTGGACCTGATGGTATTCCAGCTAGATTACTCAAAGAACTAAGCAATGAGCTAGCCCCAGTGTTCAAAATACTCTTTCAGGCTTCACTTAACCAGGGCAGAGTACCAAAGGACTGGAAAGAAGCTAATGTCACCCCCCTATTTAAAAAATGAGAAAAATCTGACCCAGGAAACTACAGACCAGTATCACTTACCAGCATCACATGTAAAATCCTAGAACGCATAATATGTAGCAACATCATAAACCACTTAGACAAACATAATGTCCTCACACCATACCAACATGGCTTTAGGAAATATAGATCATGTGAAACACAACTGATAGGACTAATTGATGATTTTTCAAAAGGTTTAGATAATAGTGAACAAACAGATGCTATCTTACTAGATATTTCTAAGGCTTTTGACAAAGTCCACCACCATAGTTTGCTTAAAAAATTAAAATATTTCGGCATTAATGGTTCACTGCATCAGTGGATTAAAGATTTTCTGATAGGGAGAGGACAAACTGTAATAATAAATGGCTCTAAATCAACACCGATAACAGTAAACTCGGGTGTACCTCAAGGAACAGTCTTGGGTCCACTACTATTTTTAATTTACATAAATGATTTACCAAATTGCATTAGTTCAGGAACAAAAGTCAGATTATTTGCAGACGATTGCATAATATATAGAACAATAAAAACAACACAGGACACAGATATTTTACAAAGAGAATTAGATGAATTACAGAAATGGGAATCAAATTGGAGCATGTCTTTCCACCCAGAAAAATGTCAGTTGTTAAGAGTAACAAAAAAACTAAAACAAATTAATTCCACTTATCTTATTCATGGCAAACCAGTAACACAGACTAAAAACGCAAAATACCTAGGTGTTATAATAAATGAAAAACTGTCATGGAATCCACATATTGATGAAACTACAAAAAAATCAAACAAAGCATTAGGATCTATTAAAAGAAATTTCTATAAATCAAATAAGAACATAAAACTAAAATGTTATTTAACCTTGGTTAGGCCAATAATAGAATATGCATCCTCCGTTTGGGACCCCTCAGCTCAAGAAAACATTAAAAAACTGGAACAGACACAAAATAGAGCAGTGAGATTCATAACAAACGAATATTCACATTTGAATAGAGTAACACCTTTAGTAAAATCACTAAATTTAGAAAGCCTTCAGGACAGAAGGCTCAAAAGTAAAGTAGCAATCATACATAAAACACTGAACCATAATCTTCAAATACAAAAACAAAATTTAATAAAATACTCTGAAAGACACAAAGATAATGGCACATTCCTCGTCCCATATGCTAGGACAAATTTGTACAAACACTCCTTCTTCCCTAGTGCTATTAGAGCATGGAATGGGTTGCCTGAGCTAGCCAGGAAAACCAGTGACTTGGCAGAATTTAAGTCATTGGTTAATATGCATGACTAAATGCATGACGCGTAGGACGTAATCATCTTCTTTTTTGAAGTAACGTCTGTATTATATAAGATAAGATAAGAAGTCGGACAACTTTTTTTTTTGAGGGTCTTAAGTTTGTTTTAGGGCTACAATACATACACTACGGTCTAAGTTACTACCCAAGGAACATTCCTGCCAAGTTTTATCATGATTGGTCAAGCGGTTTTTATTTCTATTCGTCAAATACATAGATACATACACCTCACATTCTACTTTATAATATAAGATTTTAGTGTAACTAGGCCGTGTGACGTAGTGATTTTTTTTCTCTTTGACGTCATATGGAATAAATTCTTCAAATGAAATGCTAAAACAACTCGGTATAGTAATGTTTATTAAACCAACGTTATCTGACTCGTATTTAAAAAGGCATGATTGCTAGATTTAGATCTAATCTAGATTTTTAAAACTAGATCTGGATTTATATTCTAATTAAAATCGTGTAGAGTCTAGATCTAGAATTTCTAGGTCTAGTTTAGACTGATATAGACTAAACCAAGATATAGAATTTCAATTTCTAGATTTAAAATGTAGTTTTTGATTTCAAAACGTCTAGATCAATATTGCAATGTTATAATATACTAAAACTAATCTACTATTTTTAAATTTAATGTTGCATTCAGTCTATTAATTGATTATCTAGGATTTTAGGGGAGCAAAAATCTAATCTAAATTAGATCTAAATTATTCCAGATTTATATTCTAGATCTTCAGAGTGCTAAATCAGAAGTTAAATTTATGTAGATCTACATCCTTATTCTATTTCCGTTTAAATGAAAATGCCAGTAGCTCTGTTGATAACTGCTGAGACATCAAAGTACAAGCACGATATATCTTTTCTTTTTTTTTTTCAATTAAAAATCAATGCTGAAAGTTTATCTAAAATCGCTCGTCTGACATAGTGTACATATCCGATAGATGCCATGCCGTAATGTGTAATATATCTCATTATCAATAATAGGCTATTAGTAACCAGTTTGTTATTAAGTTAAGAACAAGTTAGCGTGCTGAACTGATTATCTCGACGGTCCCGGGTTGTTTGTTTGTTTGTTTGTTTCACATGTTTCGGATGTTCCTTCAGAATTGAAGAATAGAAACCCCTCAGAACCCCCCTTGGCTAATGAATAAACCCAAATTAAATTTATCCCTCCTCAATTTCAAAAAAGAAAATACAGACCCAAGCATACTACAAGTCCACTTTAGGGAACTGCAGGAGAGCTACGGAGATTGTGGCACCATCTACACAGACGGATCCAAAATGGAGGGAAAGGTCGCGTGTGCCTGCTCCTTTCGGAACAAAACAATCTCCCGTAGACTCCCCGATGGCTGCTCCATCTTTACGGCCGAATTGCACGCAATATTGCTTGCACTTATGGCCGTAAAAGCATCAGAAAGGAGGAAATTTATAATCTGCTCCGACTCCAAATCTGCATTGCAAGCTTTAGGGCGGATGAAGACTGACATCCCATTGGTACATAAGAGCCTGAAGCTGTTGGACCAAATAACAGCCGACCGTAGTGATGTCACCTTCATCTGGGTCCCCTCCCATGTTGGTATTGAGGGAAACGAAGCCGCAGACAGAGAAGCAAAGAGAGCCCTAAATCATGCGGTGTCAGGAACCCAAATTCCCTACTCGGACCTGAGACAAAGTATTGCCTTTGCCACCTATCGAGAGTGGCAGAACCGATGGGAGGCTGAGACTCACAGTAAACTCAGGCAGATTGTGGCGGATGTCAGGTGGCGGCCCACATCTAAGGGTCTGACAAGGCGTGGTAGCACGACCATGTCCAGACTTAGGATTGGCCACACCTACATCACGCACTCTTTTGTACTGAAGAGAGAGGAGCCCCCACTTTGTGAGTACTGTGACTCTCGCCTCACCGTGGAACATATCCTCGTTGATTGCCCCAGATACCAGGATGTCAGGGCGAAATATTTTAGAGTCACTAATTTAAATACACTATTTGATAATGTCGACCCTGGGAAGGTACTGGGCTTTATCCGGGAAGTGGGGCTATCTACGAAGATCTGATTTATGAATTTGTGAACATGCACTATTTACATTAGATTTTTACCAAATATTTAAATTTTTACTACCTTGACTATTTTAACTGTGAATAGACCTTGATTTTAATGATATGACTGTATAGAATCTGGCCCTTGTTGTTTAGAGAGAGAGGGATCCTTAGGGGACTGCAGGCACGACATGGCCTAAATTGTGCCGATGTGCCTCAAATAAAAAAACAAAACAAAAACAAAACATCAGAATTGAAGATAGTTTACTTCCTAGTCGAAAGCTCCCGCAGAACGGCAGTGTATGGGAGCGGGCAGGGTTTAAACCAGGGACCATCGATAAATCCAAACGACAGTCCAGCGCGCAAATTGCACATTTTTTTTTACAACGGCAAATGAATCTTTGAAACATTATTTCTTTTGACCATCAAAATTAAATCACGTTTTGAATATTCCTTGGGAATAGGCGGATCCGACAAGGATCCGACTCCGACGGGGTCTGCCTATGAGTTTGTGTGATATCACAAACTCTCTTTGTAATCTTTTTTTTCAGTCTACTCGCGGAAAGAGGCCGGGCATTATAGAGCAGGAAGATGGAAGGCTACCACTGATGGCCCTAAGAAGTGTTTGTGTGTACTCTATAATAGGGGCTTGCGGGCCGAGCGATTGTAGGATGAATTATAATGAAAGAAACAAAAAAAAAAAGGGGAGTGGGGGTTATAAAATTTGAGGGCTAGAAAATTGTGTCAGCTGTGGGATATCGTTGTAATGCGGGCCGTTTTATTGATGAGCTTAGAAGTGAAGGCAATATACCAACCATGAGCGTAGCCAGGATTTCCCCCTCCCCCCCGCGAAAAAAATTATATTTATTTATGTGTGTGTGTACATCATGTTTATTACATTCTGACCCTTCATTTTTTCGGAAGACCTTTATTGTTCCCTAGAATAGGTTCTTCCTGGAGTTAGTGGAAAAATTAGATTCCCCGCCATCGCCAGCAAGGGGGTCTGGGGGAGCGCCAGGAGCTACCTCATCGCGGGGCGGAGCCCCGCCGCCAAGCACTATTTCTGGTATTGAAAGTCAACAAAATGCATATATTTAGGTGTCTGTAGTGCATATTCCTGCTATTAAAAAGTTTTATTTCAAAAACCGTTCGGCGCATTTGCCGTCAAGCTGTTTCCATAAAAATCTGTCACTGGTAAAGTCTGAAGCCTCTTCCCACCTGCTCTGAGGACCTCCATGTTTGTGTGGCGCCAAGTTGTACTAGGATGTCATCGCAACTCTTCTTATGCGTAATTCAATTGTGTCGGAGAACATGCCCCGCAAACCTCATGCGACGCTCTATCACAATCTTACTAAGGGGCCGACTCCAACTTCGGCATAGGATTTCCTTGATTTAGACCCAATGTCTATAACTGACTCCTAAAATCTGTCTTAGCCATCTTTGTTGAGACACATTTAGTGTTTTTTCAATTTTGGCAGATGACTATTCACTGCACTTTATTAATGGAGCCCCGCCACTGGTAGAAATGTGTAACCTATCTTGAATACGCTCTTGGAATTAAGTGACTTTAATTTGCTATAGATTTTATTTCGAAAAGGGAAGTTTTATCGTCAAAATCATCTGTTGGGGGTTTTAAACTTAAAAATCTCTGGAATTCTTTTAATTTTTAATTCAAAAGCCCCTTTTAGCTACGGTAATAGAATTTAGTAACTGTAGTTTGCTTTAGAATAATATTGAAGATAGAGGTTTTCCACCTTAAAACACTCTGTATGGGAATTTTAAACTCAAAACCATCTGGAGGGGTTTTAAACTTTTGTAGGAGAGAGGCTTAAACCTAAAAACCCCAATAGGATTGGCTACGCTCAAATAATTTTAGTGTGTAATTTGCTTTTTTTTAATTGAAGTATTTTTTAGCATCAAACCCCTCTGAAAGGGGGTTTAAACACAAAACCCCTTTTGGCAACGATCATAGCATTTTGAGTGCGTAATTTGCTTTTTTTTCTTACACTGAAGCTGTATTTTTTTTGAATAATTTGCTTTTTTTTATATATATTGAAGAGGTATTTTTTAGCTTCAAACTCGACTGGAGGGGAGTTTAAACTCAAAACCACTTTGACTACACTCATAACATTTTGAGTGTATAATTTGCTTTGTTTTTATTATTAAAGAGGTATTTTCTAGCTTCAAACCCCGCTGAAGGGGGGTTTAAACTCAAAACTTAGTCAAATCCCATTTAGCTACGCTCATAACATTTTAGTGCGTAATTAGCTTTTTTTATATTGAAGAGGTATTTTTTAGCTTCAAACCATACTGAAAAGAGGGGGGGATAAACTCAAAACCCCTTTGGCTATGTTCATAGAATTTTGAATGTGTAATTTGCGTTTTTTATATTGAAGAGGGGGGTTTATTGTAAATTTTGGAGAAGGTTTTAAAATCAAAATCTTTCTTAACTGTGTTCTTGGAATTTGGGGATTGTCGTTTGCATTTTTTTTTTGTTTTGTTTTATAGAAGAGAGGGATATAACTGTAAAAACCCCTGGTAGGGGGTTTTAAACTCAAACCCTCCTGGTACGGGGTTTTAAACTCGAACCCCCCAGGTAGGGGGTTTTAAACTCAAAACCCCCGGGTAGGGGTTTTTAAACTCAAAACTCCCCTTGGCTGTGCTGGTGCAAGTGATGATTTAGTATTAAAATCTCACCTAAAATAAAAAAAAATCAAAGCAAAAAATCTGTCACTAAATTCCGATCCCCCCCCCCCGCAGGGGGGATTTAATTTCGGGGTGGGGGGGGGGGCTGAACCCCAAACCCCCCCCCCCTGGCTAAGCCCATGATACCAACTATTTCAGCAGTAGCCTAGCACACGTCACCGGTAGAGTTATGTGCTTAGTTGAAGATACAAGGCCTAAAAGTGTGTTGTTGGGGGAGGGACGTTTCATTTGAAAATATTGTGTCTGTATATTTGAGCATTATTGTGCAGGGAGATGGAACACTACAACTGTTGAGCCTAAAAAGTGTTTATGACTACTCTATAATAAGGAACCTTCGTTTGTAAGGTGAAAGAGATAAAAAAAAAGGACATTAGGATTTGAAGGCTAGAAAATTGTGTTGGGGTGGGTGGACGGGCTGTTTTATTGATGGGTTTGAGAGTGTTCTGACCAAAGTAGACTTATAAAACAACTATTTCAAACGTAGCATAACACGGGTATCAGTAGATATGAATCTTTTTTTTTTGGTCTGGAAATTTAGGCACCGGAAATTTAGGCACCCGGAAATTTAGGCACCCGGAAAATTAGGCACCGAAAATTAGGCACTCTTTAATAACGACCTTAATTTTGAACATAATTAAAATGTTTTAACGTATATTTTTTTCCTTAGGCTATGGGCAATTGGTAACGTTATAAAAATAGCAATACAGGTTCTAACTGCATTTTCATGATACAAAAATTTTCATGATACAAACGAAAAGCTGACAAAACGGAAAAAAAAATGGCAATGTGTGGAAAAATGGCTCCGGATTAAGAGTCATTATATAATATAGACATCACAGAATTCAGGGGAGGTAGAGACGATTCTCCGCTATTCGCTTCACCTTCATTACCAACCCCTGAGTTTGACGGATGAGTTTTTGAAATTAATAATTACGCAATGTGTGTAAATATTTAGTTACTAATGTAGATACTTTAGATTAATAATATTATAAAATATTTATCTTATGTGTTGGCGTTTACCCTGGATGTGGCAAAATAGCTGGGGCTGCGCAGCCACGGGAAATACTGCATTCCTCACTAATCTTCGGACTTGAAGACTAGCCTTATTATTAACTAGATAATTTTTTACAAAGCTTACACCAATTCACTCTGCCTGTCTGGTAAATCGTCCCGAGACATGACGTTAAACTGCGCTCCTCTTTCCTTAGCATTTTTGGAGCTCTAAAGTGCCTACTTCTTTTCTATCATTGTGTCTGCCTCCTCTTTTCAGTCAGCCTTCATTGATCATCACTCTGTCTCCTTATCTTTAAAATTTCACTACGTCCTAGACCAGTCCGTTTGCCGTGGACTGCGACGGGTAAGAGGGGATAAAGAGATCCTGGTATCTGAGTGGTGGCTATCTGAGGATAAACCACAACAGCTCCAAGTTCCCCTAGACCTGAGGCCCAGATGGCCCTCTCTGGGTCAACCGGCTGGTCATGCCGAGCTACCAGCATAGGTCGTCGACCTATGCTGGAGGGCGGTGGCTGGAGGGTCAATCAGGGAGCTGCTGTATCGGACACATGTCGTATGGAGGATAAAAAGGAGGAAGCCACAAAAAGCTGTGCTACCTGGCCATCATTTCTAGTGGCTAGGTGCACAGAGAAGGGGAAAAGTCTGACAAAGATTAGCCCTTTTGTCATCTACAAGAGACTTAAGTCAGTAGTGGGAGAGCCCAAGAGTGTGTCTAAGCTACACAAGTCTTTTGAACTTCTAGTAGAAGTTGATAACAAGATACTATCTGATGGGCTTTTAAGATGTAGAAGAATCCGTGATCTCCAAGTGGAAGTCATGCCACACAAGAGTCTGAACACCAGCAGAGGTGTTATCAGCTCTAGAGACCTGCTGGAATGTTCCGAGAAGGAAATAGTGGATGGCATTGAAGGAGTCACCCATGCCCGGCGCATTACCAGGCGCAGGGAGGGTGAGAAGGTCAAAACCGCCACTATTATACTCACATTCGGAACTAGGACACTGCCAGAGTATGTGAAAGCAGGATACCTAGGAGTTCCAGTGAGGCCCTACATACCTAACCCCATGAGGTGCTTCAAGTGCCACGGTTATGGACACGGCGCGGCAGTCTGCAAGAGGGTCATGAGGACGAGGGCTGCACAGCCCAGTTCAAATGCCCAAACTTTCACGCTGGCCACTCAGCCTACTCCAAGGACTGCCCTGTGTGGAAACAGGAGGTTGCCGTGCAGGAGTACAAGGCGAGAAATGGATGTACCTTCAGCCAGGCGAAATCGGCTGTACTGGCCCTACCCAAGGGCCAATTCGGCTTGACAAAGACCTACGCCCAGGCTGTGACTAAGACAGGAAGATCCATAGCCACACAGACGGACACATTGACCCCACCACCCTCTCCTCCAACATAGAAGAAAACACCGCCAAAGAACACACCTCCGAAGAGACAAGAAAGCCCTGTTGTCATGCTAAAGAACATGTGCTCTGTGCTCGCTAAGCATGGAGACTGAGCAGGATCTCAAAACCAACACTCCGGGAGAACCCGGAGACATTATGTCTGACAAAGGTTCTCCTCAGAGAACCCAGTCAGACACCCCAACCTCTACTGAATTAGAGATTGACCAACTCCCTAAGGGGAGAAATCAAAGCGGAGAGGATGCCCGAGGTGATGGTGATGGAGAAGGAAATAACCTCCGCTCTAATCAGAGGGATCTCCCCTCTCCAGAGAGAAAGACTTCCCCCAAAAGGGGGGTTGTCCTCCTCACCTTCCAAACACAAGAATAAAAATACAAAGGTCACTGGAATAAAGGGAAACCCCTCCGGGGGCCTCCCAAGGCCTAATAGCTCCAAGTAGGTCATTTAGAAATAGCCATGGATTCCAGAATTGTACAGAAGTCCAATTACGAGGAAATGCAGCTACTGATGGACTCTGAGACTCCTGTAGCTGTCTGCTTACAGGAAACATTTCTGAAAGATAGCATCAGGTTCCGAAGCTACAGTGCCTACAGCAAGAATGTTGAGGATGCAGAGAGAGCATCAGGTGGAGTCTGTATCCTTTTGAAGGACAGCGTCCTCCATGAAAGGGTAGAACTACAGACCCACACTACAGGCCGTAGCAGCTAGGATAACCCTACACAAGGTTATCACTTGCTGCAGCCTGTATCTACCACCAGGCGCTCCATTAAACCGAACAAACATGGAGGACCTATTAAAACAACTCCCCCGGCCTAATATAATCCTTGGGGATTTCAATGCACATAACACCATGTGGGGATCCAACAATACTGACACAAGAGCTCGTATGCTGGAGGATATCTTCCTCCAACATGATTTATGCATACTTAATGATGCATCACCGACCTACTTGCACCCAGGAACTGGATCTCTCACATGCATTGACCTCACCGTATGCGTCCAGGACTTCTGGACGATTTTAAATGGTCAGTTAGCAATGATCTACGGGGAAGTGATCACTTCCCAATCATCATTACTTACAATCTCCCCTCATTGGGACGACCTCAGCGGTGGAAACTGAATAAGGCCGATTGGGAACAATTCCAAAAAAGATGCTCCGAGGATATCACAAAAAATATCCTGGATGAATAGAACCCAGCTGATACATTTACTAGCAAGCTACTTAGTATAACCAGGAAAGTTGTCCCCTTAACCTCCGCAAATCCAAAACGGCCTAGCAAACCATGGTTTGATACAGTTTGCAAAAGTGCTATTGGCGATAGGAAAAAAAGGACTGGCTGCATTTATAAAGAATCCTTCCCAGGAAAACCTAAAGCTATTCAGGATAGCTAGAGCAAAGGCTAGACAAACCATACGGTCAGCCAAAAGGAATTCCTGGAGAAGTTTTGTCGGCAGTTTGGATGCCAAAACTTCTGCTAGAGCGGTTTTGAAGGCAGTAAGACGAATCAAAAGCAATAGGGCATTTGAAAAACCAAGGACGAACTGTCACGTCCCCCAGAGAAATAGCTGAATGCCTTGCATCCTCAATAGCAGAAAAGTCATCCACTGCACACTACACGCCAGAGTTCCAAAAAGTCAAAACCAGGGAGGAAAGACACCCCATTGATTTCAGGTCATTGAACAATGAAGACTACAACAAACATTTCTCGCTTGAGGAACTGAGGGACTCGCTGGACAAGTCACATGACACAGCGCCTGGAGAAGATGAAATCCATTACCACTTCCTCAAGCACCTTCCCGAACCCTCATTGGCAGTCCTGCTAGGGGTCTATAACTGTGTGTGGCAAACAGGCGCTTTCCCAAACAGCTGGAGGAAAGCCACAGTTATTCCGATACCTAAACCGGGAAGAGACGGCTCTGACCCAGCTAACTATCGACCAATAGCACTAACAAGCTCCATCTGCAAAACCATGGAAAGAATGATTAACAGTAGGCTGGTCTGGTACCTGGAGAGGAATAAAGTGATCTCTAACTACCAGTGCGGATTCCGGCAGGGACGGACAACAACTGACCACCTGGTAAGGCTGGAAGCTTACATCAGAAATGCACTTCTTAGACGAGAACATCTAGTAGCTGTATTCTTCGATATACAAAAGACCTATGACACAACCTGGAAACATGGCATTCTACGTGACCTGGAGCTTATGGGGCTTAAGGGACACCTCCCCAGCTTTGTGGGGGAATTCCTGAGACACCGGAAATTTCAGGTTCGAGTGGGCAACTCCGCTTCTGACACTCATGACCAGGAAATGGGTGTACCACAGGGCAGCATTCTGTCAGTCACCCTGTTCAACATTAAAATAAACAGCATCATAAATGCGCTGTCCCCTGGCATAGAGTGCTCTTTGTAAGTTGATGACTTTGTCATTTTTACTTATGTAAAAAACATGAACACTTTATAAAGAAAATTACAGTTATGTTTAAACAAAATTCAAAATTGAGCAAACGATAATGGTTTTAAATTTTCGGACTCCAAAACAGTTAGTATGCATTTTTGTAATTTAAGGGGACACCACCCAGAAACTGAACTATTTATACACAAAAAAAAAATCCCTGTCGTGAAAACTACAAAATTTTTAGGCCTCACCCTAGATTCCAAATTTAATTTTCTCCTCCACATTAAGGAACTTAAGAAGAAATGCCAAAAGTCATTAAACATACTTAGAGTACTCAGCCATACGGACTGGGGAGCTGACAGAGATACCTTGCTGCTGCTATATCGGAGTCGATCCAAGCTAGACTACGGATCCATAATATATGGAGCAGCAAGGAAGTCTTCTCTAAAAATACTGGAACCAATACAAAATGCTGCCCTGCGTCTCTGTCTCGGCGCGTTTCGTACATCAACTATCCCAAGTCTCCATGTGGAGGCTGGAGAACTCCCCATGGATATAAGAATGAAAAAGTTTGCAATGCAGTATATAGTCAAGCTAAAATCCAACCACACGAACCCTGCTTTCGACTCCATATTTAACCCCACAGAGGTAGAATTATACAATCGAAGGCCTAATGTCATACAACCGTTGGGCCTTCGAATGAGAGAACCCATCCAAAATTTAACCCCACCCATTGACCAAATCTCTAAAATAGAAACCCCTCAGAATCCTTCTTGGCTAATGAATTAACCCAAATTAAATTTATCCCTCCTTAATTTCAAAAAAGAATATACAGACCCAAGCATACTACAAGTCCACTTTAGGGAACTGCAGGAGAGCTACGGAGATTGTGGCACCATCTACACAGACGGATCCAAAATGGAGGGAAAGGTCGCGTGTGCCTGCTCCTTTCGGAACAAAACAATCTCCCGTAGACTCCCCGGTGGCTGCTCCATCTTTACGGCCGAATCGCATGCAATATCACTTGCACTTATGGCCGTTATAGCATCAGAAAGGAGGAAATTTATAATCTGCTTCGACTCCAAATCTGCAATGCAAGCTTAGGGGCGGATGAAGACTGACATTCCATTGGTACATAAGAGCCTGAAGCTGTTGGACCAAATAACAGCCGACCATAAGGATGTTACCTTCATCTGGGTCCACTCCCATGTTGGCATTGAGGGAAACGAAGCCGCAGACAGAGAAGCAAAGAGAGCTCTAAATCATGCGGTGTTAGGAACCCAAATTCCCTGCTCGGACCTGAGACAAAGTATTGCCTCTGTCACCTATCGAGAGTGGCAGAACCGATGGGAGGCTGAGACTCATAATAAACTCAGGCAGATTGTGGCGGATGTCAGGTGGCGGCCCACATCTAAGGGTCTGACAAGGCGTGGTAGCACGACCATGTCCAGATTTAGGATTGGCCACACCTACATCACGCACTCTTTTGTGCTGAAGAGAGACGAGCCCCCACTTTGTGAGTATTGTGACTCTCACCTCACCGTGGAACATATTCTCGTTGATTGCCCCAGATACCAGGATGTCAAGGAGAAATATTTTAGAGCCACTAACTTAAAAAAACTATTCGACAATGTCGACCCTGGGAAGGTACTGAGCTTTTTCCGGGAAGTGGGGTTGTCTACGAAGATCTGATTTATGAATTTGTGAACATGTACTATTTACATTAGATTTTTACCAAATTATTAAATTTTTACTACCTTTACTATTTTAACTGTGAATAGACCTTGATTTTAATGATTTAACTGTATAGAATTTAGCTCTTGTTATGTAGAGAGAGAGAGTAGCCCTTAATGGAATGCAGGCACGACATGGCCTAAATTGTGCCGATGTGCCTAAAATCCAGGGGCGTAACTAGGGATTTGGGGGCCCGGGGGGATTGACCTCTTTGGGGGCCCCTTGCATTTTGACATTCGACATATGACATGGATAATGTACGCAAAAATATAAAAGCCCCAAATCAAATTGGTTCAGTATATCAGTAAACTTAACAAAAAGTAATCAAGACTCTTTTAATGAATGATACCTTTGTTTATTAGTTAAATAATGCACGTGACAAATCTAAATTGATATCGCTTCACGTCGTGCATTCTGTGCACAAAGACATCTATAACATCAACTACATCGATACTTTCTTGTATTTGTGACTTCACTGACATTAAAGCCATGATAAGCCTTTCTTGTGTCATTGTGCTCCTGAGATAGCTTTTGATGAGCTTGAGCTTTGATAATGATCTCTCACATGACGTAATGGCCTGAGTTAGCAGTATTCGGAGGAGGTTGCAAAGTTTGAGCACACGTAATTACCATATGAAGCCTGTTTCCTCAATATGTCTATTGGTGATTGTATTACTGGTTTGTTGATGAAAAGTGCTCGTGCATCAATGACATCATTGAAAAAGCGATTTGTCATTTATTTCATCAAACAAACAGGAAAAGTAGCACAGTTTGTCATAAGCGGGTCTTCATCTAACAGGTGTCTTGGTTCAAGAAGAAACTCAAAGGTATCCATTTTCTTTCCAGCCTTTGAAATCTGCCCTTCATCTCCATATGAAATCTGTCCAGCACTTCTGTCGCAACACGTTTGAATTGCAGTTCTATTGACTGTCCTACATTAGAACTCAACTTCCCATCAAGTCTTTTCTTTCTTCTGGTTGTTTTGATTACAGGGAATCCATATTATTCACTACCTTCTTTTGCTTTTTCGATGGATTGTTGTTTTTTTTTTTTGTCAGTTTTTCATCATTTTGCAGAAAGCATGAAAGGGTACTAATTTCTTTAGCAGCTTCCCGTATATGCAGTCCAGACTTTTATAGTTTCTTCTGAACTATATTAATTGGGCGCAAGAGCTTTGACCAGAATTCAAGATAGGCAAAAAATTCTTAATTTTCCACTGCATGAAGAAGATTCTGTGCTAATATTATATGGTATTACGTCATTGTTGGTTGTTTATGTTTTGTGCGCAAGAAAAAGGATTCAGAGCATACAAAAGTGGGAAAGATCCATATCTCGTTATGCTCGAGTATAGAAATACTCCGATAAGTGGACTGCCGTATTCACCATCACAACTGCTGACGAGTAGAAGACCCAGAGAATCATTCCAACTGATCCCAAACTATTGAAATCATCGGTAGCTGAAAATGCAGAGACATTACTCAACGAACGACATATGAAAAGCAAAGTGAAAAACAATGCAAAAGCAAGACTACCTAAAGATTATTCTGCCGGAGAGTTCGTCTAGGTCAAACATGGCAGAAAGCAGTTGTCATAAAAAAACATTCAGCACCCAGATCTTACATCATAAAGACAAACGGAAAAACATACAGAAGAAATCAACGCTTTTTGAATAAGAGTTTCGATGAAAAAATCTCTGGGTACTATGATACCGATGGAGACAATGAACTGCAAACTGTTGGAACAAACGAAACAGACAGTTATAGACCAACGTCTAGAGAACTTGTTGTGCCAGTCAAGACAACCAGAAGTGGACGAATTGTTAAAGTTCCTAGTAGACAGGGCTGGCCTTAGGCCACTGCAGCCTATGTGGTCGCAGTGGGCCCCGCGCTTTCATAGGACCCGCGCTAATTCTAAGTGTACATTATTAAATTAAACCATTATAACGTATATAAAATAACAGGGTTTTCGCGACCTCCTGATTTTCCAGGGCCTCCAGGAAATCTCATGAAAAGGCAAAATATGCTATAAAGTCTGAACTTTTTTTAAATTTATTCAAATCTCCTGAAGAATAGACGAAATTGACATTTTGGGGTGCCAATAAATAAAAAGTGGCATTGCGAGCTTTCATTTGATAAAAAATTTTTGCAAAGACGAAAGTAGGCCTATTTTCTAATTCAAAAAAAAAATAAATAATTTTGACATTATGCTCATCCCTACCCAGACTAGGCCCCGCGCGATCCGTTTCACATAGGGCCCGCAAATGCTAGGGCCGGCCTTACTAGTAGATATCACTCTTAAGAACTTTAAAAGGAAGGGTGTGATAATAACTTCAAAAGGAAGGATGTGCTAATATTATATGATATTACGTCATTGTTTGTTGTTTGTTTTATGCGAAAGCAAAAGGATTAGATGGAAATAAAAATAGAGTTTCCATTGGATTGAGGAAAGATTAATAGAGGGGTAATAACTCGAGTGTCAAGTTTAATTCTGAAATTATAGACGCCAAACCCGAATAATGGACTATTCTAGCATTATTAAGAATAACTTTTGAATCTGTTATACTCGATTCTGTAAATTTTGCTTCAAGGTTAATTAGTGTAGCCATAAAATACTCGCCATTTAGATCTATTATTAGTAAAGGTAACAAGATACCTGGAATTCTCAGTATATCATGCAGTTTTATTCGTGACAACAAAGTTTAAAATGTAAAACTAACTTTTAAAAAAAATTTGATCTCTGTGGAAAAAAATATTTTTAAAATGTCAACAAAGTCAACGGACCTAGATTTAGGTTTAGTCTTTGTGATAAATTTAATCCATAAATGTTGAAAAAAAAAGACACCCGTTGACACTATTTGTCAATCAAATATATTAATTTATGTATTTACAAATAAATTTCGAACACCCATTAGGGGGCCCCCCCTAGATGGGGGCCCGGGGGGATTTTAAAATTCCCCCCCCTTAGTTACGTCACTGCTAAAATCAAAATTAAATCAAATCTGTCTGGTAAAATGTTTGTACACGTGATTTCTCCCACACCCATACTCGGATTAAGCTGAAATTTCGCGCAATTATTTCTTTTACCTGACAACACAAGAATCAATTTTTTTTTATTAAAGTTAATTAACTATTGTTAATTAATTATTTTGTTTGGTATTTGGAACTAGTTAAAGAAATCGTACTTGACAAATGTGGTGGTTGAAGCTGAATTAATTCCCTTGAGGAACCTTAAGCCCCAGTGAACATTTTTTTTATGCATCTAAAGAAGATCATGTAACCATTAACACAGATACCCCCTTCTTCACTCCCTCCGTCAGACAGACAAGTGATAAGCTCATAGCGTATTGAGAAATTTAAAAGTTAAACAAAAACAATTGGTAAAAATATTTCTCTCGAACAGATTTATATGTCTAGGTCAATCGCACATATAATTACATGACTGATTCGGATTAATTGATACATTGGGCTATGTTGCTGAAGTGACCAATAGTGACCGAAATAAAAAAGAACAGACTACGTTGGGCAGGTCGCCTTGAAAGAATGTCAGATAATAGAGGAGCGAAAATCATATATAGGCAAAAAACAAAAGGCAGATTCTTCTACATCTTAAAAGCCCATCAGATAGTATCTTGTTATCAACTTCTACTAGAAGTTCAAAAGACTTGTGTAGCTTAGACACACTCTTGGGCTCTCCCACTACTGACTTAAGTCTCTTGTAGATGACAAAAGGGCTAATCTTTGTCAGACTTTTCCCCTTCTCTGTGCACCTAGCCACTAGAAATGATGGCCAGGTAGCACAGCTTTTTGTGGCTTCCTCCTTTTTATCCTCCATACGACATGTGTCCGATACAGCAGCTCCCTGATTGACCCTCCAGCCACCGCCCTCCAGCATAGGTCGACGACAAGATAGTATCTTGTTATCAACTTCTACTAGAAGTTCAAAAGACTTGTGTAGCTTAGACACACTCTTGGGCTCTCCCACTACTGACTTAAGTCTCTTGTAGATGACAAAAGGGCTAATCTTTGTCAGACTTTTCCCCTTCTCTGTGCACCTAGCCACTAGAAATGATGGCCAGGTAGCACAGCTTTTTGTGGCTTCCTCCTTTTTATCCTCCATACGACATGTGTCCGATACAGCAGCTCCCTGATTGACCCTCCAGCCACCGCCCTCCAGCATAGGTCGACGACCTATGCTGGTAGCTCGGCATGACCAGCCGGTTGACCCAGAGCGGGCCATCTGGGTCTCAGGTCTAGGGGAACTTGGAGCCAAAGTATTGTGTTGTTGTGGTTTATCCTTAGATAGCCACCACTCAAACACCAGGATCTCTTTTTTCCCCCCTTACCCGTCGCAGTCCACGGCAAACGGACTGGTCTAGGACGTAGTGAGAATTTAAAGTTAAGGAGACAGTGTGATGATCAATGAAGGCAGACTTAGGAAAAGAGGAGGCAGACACAATGATAGAAATGACTTTTATAGTTTCTTCTGAACTATATTAATTGGGCGCAAGAGCTTTGACCAGAATTCAAGATAGGCAAAAAATTCTTAATTTTCCACTGCATGAAGAAGATTCTGTGCTAATATTATATGGTATTACGTCATTGTTGGTTGTTTATGTTTTGTGCGCAAGAAAAAGGATTCAGAGCATACAAAAGTGGGAAAGATCCATATCTCGTTATGCTCGAGTATAGAAATACTCCGATAAGTGGACTGCCGTATTGACCATCACAACTGCTGACGAGTAGAAGACCCAGAGAATCATTCCAACTGATCCCAAACTATTGAAATCATCGGTAGCTGAAAATGCAGAGACATTACTCAACGAACGACATATGAAAAGCAAAGTGAAAAACAATGCAAAAGCAAGACTACCTAAAGATTATTCTGCCGGAGAGTTCGTCTAGGTCAAACATGGCAGAAAGCAGTTGTCATAAAAAAACATTCAGCACCCAGATCTTACATCATAAAGACAAACGGAAAAACATACAGAAGAAATCAACGCTTTTTGAATAAGAGTTTCGATGAAAAAATCTCTGGGTACTATGATACCGATGGAGACAATGAACTGCAAACTGTTGGAACAAACGAAACAGACAGTTATAGACCAACGTCTAGAGAACTTGTTGTGCCAGTCAAGACAACCAGAAGTGGACGAATTGTTAAAGTTCCTAGTAGACAGGGCTGGCCTTAGGCCACTGCAGCCTATGTGGTCGCAGTGGGCCCCGCGCTTTCATAGGACCCGCGCTAATTCTAAGTGTACATTATTAAATTAAACCATTATAACGTATATAAAATAACAGGGTTTTCGCGACCTCCTGATTTTCCAGGGCCTCCAGGAAATCTCATGAAAAGGCAAAATATGCTATAAAGTCTGAACTTTTTTTAAATTTATTCAAATCTCCTGAAGAATAGACGAAATTGACATTTTGGGGTGCCAATAAATAAAAAGTGGCATTGCGAGCTTTCATTTGATAAAAAATTTTTGCAAAGACGAAAGTAGGCCTATTTTCTAATTCAAAAAAAAAATAAATAATTTTGACATTATGCTCATCCCTACCCAGACTAGGCCCCGCGCGATCCGTTTCACATAGGGCCCGCAAATGCTAGGGCCGGCCTTACTAGTAGATATCACTCTTAAGAACTTTAAAAGGAAGGGTGTGATAATAACTTCAAAAGGAAGGATGTGCTAATATTATATGATATTACGTCATTGTTTGTTGTTTGTTTTATGCGAAAGCAAAAGGATTAGATGGAAATAAAAATAGAGTTTCCATTGGATTGAGGAAAGATTAATAGAGGGGTAATAACTCGAGTGTCAAGTTTAATTCTGAAATTATAGACGCCAAACCCGAATAATGGACTATTCTAGCATTATTAAGAATAACTTTTGAATCTGTTATACTCGATTCTGTAAATTTTGCTTCAAGGTTAATTAGTGTAGCCATAAAATACTCGCCATTTAGATCTATTATTAGTAAAGGTAACAAGATACCTGGAATTCTCAGTATATCATGCAGTTTTATTCGTGACAACAAAGTTTAAAATGTAAAACTAACTTTTAAAAAAAATTTGATCTCTGTGGAAAAAAATATTTTTAAAATGTCAACAAAGTCAACGGACCTAGATTTAGGTTTAGTCTTTGTGATAAATTTAATCCATAAATGTTGAAAAAAAAAGACACCCGTTGACACTATTTGTCAATCAAATATATTAATTTATGTATTTACAAATAAATTTCGAACACCCATTAGGGGGCCCCCCCTAGATGGGGGCCCGGGGGGATTTTAAAATTCCCCCCCCCTTAGTTACGTCACTGCTAAAATCAAAATTAAATCAAATCTGTCTGGTAAAATGTTTGTACACGTGATTTCTCCCACACCCATACTCGGATTAAGCTGAAATTTCGCGCAATTATTTCTTTTACCTGACAACACAAGAATCAATTTTTTTTTATTAAAGTTAATTAACTATTGTTAATTAATTATTTTGTTTGGTATTTGGAACTAGTTAAAGAAATCGTACTTGACAAATGTGGTGGTTGAAGCTGAATTAATTCCCTTGAGGAACCTTAAGCCCCAGTGAACATTTTTTTTATGCATCTAAAGAAGATCATGTAACCATTAACACAGATACCCCCTTCTTCACTCCCTCCGTCAGACAGACAAGTGATAAGCTCATAGCGTATTGAGAAATTTAAAAGTTAAACAAAAACAATTGGTAAAAATATTTCTCTCGAACAGATTTATATGTCTAGGTCAATCGCACATATAATTACATGACTGATTCGGATTAATTGATACATTGGGCTATGTTGCTGAAGTGACCAATAGTGACCGAAATAAAAAAGAACAGACTACGTTGGGCAGGTCGCCTTGAAAGAATGTCAGATAATAGAGGAGCGAAAATCATATATAGGCAAAAAACAAAAGGCAGGCGACCCAAAGGCAGACCCCGAATGCGATAGATTGATGATGTAGAAGCAGATCTGCAACAACTTGGGGTTCGGGCGTGGAGATGTAAGGCCCAGGAGAGATCTGAAAGGAGGGATGTGTTATAGCAGGTCATATCTCTCCATGGGCTGTAGCGCCACTGGGATGGATGGATGGCAAAAGCCGGTATGAGCTTTTTATAGTCGGACAGTCAGGCTGGGCAGGGCACGTATCCAGTATGGGCGACGAACATATGCCAAAGGAAAGCTTTGTTTAGAAAACTAATGCAATGATTTAAGTCTATTAAGAAAAAATACGCCATTTTACTTTGTCACATGTCACAAAGTGCCTGTATTTCCCTAAAACGTAGAGATTTGCGTCACTTGATGTTTCGTACTAAAGCCATAATGAATATACTAACGTAACTAATTACACTATTAAATGTCTGAACGTAACCATTTGAGAAGTTATACTGCAAAGACTTTCTTCCAAGCCAATAATAGTACAATAGTTTTACGCAAAAGATGCAATGTAAAACTCTACGACGTGAGCTGTGGTTTGTCGAGACTGTAAAATGACTTAAGAGACTTTATATTTAATCGCCATGTACAATTGCAATTAGATCTAACAGAACACTAAAGCAATTCTTGAGATTAGTTGTCTTTTTCATAATTACAAACTTATTCCCAAAATGACTTCGGGTAGGCATATAATTCCTTAAGAAATTATTTAACCTAGCGAGGCTCGGCCACCTGGTACTTTCTATATAAAAGAAGTTACGAAAGTTATATAAAAGAAATCCACATATCTTTATATTTTAGACATAGGAATTTGATTTCTATCAGGTTTATTTAGGTAGGGGCTGTTATACTTTAAATACAACACATATAGTATCAGAATTTTGACAAACTCAGGTTTGTTTCTTGTGCATCTCTATATTAGTATACTTAGATCTATATATAAAAATCTATGATAGGTTATAGCCTGTATAATTGTGTTGGTAAAATTACAGATCTTTGTGCGACATGTTATAGATTACATTACTAGATTTATGTTAATAAATTAAGTGGAATAAATCTATTCTAGAATTTTAAAATCTACATATATTTGTCCGTATCTCGTACAGCTCAGCAGACAAACTTACAAAAGCCGTCAAGTGGCAACAGGTTTTGCGTATACCGTTGTCATGTCACGTGTGATTAGTGATGTTGATATACTCTTAAATACAAGTAGAAATAGATAAACTACAAGGCCGATTTACAAAACACACACAGGCTTTATTCAACCATATTAGACAACCAACAGCAATACACACTTCCTTGACAAATGGTTTTTCTCTCTGCATTGATTGCATCTTTAAGCCGGACATGGTGTCTTGTTGAACACGTGGTGTCCTCCACACAATCGACACTCTTGGGTTCTTACTGCTGCTTTCTGTATTATTATGTCCATTTTTTCAATGCGAGCCCGAAGTACTCCAAGGTTTTCTTCAACACTATCGGTTGATTGCACAAAAGCTCTACATATATCTATGGTTCTTTTAAGGTACAGCCCTGATGTACCAAATTCTACATTTGTTGTTCTGACGCTTCAATGCCAATCAACATGGTGACAGAGGCAAGTGAACCGTTTAAGTGTTTTCGCCACTGCTAGGATTAGAAGACTAGATGTCAGGAAAGAGAATACAGAGAACTCGAGATCTATATCGTATATTCTGGGGACACGACAATTCGTTCACTGATATTTCTTTCACCGACGAATCGTTCACGACAATTCGTTCACGACAATTCGTTCACCCGAAAATACGTTCACACGACTATTCGTTCACCCTACATATCTCGTCCCGAGACATGACGTTAAACTGCGCTCCTCTTTCCTTAGCACTTTTGGAGCTCAAAAGTGCCCTACTTCATTTCTATCATTGTGTCTGCCTCCTCTTTTCCTAAGTCTGCCTTCATTGATCATCACACTGTCTCCTTAACTTTAAATTCTCACTACGTCCTAGACCAGTCCGTTTGCCGTGGACTGCGACGGGTAAGGGGGGAAAAAAGAGATCCTGGTGTTTGAGTGGTGGCTATCTAAGGATAAACCACAACAACACAATACTTTGGCTCCAAGTTCCCCTAGACCTGAGACCCAGATGGCCCGCTCTGGGTCAACCGGCTGGTCATGCCGAGCTACCAGCATAGGTCGTCGACCTATGCTGGAGGGCGGTGGCTGGAGGGTCAATCAGGGAGCTGCTGTATCGGACACATGTCCGATGTAGCAGCTGACTGAGTATAGCACCTGTATAGCCCTGGCGGGCTCATTCTGGACATCCGAATGGCCCGTCCCCTTGTTGGACTCGATGGCAGGTGGGGAGCACAGGTGCCGAATTAACCAAAATATATATGGACAAAAAAACACACACAAAACTACTTGCCCCAGACCTATGTCTGGGCAAGAAACGTCGAATTGATGATAAAAAAGAGGAGGTCCCAAAAAGCTGTGCCACCTGGCCATCATTTCTGGTGGTTAGGTGCACAGAGGAGGGAAAAAGCCTGACAAAGTTGAGCCCTTTTATTATCTATAAGGGACTCAAGTCAGTAGTGGGAGAGCCCAAGAGTGTGTCTAAGCTACACAAATCAATGGAACTCCTTGTAGAAGTAGACAGCAAGACACACTCTGATGGGCTTTTAAGATGCAGAAGACTCTGTGATCTCCAAGTGGAAGTCATGCCACACAAGAGTCTGAACACCAGCAGAGGTGTAATCAGCTCTAGGGACCTACTGGAATGTTCCGAGAAGGAAATAGTGGAGGGCATTGAAGGAGTCACCCATGCCCGGCGCATTACCAGGCGCAGGGAGGGTGAGGAGGTCAAAACCGCCACTATTATCCTAACATTCGGAACTAGGACACCGCCAGAGTATGTGAAGGCAGGATACCTACGACTTCCAGTGAGGCCCTACATACCTAACCCCATGAGGTGCTTCAAGTGCCAGGGTTATGGACACGGCGCGGCAGTCTGCAAGAGGAACACTGTGTGTGCCAGATGTGCTGGAGAGGGTCATGAGGACAAGGGCTGCGCAGCCCAGTTCAAATGCCCAAACTGTCAAGCTGGCTACTCAGCCTACTCCAAGGACTGCCCTGTGTGGAAACAGGAGGTTGCCTTGCAGGAGTACAAGGCAAGAAACGGATGTACCTTTAGCCAGGCGAAATCGGCTGTACTGACCCTACCCAAGGGCCAATTCGGCTTGACAAAGACCTAGGCCCAGGCTGTTGCTAAGAAAGGAAGATCCATAGCCACACAGACGGACACATTGACCCCACCACCCCCTCCTCCTCCTCCAACTCAGAAGAAAACACCGCCAAAGAACACACCTCTCAAGATACAAGAAAGCCCTGTTGTCATGCTAAAGAACAGGTTCTCTGTGCTCGCTGATGAGAGCATGGAGACTGAGCAGCATGTCAAAACCAATACTCCGGGAGAACCCGGAGACATCATGTCTGACACAGGTTCTCCTCAGAGAACCCAGCCAGACACCCCAACCTCTACCGAGTTAGAGGTTGACCAACTCCCTAAGGGGAGAAATCAAAGCGGAGAGGATGCCCGAGGTGAGAGAGGAGGAAATAACCTCCGCTCTAACCAGAGGGATCTCCCCTCTCCAGAGAGAAAGACTTCCCCCAAAAGGGGGTTGTCCTCCTCTCCATTCAAACCCAAGAATAAAAATACCAAGGTCACTGGAATAAAGGGAAACCCCTCCGGGGGCCTCCCAAGGCCAAATAGCTCCAAGTAGGTCATCTAGAATAAGCCATGGATTCCAGAATTGTACAGTGGAATTGTAGAGGCCTCAAGGAGAATTACGAGGAAATACAGCTACTGATGGACTCTGAGACTCCTGTAGCTGTCTGCTTACAGGAAACATTTCTGAAAGATTGCATCAGCTTCCGAAGCTACCGTGCTTACACCAAGAATGTTGAGGATGCAGAGAGAGCATCAGGTGGAGTCTGTATCCTTGTGAAGGATAGCATCCCCCATGAGAGGGTAGAACTACAGACCACACTACAGGCCGTAGCAGCTAGGATAACCCTTCACAAGGTTATCACTTGCTGCAGCCTGTATCTACCACCAGGCGCTCCATTAAACCGAACAGACATGGAGGACCTATTGAAACAACTCCCCCGGCCCTATTTAATCCTTGGGGATTTCAATGCCCATAACACCATGTGGGGATCCAACAATACCGACACAAGAGGTCGTATGCTGGAGGATATCTTCCTCCAACATGATTTAAGCATACTTAATGATGCATCACCGACCTACTTGCACCCAGGAACTGGATCATTCACATGCATTGACCTCACCGTATGTGTCCCCGGACTTCTGGACGATTTTAAATGGTCAGTTAGCAATGATCTACGGGGAAGTGATCACTTCCCAATCATCATTACTAACAATCTCCCTTCATTGGGACGACCTCAGCGGTGGAAACTGAATAAGGCCGATTGGGAACAATTCCAAAAAAGATGCTCCGAGGATATCACAGAAAATATCCTCCATGAACAGAACCCAGCTGATACCTTTGCTAGCAAGCTACTAAGTATAGCCAGGAAAGTTGTACCCCTAACCTCTGCAAATCCAAAACGGCCTAGCAAACCATGGTTTGATGCAGCTTGCAAAAGTGCTATTGGTGATAGGAAAAAACGACTGGCTGCATTTATAAAGAATCCTTCCCAGGAAAACCTAAAGCTATTCAGGATAGCTAGAGCAAAGGCTAGACAAACCATACGATCAGCCAAAAGGAATTCCTGGAGAAGTTTTGTCGGCAGTCTGGATGCCAAAACTTCTGCTAGAGCGGTTTGGAAGGCAGTAAGGCGAATCAAAGGGAAAGAATCAAATGCAATAGGGCATTTGAAAAACCAAGGACGAACTGTCACGTCCCCCAGAGAAATAGCTGACTGCTTTGCATCCTCAATAGCAGAAAAATCATCCACTGCACACTACACGCCCGAGTTCCAAAAAGTCAAAACCAGGGAGGAAAGACACCCCATTGATTTCAGGTCAGAGAACAATGAAGACTACAACAAACCGTTCTCGCTTGAGGAACTGAGGGAATCGCTGGACAAGTCACATGACACAGCGCCTGGAGAAGACGAAATCCATTACCAGTTCCTCAAGCACCTTCCCGAACCCTCATTGGCAGTCCTGCTAGGGGTCTATAACTGTGTGTGGCAAACAGGCGCTTTCCCAAACAGCTGGAGGAAAGCCACAGTTATACCGATACCTAAACCGGGAAGAGACGGCTCTGACCCAGCTAACTATCGACCAATAGCACTAACAAGCTGCATCTGCAAAACCATGGAAAGAATGATTAACAGTAGGCTGGTCTGGTACCTGGAAAGGAATAAAGTGATCTCAAACTACCAGTGCAGATTCCGGCAGGGGCGGACAACAACTGACCACCTGGTAAGGCTGGAAGCTTATATTAGAAATGCATTACTCAGAAGAGAACATCTAGTAGCTGTATTCTTCGATATAGAAAAGGCCTATGACACAACCTGGAAACATGGCATTCTACGTGACCTGGCGCTTATGGGGCTTAAGGGACACCTCCCCCGTTTTGTGGAGGAATTCCTGAAAGATCAAAAATTTCAGGTTCGAGTGGGCAACTCCGCTTCTGACACTCATGACCAGGAAATGGGTGTACCCCAGGGCAGCATTCTGTCAGTCACCCTGTTCAACATTAAAATAAATAGCATCATAAATGCGCTGCCCCCTGGCATAGAGTGCTCTTTGTATGTTTATGACTTTGTCATCCTCACTTATGGGAAAAACATGAACACCTTAGAAAGAAAATTACAGTTATGTTTAAACAAAATTCAGGGTTGGGCAAACTATAATGGTTTCAAATTCTCAGACTCCAAAACAGTTAGTATGCATTTTTGTAATCTAAGGGGACTACACCCAGACCCTGAACTATTTATACACAAAAAGAAGATCCCTGTCGTGAAAACTACAAAATTTTTAGGCCTCACCTTAGATTCCAAATTTAATTGTCTCCCCCACATTAAGGAACTTAAGAAGAAATGCCAAAAGTCATTAAACATACTAAGAGTACTCAGCCATACGGACTGGGGAGCTGACAGAGATACCTTGCTGCTGCTCTATCGGAGTCTAATTCGATCCAAGCTAGACTACGGATCCATAATATATGGAGCAGCAAGGAAGTCGTACCTAAAAATACTGGAACCAATACAAAATCCTGCCCTGCGTCTCTGTCTCGGCGCGTTTCGTACATCACCTATCCCAAGTCTCCATGTGGAGGCTGGAGAACTCCTTATGGATATAAGAATGAAAAAGCTTGCAATGCAGTATATAGTCAAGCTAAAATCCAACCCCACGAACCCTGCTTTTGACTCCATATTTAACCCCACAGAGGTAGAATTATACAATCGAAGGCCTAACGTCATACAGCCGTTGGGCCTTCGAATGAGAGAACCCATCCAAAATTTAACCCCACCCGTTGACCAAATCTCTAAAATAGAAACCCCTCAGAACCCTCCCTGGCTAATGAATAAACCCAAATTAAATTTATCCCTCCTCAATTTCAAAAAAGATAATACAGACCCAAGCATACTACAAGTCCACTTTAGGGAACTGCAGGAGAGCTACGGAGATTGTGGCACCATCTACACAGACGGATCCAAAATGGAGGGAAAGGTCGCGTGTGCCTGCTCCTTTCGGAACAAAACAATCTCCCGTAGACTCCCCGATTGCTGCTCCATCTTTACGGCCGAATTGCACGCAATATTGCTTGCACTTATGGCCGTAAAAGCATCAGAAAGGAGGAAATTTATAATCTGCTCCGACTCCAAATCTGCATTGCAAGCTTTGGGGCGGATGAAGACTGACATCCCATTGGTACATAAGAGCCTGAAGCTGTTGGACCTAATAACAGCCGACCGTAGGGATGTCACCTTCATCTGGGTCCCCTCCCATGTTGGCATTGAGGGAAACGAAGCCGCAGACAGAGAAGCAAAGAGAGCCCTAAATCATGCGGTATCAGGAACCCAAATTCCCTACTCGGACCTGAGACAAAGTATTGCCTCTGCCACCTATCGAGAGTGGCAGAACCGATGGGAGGCTGAGACTCACAGTAAACTCAGGCAGATTGTGGCGGATGTCAGGTGGCGGCCCACATCTAAGGGTCTGACAAGGCGTGGTAGCACGACCATGTCCAGACTTAGGATTGGCCACACCTACATCACGCACTCTTTTGTACTGAAGAGAGAGGAGCCCCCACTTTGTGAGTACTGTGACTCTCGCCTCACCGTGGAACATATCCTCGTTGATTGCCCCAGATACCAGGATGTCAGGGCGAAATATTTTAGAGTCACTAATTTAAATACACTATTTGATAATGTTGACCCTGGGAAGGTACTGGGCTTTATCCGGGAACTGGGGCTATCTACGAAGATCTGATTTCTGAATTTGTGAACATGCACTATTTACATTAGATTTTTACCAAATATTTAAATTTTTACTACCTTTACTATTTTAACTGTGAATAGACCTTGTTTTTAATTATATGACTGTATAGAATCTGGCCCTTGTTGTTTAGAGAGAGAGTAGTCCTTAAGGAACTGCAGGCACGACATGGCCTAAATTGTGCCGATGTGCCTCAAATCAAAAATCAAATCAAATCAACCTTATTCGCCCCACCCACATTTGCTTATCTTCTTAATAGCGGTCCAGATGTTTAATTAACATACCTATTCCATCAAGCCGTTATGGTCAACACTCTTTAGGGCCTTCCTTACAAATACCTTCCCCCTTTTTTTTATCTAGGCCTACCCATTCAGCTGGATACTCTACTTAACACCTAATTGAGTGCTAGACAGAATGGCGGCTCTAGGAGAAATAAAATTTTATCGACAGGGAACCATTACTTATAAAAAAGAGAAATGGTTAATTGATCAGTCTTTTAGCGGCCCCCGTAAGGGAAAAAAGCCGCTATTAGGTTTGTGCAAAATGTCCGTCTGTCCGTCTGTCACACTCAGATCTCGAAAACTAGAAGAGATATGAAAAATATTATTTCATCATTAAATGCGGCTTGAAAAGTTTAGGTGCAACGGCTACTTTTGGTTTTCTAAAAGCAAACCGTTTAATTTATAAAATTAATTATGCAAGCGATTTTTTCATAAAAATACACCAATTCTAAAACAATTACGTAAATGTAAGGGAGGCAATGTTACAATATGCTAACAAAGATGGACAGCTTTTGTGTATTTTCAGTATCACTAAGTCAAATATATTTTAAAAATGTACACGGAATGTTTACAACAAATATAAATAATAGTTAAAGATGTTTTTTCTGGTCAACTAGCTGCTAAAATTAAAAGAAAACATTTCTGTTTGTTTATAAAGGCTAATAATGCATTTTGTATGTAAATATCACGCACATTTTTTTTAATGGACTTTTTATGCAGCGATTTTCGTGCAGTAGCGTAACGTCGCTACATGATCAGGTGCTTAACCAATTCCTTAAACTTTTTTAAAAAATCAGATTTTATTTATTTTTTGTTTAGTGCCCCCATCCAAATAAAAGAAGATTATTTTTGTGCGTTTTGTCTGTTGGTCGGTCTGTCCGTCACGATTAGATTTAAAAAAAACTATAACTCTAAAAACTATTGAAAATCTGTTTACACTTTAATGTTCCTCCCGTAACATCTCAATAGTTTTAAGTATCTAAAAATTGATTGTTCCGGATTTTTTTGTGCAAAACTAATCAACCCCAACAAATGTTTGTTTGCTCTTCTAATTTATTTTACATTCAATTTCCATGCTTAAACGTTGCAAAAACACATTATCAATAATATGTTGTTCCGTTTTTTATGTAAATAGCATATTAATGCTAAATCAAAATCTCTATACTGACTTATATTTCATTAAGTGTAAAAATGTTCCGGATATTGTTTTATAAAGCATGAATTATGCCTAATGATTGTTTGAAATCGCATAATTTACTAATATTACACTTATATTATTTGACAATGCGTCACTATAATTTGGTTATCAATATCAAATTGTTCCGTATTTTCATCTTTAAACAAATTTAAAAAATATCGACAATAGGTTGTTCAGGGCTTTAAAAAAAAAGTAATTTACTAGAATTGATTACTGAAAACTACTTTTTAGACATTTATTTTTCTTGCTAAAACATAACATAGAAGTTTTGTAATCGATAAAGAGAGTTCCGGATTTTGATTCTTACAAATCGTCGCCAGAAATTTCCGAATTTATTTAAAAATCTACTAACGCCAAATAATTGTTTGAACTCCCTCTTCTAATTAATTAACAAATAATCTTCTCATTTACGAAATAATGTTTTTACGGATTTTTATGAAAAATATTTTAACTCACTACTCTCTTACAGTACATTTTAACTTTCTACCTAAAACATTATAAAATCTAATTATCGTTAATATTATGTTCCGATTTTTAAGGAAAACAGAATCCAAACATCAAAGTAAGGTATGAAAATCTCTCCACATGGCTGTAGTACATCTAATTTTTATACGAGACCATCAAAAAAATTTAATTAACGGTATTACATTTAACTGAAATTCTCTTTTTCATTTATTATTTATACAAACATCCGGAACAATCTATTATATAAACTTTTCAATTGTGTTCATACCTAAAAATTATTGCGATGTTTTGAAACGTAAAATAAAGGTTAATCAATTTTTAATAACTTTTAGTTGTTGTTTTTTTTTATATCAAGATGACGCACAGAACGACTGACAGACAAAACGCAAAAACAATCCCGCTTTGATCCTTTTTAAATAAATTCTATTAGAACTCAGTGCACCAATGTCTATGAACCCTCGTTAAATATCTCGTGTAAATAAAGACATTTTTTTATGGTACCGGTACTAGCCTATTGTGAGGTAATGAAATTTTTTTTCTTTGACGTCATATGAATGGACTCTTTAAATGTAATGTTAAAAGAACGCACTAGGTGCACCAATGTCTATGAACACTCGATAAATGGCTCGTAATGATAAAGGCGATTTTTAGTCTAGCTAGGCCGTGTGACGTAGTGTTTTTTTTTTTCGTTTGACGTCATATGGAATGAATTCTTTAAAAGAAATACTAAAAGAACGCATTCGGTGTACCAATGTCTATGAACACTCGATAAATGGCTCGTAATGATGAAGGCGATTTTTATTCTAGCTAGGCCGTGTGACGTAGTGTTATTTTTCCTTTGACGTCATATGGAATGAATTCTTTAAATGAAATGCTTAAAGAACGCACTCGGTGCACCAAAGTCAATGAACACTCGATAAATGGCTCGTAATGATGAAGACGATTTTTAGTCTAGCTAGGCCGTGTGGACGTAGTGTTTTTTTTCCCTCTGACGTTATATGGAATTAATTCTTCAAATGAAATGAAAAAAGAACTCGGTATAGTAATGTTTATTAAGCCTCGTTATGTGACTCGCGTTTAAAAAAGGAATGATATCTTGATTTAGATCTAATCTAGATTTTTTAAACTAGATCTAGATTTTTATTACAGTATATCTAGATCTGGATTTATATTCTAATTAAAATTATTCTAGATCTAGAATTTCTAGATCTAGTTTAGACTAAAATAGACTAGATTAAGATGTAGAATTTCAATTTCTAAACTTAAAGTGTAAAAAAAAAGTGTAGATTTTCATTTCCAAACGTTTTGATCAATATTGCAATGTTTTTATATACTAAAACTAATCTACTATTTTTTATTTAATTTAAATTTAAATTTACGGCAAATGAATCTTTGAAACATTATTACTTTTGACCATCAAAATTAAATCACCTCTTGAATATTATTTGCGAATATGCAGATCCGACAGGGATCCGACTTTGACGGGGGCCGCCTCTGAGTTTGTGTAACACAAACTCTCTTTGTAATCTTGTTTTTTTTTTTTTACATTCATCTACGCGTTTGCAAAAACATTGGTGAAACTTTTTTTATTGTTATCTTTGAGTATTTTTTAAATATGTTTGTCACAATTTAACATGCCTATTGGACATTTTCACTATAAAGTAAACAATGAACAAAGAATTAAAAGAAATGGACAAAATAATCTTAATACAAATTTTATTTTTGGAAATAATAGCTACAAAAGTTTCAATGTAAACAAATTAAACTCGCGACGAGAAAATATAATATTAAGAATATGATACTAACCAGTGAACGATTTGTCTGTGAACAGTATGTCGGTGAAATAATTGTCAGTGATCGATTTGTCGTGTGAACGATTTGTCGGTGAATGAATTGTCGTGGAACCGTATAGTCTACCCCACCCCCGATAACATACGCTTTGGTCCATCAGGGGAGGTAACCAATAGATTGAAACGTCAGACAGTAGTGATAGAGTTACACAACTAACAGAGGGGAATGATAGTTAAAACTTCTGAAAGTGGAGGCGGCAGATAGAAATCTATCTAAGGCTACAGAAGCCTAAGGAAAACCCAAGATTTCTGCCCAAGATGGCGTCCTATGATGTATAAATTAAATGTGTACAGCCCAAATTCTACATTTTTGTTTTTAATGCCTCAATACTAATCAACTTGTGAAATATTATCTTATATATTACATTCAAATAAATAGTAATAAGACTGCATTCGTCATTAATCTTCGGAATTGATGACATTGTCATTAAGTGTATCTACATTCAGGTCTAATCTAGAAATCATTCTTGAGACTAGATCTAGATATATCAATCTGGATTATTGTATATAAATGTAGAAAAATTCTAGAGCTAGTCTAGATCAGACTCAGTAGATCTACTATCTATACTATATGGAATATAATTCTAGATCTACTGTTCAACCTCAAGGCCTAATTTACACTAATTTTTAAACAATTAGAGAATGTGACACATAGTGTAGTGTTCTTCTCTAAATGTGTGCAAAAACACAAACTCTCTTTATAATATTGTCAGTGAGACTTTCAAACATATTACAAATAAAAATACTTAGGCATTATTTTTCCTGTATAATTGTTCTGTTGTCACAGATTAATAATAAATTACTGTAGACGTTACTAATTAATAATGATAATAACGAGACTGTCTTTATCAAGGTAGACATATATAACTTAACTTTTATTTCAGTCCGATTATTTGCTTTCGCATAAAACATAAACAACAAACAATGACGTAATATCTTCTAATATTAGCACATCCTTCCTTTTGAAGCTATTATCACATCCTTCCTTTTAAAGTTCTTAATACTTATATTTACTAGGAATTTTGACAACTCGACCACTTCTGGTTGTCTTGACCGGCACAGCAAGTTCTCTAGATGTTGGTTTATAATTGTCTGTTTCTTTTGTTCTAACAGTTTGCTGTTCATTGTCTTCGTCGGTGTCATAGTACCCAGAGATGTCTTCTTCGTAGCTTGTGCTTAAAAACAGTTGATTTCGTCTGTATGTTTTCCCATCATTTGTCTTTATGATGTAAGATCTGGGTGACGGATGTTTCTTAATGACGACTGCTTTCTGCCATGTTTGTCCTAGACGAACTCTCACCTTCTCCCCGACAGAGTAGTCTTTAGGTAACCTTGCTTTTGAATCGTATTTCACTTTGCTTTTCCTCTGTCGTTCGTTGAGTAATGTCTCTGCATTTTCAGCTACCGATGGTTTCAATAGTTTGGGATCAGTTGGAATGATGTCCCTGAGTCTTCTACTCATCAGCAGTTGTGATGGCGAATAAAGCAGTCCGCTTATCGGAGTATTTCTATACTCGAGCATAGCTAGATATGGATCTTTCCCACTTTTGTATGCTTTGTTAAATATCTGCTTTACGATACCAACATACACCTCACTTTGTCCATTTGATTGAGGGTACCTGGGACTTGATGTTGTTATCTTGAAACCCCATTCAGAAGCAAACTCTCTATATTGATAGCTATTGAATGGCATATTGTCGCTCACTATTTCTTCTGGTATGCCATGTCTAGCAAAAAAAACTTTCATTGCCCTGATAACACATTCTGCTGTTTTGTTCTCCAGTCGTTTTATTTCAGGGTATTTAGAGAAATAGTCCACAACAAGCAAATAGTCATTGTTTCGCCATTCAAACAAATCTGTCGCAATTTTTTTCCATGGTCTGTCTGGTACAGCATGAGGTAGCAATTTTTCCTTCACATTATTTCTTTTGAACGTTGCACATGTTGCGCATTTCATTATTGTCGAAAAAATATCTTTGGACAATCCTGGCCAAAACACACTCTGTTTTGCCTTAGATCTGGTTTTCTCAAGACCAAAATAACCTATGTGCAACTTGTCGAGAATTTCATTTCTCATACTTGAAGGAATTATAATTCTGTTCTCATAAAACAATATTCCATTCTCTTCATGAATACTGTCTTTAAATAACCAAAAAACTTTCACTGTTTCATGAACTTGAGTTTTTATCTTTGGCCAACCTTCTCGGAAATAATTCATTACAAGTTTTAATTTAGCATCAGATTCAGTTTTCCTTCTAATTTCAATAATCTTCTGATCACTTCCCGGAAACTGTGCTGTTGCGCTATGAATTCTCATAACCATGTCATCATTTGAATTTGATTGTTCTTGACCATTGATGTACGCACGCGATAACGTATCAGCTACTTGCATTTTTGAACCTGGAGTGTAAATTACTGTTAATTGATATCTCAACAGTCTTAACATCATCAACTGAAGTCTTGGTGAAATCTTATGTAAAGGCTTAGTCACAATAGTTTGCAAAGGTTTGTGATCTGATTGTACAGTCACAGTTCTTCCAAAAATATAATGGTGAAAATATTCAGCTGCAAACACTATAGCTAACATTTCCTTTTCTATTTGTGCATATCTGCACTCTGTTTCTGTCAATGATCTTGACGTATACGCAACTGGTTTGTCTTCTTGCATTAAACATGCTCCCAACCCTTTAGAAGAAGCGTCACACTGAATAGTAACTGGATTTCAGGGTTAAACAATTGCAGAACTGGAGCTTCACTAAGTGTTTTCTTTATTGGTTGGAAAGCATTTTCTTGCTCTGCATCGTCCCGAGACATGACGTTAAACTGCGCTCCTCTTTCCTTAGCACTTTTGGAGCTCAAAAGTGCCCTACTTCTTTTCTATCATTGTGTCTGCCTCCTCTTTTCCTAAGTCTGTCTTCATTGATCATCACACTGTCTCCTTAACTTTAAATTCTCACTACGTCCTAGACCAGTCCGTTTGTTGTGGACTGCGACGGGTAAGGGGGGATAATGAGATCCTGGTGTTTGAGTGGTGGCTATCTGAGGATAAACCACAACATCACAATACTTTGGCTCCAAGTTCCCCTAGACCTGAGACCCAGATGGCCCGCTCTGGGTCAACCGGCTGGTCATGCCGAGCTACCAGCTACCTATGCTGGAGGGCGGTGGCTGGAGGGTCAATCAGGGAGCTGCTGTATCGGACACATGTCCGATGTAGCAGCTGACTGAGTATAGCACCTGTGTAGCCCTGGCGGGCTCATTCTGGACTTCCGAATGGCCCGTCCCCTTGTTGGACTCAATGGCGGGTGGGGAGCACAGGTGCCGAATTAACAAGAATATACATGGACAAAAAAAACCCAACAAACTACTTGCCCCAGATTTAAGTCTGGGCAAGAAACGCCGCATTGAGGCAAAAAAGGAGGCCACAAAAAGCTGTACTACCTGGCCATCATTTTTGGTGGTCAGGTGCACAGAGAAGGGGAAAAGTCTGACAAAGCTGAGCCCTTTCCTTATCTATAAGGGACTCAAGTCAGTAGTTGAGAGCCCAAGAGTGTGTCTAAGCTACACAAATCAATGGAACTTCTTGTAGAAGTAGATGGCAAGACACACTCTGATGGGCTTTTAAGATGCAGAAGACTCTGTGATCTCCAAGTGGAAGTCATGCCACACAAGAGTCTGAACACCAGCAGAGGTGTAATCAGCTCTAGGGACCTACTGGAATGTTCCGAGAAGGAAATAGTGGAGGGCATTGAAGGAGTCACCCATGCCCGGCGCATTACCAGGCGCAGGGATGGTGAGGAATTCAAAACCGCCACTATTATCCTCACATTCGGAACTAGGACACCGCCAGAGTATGTGAAGGCAGGATACCTACGAGTTTCAGTGAGGCCCTATATACCTAACCCCATGAGGTGCTTCAAGTGCCAGGGTTATGGACACGGCGCGGCAGTCTGCAAGAGGAACACTGTGTGTGCCAGATGTGCTGGAGAGGGTCATGAGGACAAGGGCTGCGCAGCCCAGTTCAAGTGCCCAAACTGTCAAGCTGGCCACTCATCCTACTCCAAGGACTTACCTGTGTGGAAACAGGAGGTTGCCGTGCAGGAGTACAAGGCAAGAAATGGATGTACCTTCAGCCAGGCGAAATCGGCTGTACTGGCCCTACCCAAGGGCCAATTCGGCTTGACAAAGACCTACGCCCAGGCTGTTGCTAAGATAGGAAGATCCATAGCCACACAGACGGACACATTGACCCCACCACCCCCTCCTCCTCCTCCAACTCAGAAGAAAAAACCGCCAAAGAACACACCTCTGAAGAAACAAGAAAGCCCTGTTGTCATGCTAAAGAACAGGTTCTCTGTGCTCGCTGATGAGAGCATGGAGACTGAGCAGCATGTCAAAACCAATACTCCGGGAGAACCCGGAGACATCATTTCTGACACAGGTTCTCCTCGGGGAACCCAGCCAGACACCCCAACCTCTACCGAATTAGAGGTTGACCAACTCCCTAAGGGGAGAAATCAAAGCGGAGAGGATGCCCGAGGCGAGAGAGGAGGAAATGACCTCCGCTCTAACCAGAGGGATCTCCACTCTCCAGAGAGAAAGACTTCCCCCAAAAGGGGGTTGTCCTCCTCTCCATCCAAACCCAAGAATAAAAATACCAAGGTCACTGGAATAAAGGGAAACCCCTCCGGGGGCCTCCCAAGGCCAAATAGCTCCAAGTAGGTCATCTAGAATAAGCCATGGATTCCAGAATTGTACAGTGGAATTGTAGAGGCCTCAAGGCCAATTACGAGGAAATGCAGCTACTGATGGACTCTGAGACTCCTGTAGCTGTCTGCTTACAGGAAACATTTCTGAAAGATTACATCAGCTTCCGAAGTTACCGTGCTTATAGCAAGAATGTTGAGGATGCAGAGAGAGCATCAAGTGGAGTCTGTATCCTTGTGAAGGATAGCATCCCCCATGAGAGGGTAGAACTACAGACCACACTACAGGCCGTAGCAGCTAGGATAACCCTTCACAAGGTTATCACTTGCTGCAGCCTGTATCTACCACCAGGCGCTCCATTAAACCGAACAGACATGGAGGACCTATTGAAACAACTCCCCCGGCCTTATTTAATCCTTGGGGATTTCAATGCCCATACCACCATGTGGGGATCCAACAATACCGACACAAGAGGTCGTATGCTGGAGGATATCTTCCTCCAACATGATTTATGCATACTTAATGATGCATCACCGACCTACTTGCACCCAGGAAGTGGATCACTCACATGCATTGACCTCACCGTATGCGTCCCCGGACTTCTGGACGATTTTAAATGGTCAGTTAGCACTGATCTACGGGGAAGTGATCACTTCCCAATCATCATTACTAACAATCCCCCTTCATTGGGACGACCTCAGCGGTGGAAACTGAATAAGGCCGATTGGGAACAATTCCAAAAAAGATGCTCCGAGGATATCACAGAAAATATCCTCCATGAACAGAACCCAGCTGATACCTTTGCTAGCAAGCTACTAAGTATAGCCAGGAAAGTTGTACCCCTAACCTCTGCAAACCCAAAACGGCCTAGCAAACCATGGTTTGATACAGCTTGCAAAAGTGCTATTGGTGATAGGAAAAAACGACTGGCTGCATTTATAAAGAATCCTTCCCAGGAAAACCTAAAGCTATTCAGGATAGCTAGAGCAAAGGCTAGACAAACCATACGGTCAGCCAAAAGGAATTCCTGGAGATGTTTTGTCGGCAGTCTGGATGCCAAAACTTCTGCTAGAGCGGTTTGGAAGGAAGTAAGGCGAATCAAAGGGAAAGAATCAAATGCAATAGGGCATTTGAAAAACCAAGGACGAACTGTCACGTCCCCCAGAGAAATAGCTGACTGCCTTGCATCCTCAATAGCAGAAAAATCATCCACTGCACACTACACGCCAGAGTTCCAAAAAGTCAAAACCAGGGAGGAAAGACACCCCATTGATTTCAGGTCAGAGAACAATGAAGACTACAACAAACCGTTCTCGCTTGAGGAACTGAGGGAATCGCTGGACAAGTCACATGACACAGCACCTGGAGAAGACGAAATCCATTACTAGTTCCTTAAGCACCTTCCCGAACCCTCATTGGCAGTCCTGCTAGGGGTCTATAACTGTGTGTGGCAAACAGGCGCTTTCCCAAACAGCTGGAGGAAAGCCACAGTTATACCGATACCTAAACCGGGAAGAGACTGCTCTGACCCAGCTAACTATCGACCAATAGCACTAACAAGCTGCATCTGCAAAACCATGGAAAGAATGATTAACAGTAGGCTGGTCTGGTACCTGGAAAGGAATAAAGTGATCTCCAACTACCAGTGCGGATTCCGGCAGGGGCGGACAACTGACCACCTGGTAAGGCTGGAAGCTTATATTAGAAATGCATTACTCAGAAGAGAACATCTAGTAGCTGTATTCTTCGATATAGAAAAGGCCTATGACACAACCTGGAAACATGGCATTCTACGTGACCTGGCGCTTATGGGGCTTAAGGGACACCTCCCCCGTTTTGTGGAGGAATTCCTGAAAGATCGAAAATTTCAGGTTCGAGTGGGCAACTCCGCTTCTGACACTCATGACCAGGAAATGGGTGTACCCCAGGGCAGCATTCTGTCAGTCACCCTGTTCAACATTAAAATAAATAGCATCATAAATGCGCTGTCCCCTGGCATAGAGTGCTCTTTGTATGTTGATGACTTTGTCATTCTCACTTATAGGAAAAACATGAACACCTTAGAAAGAAAATTACAGTTATGTTTAAACAAAATTCAGGGTTGGGCAAACTATAATGGTTTCAAATTCTCAGACTCCAAAACAGTTAGTATGCATTTTGTAATCTAAGGGGACTCCACCCAGACCCTGAACTATTTATACACAAAAAGAAGATCCCTGTCGTGAAAACTACAAAATTTTTAGGCCTCACCTTAGATTCCAAATTAAATTTTCTCCCCCACATTAAGGAATTTAAGAAGAAATGCCAAAAGTCATTAAACATACTAAGAGTACTCAGCCATACGGACTGGGGAGCTGACAGAGATACCTTGCTGCTGCTCTATCGGAGTCTAATTCGATCCAAGCTAGACTACGGATCCATAATATATGGAGCAGCAAGGAAGTCGTACCTAAAAATACTGGAACCAATACAAAATGCTGCCCTGCGTCTCTGTCTCGGCACGTTTCGTACATCACTTATCCCAAGTCTCCATGTGGAGGCTGGAGAACTTCCCATGGAGATAAGAATGAAAAAGCTTGCAATGCAGTAATATAGTCAAGCTAAAATCCAACCCCACGAACCCTGCTTTTGAATCCATATTTAACCCCACAGAGGTAGAATTATACAATCGAAGGCCTAACGTCATACAGCCGTTGGGCCTTCGAATGAGAGAATCCATCCAAAATTTAACCCCCCCACCATTGACCAAATCTCTAAAATAGAAACCCCTCAGAACCCTCCTTGGCTAATGAATGAACCCAAATTAAATTTATCCCTCCTTAATTTCAAAAAAGAAAATACAGATCCAATAATACTACAAGTCCACTTTAGGGAACTGCAGGAGAGCTACGGAGATTGTGGCACCATCTACACAGACGGATCAAAAATGGAGGGAAAGGTCGCGTGTGCCTGCTCATTTCGGAACAAAACAATCTTTCGTAGACTCCCCGATGGCTGCTCCATTTTTACGGCGAATTTCACGCAATATTGCTTGCACTTATGGCCGTAAAAGCATCAGAAAGGAGGAAATTTATAATCTGCTCCGACTCCAAATCTGCATTGCAAGCTTTGGGGCGGATGAAGACTGACATCCCATTGGTACATAAGAGCCTGAAGCTGTTGGACCAAATAACAGCCGACCGTAGGGATGTCACCTTCATCTGGGTCCCCTCCCATGTTGGCATTGAGGGAAACGAAGCCGCAGACAGAGAAGCAAAGAGAGCCCTAAATCATGCGGTGCCAGGAACCCAAATTCCCTACTCGGACCTTAGACAAAGTATTGCCTCTGCCACCTATCGAGAGTGGAAGAACCGATGGGAGGTTGAGACTCACAGTAAACTCAGGCAGATTGTGGCGGATGTCAGGTGGCGGCCCACATCTAAGGGTGGTAGCACGACCATGTCTAGACTTAGGATTGGCCACACCTACATCACGCACTCTTTTGTACTGAAGAGAGAGGAGCCCCCACTTTGTGAGTACTGTGACTCTCGCCTCACCGTGGAACATGTCCTCGTTGATTGCCCCAGATACGAAGATCTGATTTATGAATTTGTGAACATGCACTATTTACATTAGATTTTTACCAAATATTTAAATTTTTACTACCTTTACTATTTTAACTGTGAATAGACCTTGATTTTAATGATATGACTGTATAGAATCTGGCCCTTTTTGTTTAGAGAGAGAGGGACTGCAGGCACGACATGGCCTAAATTGTGCCTCAAATCAAATCAAAAATCAATCACGACCATGTCCAGACTTAGGATTGGCCACACCTACATCACGCACTCTTTTGTACTGAAGAGAGAGGAGCCCCCACTTTGTGAGTACTGTGACTCTCGCCTCACCGTGGAACATATCCTCGTTGATTGCCCCAGATACCAGGATGTCAGGGCGAAATATTTTAGAGCCACTAATATTAATACACTATTTGATAATGTCGACCCTGGGAAGGTACTGGGCTTTATCCGGGAAGTGGGGCTATCTACGAAGATCTGATTTATGAATGTGTGAACATGCACTATTTACATTAGATTTTTACCAAATATTTAAATTTTTACTACCTTTACTATTTTAACTGTGAATAGACCTTGATTTTAATGATATGACTGTATAGAATCTGGCCCTTGTTGTTTAGAGAGAGAGTAGTCCTTAAGTGACTGCAGGCACGACATGGCCTAAATTGTGCCGATGTGCCTCAAATCAAAAATCAAATCAAATCAAATTCTTTGCTTTCGCATAAAACATAAACAACAAACAATGACGTAATATCTTCTAATATTAGCACAATAATTCTATTTATTATAGAATAGGCTACTATAATCAAAGAATTGTCAAAATTACTTTGTCTTAAAGAAATAATGAAAATTATGTCTATTTATTTAAAGTTATTTTTAGTTAGTTAATAATATCTACAATATAAAGCAGAAAGTAAGGCATATGTATATATGAACGCCTAAAGATGTATATATGTCCCGAATAGAAACAGAATCCGTTAGGCCGATCTTGATAAAACTTGGCATTGACGCTCCTTGGCTACTAACTGGAACAGTAACGTATGTAAAGTAGCCCTAAAATAAGCTTAAGACCCTAAAAAAATCTAATTTTAGGAACTACACTTTGCAAATATGGAATTCTTTACTTTGACAAATGAAAATACAAAATATAGTCCATAAATTTGTGTTTCAAAAGCATTTTTACATAAATTCGTTCCTTATATCTGCGAATTTATACATCTTGACGTACTTTATCTCATTCGTCGCACGCTTCTTTCATTGGACAAGACCGAAAGGTTACGCATGCGCAGAACTTTAAATCTCTCGAACTACACCTAATTCAGTCTAAGATGACAGATCATTCATTTCATATTTTAATCAAATTAACCTTCAAATTTGTTTGTCTAAAGCATTTTTACATACATTCGTTCATTACAGCTGCGACTTAGCCCAATAGCTCGATGTCGCGCGCTTCTTACATTAGACACGCATTTGTTTTACTTCTAAAGTTATTATTTTGTTTAATTGTTTCTAATACACTATATCAGTGACGATTATTTTAATGAGCATAAGTTGGTTAAATTAGAACATTCCTAATAAGTTCATGCAATAAGATGATGTTTTGTGTGAGAATGTAAAGAACAATGTTTCATTGTTACTCCTTTCTTTCTTTTGTGTTCATTGTTTTGAAGTTGATCTGCTTTCTGATTGCACTTACCTGAGAGTATGTCAAAACGATTGCAAGCATATTACTAAATAAAGGATTAGTCGATTCTGCACGAAATGCCTGACTGTGAGTATACCTTGGCGTTGCAAATCTATAATGTGCGCCTGCCTTCTTACGCTTGCTACGCTGATAGCCAAAAGTCGATCGTTAAGAAATTCTTGAAGAATAAAAGAAGCCTTCACATCTCACAACTGGTGTCTCTCATAGTTTACATAACAAAGCATCTGTTTATACATAAAAAAAAAAATAAAAAAATTCTGCAACTGTTTTACTCCAAATTCTAGTTCAACAGTATAATGATTGAAGTATCAGACATTGGATTAAATAAAACTTATTCAACTTGTTACAATCAAGCTATGCATAATATATTTCGGAAACAAATAACAGAAACTGGATATTTGATGCTCATTGTTCTTTTTTGTTTGGTATATACATTTGATGTTTCCACAATTGAAATAAATAATATTAATCAAAGTAAGTATCTTATGATCAAGTTAAAATCTTTATGTGACCTATTTTTCTTTCGCCCGACATTCTTTGGGTGAAACATGGGTGGCTGTATTCTCAATAACTAATGTTAGTGGAAGCAATTTTAGCGGTCCCTGTAAGGGGAAAAGTTGCTACCGTTTAGATAGAAAAAAAACAAAAAACAAAAACAAAACAAAAAACAGAAAAGCCATTGAAAATCTGATTTCCTCATATTTTGTAGCTAGATTTAGGTCCAACGGATACCTTTGGTCTTCTAAAAGCCAACTGTTCTGTTTTTTAATTAATTATGCACACCTATTTCTCATAAAAATACTCTACTTTTAAAACAATACGTAGGGGAGGCAGTAATGACAAAGGGCTTAATCAATATCAAGACTAAATCTAGTCGTCAGTGTACATTTTTCGACTAATTAATTTGGAATCTAGATGTACTATAGATGCAAGCTTTCAATCTCTAATTTATATTTATTTTTAAAGCCATCACTGGGTAACAACAATATTAGTAAATTAATACAAAACAGTATAAGGACCATTCACAGATAAATTAATAAACTTGTGAGTAGAATACGAGTGCAGAGGAGTTTACATCTTGCTAAGGACCCAAAACTCGTTAGCTTTAGTATCAAAATAAAATATTACAGTGCTAATTTCGGAGTACATCAAGACCAAATATATTTCAATTGTCTATTGAAGTTCATTTCTAAGATTACTATCAGTATACACCGGCTACGCTCGTTGATTTGTTCTCATGGCCAGAACCTCCCCACCTTTTTTTTTCTTCTTGAAACTTCAGTAGGGCCACATTTAACGAGCCCCCAACGCACTTTAGTCCGTGAATGATTGTAGCTGTTGAAATGAAATTTAACGTCCCGCGCTCTTTCCTTCTCTCCCTCTTTTTTTTTTCTTTCTGGAAGCCACATTTTTGTTAGGTTTTTTACCCTGCGCATCTTTATTTCTAGACATTTGACTCTATTTACAAAGACCCGCTTTATAACGTCCCTCCAGACCCACATACACACATTGCTTTGAACCGATGAATTTAAGTAGGGCCTATCCTTTTTAATTATCTGCTTCCCCCAGCCCTCAATCCCAAAGCAGAAAAGTTAGTACAATCATACAATGTCTTTTCTTCGGCTTCTCATCTAATATTATATTACTAAGGGTCCTGATTCTTGTACTGACTGACATGTCACACATTCTCCCACTTGTCGTGGACAAAAACTAAGAAAATTTAACCAGTTAGTACTTTCGGTGTGCCTATAACAATTAAACAGCTTTCACGATTGAAACCGCAGCGGTTAAATTTACCGAAAACGACTTAGAGCCGACTTATCAAAAAGTACAAGTTTAAACGTTTTTAGCAATATTTAAATTTTTTTGTGTGCGTACATTTCGTCGTAGCGCGAAACTTGCTTTTGGAGACACTATAAAATATTGTTATGATCCGACATTTACGCTGCGCAGGGTACGTATCCCGTCTGGTGGACGAGCGTATGCCTAAAGCAGTCTTTTTTTTTTTTTTTGGTGAGCTAAAACATGGTCGACGTAACAGAGGTGCCCCTACATTTATCTTGTAATGCTATTAGTATTTTTTAAAATTTAGACAGCATTTAAAAGGAAGCGGAAATGACGTGAGGTAGAAGGAACCTGTGTACGAAATTTCATGCAAATCCGTACGACAGTTTAAGAGATTTCTTGATCAATAAGTCTGTCATTGAGTGCTAACTTACAAATATAATTTAGACTAATAGCACACACCGACTACGTCCTTTGACTTGTTCCCAGGCTTTATATTGTTTATTATGGCCGGAACACTTCCTTTTCTTTTTTTTTAATAAACGGGTCATATGTTAACGATCAACCTTACATACTTTTAGCCAGTGAATTATTATCTACCACAATGAAACTTTACGGCCCGTCTCTCTTTCCTTCTCTCTCTATCACTCTCTGACTCTATCTTCGCTCTCTGGAATATTCATTTTGTTTTGTTTTTTAACCTTCGCATCGTAATTTCTTCGACATAAACTTTTGACTTGATTTGGAAAGACCCGCTTCATAATGCGCCCCCAACACATACAGGCACTCATATTTTGGGCCCGTTAATACTAGTTGCACTTTCACTTATTTGCTGCCCCCCAATCCGATCAAAATTGGACTACGGATCCATAATATATGGAGCAGCAAGGAAGTCTTATCTAAAAATACTGGAACCAATACAAAATGCTGCCCTGCCCCTCTGTCTCGGCGCGTTTCGCACATCACCAATTCCAAGTCTCCATGTAGAGGCTGGAGAACTCCCCATGGACATAGAATGAAAAAGTATGCAATGCCGTACATACTCAAGCTAAAATCCAACCCCTTGAACCCTGCTTTCGACTCCATATTCAATCCCACAAATGCTGAAATATACATTCGAAGGCCCAACGTCATACAGAGTTGGGACTTCGAATGAGAGAATCCATCCAAAATTTAACCCCACACATTGACCAAATTTCTAAAATAGAAACCCCTCAGATTCCTCCTTGGCTAATGAATAAACCCAAGTTAAATTTATCCCTCCTTAATTTCAAAAAGAAAATACAGACCCAAGCATAAAGTCCACTTTAGGGAACTGCAGGAGAGCTACGGAGATTGTGGCACCATCTACACAGACGGATCAAAAATGGAGGGAAAGGTCGCGTGTGCCTGCTCATTTCGGAACAAAACAATCTTTCGTAGACTCCCCGATGGCTGCTCCATTTTTACGGCGAATTTCACGCAATATTGCTTGCACTTATGGCCGTAAAAGCATCAGAAAGGAGGAAATTTATAATCTGCTCCGACTCCAAATCTGCATTGCAAGCTCTGAGGCGGATGAAGACTGATATTCCATTGGTACATGTACCTAAAGCTGTTGGACCAAATAACAGCCGACCATAGGGATGTCACCTTCATCTGGGTCCCCTCCCATGTGGTCATAGAGGGAAACGAAGCCGCAGACAGAGAAGCAAAAAGAGCCTTAAATCAAGCGGTGTCAGGAACCCAAATTACCTGCTCGGACCTGAGACAAAGTATTGCCTCTGCCACCTATTGAGAGTGGCAGGACCGATGGGCGGCTGAGACTCACAACAAACTCAGGCAGATTGTGGCGGATGTCAGGTGCTGAAGAAAGAGGAGCCCCCACTTTGTGAGTATTGTGACTCTCGCCTCACCGTGGAACATACCCTCATTGACTGCCCCAGATACCAGGATGTCAGGGAGAAATATTTTAGATCCACTAACTTAAAAAACACTATTCGACAATGTCGACCATGGGAAGATACTGGGCTTTATCCGGGAAGTGGGGTTGTTTACGAAGATCTGATTTATGAATTTGTGAACATGTACTATTTACATTAGATTTTTACCAAATTATTAAATTTTTACTACCTTTACTATTTTAACTGTGAATAGACCTTGATTTTAATGATTTAACTGTATAGAATTTAGCCCTTGTTATGTAGAGTAGTCCTTAAGGGACTGCAGGCACGACATCACCTAAATTGTGCCGATGTGCCTAAAATCAAAATCAAAATCAAATCGCTTTCCCCCTCTCCCCGACCAAAAACAAAAAGTTAGTCCTACCTACACTCTTTTTTCGGCTTCTCAATTCAATCTATACTATAGTTCGACGTATCCCCTCCCCCAATTTTTTTTTGTCGTTGCTATGTACGTTATTAGACACATTTCTTCATACCATCAGTTTCAGGCCTTGAGAAAAAAATGCATTTTTGGAATGCCCCTCAATTCATATTTCCGTTCCCCTTTCTATATTAATTTTGGTATTTTGTTCTCTAAATACAAAGAAATATTAATTTGGTTTTATGTATTGTAATCGTTTATTTCACCCCATTTTGAAAGTAGCGAAATGACAATAGGTCTAGATTTAACTTTTCAATGCTATTATGATTAGTTTGGTTTTTTTTTTTGACAGTGTTACACAAAGTACCATTCCTTGCTCTCTCTCTCTCTCTCTCTCTCTCTCTCTCTCTCTCTCTCTCTCTCAAAAGAAAAAGAATTGATATATCTTATTAATGCTAGGCTTAGTTTTACTTTTGACCAAGTCTAAAAGGAAACGAAAATAACGTGAGCCGTATTAAAAAGTACCAGGTGACCGAGCCTCGCTCGGATGAATAATTTGTTGAGGAAGGATATTTTTGTAATTACGAAACTGAACGATCGGGTAAACACTATCAATCTGAATAGTTTTTTTTTCGTTCTGTTAGTTCTCAATGTAACTGTACATGGCGATTAGAATAGAAATTCTCTTGAGTCCCCCTGTTTTACATTGCATCTTTTGCATAAAAATATTGGGCTATTATTGGCTTGAAAGAAAGTCTTTGCAGTGTAACTTCTCAAATGGTTACGTTCAGACATTTAATATTGTAATCTGTATATTCATTATGGCTTTAGTACGTGCACCTTGTAACAAAGTAACATTACATACTCTTTCCTAAGAGACTTAAAAACATCACGTTAGTATTCTAAAGAAGCGTTATTGTGGGGCATCTCTGTTACGCCGACCACCTTTTAGCTCACTAAAAAAAAAGATTGCCTTTGGCATATGTTCGTCCCCCATACGGAACAAGTGCCCTGCCCAGCGTGACTAGGACTATAAGAAGTTCATACCATTTCGCAAGAACATCGCTGTTTGTAGTGCGGTCTTGCCACCGTATGTCCATGATGGTGTGCAAATATCTTTGGTGAAGTCGTTCAAGAAGTCTTAGTTGCTTTCTATAAAGTACTCATGTCTCAGATCCACATAGAGGGGTTGATAGAACAACTGCTTGGTAGGCACGGATTTTTGTTGGCAGGCGGAGTGATTTATTTCGCCACACTCTCGCTCGGAGGCGTCCAAAAGCACGACTAACCCTGATCACATATCAATCAACCTCTCTTTAAAGCAATACGTCATTTGATACTATGCTTCCCAGTCAGAGCGGCCGCTTCCTCTTGTGCAATGTGTCTATTGCAAGCAGGCGGCCGATTGTAGGAGCGGCCAAATCATTATTCCAAGGTACTTTTTTTAAATTTTTGGTTTAATAAAAAAAATTACCTAAATATTTGATACAAATTCTAATAATTACATTATCCTTTGAAAACTTTGGGGGGGGGGGAGAGGGGGGGGAAACGATTTTCGTACTATAACAAGTTATTTTGGAAACTTAAAAAAAAAATAGAGCGGCGCGCGAGGGATTCCCGCGTTTTTTTTTTCCATACTTGCCGACTTATTTATGGCCTTGAATTTACGTGGGTTATTAGTAATATTTGTTTCGAGTCGAATACCCGCCCTGTAAGTAGATCTAGTAATTAAGAAGTCAAATTTAAAACATTTTCACTTTCATTTCGGGGGGGGGGGGGGAACCCCAACGCCCCCCATCATGGCTACGCCCATGAAAGAGTGTATCTGACTGCAAACTGGAGATTTTTTTTTTTACTAAGGCCGCGGGATACACTTTAGAGACCTAAAGAAAATCTTATGTGGTCATGTTTTCATTGGATGTGGCAAACTATGTGTATCGCTGCTGGGGGTGCGTAGCCACGTAAAGTTCTGCACTGTCTACGTTTCTGAGGCATAGAGCAATGTAGGGAGGATGACAGCTCCATAGATTTCTAGCTATGTATTTGTGGTGATACCTCGTCTGTTCCAGATGTTTTTAGACAGTCTGCTATACGATGCACTGACTTGGCGATACGCAGGTCGATTTCATTATCGATCTTTCCGTTTCTGGAGAGTGTGTTGCCAAGATAGGTGAATCTGTCCAGTGCGTTTATATCATGCGCATTTATCTTGATTCTTGGATCCAAGTAGGCTTTCCCTGGAGCAGGCAAATATAAGACTTCAGTCTTTTTGTGTTGATGGTAAGGCCAAAGTCTGAGCATGGAACTATACTAAAGGAACAACGACTTCAAGTTTTTTTTATAAAGCCATACAGAAAACAGGTTCTTTGCGCATGTTCTCGCGCATCCTGCAATGCCTGCAAAATAAAATGATGGAGACAAGGATTTTACGCCTCGAACACGCGCGATTTACCCGTGTTGATTAGAAAATGTTTTTTAGCTTTTTATAAACAGGTCGATAAAAACTTTATCCATTTTCAGACAAGCTGTTTTGGTAGATTTAACTTATTAGAGTAAGAGATGATCACAAATGATTTTATTTTTTATCACCCTTCGCGTCAAATTCACTCTAAATAGATGCTTCTGTTTTGAAGTTGCCGTTCGTTTAGTAAAGTTCTTGTTAGGTATTTTCTACTAGATCTGGGTAATTTTTTATGCACTACTTATAAATATAGGCCTACTTATATATATATTAAAAAAAACACGAAATCCATAGATAATGTCATTCCTATCTCTCATTAGTTTAATTCATATTTCATAAGAACAATCTACAGTAATTAATACAAAATATAGGCCTAATGTAAACGAAAGTAATATACGTGCAATCGATAGAAAGGACCCTGTTATTAAAAAGTAAATTTTTATAGATCTAAAATCTATATATAGTTTTAAGAGATTTTTTCTTTAATCTAGATTGTAAAAAAAAATGTAAGCCTATTAGGTCTATTGAAAGTAGACTTATTTGCAGACGTATATTTAGATGCTTTTATATTTTTAGCAATGTTTATAAAAGTCAAGCTCGACTATCTATATCTTTACGATATTAGAAACGGACATTTAATTCTAGACTATATTTAAAAATAATCAAATGAAATCAACATGTATGTCTACCTAATTAATGTACCGATACCCTATCAGATCTAGTATGCTTTTTTGCTGACGATATTTATGAGCCTAGAATTGATCTAATATATTGTTACGAATGTCACTATCCAGGCTCTCTGCAAACTGCACCCATACACCACCAACGTAAAGAACTTGACAACTCAGGGCTCCAGAGTAACGTAACACTTTAATAGTTGAATAAGTAACAGCCAATACTGTACAATTGGCAACACGTACACTGTACAAATATCTCTCCGATAACACCGTACCGCCGTATCAACTCTTGCACTGGCCTCTCCGTTTCGTTCCGGGCTTGCACTGGGTTCAACAGTTCAGGACTGACTTCACACACTAGGCTCGTTGTGTCGGACTCGATCACAGACCAAGATCAAGACGCCGTTCGTCTCAACTGTACTTGATAGTACTCCGCACTAAACCGTCGTAATGCTCCGTACAGAACCACACCGCTGAACCACACTGAACTGTGCTGTAGTCGACCAACTGTAGTGAACCGGGCTCTGAACCCCTGTCGTGAACCTTCTCTCGTGAGCCCTCTGTCGTGAACCTTCTGTCGTGAACCTTCTGGTGTGAACCGTCTGACTGCGACACCTCCGCTCTTTATATAGGGTCCCTACTGGCCTTCTAGAACCGGACAGAACGCCGCTCGACGTTTCTGAGTGGTCAGATGACTACAACTCTCGTGACGCTCCTGAGCTCTGTTTACGACGGCGATCCTTCCCGAACCGTCATGTTGACACTCGTCTCGGCTGACCGTCGTAGCTCGTCACGGTTGACCGCTCGTCTAGCGCTGGCCTGGGGCGATTTGCGTCGGCTGACTACACTCACACCACTACCCCCATCTGTGCCACCACCAGGTTTATAACAATATGATGCTACTTAAAACCATGTTAATAAAGTACTATTAATCTGGGTATATTTAAAACTAGAAAATAGATCTAGGCATTTTCCTTAACATCTACAGTGTTTACAGACAAATAAAATGCCGTAATATAAAGTAATACTAGATCTAGCGCTATATCTTGAAAATAGTATAGATTTCTAGTGAATTATATTGCTTGTCTTTAAGTTTTTCTAATCTAGATCTATTATCAGTTTGATTATTACTACGTTTATATATTACGACAGTGTAGAACAGGCATCTAGATTGATTGTAAACAATGTAGATCAATATTCGATAACGAAAATGCCTAAATCTATATTCAAGTTTTAAATATACCCAGATTGCCAGATTTTATACATTATTATTTACAACTAGCTATTTAACCCGGCTTTTTTTTTTCGGGTTTTGAATAATGTTTTTGTTTTTTTATATTTATGGCTTCAAGATTGGAACATAATCTTTTTTTTTTATTTGTTTGTTGTTTTTTTTTACCGTACTAGACCTAGAAAATACGTTGGCAAGGTGGAGTGGTGCTTATGTACTTTGAAATATAAGTACCAGGTGACCGAGCCTCGCTCGGATGAATAATTTGTTAAGGAAGGTTATATATCCGAAGTCGTTTTGGGAATATTTTTGTTATTACGAAAATGAACGATCGGGTAAAGACTGTTTTTTTTTTTTCGTTCTGTTAGTTCTCAATGTAATTGTAAACGACAATTAGAATAGAAAGTCTCTTAAGTCCCCCAACAGTATAGAAAACCACAGCTCATGTCGTGTAGTTGTAGGCCTACATTGCATCGCTTACGTGCACCTTGTAACAACGTAAAATAGCGCATTTTCTCCTAAGAGACATAAAAACATCACGTTAGTTTGGTGTAATGCACAAATAGTAAGACACATTTCCATATGGACAATAAAGATTATTATTATTAGTAATATTAGTATTCCAAACAAGCGTTATTGTGGGGCATCTCTGTTACACCGACCACCTTTCAGCTCACTAAAAAAAAAGATTGCCTTTTGCATATGTTCGTCCTTCTATGGGATAAGTGCCCTACCCAGCGTGACTGTCGGACTATAAGAAGCTCGTACCAATTTGCAAAAACAACGCTGTTTGTAGTGCGGTCTTGCCACCGTACGTCCATGATGGTGTGCAGATCCACATAGAGGGGCTGAGAAAAACACTGTTTGGTAGACACTGATTTTTGTAGGCAGCGATTTATTTCGCCACTCTCGCTTGGAGGTGTCCAAAAGCACGACTAATCCTGATCACATATCAGCCTCCCTTTAAAGCAATGCGTCATTTGATACTATGGTTCCCAGATATGTGAAGTTGTCTACCACGTTAAGGGATGTCTATGAGCGGTGATCTTTGGGGGTGAGTAGATTTTATTGGGTGACTTCTGGAACATGACTTCCGTTTTACAGAGGTCTATGGTTAAACCAAAAGAAGCGGCAGCGTAATGAAAATTCGTTGACCTCCGGTTGACAATGGTTATGCATGCCATGGGTGTTGCAAAATATGTAGGTCACAGCTGAGGCTGCGTTGCCACTGGAAATACTGCAATCCTCATTAATCTTCGGACTTGAAGACAAGCCTTATATTATTATTTTGCTGGTGAATTATTACCATGTGTTCGTGCTTTGGTGACTACTGTCCCGTACCAAAACAAAGGAAATGGTCATAACACAGCTTCTCTACTCCTTACTTGCTCACAAGTTTGCGTACGCTGCAGCCTCTTGATTTAACTATAAACCTCGGTAAAAAGCTTGGGGTTGGGGCGTGGAGACGGAAGGACAAGGAGAGATCTGAATGGAGGAATGTGTAAAAGCAGGCCATAGCACCACTGGGATGGATGGATGGCAAAAGCCGGTATGAACTTCTTATAGTCCGACAGTCAGGCTGGGCAGGGCACGTATCCCGTAATATTGTTCCGCGTAACAGAGGTGCCCCACGGAAACGTTTCTTTAGAAAACTAATGCAATTTCTTTAGAAAACTAATGCAATGATTTAAGTCTAATAAGAAAAAATGCGCCATTTTACTTTGTCATAAAGTGCATGTTTTACCCTATAATGTAGAGATTTTGCAACACTAAATGTTTCGCACTAAAGCCATAATGAATACACTAATTGCAATATTAAATGTCTGAACGTAACCATTTGAGAAGTTACACTGTAAAGACTTTCTTTCAAGCCAATAATAGGTCAATAGTTTTACGTAAAAGATGTAAAACGACACGACGTGAGCTGTGGTTTTTCTACACTGTTCGGGGACTTAAATTAATTTTTTCAATAATGAAACATTTTCAAACCTATATAACGGTCGATCTCGAATTTTCCCCTTGTGGCCAACGAGTTGAGATTTTTTTTTCTCATTTATATGCATGTACTTTGAATTTTTAAAAAAATCGTTAGAGCCTTTTTGGAAATAAAAATTATATATAAAATATATATACATACAATAATTGCTCGCTTAAGAGTATAGGATTTATGGCGATGCCGTGTCAGGCAAACGAGCTTTATTTTTTAGTAGAAGTACTACTGGAGACGTAGATCTAGAAATATTATGTAGATCTAGATATTTGAACTGATGCCGTGTAAGGCAAACGAGTTTTATGTCATTAGAATTGCTACCGGATATTATAAATTGTATTGAAGAATAATATTCTTTTGTTGTAGTGTCGTGTCAGTCAAAATATTTTTTTCACAGCAGAAGTGTTGTCTGTACTGAAGAAGTGTGTATAGTTGAATGTCATTTAAGGAGTACTGGTCTTATTCACTGCGCCGATTTAGTAAAGAATTAAAATGGTCGATTCAATTCTTTGATCTAGACTTTGGTCTTGAGATCAAGAAAATGAGGTATTTACTGACCTTATGACACTGTAGATTGCTGATTCCAACCTGAAGAACGTTGCTTTGTAAATTGAAGATAAATTGTATTTTAAAAAATCATTATAGGATCTTTAATGATCTTTGATGTCCTTTTTCGGATATTTAATGATCTTTATCAGTCAAATGAAAGGCTGTTTTATATTTGAGTGCTTCATGTGAAGATCTTATGTTTTGATGCAATGATGTCTTAATGTTACTATAAGATTGTGTTCATCAGACAATGCTTTATAATGCGAAATAATTAAATGTAGATTTCTATTTCAAACAATTACTGAACACTCAAATAAGATCTTCATGCCGGAGATTCAAATACAACTATTAATCAAAACATTTAAGATCCTTCAACGATAAATACAAAGCTTTAATTCTGGAACTAGGAATCACTTGAATAAAATACACTCTAAAATACTCACTGTACGATAAAGTTAAACAAGTTAACTATCTTATTTCAAAGCTCATAACTGCAGCTTAATTCAACTAGATTTTTCTACAACTGATTTTTCTTTGTCCTTCCCAAACTTTTGATTCCTTAACCTCTCTCTCTGCATTGGCAAATAAGCCACGCCTTTCACACCGCTAAATCTAAATCTCCGCTCCCTTTTATGATCATAGAATGTTAGTTCTAAGAAAGCATGCTTGCTGCAAGAGCTAGTTGCTATGAAGATGGTTAAAGAGAACTAAAAATAAACCTAGCTTCATTATGCTACGTGACAATACATATATATTTTTTTTCAAAACCCTAACCCGAACGCCTAGTAAACCTTAACCTTTATATTTATATATATATATATTAAGGTTTACTGGGCGTTCGGGTTAGGGTTTTGAAAAAAAAATCGCCACCCTCAAATGTTCTGGATCCGCTAGTGCGTCCACCTTTCAGAAGACTCTCCTTAGTTCAGAGTAGAATCTTAGTAGGACGTTCAATCTGCAGCGCGATATATTATACTTTTTTTCTAGATAAATATCTAATTTTCTACTGATTGAAATAAATGAATGTTTGTACATATCAATATCATTTTTTTTTAGAATTTCAATGCAATGAAAATATGGACAGCAGAACTCACAGAAACGGTACTATCTCAAGCCCGTTTCATCCTGGGCCATACCCCGCTAACATTAAATGCAGATACAGCTTCCATGGAGGTGGAAGAGAGAGGATTCAGATTCGATTTGTACATATGGATCTACATATACCTCGCGAAACCTCATCAGCTGAAGAGTAAGTTTAATTTATTTATTTTTGTTTAATATTAAGCATTAGTATCCTTAACAATGTTAGCGTAGATTTACAATGGTTGTATGGTTGTTTAGCAATGAAATAGTTTATACAAATCATGACACCAAATCATGACATCACTTCCCCCAAAAGGGGGTTGTCCTCCTCTCCATCCAAACCCAAGAATAAAAATACCAAGGTCACTGGAATAAAGGGAAACCCATCCGGGGGCCTCCCAAGGCCAAATAGCTCCAAGTAGGTCATCTAGAACAAGCCATGGATTCCAGAATTGTACAGTGGAATTGTAGAGGCCTCAAGGCCAATTACGAGGAAATGCAGCTACTGATGGACTCTGAGACTCCTGTAGCTGTCTGCTTACAGGAAACATTTCTGAAAGATTGCATCAGCTTCCGAAGTTACCGTGCTTATAGCAAGAATGTTGAGTATGCAGAGAGAGCATCAGGTGGAGTCTGTATCCTTGTGAAGGATAGCATCCCCCATGAGAGGGTAGAACTACAGACCACACTACAGGCCGTAGCAGCTAGGATAACCCTTCACAAGGTTATCACTTGCTGCAGCCTGTATCTACCACCAGGCGCTCCATTAAACCGAACAGACATGGAGGACCTATTGAAACAACTCCCCCGGCCTTATTTAATCCTTGGGGATTTCAATGCCCATAACACCATGTGGGGATCCAACAATACCGACACAAGAGGTCGTATGCTGGAGGATATCTTCCTCCAACATGATTTATGCATACTTAATGATGCATCACCGACCTACTTGCACCCAGGAACTGGATCACTCACATGCATTGACCTCACCGTATGCGTCCCCGGACTTCTGGACGACTTTAAATGGTCAGTTAGCAATGATCTACGGGGAAGTGATCACTTCCCAATCATCATTACTAACAATCTCCCTTCATTGGGACGACCTCAGCGGTGGAAAATGAATAAGGCCGATTGGGAACAATTCCAAAAAAGATGCTCCGAGGATATCACAGAAAATATCCTCCATGAACAGAACCCAGCTGATACCTTTGCTAGCAAGCTACTAAGTATAGCCAGGAAAGTTGTACCCCTAACCTCTGCAAACCCAAAACGGCCTAGCAAACCATGGTTTGATACAGCTTGCAAAAGTGCTATTGGCGATAGGAAAAAACGACTGGCTGCATTTATAAAGAATCCTTCCCAGGAAAACCTAAAGCTATTCAGGATAGCTAGAGCAAAGGCTAGACAAACCATACGGTCAGCCAAAAGGAATTCCTGGAGATGTTTTGTCGGCAGTCTGGATGCCAAAACTTCTGCTAGAGCGGTTTGGAAGGCAGTAAGGCGAATCAAAGGGAAAGAATCAAATGCAATAGGGCATTTGAAAAACCAAGGACGAACTGTCACGTCCCCCAGAGAAATAGCTGACTGCCTTGCATTCTCAATAGCAGAAAAATCATCCACTGCACACTACACTCCAGAGTTCCAAAAAGTCAAAACCAGGGAGGAAAGACACCCCATTGATTTCAGGTCAGAGAACAATGAAGACTACAACAAACCGTTCTCGCTTGAGGAACTGAGGGAATCGCTGGACAAGTCACATGACACAGCGCCTGGAGAAGACGAAATCCATTACCAGTTCCTCAAGCACCTTCCCGAACCCTCATTGGCAGTCCTGCTAGGGGTCTATAACTGTGTGTGGCAAACAGGCGCTTTCCCAAACAGCTGGAGGAAAGCCACAGTTATACCGATACCTAAACCGAGAAGAGACGGCTCTGACCCAGCTAACTATCGACCAATAGCACTAACAAGCTGCATCTGCAAAACCATGGAAAGAATGATTAACAGTAGGCTGGTCTGGTACCTGGAAAGGAATAAAGTGATCTCCAACTACCAGTGCGGATTCCGGCAGGGGTGGACAACAACTGACCACCTGGTAAGGCTGGAAGCTTATATTAGAAATGCATTACTCAGAAGAGAACATCTAGTAGCTGTATTCTTCGATATAGAAAAGGCCTATGACACAACCTGGAAACATGGCATTCTACGTGACCTGGCGCTTATGGGGCTTAAGGGACACCTCCCCCGTTTTGTGGAGGAATTCCTGAAAGATCGAAAATTTCAGGTTCGGGTGGGCAACTCCGCTTCTGACACTCATGACCAGGAAATGGGTGTACCCCAGGGCAGCATTCTGTCAGTCACCCTGTTCAACATTAAAATAAATAGCATCATAAATGCGCTGTCCCCTGGCATAGAGTGCTCTTTGTATGTTGATGACTTTGTCATTCTCACTTATGGGAAAAACATGAACACCTTAGAAAGAAAACTACAGTTATGTTTAAACAAAATTCAGGGTTGGGCAAACTATAATGGTTTCAAATTCTCAGACTCCAAAACAGTTAGTATGCATTTTTGTAATCTAAGGAGACTCCACCCAGACCCTGAACTATTTATACACAAAAAGAAGATCCCTGTCGTGAAAACTACAAAATTTTTAGGCCTCACCTTAGATTCCAAATTTAATTTTCTCCCCCACATTAAGGATGTTAATTATGATCTAGGTTCACAGTCAGCAATAAACAAACAACAACCATTAGTGTCATGGCGGAGAATGATACTTTATTATATTGAACGCGTGCACCTTTGCGCACCATATCAACATCCCCTTTTCTTTAAAAAAAATAAAAAAAAATAAAAATATTTCGGGGAGTATCATAGAAAAAAAAAAAACCCACAACATAAACAACTAAACATAACATACATGTATACGCTTCAATCAATATGAAACATATCACATTTAAAAATCAACATTCAATAGTTCATTAAGACTATTCATTGTCATTGAATCTTGTCGGTTTCTTCAACTGATCCCTTGGTCGCAGGGAATGATGAGTTGATGAGTGGCGAACGTGTTGATCCTGAGTTCTATTGTTCTGTATGTTGTTATCAGTATCGGGAAATATATCTTCTTCTGTTTCTCTGTTCGGGTTAATATGCACTCTGTTTCTTTGGTATACTGCACCATTGTCACCTCGAATAATGTAAGCTCTCTGATTGACTTGAGACTGGACTCTTCCACGTCTCCATGTAGGGTGATTAGGAGATTGGAAATAGACCATCTGTCCAGTTTTCAGCTGACTTAAATTTCTTGACCTCTTATCATAAGATGTTTTTACACTCATCTGACGTTTTTCTTTCCTTCTCATAATGTTCTCTTGACATGTAGAAATCTTAATGTTACTCCTTTTGGTTGGTATCAGTGTTCGAGTCATCCGACCAAAAAACATCTGAACTGGGCTTAGATTTGTGTCTTGCCTTGGAGTATTTCTAAATTCCAGAAGAGCTTCATAAGCATCTGGCTTTGATTCTCTAGATTTCTTCATTATGTTCTTCAAAATTTTAACTGCTGACTCAGCCTTTCCATTGGATTGATGGTGTCCTGGAGAAGATTTCTAATGAGTCACTCCCCATTCCATCATAAATTTGGAAAAATATTCCGATGTGAACTGAGGTCCGCTATCAGATATACAAACTTTGGGCACCCCATATCTGGCAAATAAAACTTTCAGTTTCTTTATAATTGCGTGTGTTGTTGTCAACTGCATGTTTTCTACCTCTATGAAATTTAAATAATAGTCCACTATGGCTAGATATTGTTGGTCACACATTTGGAATAAATCAATTCCAATCTTGTCCCACGGATTAGAACCTATTTCGTGATGTATTAATTCTTCTCTCTGATTTGCTTTATTATATTGAACGCGTGCACCTTTGCGCACCATATCAACAAAGGAACTTAAGAAGAAATGCCAAGTCATTAAACATACTAAGAGTACTCAGCCATACGGACTGGGGAGATGACAGAGATACCTTGCTGCTGCTCTATCGGAGTCTAATTCGATCCAAGCTAGACTACGGATCCATAATATATGGAGCAGCAAGGAAGTCGTACCTAAAAATACTGTAACCAATACAAAATGCTGCCCTGCGTCTCTGTCTCGGCGCGTTTCGTACATCACCTATCCCAAGTCTCCATGTGGAGGCGGGAGAACTCCCCATGGATATAAGAATGAAAAAGCTTGCAATGCAGTATATAGTCAAGCTAAAATCCAATCCCACGAACCCTGCTTTTGACTCCATATTTAACCCCACAGAGGTAGAATTATACAATCGAAGGCCTAACGTCATACAGCCGTTGGGCCTTCGAATGAGAGAATCCATCCAAAATTTAACCCCACCCATTGACCAAATCTCTAAAATAGAAACCCCTCAGAACCCTCCTTGGCTAATGAATAAACCCAAATTAAATTTATCCCTCCTCAATTTCAAAAAAAAAATACAGACCCAAGCATACTACAAGTCCACTTTAGGGAACTGCAGGAGAGCTACGGAGATTGTGGCACCATCTACACAGACGGATCCAAAATGGAGGGAAAGGTCGCGTGTGCCTGCTCCTTTCGAAACAAAACAATGTCCCGTAGACTCCCCGATGGCTGCTCCATTTTTACGGCGAATTTCACGCAATATTGCTTGCACTTATGGCCGTAAAAGCATCAGAAAGGAGGAAATTTATAATCTGCTCCGACTCCAAATCTGCATTGCAAGCTTTGGGGCGGATGAAGACTGACATCCCATTGGTACATAAGAGCCTGAAGCTGTTGGACCAAATAACAGCCGACCGTAGGGATGTCACCTTCATCTGGGTCCCCTCCCATGTTGGCATTGAGGGAAACGAAGCCGCAGACAGAGAAGCAAAGAGAGCCCTAAATCATGCGGTGTCAGGAACCCAAATTCCCTACTCGGACCTGAGACAAAGTATTGCCTCTGCCACCTATCGAGAGTGGCAGAACCGATGGGAGGCTGAGACTCACAGTAAACTCAGGCAGATTGTGGCGGATGTCAGGTGGCGGCCCACATCTAAGGGTCTGACAAGGCGTGGTAGCACGACCATGTCCAGACTTAGGATTGGCCACACCTACATCACGCACTCTTTTGTACTGAAGAAAGAGGAGCCCCCACTTTGTGAGTACTGTGACTCTCGCCTCACCGTGGAACATATCCTCGTTGATTGCCCCAGATACCAGGATGTCAGAGCGAAATATTTTAGAGTCACTAATTTAAATACACTATTCGATAATGTCGACCCTGGGAAGGTACTGGGCTTTATCCGGGAAGTGGGGCTATCTACGAAGATCTGATTTATGAATTAGTGAACATGCACTATTTACATTAGATTTTTACCAAATATTTAAATTTTTACTACCTTGACTATTTTAACTGTGAATAGACCTTGATTTTAATGATATGACTGTATAGAATCTGGCCCTGTTGTTTAGAGAGAGAGTAGTCCTTAAGGGACTGCAGGCACGACATGGCCTAAATTGTGCCGATGTGCCTCAAATCAAACAATCAATCAACATGGACATATGATGGCAAGACTTCCTTGCCAGGCTAAAGGCCTGTGTGGACAGTATAAAAATCAGTTTACCATTCGACATTAGTGCATTTATCCCGTATTTGGAATGACCACATGCAAAAGGCGATCTTTTTTGAATAGCTATTGGAAGAAAGGTGTAACAGAGGTGCCACAGTAAGAGCTATAAAATTAAATATTTCACCATTTCGATCTCACTGGCTTAGATGATAGAGGAATGTAGCTGACTGTGGATGACCCCTGAAAGATGATAGAGGAATGTAGCTGACTGTGGATGACCCCTGAAAGAGGTAGTTGGAGTTCACGGGACACACATTTGATACCCAAAGAAAAGACATTTGCTATGTTGCCGAAGTGACAAATATGTAAGTCGCAACTGGCTTTGCTTAGTCATGTGAAACACTGCACTTAACCTTAATGTTCGGAATCGAAAACATTGTTCATCAATGGAATATTTATTTCATTGGATTGAATTTAAAGATCTTAAAATCTAAACGACCTGTATTCAACATTTCATCGTTGTGTTACTCTAGAAGCACCTCCAAACACCTGCATGGATTTCATTCCTAACTATGAGTAACATCTAATTGTTGATATACATAACGTACTCTCCAATCCGTAGCACTGCGTTCATTCTAAGTACATGTTTAGTAAGCAATGGATACATTTTCAAATATCGCTCCAATTTATTTAGTTTTCCTTTTCTTACAATTTTAGTCCGCTACTTAATCTGTTTATTCTAATTGTAGTGCAGTAATCATTTCTTTTATTTCTAGTTGCTCCGATGCTGACTCTGTATCTGTGTACATTTTAATCAATGGAAAAACTGAAGTACTGAACACTTGGTGTGGACGAAAACTCCCACCCATGCTTATGTCTAACCAACATACTATGATAGTTGAGTTTCAAAGTCTACATTCTTCAAAGTTTATCACTGGATTTAAAGCTCAATATAGTTTTGTTACCAGTAAGTAGCAAACATACATTTTAATTACATTGTCGTATAGATTTTACGAATATAGAATGGGCTATGTTGCTGAACGAACAAATTATATGTGTCAGACGCGAATAGCTCAAATATTTTTTGTAAAAGAAATTTTTCTATAAAAGAAATTACGAAAGTTATATAATATATAGACCATAGACTTATATATACTACTAGACATAATAGGCTTAAATCCATTTGTTCAAATTAAAACATTTGCTTGTAGGCCTACATATATTTGATTAAAATTTGAGATGAATAGACTTAATTTTGTATGTTCATGTGTTAAAGTATAAAGTACACTAATCTAGAGTTAAAAATTGGCTTTTATAGAGTTCATTCTGTGTTGCGCATGCGTGACCATTTTTCATTAATGAATATGAATGAATATAAGCCTATCTCAACACGGCTACGCAGCTTTAGCGAACAACGAACGAATGTATTAAAAATGCTTTAGAAAAACAAATTTGAATGTTAATTTGATTAAAATATGAAATGAATGGACAATAATTAGTATGTTTATGTGTTAAAGCATAAAACTATCTTTGCGAAAAGAAGTTTTATCATCTTAGAGTTCAATAAGAGTTTTAGACCTAGGAATAGACTCAGTAGAGAGATGTGTTAATGTGTAACCATTTGGTAATGTCTAATGAAAGAATGTTCGCCAGGAAATCTGTAGTCACAGATATCAGGAACTAATTTATGTTAAAAATGCTTGAAACACAAAATTGAAGGTTAATTTTATTATATAATGAAATCAATGGATCTTCTTTTGTATTTTCATGTGTCAAAGTAAAAAACTATCTGCGCAAAGTGTATTTTTTAAAATTAGATCTAGGTCTAAATCCTTTCGATCTTTTCTCATGTCAACATTGTAGACATGGCCTAGATCCATAAAATACTATAGCTGTAATAGAGTCGGACAACTTTATTTTTTTTAAGGGTCTTAAGTTTGTTTTTTGTTTTTATACATACACCACGGTCTAAGTTGGTCCCAAGAAACATTCCTGCCAAGTTTTATCAAGATTGGTCAAGCGGTTTTGATTTCTATAAGTCACATACATATCTCACATTCTACTTTATAATATAGATTAATCTCCCTCTTCTTTCTTTTTTAATAGATATGAATGTATCGGCTTAACGGGTAAACCCATTTTCGCAAAACTACTCTTATTTTCTTGGCGAAGTAGCAAGTTTAACATACATCTAAACCCAATCCACTAGATTAGTAATACACAAAATAAGGCCCACAGGCCGCAGGTAATGTCCGGCAAATATATATATATATTGTAATAACTGAAGGAGGCAACTCAACGAGGCAACGATATTTATTTACATGAAGATATCACAAATACAGAAACAATGTCTGCCTTTGAGCACATCATCTTCATCAGCTTTAGACTTGGGCGGAAATAGTTCTCTTCCTTCTAATGTCAACATTCTTCTTAGTCTTGTCACTAATAGTGCGCACCTTCTGCACTATCTTGAATGACGGTGTGCATGGCAAGGTTATAACAATATCATCTGTCCATAAGGTGTGAAAGGAGCTCTTAATTTTTTTTTATTATCTATAACGCGGTATTATATCGTACGGTCCAGTTGCTTAACAGAGTAATATGAGAGTAGCCCTTCCTGATTTGTTCATAATCGAAGTTGGTTTCATTGAGAATGTCCTTGTATATCTTCTTTTGCATTACAGACTTTGGTATAAAGGAAGGACAGCAAGATAACAGAGGAAGTAAGTATTCTAAATGACTTTTAAAAATATAGGCCTACTATCAGGGCTGAAGTTGTGACAAACTTTTTAACGTCTGCTTTAAGTGTCCCACGTGTCTAGATATTTCCCTTTGCTCATCTTTGCCCTTAAACCACACAGATCTTGACTGATAACTATATACATCTGAGACTCTATCTAGTGCTATCTATTTTTGATACGCCGAACCCGGCCGGCATCTTGCTTTCCACCTGTGACATACCAAAAGCTTGCTTACAGTGTCACTTAAGTTTATCACAGCATAAATTATTATTTATAAATCCCACTTTGGTAATTCCCCCTTTCTATGTCAAATTTTACCACCAAACCCCACCTTTTCCTCTTTTCTATCCGCTGAATCCATCACAATGGCGACGACGTTGTCGCGCACCTCGCTTATCTCCCTGACGCAGGAAAGAAAAACACGGTCCTAGTACGGGCGCTGGTCATGAACACCTTGCGTCTGGCAATCATCAATGACCCCAAGTGGCCATTATCGGGCAAAGCTACCCCACCTCGCACTTTCGGACATGCTGTACTCTTCACATTTACGTCTCTCCTTTAATCAAGAAGATAATCTGTTTTGTACATCTCTTGACATTTCCTAGGCGCGATTTTAAATCCTATTAAGTCGATCTATCCACGTGGTGGATAACCTTTAATCGCTCCCCTTCCCCTTTTTGCCTATCTCTTCCGGCACTCGCCTAATTTACAAATCTCCACATTTCGTCATTTGTCAAGCTTGATGGCAGACGATACATTCTATTCATTTTTTCTCTGTTCTATCGGAATACCTGGTGCCTCTCTCAGGTGTCTGCTTACTTGCTTCGTATACGCCCACGTATACTAGCCACTGCTACTAGATAGTACTACCACTACAATCACCTCTACAATTGCAACTTACTGCTTCCTGTTGATAATACTGCCCATGGGAGATCAGTTCTGCCTTGCAGTACTCTTCGTGCCCACAACCGACCCCAATGACTTTGGATTAACACTCCTCAAGCATTGAGTTACCGGCAATCCTCTACCTGCTAGAGCGCTACGTCCAGCTGTAAACCCTCCAACAAGGAGCACAGTCAGCTACGACATCGATAGAACTCTTAAGATAAGTTCAAAGACAAAGTTACATACTATCTGTCATACTTGTGCTAAGAGTGATTATTAAATATTCCCATTAAGAGAGATGATGCAATCCCCTCCTCTTTAATTTCTTCATCTTTTATGCAAATAAACTTCTTGTAAATTTTTAAGTAATGTATCTTTCTCTATTGCCTGTTTGTTGTGTACCTGTTTCTGATTTATCTTTGATGACCCAGCATATTGCACACTCAAACAATCATCCCTTCGACAGCAAACAAGCCACACATACAAGCAATACCCGCGTGTCGTCACACCACTATTACATTGGCAAATTTAGATGTTATACTTGATTGACGAAGGGACGGCATTTATCTCGCCAATCTATTTAACAATAATTTAACAAAACCCAAGTGATACAAAAGCAGTCAAAGTTACACATGCTAATCAAGTTCAAATAAATTTATTTCTTTGATTAATCAATCAATTAGTCTATCAGGCAATGAGCGGGATATGTCCTCCGACAAAATGAATTACGCTACTAGGAAAGCGCAAACAGTGAAATCCTCGTATATCTTGATGCTATACTTTCATGGCGAACCTCAGAGCAGTGGACAGTAGGTGGGAAGAAGCTTCAGACATTGCCAGTGACAAATCTTTATGGGGACAGCTTTTCAACCAAATTAGCCGAACAGCGCTGGAAAGTCTTAGTAAGTAATGTCGATATCGCTCCATTTAAACATTCAAAACGAACTTTCTGTCAAATCGCTGGTTGGACATTTCGCACTTGAACTCTGGTGAAACATTTACTAAACCAATGGTGCATTTTCCTCCCACCTAGTTATCGTCTCATTGTAGTAAGTTTCGGATCTGGGGTGAGTTTTGAGCTAACATGGGATTATCTTGTAATTAGATATTTATTATGTGCTTAAGTAAAAAATTTGAATCATCATCTTTCATATCATCTGTCCCTTGACTCGATTGAATCGTCGTAGGGGTGATGTGACAGTTCGCGTTACAAAATCCCTCCACTTTTCCCGGTCAGCAGCTGTCCATAGAAGGATATCAAGAGAGAGGCGGTCTATTCTTTTAGATGTTTTTGTTTTTTTTGTGGTTCCTTCTTGAAGAATGATTGTTTAAATCAAGTCATGTCTTGCGATGCTCCACTTTTTTTTGCCAGCCAGAGTGTTGACTTGTAAAAGAACAAATTTATTTGTCTTCTTTTCCTGGTATTTTACACCCAACATTTTTCTGAAGCATTTATTCTCAAGGCTTGAATTCTTCTTTCAGCCCCCGCGTTCAATGTCCATCTCTCACAACCGTTTGAGAGTACTAAGACCAGTAGCGACTAATTGTAAATGCACGTTTAGAGACGTGGCGTTGATATAGTGTGATTGTAGAGGGACTGGTCACTACTGCTGTGTCGCGAATGCGTAAAATGCTAGGTTCGTTATTCCTGGAGTACTCTTGACACGTGACAAACATAGATACTACAGATTGACTTAAGTCCGTTTCAGCAGACAAAATGTAAAGTTTATTTGATAACAATAATAATAATACTGCATTCCTTGTTAGTTACACAAGTCTATAATAAACAATCCTATCCGCATAACAGTAGTATCAAACATATCCAATACGTTAAACTCTCCAGAGAGATTACAAATTACGTCCGCATCTCAGCGGGTAACACTGTACAGAATAATACAGATTAACTACTAGAAATACATGTCTCAAAAAAGACCACTGGCATCAACTGCCCAAAAGTTACTACCTAACTGAAATTACTACTCGACTTTTTAAGTCGCTACTGTCCGTCCCGGACCTAAAGATACTACTTGACCGCCCGGTCCAAAGGATACCACTTGACTGAACTCAAAGTCAACTGTATTCATTCTACTTCCTTGTTTTCTACATCAGGAATTCCACGTGTCTTTTAACCTCTTAACATGACGTGAACATTAAATCAGGCAATGTCAACTGAGACTGTGACACTAATATACTGAGAAGATGATGTTACCTAATTATTCATCAAGTGGATATTTATTTCAAATGTATATATTTGCATTTTTCTGTATAAGTATAACGACCCCGTGGTGACGTTCTATTACTTTTATTAGTGTCATATTAGCAATCTCATCAGAGTATCATTGACCGTGACACTCTGTTTTATCACGCTTACATCTGCAATATTTTAAGCTTCAATATCACTGCCTGGTATGGCAATCTGAGCATTAAAAATAAAAATAAACTTTATAGAATCCTAGAACCCCATTGTAATAGACTAAAACAACATGAGCTTCAATAAACACAATGATTTTATTAGTCTCTATTTATGCTCTTTACTCCAGCCACTTGTTCTCTAAACTGACTTCCTTTTACACACAGTCCTGACACACTGCTGTTCACTCAACCATGTACACTCAAGGTCAACTGGTCATTTCATACACAGGCACACACACTGCACTACCAGCCACTCAAACCCAAGGGCCAATTCGGCTTGACGAAGACCTAGGCCGAGGCTGTGACTAAGACAGGAAGATCCATAGCCACACAGACGGACACATTGACCCCACCACACTCTCCTCCAACTCAGAAGAAAACACCGCCAAAGAACACACCTCCGAAGAAAAAGGAAAGCCCTGTTGTCATGCTAAAGAACAGGTTCTCTGTGCTCGCTGATGAGAGCATGGAGACTGAGCAGCATGTCAAAACCAACACTCCGGGAGAACCCGGAGACATCATGCCTGACACAGGTTCTCCTCAGAGAACCAAGCCAGACACCTCAACCTCTACCGAATTAGAGGTTGACCAACTCCCTAAGGGGAGAAATCAAAGCGGAGAGAATGCCCGCGGTGAGAGAGGAGGAAATAACCTTCGCTCTTACCAGAGGAATATCCCCTCTCCAGAGAGAAAGACTTCCCCCAAAAGGAGATTGTCCTCCTCTCCATCCAAACCCAAGAATAAAAATACCAAGGTCACTGGAATAAAGGGAAACCCCTCCGGGGGCCTCCCAAGGCCAAATAGCTCCAAGTAGGTCATCTAGAATAAGCCATGGATTCCAGAATTGTACAGTGGAATTGTAGAGGCCTCAAGGCCAATTACGAGGAGATGCAGCTACTGATGGACTCTGAGACTCCTGTAGCTGTCTGCTTACAGGAAACATTTCTAAAAGATTGCATCAGCTTCCGAAGCTACCGTGCTTACACCAAGAATGTTGAGGATGCAGAGAGAGCATCAGGTGGAGTCTGTATCCTTGTGAAGGATAGCATCCCCCATGAGAGGGTAGAACTACAGACCACACTACAGGCCGTAGCAGCTAGGATAACCCTTCACAAGGTTATCACTTGCTGCAGCCTGTATCTACCACCAGGCGCTCCATTAAACCGAACAGACATGGAGGACCTATTGAAACAACTCCCCCGGCCTTATTTAATCCTTGGGGATTTCAATGCCCATAACACCATGTGGGGATCCAACAATACTGACACAAGAGGTCGTATACTGGAGGATATCTTCCTCCAACATGATTTATGCATACTTAATGATGCATCACCGACCTACTTGCACCCAGGAACTGGATCATTCACATGCATTGACCTCACCGTATGCGTCCCCGGACTTCTGGACGATTTTAAATGGTCAGTTAGCAATGATCTACGGGGAAGTGATCACTTCCCAATCATCATTACTAACAATCTCCCTTCATTGGGACGACCTCAGCGGTGGAAACTGAATAAGGCCGATTGGGAACAATTCCAAAAAAGATGCTCTGAGGATATCACAGAAAATATCCTCCATGAACAGAACCCAGCTGATACCTTTGCTAGCAAGCTACTAAGTATAGCCAGGAAAGTTGTACCCCTAACCTCTGCAAATCCAAAACGGCCTAGCAAACCATGGTTTGATACAGCTTGCAAAAGTGCTATTGGTGATAGGAAAAAACGACTGGCTGCATTTATAAAGAATCCTTCCCAGGAAAACCTAAAGCTATTCAGGATAGCTAGAGCAAAGGCTAGACAAACCATACGGTCAGCCAAAAGGAATTCCTGGAGAAGTTTTGTCGGCAGTCTGGATGCCAAAACTTCTGCTAGAGCGGTTTGGAAGGCAGTAAGGCGAATGAAAGGGAAAGAATCAAATGCAATAGGGCATTTGAAAAACCAAGGACGAACTGTCACGTCCCCCAGAGAAATAGCTGACTGCCTTGCATCCTCAATAGCAGAAAAATCATCCACTGCACACTACACGCCAGAGTTCCAAAAAGTCAAAACCAGGGAGGAAAGACACCCCATTGATTTCAGGTCAGAGAACAATGAAGACTACAACAAACCGTTCTCGCTTGAGGAACTGAGGGAATCGCTGGACAAGTCACATGACACAGCGCCTGGAGAAGACGAAATCCATTACCAGTTCCTCAAGCACCTTCCCGAACCCTCATTGGCAGTCCTGCTAGGGGTCTATAACTGTGTGTGGCAAACAGGCGCCTTCCCAAACAGCTGGAGGAAAGCCACAGTTATACCGATACCCAAACCGGGAAGAGACGGTTCTGACCCAGCTAACTATCGACCAATAGCACTAACAAGCTGCATCTGCAAAACCATGGAAAGAATGATTAACAGTAGGCTGGTCTGGTACCTGGAAAGGAATAAAGTGATCTCAAACTACCAGTGCGGATTCCGGCAGGGGCGGACAACAACTGACCACCTGGTAAGGCTGGAAGCTTATATTAGAAATGCATTACTCAGAAGAGAACATCTAGTAGCTGTATTCTTCGATATAGAAAAGGCCTATGACACAACCTGGAAACATGGCATTCTACGTGACCTGGCGCTTATGGGGCTTAAGGGACACCTCCCCCGTTTTGTGGAGGAATTCCTGAAAGATCGAAAATTTCAGGTCCGAGTGGGCAACTCCGCTTCTGACACTCATGACCAGGAAATGGGTGTACCCCAGGGCAGCATTCTATCAGTCACCCTGTTCAACATTAAAATAAATAGCATCATAAATGCGCTGTCCCCTGGCATAGAGTGCTCTTTGTATGTCGATGACTTTGTCATTCTTACTTATGGGAAAAACATGAACACCTTAGAAAGGAAATTACAGTTATGTTTAAACAAAATTCAGGGTTGGGCAAACTATAATGGTTTTAAATTCTCAGACTCCAAAACAGTTAGTATGCATTTTTGTAATCTAAGGGGACTCCACCCAGACCCTGAACTATTTATACACAAAAAGAAGATCCCTGTCGTGAAAACTACAAAATTTTTAGGCCTCACCTTAGATTCCAAATTTAATTTTCTCCCCCACATTAAGGAACTTAGGAAGAAATGCCAAAAGTCATTAAACATACTAAGAGTACTCAGCCATACGGACTGGGGAGCTGACAGAGATACCTTGCTGCTGCTCTATCGGAGTCTAATTCGATCCAAGCTAGACTACGGATCCATAATATATGGAGCAGCAAGGAAGTCGTACCTAAAAATACTGGAACCAATACAAAATGCTGCCCTGCGTCTCTGTCTCGGCGCGTTTCGTACATCACCTATCCCAAGTCTCCATGTGGAGGCTGGAGAACTCCCCATGGATATAAGAATGAAAAAGCTTGCAATGCAGTATATAGTCAAGCTAAAATCCAACCCCACGAACCCTGCTTTTGACTCCATATTTAACCCCACAGAGGTAGAATTATACAATCGAAGGCCTAACGTCATACAGCCGTTGGGCCTTCGAATGAGAGAACCCATCCAAAATTTAACCCCACCCATTGACCAAATCTCTAAAATAGAAACCCCTCAGAATCCTCCTTGGCTAATGAATAAACCCAAATTAAATTTATCCCTCCTTAATTTCAAAAAAGAAAATACAGACCCAAGCATACTACAAGTCCACTTTAGGGAACTGCAGGAGAGCTACGGAGATTGTGGCACCATCTACACAGACGGATCCAAAATGGAGGGAAAGGTCGCATGTGCCTGCTCCTTTCGGAACAAAACAATCTCCCGTAGACTCCCCGATGGCTGCTCCATCTTTACGGCCGAATTGCACGCAATATTGCTTGCACTTATGGCCGTAAAAGCATCAGAAAGGAGTAAATTTATAATCTGCTCCGACTCCAAATCTGCATTGCAAGCTTTGGGGCGGATGAATACTGACATCCCATTGGTACATAAGAGCCTGAAGCTGTTGGACCTAATAACAGCCGACCGTAGGGATGTCACCTTCATCTGGGTCCCCTCCCATGTTGGCATTGAGGGAAACGAAGCCGCAGACAGAGAAGCAAAGAGAGCCCTAAATCAGGCGGTGTCAGGAACCCAAATTCCCTACTCGGACCTGAGACAAAGTATTGCCTCTGCCACCTATCGAGAGTGGCAGAACCGATGGGAGGCTGAGACTCACAGTAAACTCAGGCAGATTGTGGCGGATGTCAGGTGGCGGCCCACATCTAAGGGTCTGACAAGGCGTGGTAGCACAACCATGTCCAGACTTAGGATTGGCCACACCTACATCACGCACTCTTTTGTACTGAAGAGAGAGGAGCCCCCACTTTGCGAGTACTGTGACTCTCACCTCACCGTGGAACATATCCTCGTTGATTGCCCCAGATACCAGGATGTCAGGGCGAAATATTTTAGAGCCACTAATCTAAAAACACTATTTAATAATGTCGACCCTGGGAAGGTACTGGGCTTTATTCGGGAAGTGGGGCTATCTACGAAGATCTGATTTCTGAATTTGTGAACATGCACTATTTACATTAGATTTTTACCAAATATTTAAATTTTTACTACCTTTACTATTTTAACTGTGAATAGACCTTGATTTTAATTATATGACTGTATAGAATCTGGCCCTTGTTGTTTAGAGAGAGAGTAGTCCTTAAGGGACTGCAGGCACGACATGGCCTAAATTGTGCCGATGTGCCTCAAATCAACAAATCAAATCAAATCAAACAGGAAGAGGTTAACGTGTGACCCCGACGAGATAACACAGCAGCGGCAGTTCCCTGGAATGTACATGTATAAACAGAGACAGGATGTGACGTGTCCTTACATGTTATTCCAAAAAGGTACTAGCAATGTCCAGTGACAGATAGAGGTCATAACTTGTGACCCCGGCAAGATGACACTGCAGCCGATGTTTTCTCGAATCTACGTGTATAAACAAAGACAGGATGTGACGTTTCCTCACGTGTTATTCCAGAGGATATTAGCCGTGTTTGTGCAACTTTGGACAAGCGATTAGGGACTCTATATAAGCCAGAGAGTTAATGTGAAAGTCGGTCGTATGGAGTCGTGAGTGAGCCGTTACAGTCGATACAGACTATGTAAGACGTGTGCGGCTCTGTGGAAAAGAAATGTGTACGACTCGATGCAAGTTAACTAGGGTAGAGTTAACTGGAGTGGACTACTGTCGTTAAAGTCTATACAGCGAACTACAGTGGACTTGAGCCGTTACAGTCGATACAGTCGATGTAAGACGTGTGCGGCTCTGATTCGGTAGACTTGAGTGCGACTTGGTTCAGCTTTAGGAGACCTGGAGCGACACTGGGAAGTGTGTCGTTGGTCTGTTCTGTGGAATACGGCTCGATGCAAGTTGACAAGAGATGAATTGCAACGAAGTGAAGAGATGAATTGCAACGAAGTATAGCTAACTGTAAACTGACAGATATTGTACAGTCTTCTACGCTACATGTTACATTGACGAATTGTTAGGGTTAATAGTCATTAAAGTTATATGAAACTGAAAGTTGAGTCGTCAAGTTCTTTGCAGTGTTTTTATTTGTGTGCCAACTAATACATCTAGCCAGAAGATTCAGAAATACGTAACAATTGGTGTCAGAAGTGGGATCTTTCTGGCTAGAATGTGTTCCATCAAACTTCTTATTGAACTTGACATGAAAGAACTTAGACAAGAGCTTCGAGAAAGAGGTCTACAGCTTAACGGAAATAGGGAAACGCTAACAGCACGTCTCAGACAAGCCCTGTTGGAGGAAGATGAGAATCCGGACACCTGTCAATTTGAAATCAAACCTAATATGACGGAGCTCCTGAGAACTTTGCAATACCAAATGAACTCGGTGAAAGAGAGCATTAAGAAGATAGAATCAGAAATCAACACCAGATTTTCTTCATTTAACCAGTTGATCAAAGCCATGAATGAGAATGAACAAATAGCTACCACACCCAACAAGACAGAAGAACAAACAGATTTGATAAAAGATCAAACTAGAATCATGATTAACGAGCTGCTGAACACCCAACAGTATCAGATTGAGTCGACAGATGAAAGAGCTACACCATTGATGAACATCGAACAATTATCCAACCAAGAATGTGTCGATACAGACAATCACGATAAGGATGATGGTGATGGTTGTGCTGTCTTTGACTGTGATAGCAAACCAAACGAATGTGGCCAACAAGAAATGAAAAGAGACGGTAGCTGTTTCTATTTCAACGAAAAGCAGAATGAGAGCGCTGAAGAAACAATAGAAAAGACCTATAGTTTGACCGAAGCTTTAGCTACAGATAAACCTGATATGAGTACCTCAACCAGCCAAACAGATCAAGACAACGTTGGGTCTGCGTCCAAGCCTGTTGCTGTGGGCCTTAAAGACTTCTGTCTTCTATCTGCCAGTGTCTACGAGAGGAACTCGAAACTTGATTACTGCAACAATGCGTTTGACAAGAACTGTACGTACGTAGCTTTGAAAGAAGACTGTGAATGCCAAGAAACACACCAAGAAGCTCTAAACTGGACAGAAGCTTGTCCAGCTGTCAAGATCAGCACGAGAAGCCCTTGTGAAAGTCAAGGAAACACAATAGAATCTGATGCTGAAGTTGATGGAGCTTTCCACGTTGAATGTTATCAACCTGCCCCACAGTCGAGTCCTCCAGACTCGGATGAAGGTGATGACGTTTTTGACACCTTGCCTTCAAGTGGACTTGCAGCTCATTCGCAAAGCACCCATCGAAGAATAATGCTGAAGCAACTTGTTAGATCAACATTCTTGATGACTACAGCTATGAAATGCCATACCTTCCTATGTGCTAAGAGGCTGCCATCAGCATTGATCGACAAGAAAGCAAGCCAACGACAACGACATCAACGCAACCAAAGAAATATCAAATTGAGGAGGAGGCGGAGAAAGCGACACATGCAGAGTGCAACGTGGATGGCTCCAACAAGATCAAGATACAAACCCTCCCCTCCTCCCACTGATAGACCCCCACCTGCATTTATGAAACTCCATAGCCCATCTTATTAGAAAACAAGCCCACCACTTCTCCCACTGTAAGACCCCCACCTGCACTAATGAAACTCCACAGCCCATGTTTTAGAAAGATTCTGTCCGGGACCATAAACCAAAGAAGAAAGCCTTACGAATCAGTTGAAAGTGTGAAGCCACTAAATAATAATCTAAGAACATTCCTCATAAGAATAGGTTTGATGAAGTATAACAGAGGTTTTAGAAGAACGATAATCAAGTCAGAAGCAAGAAGGACAGAAAAGAAGTAGTTTAAGATGTCAGAACTGTAGTGAGTAACCATCTGAGATAGAACTGTACAAATAAAATTGTACGAAAAGATCAACCCAACAGGCATCGTACAAACCCAAAGTCAGTTGCTGTTGTAAGAAGAACATGTGAATATTGCTGTACTGTGATGAACCTGTGTATCTCTGAAGAAGCTCTGTAAAAAGATGCTTGAAAATGTAAAACTCAGCCAGTAAAGCACGAACTCGTTAGAATGCTGATGAATTTTCTCGACAAGTGTGCCCAATGTCGTCATCTGAAGATCGATGTTTCCATACCAAGATTGATGAAAACATTTGTGAGGAACTGCTGAAAAATGAGGATTTGGCTCCCATTCTTCTATGGAAAGAAGATGGACAACTGCCAGATTGAAAGAACATCTCTGAGAAGGGGGCAACCACCAAAGCTTCCTTCTTGAAAACGTCGATCGGTTTCTTCAGTATCGTGGTGAAATGGAATCTGTTCGGGACGAACAGATCTAAGAAGGGGGCAGTGTTACAAATGACCAGTGACAGGAAGAGGTTAACGTGTGACCCCGACGAGATAACACAGCAGCGGCAGTTCCCTGGAATGTACATGTATAAACAGAGACAGGATGTGACGTGTCCTTACATGTTATTCCAAAAAGGTACTAGCAATGTCCAGTGACAGATAGAGGTCACAACTTGTGACCCCGGCAAGATGACACTGCAGCCGATGTTTTCTCGAATCTACGTGTATAAACAAAGACAGGATGTGACGTTTCCTCACGTGTTATTCCAGAGGATATTAGCCGTGTTTGTGCAACTTTGGACAAGCGATTAGGGACTCTATATAAGCCAGAGAGTTAATGTGAAAGTCGGTTGTATGGAGTCGTGAGTGAGCCGTTACAGTCGATACAGACTATGTAAGACGTGTGCGGCTCTGTGGAAGAGAAATGTGTACGACTCGATGCAAGTTAACTAGGGTAGAGTTAACTGGAGTGGACTACTGTCGTTAAAGTCTATACAGCGAACTACAGTGGACTTGAGCCGTTACAGTCGATACAGTCGATGTAAGACGTGTGCGGCTCTGATTCGGTAGACTTGAGTGCGACTTGGTTCAGCTTTAGGAGACCTGGAGCGACACTGGGAAGTGTGTCGTTGGTCTGTTCTGTGGAACGTATTCCACAGAACTCGATGCAAGTTGACAAGAGATGAATTGCAACGAAGTGAAGAGATGAATTGCAACGAAGTATAGCTAACTGTAAACTGACAGATATTGTACAGTCTTCTACGCTACATGTTACATTGACGAATTGTTAGGGTTAATAGTCATTAAAATTATATGAAACTGAAAGTTGAGTCGTCAAGTTCTTTGCAGTGTTTTTATTTGTGTGCCAACTAATACATCTAGCCAGAAGATTCAGAAATACGTAACAGTATGTTGATGACTTATTATTTTTACTTATGGGAAAAACATGGACACCTTAGAAAGAAAATTACAGTTATGTTTAAACAAAATTCAGGGTTGGGCAAACGATAATGGTTTTAAATTTTCAGACTCCAAAACAGTTAGCATGCATTTTTGTATTTAAAGGGAATACACCCAGACCCTGAACTATTTATACACAAAACGAAAATCCCTGTTGTGAAAGCTACAATATTTTTAGGCCTCACCCTAGATTCCAAATTTATTTTTCTCCCCCACATTAAGGAATTTAAGAAGAAATGCCAAAAGTCATTAAACATACTTAGAGTACTCAGCCATACGGATTAGGGAAGCTGACAGAGATACCTTGCTGCTACTTTATCGCAGTCTAATCTAAGCTAGACTACGGATCCATAATACATGGAGCAGCAAGGAAGTCTTATCTAAAATACTGGAACCCATACAAAATGCTGCCCTGCGTCTCGGCGCGTTTCGTTCATTACCAATCCCAAGTCTCCACACTCCCCACACTCTCCAGAAACGTAAAGATCGATAATAAAATCGACCTGCGTATCGCCAAGGCCAGTGCATCCTATGGTAGACTGTCTTAAAATCCTTGCAACATACGAGGTATAACCACAAACACAAAGCTAGGGGTCTATCGAGCTGTCATCCTCCCTACATCGCTCTATTCCTCAGAAACGTGGACTGTATGTAGAAAACATGCAAAAAAAAAAAAAAAACTGAACCACTTTTACATGACATGTCTAAGAAATACTGAATGTCAAATGGCAAGAAAAATAACCCTAACCCTAAGTCCTTTGAAGAACGGATCTGTAAAGCATCCACACAATCCTGATGCAGTCTCAGCTGCGATGGCGAGGACACGTCTGCAGAAGACCGCCGCATCCCTGAACGATTACTGTATGGCCAATTAAGGGAAAGAAAGTGCTCACAAGGTGGACAAAGAAAATGCTTTAGGGACACCCTCAAAGCTTCTTTGAAAGCGTTCTTGAACTAGCCACCAGGGAGACAGAAGCACATGACAGAGTATCATGGTGTCGCGCTGTGAAAGCTGGCGCATAATTTGCTGAGGAATAGAGAACAGCGCAGGCAGAAGTAAAGCGCCAGAGAAGAAAAGCAAGGCCAATGACACTTGTTTCAGCTGGAATAACCTGCCCAGTGTGCAGCCGAATATTTCGGGCTCACATAGGTCTCACCAGCCCCTTGAGGAGGCACAAAACCCCAGTGCAACGCTTTCAGCCCCCTGGATGACAAAAGTGGTCATCTTCGAACCACTATGGACGAGCTATATATAGTATGGAATGGGTTTCCCCAAACAGTCAGAGAAAAAAATGACTTAGTAGGGTTTAAAGCCATTGATTAATATGCATGACTAGATTGACCTAGGGACACGCGTAGGATGTAATCATCTTTTTTTAAAGTAGCGTCCGTATTTGATAATACGAAGAAGGAAATTTGGGAAAGGAAGAAATGCCAGAAAGAATTCACTGATAGCGTCATAACGGATACCATGATTAAGATTACTTTTATGTTTAGGTCTAAGTTTATTCATCTAGTTTATTCATTAGACTTTATCTAAAACAAGTTCATTAATACATTCACTTGCGATTTTTTGTTATATTCATAAGTATTAGCATTCATAAGTAATAAAACATTTCTTCGGACCAAAGTCTCACAACGGCTTCTTAGAGAAATCAGGTGTAAGCAATCCCGATACAGGTCGCCCTTTTCGTTATATATCTTTTGCATTTTCCAGTTCCCTTTTTAATTAAACTGACATTATTAGGCTGTGAATTTAAGTGTAACTGATAGAAAAAAAATTATGCACAAAAATACGGCGATTCCGGCCCTTTCTAGTTTTGACCCAAGAAACGAAACGCGTCCCAACAATAACAACATAGAGTGTGTGTTTTTTTTTTAACTTGTCTGACTTGACAATATGAATATTTTCTCTTTGACATGTTATAGTGTTTGCTAGATCATTTAATTAAATAGATATCAAAACATAATATCTGTAAAATATTTTTTTCTTGTAGTGTGTGTATTCAATTACCAAAGTGCCGTTAAAACCAGCGGAGAGTTCACGTCACCTAATTACAATGGTCTTTATCCTCGAAACACAGAGTGCCACTATTTGTTTTATGGAAAGGAAAGAGAAAGAGTACAAATAACATTTATAGATTTTGATGTTGATGGACTAACCCCTAGGTAAGTACAAAAAAAATTAAATACTACTTTGTAATAGAAATAAATAGGGCTGTAATTATAGTGATAAGAAATAACTTTTAGTTTTCTATGACATGTCTTAAGACATTCCTTTTTAAAACCAGATAATTACGGCTGCGAGTATCCGTGTGTTAATCTAGTCATGCTATTTGAGAATTAAACTGGTTTTCCTGGTTGATTCAGGCAATCCGTGCCACGCTCTAACGCAGTGGTTCCTTAAGTGGTCCGTACGTATACCAGGAGTCGGTGGTATCTTTCAGGGTGCCTGTGGAAAGTTACAAATTAATTTGGGTGTCTAAACAAAGTTCGCGCAAGGTTTAATTTGAAATATAAAATTGTGATTAGAGACTCTGATTTTGGGTGGTTGATACAATTTTGTAGTTCTTAACACAATGTTTAGTATTATGTATGTACTGTGTACTTCTTACAATATTTCTTTTATTAATTAAGTCCGGAAAGCTGTACACTCGTACATCTACGACGAAGAACTGATTTTACCACAAGCCAGCTTTCGTCATTATTAAAAATATCAAGAATACAAAGACAGATTGTGTGGAAAGTGGAAACACAAACTCAAAATCGGCCCCCATAGTGGTCCACCTAGAGCAGTGATTCCCAAAGTGGTCTATATAGACCCCCAAGTGAAAAAATAAATTGGGGGTCTATGAGATGTCTACGGGGTTCTACGATAATAAATTTCATTTAATCATGTTGCGACTTTAATTTTCACATCCCACTAATGTAATTACTAAACTAATCTATGATTTGTACCTTAGTTAATCCTTTAAATATGTATCCTGCTATTCAAACGAAAAATTGTAGCATTTAATTTCAATACTTATTTCATTATCTTAATTTTGTCTACATGTAACTAATGTTAAACAAAAAGAAAGACTGTACAGCGTTGATTATTTAAAGTTGGGATTCATTCTTTCCTTGTCAAACCGCTTCTGGAGGATCGTTTGAGACGATGCCACCCTGACAAAATAGATAAAGGTTTGAAAAACTTTCGAACACTCAAAGATAAAGTTCATAATAGACCCACAAAATCTCTCTTCAACATCATATAGAGAAGATGGTGGTTTGTAGGCGACTTACAATATCTCTTTACTTGTACCAAAAACCGGAAAACACTATAGGTAAAACATTGATTTTATCAGCCGTTGTAGTTGTAAAAACTGTTTTACACAAACCTACCCAGATGTCAGGGTTCAAATATATATATATATATATATATATATATATATATATATATATATATATATATATATATATATATATATATATATGCTGCTATGCTCTGCTTGTCTCTTGTCTTGTTGTGTTTCTTAACTTGGCTCACTAGGGGTTTCTTGAATACTAAATAATACTTGCTTGATACTTTCTTGGTTACTCAATTATAAGTCATCAATACTTGCTCAAATACGAACACTTAATATACATTAACTCTAACTCCTTATATTCCTGAATATCGATAATACTTTAAAACTTAATAAAGCACACAATTATATCACTCTTATGAAATACACAAAACACTAGTCCATCAACTTATAAATATATAAATGCATAAATACCAGTCCAGGAAGTAAACGTCCAACCTTCCTGGACAGGGAGCAAGACATTACTTGATAAGACATTCTCAATTTCTTCATTATCTTCTATCCGACTTATATTATTATCAATATCCTGGCAGTTATATTGTTCTCATTAGTTAATATGTCATTTTCAATTTCTATTTTATAGTTCACATCTCCCTGTAATGACAGTTTTACTTCCAGTTCCATTTTCAACTTTAGCACTTCTATTGCCTTTCTTTCTAATTCTAATTTTGATCTTTCTAGATCTAGTTTTTGTCGGTTTAAATCTTTTAATCTTTCTAGATCTAGTTCCTTGTTGGTTTAAAACAAACTCTCGTAATTCATCACCCTCAATTCCAAACATGTGGGCCTGTTCTATTAATACCTCAATTGACCTAGGTTTAAACTCGTCCATGGTAATCACAACTAATAAGAAATATTACTGAATAAGCGTAAATTAATTCATAAAGGTTAAGTTAACAAGTAACATTGTTCAATTTACATAAGACAATAAATTATAAAAAGGATCAAGAAAGAATAGAAAAAAAATTCATCCTTTATCTCCCCTACTGAAAAGGCAATGTACACTCGACCCTGCATGCTCGATACAACAGACAAAAGAAAACTTATCTGTGTCTGATGCCAGGAAAGAAATGACAACTCTTACCACACGACGGTGTTACTTTGAGAATGTAGAATCTTCTGCAGTGTCAGGTCGCTGTTCGGCCTCCTTGTAAACGCTTTATGACTCACAGCAGATTTAGAGAATGAAACAAATACAAAATTATTCAAACATTGATATAATACTAATAGTAATAATAATGGGTGAATACAAAAAAAAATGATTATCTAGTCATATAGTGCAATAATAATCCGAAAAGATACCAGACATACAAATAATCAAGTCAGTCCCATAGGTTAGACACAGTGATACAGGCACTTGCTATTTCCTTTACGTTCAAAGATGCCCTCTTGGGCATCGATGCGCTAAAGTCCAGTATAATCCAACATCAATGTAACAAAGGTAGATAATTCACGATTACTTGAGTACTTGCATTCATGTAGAATAATCCAATAGTAAGTGAGTAGTAGTAGTAGTAGTAGTAGTAGTAGTAGTAGTAGTAGTAGTAGAAGTAGTAGTAGTAGTAGTAGTAGTAGTAGTAGTAGTAGTAGAAGTAGTCTCTTTAAAAGGTGTCTTTTTAAATGGTGATGTCTCTTTAAATGGCATTTCCTCTTTAAATGGTGATTCCTCTTTAAATGGTGATGTCTCTAACTCCAATAATCCAATAGTAAGCGAGTAGTAGTAGTAGTAGTGTCTCTTTAAATGGTGATGTCTCTTTAAATGGTGATTCCTCTTTAAATGGTGATGTCTCTAAATCCAATAATCCAATAGTAAGCGAGTAGTAGTAGTAGTAGTGTCTCTTTAAATGGTGATTCCTCTTTGCATGGTGATGTCTCTATAAATGGTGAGTGACGCAATGACCTCGGTATACAAGTAGCTGCAAGTCGAAATTAGTCAATGACATATGACGAATTAGGTTAAACAAATACGGTTCAAGTAGAAATGTCAATTGTTTCTTTGAATGGTATGTCCTTTGAAATAGAGTTGATTCCACCTAATGCTCTCTCCACATCTCTAGGAGGCGGGGTTTACGTGGATGTAAACGACGTTAAAGCACAAAGTTTGATTGAGATTCTTTCTTGAATATATTACTGACTTTGATAACACAATAACTTCGGTGTGTAACAGTCACAATCGTGTGTAGAGGTCAACCAGTGAACAAAAAAAAGATCCAGCTCTGGCTAGTTCAATGGCTTCAAGGTGACGAAAAAATAGGTACAACCTACACGGTACCTGCCCGCACGAAGCCTCCAGATGTCAATAATAATACTGATTAAAATAGTATACTGGTTAATACACTGGTTAACTAATACAGCGTGTCTTAAATCCACTCAAATACGTCAAGGTAGTGTCTCGTTTGGCTGATTGAAGCGACAAATGATAGATAACAGGTACAACGATACCTGCCCGGACGAAGCCTCCAGATGTCAATTTCTTTAAGCAACAATACAGTTCAATGGCACATTGGTGGTATGAGTTATAAAATTAAAGGCTTCTTATGTAATTCTTTGTAAACGACATACATTCAGTGTTTTGGATCAGCGGTATCACAGGCTCTGACAGAATGTAATGCTGTGTGCTTCAAACTGGTTAAGGGTCGCCGGATCCTTATTTTTAACAGGGTTGACCCACGAAATGTTTCCAGTGTTTGGGTAAAGTTGCACGCAGCAGAGGTTTGAATTCAGTTTTCCTTCTGCTAAGTGGGCAGCAAGTCAAGGCTAATGAGCCCTTCCTGCACAAAGTTACTGGCTTAGTTGCCAGTAACTCACCTTCGCCCCTTCTCCTGATAGTGAAAACAGTTCTCTATATCCAATATTTGAGCCACACGTGAAAGATCAAGAAATACACGAGAAACTGCGCTTTGCGAAAACGTTTACAATGATACATAAGGCAAATTAATTAATTGATTAATTAATTTTTAATGTTTGATGATTACATCATAGAACAACAAATTCCTATATGAAACATAATATCCATAGCAACGGATAATAGACGTGCAAAAAAAGACATTTCCAGTGTGTTTTGGTGATTCCAGTAAAAAATATTAAATGTTATTTTATTTGGCTTAAATTTGAATTTTATGAATAAAAAAAGATAAATCTCTATTTTTCATTCTTACACCCACTACAGTTAGAAATAAGTTTTAAAAAATGGAGTTGATGAATTTGCGAAAAATGCAATATAAGTTAAGCAGGGGGCAGTGGCGTAGCATCCATGGCGAAGGGGTTCAATGAACCCGGGCCCACAAGCAATAGGGGCCCAGAGCTGTGGCGTAGCAACCATGGCTATAAGATAAGTTATTGCCTTAATAATTCAAATTCAAATTAATAATACATTTGTGTGAATCTGTCCACTGCGTTTATATCATCTCCATTTATCTTGATGCTTAGATCCGAATAGGCTTTCCCTGGAGCAGGCAAATATAAGACTTCGGTCTTTTTTTGTGTTGATGTTAAGGCCAACGTCCGAGCATGCTCCTGAGAAGTCACTGACGATGCTCTGCAGATCATTTTCAGAGCATGCATTTAGGGCACAGTCGTCAGCTAATGTTATATTTATCCCGCTGTTTGCTCTATTTGTGAATGCATCTGTCAGCATAGCAGAGAACATGATACTGAACTGTGTAGGTGCTAGGACATAGCCTTGTTTTACCAGTCTGAGACTTCGAAGGGCTCTGATGGTAAATCGTCTCGAGACATGACGCTAAAATGCACTCCTCTTTCCTTAGCACTTTTGGAGCTCAAAAGTGCCCTTCTTCTTTTCTATCATTGTATCTGCCTCCTCTTTCTCAGTCTGACTTCATTACCCATCACTCTATCTCCTTATCTTTAAAACCTCCCTATGTCATAGACCAGTCCGTTTCCCGTGGATTGCGACGGGTAAGTGGGGATAATGAGATCCTGGTGTTTGAGTGGATAACTATATGTGGATAAACCACCACAACGCAATACTTTGGCTCCAAGGTCCCTTAAACCTGAGGCCCAGATGGCCAGCTCTGTGTCAACCGGCTGGTCATGCCGAGCTACGAAGATCTATGCTGGAGGGCGGTGGCTGGAGAGTCAATAAGGGAGCTGCTTTATCGGACACATACCCGATGCAGCAGCTGACTGAGTATAACACCTGTGTAGCCCTGGCGGGCTCATTCTGGACATCCGAATGGCCCGTTCCCTTGTTGGACTCGATGGCGGGTGGGTAGCACAGGTGCCGAACTAATAAGAATATATATATATGGATAAAAAAAACAATAAACTACTTGCCCCAAACTAATGTCAGGGCAAGAGACGCCGTATTGAGGCAAAAAAAGGAGAAGGCCACAAAAAGCTGTACTACCTGGCCATCATTTTTGGTGGTTAGGTGCACAGAGGAGGGGGAAAAGCCTGACAAAGATGATCCCTTTTCTCATCTACAAGGAGCTTTAGTGGGAAAGCCCAAGAGTGTATCTAAGCTGCACAAATCATCAGAACTTCTGGTAAAAGTCCATAGTAAGATACACTCTGATGGGCTTCTTCGATGCAGAAGAATCTGTGATCTCCAAGTGGAAGTCATGCCACACAAGAGTTTGAACACCAGCAGATGTGTTATCATCTCTAGAGAACTGCTGGAATGTTCCGAGAAGAAAATAGTGGAGGGCATTAAGGAGTCACCCATGCCAGGCGCATAAACAGGCGCGGGGATGGTGAGTAGGTCAAAACCGCCACTATTATCCTCACATTCGTAACTAGGACAACGCCAGATGTGCTGGAAAGGGTCACATACTTAGAGTACTCAGCCATACAGGCTGGGGAGCTGACAGAGATACCTTGATGCTGCTATATCGGAGTCTAACAGCCGACCATAGAGATGTCACCTTCATCTGGGTCCCCTCCCATGTTAGCATTGAGGAAGACCTACACTTAAACTGAAATTAACAAATAACTACTAACCGAACATAAGTGCTAAAGAAAAAAAATAAGTAAAACTAATCTGGGACAAAAAAACAGGAAAAGGTGTCTGCAACTCTAAGACTAGTTAACAATTTTAAAAACTACTTTTCGTTTATGGGTAAAACACAATTAACAGAAAAAACTAAAAGCAGCAGGTGACATATTATTATTATTATTATTATTATTATTATAGCGGAAATTACATTGTACTCAGCACTGGCCTATACAGTGAAAAGGCACTAAATACATATTTTCTAGCACTAGCTTAGATAGATAACAAGAATACAAATAGATAAAAAATAGATCCTGGAGCGCCAGCTCATAACTTTTTAAAACTTTTCTGTTTATATTCATTTTGTGCATTCAAGAGCTTTTAAAATACTAGCATGTCAACTATTATACTTTTTATTAACTACAAAAATTAGATCCTACCTTTTTAAAAAAAAAAAAATAATATTACATCTGTATTTTAGGTGTGAAGAGAGTACAAACAGTGACTATGTGTCTTTTTCAAACTTTGCTGAATCAGAAGACAGAAAAATGACGAGATTGTGCGGTAGTGCTCCGGTGGAAAAACGTGAAATTTGGTCAGATGGACCCTTTTTTAGGGTCATTTTCAAGTCCAACGAAATGTATGATTCAACTGGCTTTCAGGCAATTTACCAATTTAAAGGTACTTTATATATTTATTTGTTTATTTATTCAACGATCAGTGATAGATGTGAAGATGTCTTGATGTTACTAAAGATTGTGTTAATCACATGCGTTTCTGATGTTAGAATTTAATGTAGATTTCTATTTTGAGCAGTTACTGAACACTCAAATAATATAGTTAAGCCGGAGATTCAAAGGCAAACTATTAATTCAAAGAACGAAGATCCTAAAAGTCCACTCAGCTCTTATGGGTACCTGACATTTGTTGAGGACAAGTACAGGCGGTTGATGGTTGGGCTAGTTACATGAAACCCTCGTAAACCGTAGGCCACAGAAACAGATGACCGTTACATCATCTGCCTTATAGACCACAAGGTCTGAAAGAGGAACTTTTAGGTGTGTAAAAAAACTAATACGTTCTGTAAGACTTGGAGTGAAATTCTAGTTTTCAAATCTAATCTGCTAGCCCTAACCCAGAACATGTCTCGCAAACCTCATGCCTCGACGCTCTGCCACAACCTCACTAAGTTGACTCCCAGTTTGGCAAAGAATTTCCTTGATTTAGACCATCTTTGTTGAGCCACATTTAGTCTATTTTCTATTTCGGCAGATGACTTCCATGCTATTCACTGCACTTTATTAATGGAGCTCATCCACTGGTAGAAATTTGTAACATCTTTTGACTACGCTCTTGGAATTTGGTGACTAGTTTGGTTTAGATTGTATATCTGAAAGGGAAATTTTATCTTCATAACCATCTGTTAAGGGGTTTTAAATTAATATTCTTTGGAATTGGAGCTTTTCTTAAAACAAAGTCAAAAACCTCTTAGCTACGTTCATAGAATTTGGTTTGCTTTAGAATAATATTGAAGAAGGTGTTTTCAACCTTAAAACTATCTGTAGGGGGATTTTAAACTCAAAACCATCTGAAACGTTTTTAAACTTAAAACCCTTTGGCTCTACTCAACCACTCCCTCCTCTAGGCTACGCTAATAGAATTTTGAGTGTAATTTGCTTTTTTTTATATTGAAGAGTTGGTTTTTAGCTTAAAAATACCGCTGGTAGAATCAGGTGACAGATGTATGCTTTTATCGTAAAAAAAATTTGGAGAGGGGGGGGGGTAAAATAAAAATCTCCCTTATCTGTCGTCTAGGAATTTGGTGTTTGTCTTTTGCATTCTTTGTTTTATAGAACAGGGGGGTTTAACCGCAAAATCCCCTGGAATGGGATTTTAAATTCAACCCCCCCCCCCCTTGGCTGTGCTGGCGCAAGTGATGGTTTATTATTAGAATCTCACCTAAAATAAAAATATCAAAGCAAAAGTCACAAATTTCTACAACCCCCCCCCCTACGGAGGGGGGAGGATTTCATTTCGGGAGGGGGTCAAACCCCCTCCCCGGTTACGCCCCTATAGATCGTAAGGACTGAAAGGGAAACTTTACAAAATATATCCACGGGTTTCTAATGAAAGTGCTTTATTTTTTTATGTATTTTCTTTTTTTTTTGTATCTTTTCTGTTATATGGCCCGCGACACGAGTGTTGGAAATTAAAATGGCCCATAGGCCGAATTATTCACATCGCTGTTTTATCTAATTAATAATTGAATTAAATATTATTACATGTACCTAACTTTGCTATTACCTAATTTCATAGCATCGAACCGAACCCAAACTTTAGACCTGACTGAACCAAACCAAATCATGTTCTTGGAAATATTTCTGATAGAGCTCTGGTAATGTCAAGTATAGATATTAACCAAAGGAACAGCCCATTTAGGGCAAGCATCCACTAGAGTCAAAACATACTTGTGGTTTCTGACTTTTTCAATTGGCATTGGACCAATTAAGTCAACTGATACTTTCTGAAATGGCTTGTCTGTAAATTCCATTGTTTGTATTGGGATTTGAATACTGTTTTCTTTAGGAACTTTCATTTGATTGACATGGCAGGAGCTGACATATTTTTTGTTAACTTTTTTGAAGAATTTTCTTCTTGGTTCTGGTCACGCCTAGCATGTGGTAGATCAAGTCCTGTTGCCATGATTGTTTTTCTGTCTTTCTGTGGTACAATTATTTGTTCAATTGTTTCATACTTGTTGCGACTAGCCGTCATGAGAAAACCATCGTTGAAATATTGTTTATAGTTCTGAAAGCTTGTTTGATTGTGCCTCCTGGTAAATGATTTTCAATTTTGGATGGTACGTTATGTTCAATTTTTGAATTCTTGCTGTACATTTGTATTTTCAATCATTTTCAATCAGTTTATTCGTTCTGTTTCTTTATGTTCTGTTTTTTTTTTTCATTAATTCTTAATTCTTAATTTGATTGTGTTAGCACAGTCAATAAGATGTTGTGTTGTACTCCTTCAATGTTGCCAATGATGCGGTCTACAGGTAAACTGCGAGAAGCTAAAGCTTCTGTCTGTCCACTAAAATGGTGTTGCTATGTGTATCAAAGTTTCAGGTACTAACAGTACTGTTGAAAGCTGAAGCCTCAAAAACATTGCATGTAAACTGATTTAACTTGACATAGGCTTCGTGTATTACAATGGATGTACTTCCGGTATCTCGAAGCACTTGTACGTAGTATTACTTCTTTGATATCTTAATAATTATTGCGTTCGATAGAAGACAAATGTCAACAGCTTTGTCAGTTAGTAAACTTAGAATAAAACTGGAGCATTGTGAGATGTCTACACAATGTATTTCAGGTCCAGCATTTAATTATTTAACCTATTAACCATTATTTTTCCTAACTTAGCCCACCACCTCCTCCGATCCAACCCCCCCCTCCCATTACTAAGCTCACATTCTAACTTTTCCATTTGTTTTAACACATGCCAAACTAGACTCCCCTTGACCATGTTGGTTGGTTGCCCCTCCTCCCATTCACTGGACCATCGTGGACAAACGATGGACGGGACTTCTTCCTTCCCCTCACGTCTTGACGGGCAGGTAACGTTTTCCCATCTGACCCCCCCCCCCCCCTTTCCTGTAGGCCGAAAATCAACGATGATTATTAGTCAGGCTAGGAGTTCAGTAGGCCTATTCGCTGATGCCAAGGTTCCTTCCTCCAGCTACGGAGTTAAGGGTGGGTTTAACAAGACTTAGAAGACTACAGGGGGCTAGGCCTACATTGTGGTTCACTTTCACCCCCCTGGATTCTGACAAAATCTACATCTGCGTAATAAAAACAAAACAGATCTGGAAGATGTATTTCATTATAAAATATACAAACTTTGTACATATGTTTAACTGCGACTTTGCAACTTTGTAAAGTCTTGTGTTGCATACATTAGTTTGATTGTATACCTAGATTTTATAAATAACCTAGGAAATAGAAGTAGGTGCCAATATGCCACTGGACGAATGTGCCAGCACACGTATAACACTGATATGTTGATCTAAAATACTTAAATTTAGCTATAATATTATTTGAATCTTATTAGCTATACCCGTTAATAGGTAAATTAATTGATCAAAATTTTGTTATGTTCACTTTCACCCCCCCCCTCCCGGATTCTGACTAAATCTACATCTGCGTGGGTGCTCTTTTAGAATCAATTCCCATTATTATGTAATATGGGGTACTTACAAGCAACCTCATTCATTATGCAACATGTGTGACAAGTCAAAAACTCGCTGTCAGAGTCACTCAAATTTATCACGGCATTAATTATTATTTTTCATTGTTTATTTATTTTATTTTAAGTATTTCACCATCCTACCCCTAAATTCTCCACCCGCCCCTTCTTTTTCTCTCCAGGCTAGACCTTAGTCCACCACCTTGGAGAAAACTAGGCCAGTCCTTTCATTTATCTCCCCTTGATCGGGGAAAGATAATCACTGGCTCACTGACCTGCCTATTTATTTATTGGATCAATGATCTATTTACCTGCCTATTTACCTATTTATGTGCTTAGTGCTATTCGGCACTGCACTTGCCTACTGAGATCTACTCAACTCTACCACTTGGCGCTATCGGCATTGCCCGCCTATTTGACAGCTCACCTGTCAAGCTATTAGGTGCGACGTCCCTATAGATTCAGATCTGTGTGAGACGTCATAGCTACGCCAACCCTCTGCAACTCACTGGACATATCCTGTCAACTACGCTGCCCACGGCAGATCAGCTCTGCCCGCAGTAACCTTGTGCCCACGGTAGCCGGCCACCCAGATATTAGATTTTGGGGATTGAAACTCGACAAGAACTATATCACCGGCGTCCCTCTATCCGCTAGAGCGCCACCTCCAGCTGCAGAACCTCAAGCCAGGACACAGCCAGCTGCGACATCAACAGGAAAACCAGCTAAGTCAGAGGACAAAGTGACATACTCTCTTATTAGGTGCAAGAGTGATGATTAAATCTAATATTATTTAGAGATAGATGCAAACCCTCCCCCTTTTTATTCTCATATGTATATTAATGTAAATAAATATTCTTTTATTTTAACTTTTGTATCTATCTTTCATTGCTTTGTCTCGTTGCGTGTCTGCTCCCGATTCATATGCTGATAGGTTGGTGTGTGATAGCTTTAAAAATAATCATCCCCTAGACATAAAACGCGCCAAACACACATCACATTTCCCCACCTGTCACAACATGCATGAAGAAGATTCTGTGCACTGCTTCTAGTTTCCATGTTTTCATTTCTTGATTCAGAAAGTTTCTCAAACAGCTTGATGATTTTGTCGAGATGCAAGGAAACTGCCGACGAATTACTTGTATTACTTGTATTACTCATTTTTTTTAAAACTCCCGCTCCAGTTTCTTTGTTAATTTGAAAAAAAAAAAATTCATGTACAGTTGCAAAAAAGGTGACAATTGTTGGATCTATCTCAACAGAATGAAACGCTGCTAGGATGAGAGGGTGATTAATCACAGTCTTTGCCTTTGAATTTAGGTCTAACAAATTTATCCGCAGGCCAGACAAGACAGCCACTCATTGTGACTGCATTATCAAAGGCTTAACTCTGAGGCACGCTGTTTGGTAGCCCCACTCTGGTCAACTCATTCTTTTAATTTCGCAAATAAAAAATATGCCATAATTGTGAAATTTCCTCTTACGAAGAGACATACATTTAGTTTTTTTTTTTATTCATTTTCCCACCTTTGCAATTCACTCTTTTATGATTCTATAAGAACAATTTTGTTTTCTTTAATTTAGAAAAACACGATTGAGGAAAGATGAATAGAGGGAATAGATGAAAAGACGGAATAGAATGTTGGTTAATTCTGAAATTATAGAAGCCAAACCCAAATAATGGACATTATTAAGAATAACTATTGGATCTGTTATACCCGATTCTGTTAATTTTTCTTCAAGGTTAATTAGCGTAACCTTAAAATACTCGCCATATTGTTACGATCTTCTCTATCAGGCCTTCTGTAAACACTGCCCAACAACACAACACATCTAAAACATCAACTTGACAACAAGAGCTTCAATAAACAAGGTGGCGGTTTATTTACAATTACATCAACAACAGCAAATAAACACAATTGGCTACACTAACTTCAAATGCTTTGCTACAACACAGAACTGCTAACTAATCAATGCAAGTCTCTCTAGCTCGTACAGCTACGTTTTCGAGGACTCATTTCGTAGCACACAGTCCGTACTGCTTGCTGTCCTGGACTCAAACTGTCCTTTCTAACACACTGTCTGTAAAGGCTTCGTGGTCACATGACCATAACATTGGTCATATTGCGTGCATTAGTAGTAATGTCCCTTGTTCAACAGCCCTTGACCTGTGTGATTGGCCTGAAATGTGTGTCAGTTGGCCGCGCACACATCAACCCTTTCAGTCCGCCACTAGGGTTATAAGAATATATATATATATAAACAAAGAGAAATATTTTTAGTTCTTGCTGCAAGCACATTTTTGATCTCTTTTGAGATGAAAATAAATCGGCAACAAATCTATTAAAGATTTGCGTTTTAAAATTTAAAACTAACTTTAAAAAAACAAACTAAAATGTCAACTTATACACTTAGATCTAGGTTAAGTCTTTGTTATAGATTTAATCCATATGTCAATCAAATTTATGTATTTACAAATAAAGGACACTCATTTGGGGGACCCGTTAAGTGGGGGCTCACGGGGATCTTCAGGTTCACCCTAGCTACGCTACTGACAGTTGGCCTTCATTTTGTTTCAGTGACTTCTTGTTTGCTTCGCCAACCCTTCTTGAATTTAGCAAACGTCATTCGGTAATAAGGGCAGCCACTACACATGTAGAGTGTCAGAGACATGTTCATGAAATTCGTTACCCTTCATGGAGCTTTCCGGAGAAGGACTTTGGGGATGGAGAAATTGTGGGACAAGTCATCAAAATCAGACATGTAGGACAAGGTAGTGGTTGGTAACACCACAACACAATACTTTGGCTCCGTTCCCCTAGACCTGAGGCCCAGATGGCCTGCTCTGGGCCAACCGGCTGGTCATGCCGAGCTAAGAGCTTCGACCTATGCTGGAGGGCGGTGGCTGGAGGGTCAATCAGGGAATTGCTGTATCGGACACATGCCCGATGCAGCAGCTGACTGAGAATAGCACCTGTAAATCCCTGGCGGGCTCAGTCTGGACATCCGAATGGCCCGTCCCCTTGTTGGACTCGATGGCGGGTGGGGAGCACAGGTGCCGAACTAACAAGAAAATATATATGGATAAAAAACCCCCAATAAACTACTTGCACCAGATTTAAGTCTGGGCTAGAGACGCCGTATTGAGGCAAAAAAGGAGGAGGCCACAAAAAGCTGTACTACCTGGCCATCATTTTTGGTGGTCAGGTGCACAGAGGAGGGGAAAAGCCTGACAAAGCTGAGCCCTTTCCTTATCTTTAAGTGACAAGTAGTAGTGGGAGAGCCCAAGAGTGTGTCTAAGCTGCACAAATCAATGGAACTTCTTGTAGAAGTAGATGGCAAGACACACTCTGATGGGCTTTTAAGATGCAGAAGACTCTGTGATCTCCAAGTGGAAGTCATGCCACACAAGAGTCTGAACACCAGCAGAGGTGTAATCAGCTCTAGGGACCTACTGGAATGTTCCGAGAAGGAAATGGTTGTGGGCATTGAAGGAGTCACCCATGCCCGGCGCATTACCAGGCGCAGGGATGGTGAGGAGGTCATAACCGCCACTATTATCCTCACATTCGGAACTAGGACACCGCCAGAGTATGTGAAGGCAGGATACCTACGAGTTCCAGTGAGGCCCTACATACCTATCCCCATGAGGTGCTTCAAGTACCAGGGTTATGGACACGGCGCGGCAGTCTGCAAGAGAACATGTGCTGAAGAGGGTCATTAGGACAAGGGCTGCACAGCCAAGTTCAAATGCCCAAACTGTCACGCTGGCCACTCAGCCTACTCCAAGGACTGCCCTGTTTGGAAACAGGAGGTTGCCGTGCAGGAGTACAAGGCAAGAAATGTACCTTCAGCCAGGGCCAATTCGGCTTGACAAAGACCTACGCCTAGGCTGTTGCTAAGATAGGAAGATCCATAGCCACACAGACAGACACACTGACCCTACCACCCCCTCCTCCTCCTCCTCCAACTCAGAAGAAAACACCGCCAAAGAACACACCTCTGAAGAAACAAGAAAACCCTGTTGTCAGGCTAAAGAACAGGTTCTCTGTGCTCGCTGATGAGAGCATGGAGACTGAGCAGCATGTCAAAACCAACACTCCGGGAAAACCAGGAGACATCATGTCTGACACAGGTTCTCCTCAGAGAACCCAGCCAGACACCCCAACCTCTACCGAATTAGAGGTTGACCAACTCCCTAAGGGGAGAAATCAAAGCGGAGAGGATGCCCGAGGTGAGAGAGGAAATAACCTCCGCTCTAACCAGAGGGATCTCCCCTCTCCAGAGAGAAAGACTTCCCCCAAAAGGGGGGTTGTCCTCCTCTCCATCCGAAACCAAGAATAAAAATACCAAGATCACTGGAATAAAGGGAAACCCCTCCGGGGGCCTCCCAAGGCCTAATAGCTCCAAGTAGGTCATCTAGAATAAGCCATGGATTTCAGAATTGTACAGTGAAATTGTAGAGGCCTCAAGGCAAATTACGAGGAAATGCAAGTACTGATGGACTCATTTCTGAAAGAATCAACTTCCGAAGCCACAGTGTTTACAGCAGGAATGTTCAGGATGCAGAGAGAGCATCAGGTGGAGTCTGTATCCTTGTGAAGGATAGCATCCCCCATGAGAGGGTAGAACTACAGACCATTCAGGCCGTAGCAGCTAGGATAACCTTTCACAAGGTTATCACTTGCTGCAGCCTGTATCTACCACCAGGCGCTCTATTAAACCAAACATACTTTTGCTAGCAAGCTACTTAGTATTGTCAGGAAAGTTGTCCCCCTAACCTCCGCAAATCCAAAACGGCCTAGCAAACCATGGTTTGATGCAGCTTGCAAAAAGTGCTATTGGCGATAGGAAAAAACGACTGGCTGCATTTAAAAAGAATCCTTCCCAGGAAAACATAAAGCTATTCAGGATAAGGCTAGACAAACCATACGGTCAGCCAAAAATAATTCCTGGCGAAGTTTTGTCGGCAGTCTGGATGCCAAAACTTCTGCTAGAGCGGTTTGGAAGGCAGTAAGGCGAATCAAAGGGAAAGAATCAAATGCAATAGGGCATTTGAAAAACCAAGGACGAACACATCCCCCAGAGAAATAGCTGGGGTGTACCCCAGAGCAGCATTCTGTCAGTCACCCTGTTCAACATTAAAATAATAAATGCGCTGTCCCCTGGCATAGAGTGCTCTTTGTATGTTGATGACTTTGTCATTCTTACTTATGGGAAAAACATGAACACCTTAGAAAGAAAATTACAGTTATGTTTAAACAAAATTCAGGGTTGGGCAAACTATAATGGTTTCAAATTCTCAGACTCCAAAACAGTTAGTATGCATTTTTGTAATCTAAGGGGACTCCACCCAGAACCTGAACTATTTATAAACAAAAAGAAGATCCCTGTCGTGAAAACTACAAAATTTTTAGGCCTCACCTTAGATTCCAAATTTAATTTTCTCCCCCACATTAAGGAATTTAAGAAGAAATGCCAAAAGTCATTAAACATACTAAGAGTACTCAGCCATACGGACTGGGGAGCTGACAGAGATACCTTGCTGCTGCTCTATCGGAGTCTAATTCGATCCAAGCTATACTACGGATCCCTAATATATGGAACAGCAAGGAAGTCGTACCTAAAAATACTGGAACCAATACAAAATGCTGCCCTGCGTCTCTGTCTCGGCACGTATCGTACATCTCTTATCCCAAATCTCCATGTGGAGGCTGGAGAACTCCTTATGGAGATAAGAATGAAAAAGCTTGCAATGCAGTAATATAGTCAAGCTAAAATCCAACCCCACGAACCCTGCTTTTGACTCCATATTTAACCCCACAGAGGTAGAATTATACAATCGAAGGCCTAACGTCATACAGCCGTTGGGACTTCGAATGAGAGAACCCATCCAAAATTTAACCCCACCCATTGACCAAATCTCTAAAATAGAAACCCCTTGGCTAATGAATAAACCCAAATTAAATTTATCCCTCCTTAATTTCAAAAAAGAAAATACAGACCCAATAATACTACAAGTCCACTTTAGGGAACTGCAGGAGAGCTACGGAGATTGTGGCACCATCTACACAGACGGATCCAAAATGGAGGGAAAGGTCGCGTGTGCCTGCTCATTTCGGAACAAAACAATCTCCCGTAGACTCCCCGATGGCTGCTCCATTTTTACGGCGAATTTCACGCAATATTGCTTGCACTTATGGCCGTAAAAGCATCAGAAAGGAGGAAATTTATAATCTGCTCCGACTCCAAATCTGCATTGCAAGCTTTGGGGGGGATGAAGACTGACATCCGCTTGGTACATAAGAGCCTGAAGCTGTTGGACCAAATAACAGCCGACCGTAGGGATGTCACCTTCATCTGGGTCCCCTCCCATGTTGGCATTGAGGGAAACGAAGCCGCAGACAGAGAAGCAAAGAGAGCCCTAAATCATGCGGTGTCAGGAACCCAAATTCCCTACTCGGACCTTAGAGAAAGTATTGCCTCTGCCACCTATTGAGAGTGGCAGCACCGATGGGCAGCTGAGACACAACAAACTCAGGCAGATTGTGGCGGATGTCAGGTGCTGAAGAAAGAGTACTGTGACTCTCGCCTCACATATCCATATGTGGAACATATCCTCGTTGATTGCCCCAGATACCAGGATGTCAGGGCGAAATATTTTAGAGCCACTAATTTAAATACACTATTTGATAATGTCGACCCTGGGAAGGTACTGGGCTTTATCCTGGAAGTGGGGCTATCTATGAAGATCTGATTTATGAATTTGTGAACATGCACTATTTACATTAGATTTTTACCAAATATTTAAATTTTTACTACCTTTACTATTTTAAGTGTGAATAGATCTTGATTTTAATGATATTACTGTACAGAATCTGGCCCTTGTTGTTTAGAGAGAGAGGGATCCTTAAGGGACTGCAGGCACGACATGGCCTAAATTGTGCCGATGTGCCTCAAATTAAAAATCAAATCAAATCAATAGAAACTCTTATTCAAAAAGCGTTGATTTCTTCTGAATGTTTTTCCATCGTTTCTTTATGATGTAAGATCTCGGTGATGAATGTTTTTTTATGACAAACTTCTTTCTGCCATGTTTTGTCCTAGAACTTTCACTTTCTTCTCAGAGAAAAGTTTAGGTAGTGTTGCTTTTGCATCGTATTTCACTTTGCTTTTCATCTGGTGGTGCTTATCGGAGTATTACTATACTCGATCATAGCGAGCTATGGATCTTTCCCACTTTTGTATGCTTTGAATCCTTTTGCTTTCGCACAAAACAAACAACCAACAATGAAGTAATATTAGCACAGAACTTTCTTCATGCAGTGGAGAATTAAGATTTTTTTTTTTTTTTTTTGCCTATCTGGAATTCTGGTCAAAGCTCCTGCGCCCAAGTAATATAGCTCAGAAGAAAGTACAAAACAACAAACAATGACGGGAAGCTGCTGAAGAAAAAAGTACCCTTTCATGATTTCTGCAAAATGATGAGAAACTGACAAAAACCCAATCCATCGAAAAATAATGTATTCCATGTAATCAAAAAAACCAGAAGAAAGAAAAGACTTGATGGGAAGTTGAGTTCTAATGTAGGACTGTCAATAGAACTGGAATTCAAACGTGTTGCGACAGAAGTGCTGGACAGATTTCATATGGAGATGAAATGAAAGAAAATGGATACCTTTGGGTTTCTTCTTGAACCATGACAGACTGTGTTATTTTTTCCTGTTTGTATTACGAAATAAATGGCAAATCGCTTGTTCAATGATGCACGAGCACTTTTCATCAACAAACCTGTAATACAATCACCAATAGACGTATTGAATCGAAAGAATCAATATAAATGTTATTGATGTCTTTGCTGCACAGAATGCACCGAGTTAAGCGATATGAATTGAGATTTGTCTCTTGTGCATTATTTAGCTAATAAACAACGGTATGAATTTTGACTATTCTTACAATATGACAAAACCAGATCATTTTTTTTCTTTACATCAGTTCGTACTTTTTGCTAGGTAGAGTGTTGAGCTGGTGCGTAATTCATTTTGTATTATGTTCGACTTCCAGTTCTGTATCGTTGTTTGTTATGACTCGCCAAGTTTGATGGAAAATTATATATACTTAATATGCTCATGTTTGAATACTTGAAAAGTGTATATTCTGGTGTCAAATACTTAGAAGCCAAGTACTAAGAAACCTCTAGTTTATTTACAATGTGTCGAGATATAATTAAAAAAAAAAAAAAAATATTTTCATTTTATTTTTAGGTCCAACTGATGAAGAACAAGAATTTAATTCGAGAAAAAATGACTATGCACCAAAAGAGCAAAAAAGAAATTCAGGGAACAGCATTTACAATTCTTCGGCAACTGCATCTTTAGAAAACAGCATTGTTATTATATCTGCAAGTTTATTATTACTAGATTATAGTATTTTTGTTTTTTTGTGAGAATGTACAATAGTGTACATACTAAATAAAAATTTATTGTGAAAACTTTATTGTGAAATACTTTAGCTTAACAAAGTGCTTAAATTTTTTTAAACATTTTTTATTTACATTTTGAATACAGCAACATTAAACAAAACATTTCATCAGATATGCTAAGATTTTGATGTTTGGAATGTTTGGATTAAAAAAAATGATTTTCTGCAGCTAGCAGAACTTGGTTGCAAGCTGGGAAAAATGGATTTGTTTTGAAAATAATGCATACGTGTGTACATAGATGTTTGTAATATCTTTTTCTATGGAGGACATTGTGCAAAAAAACAAAAAAAATGTAAATAATATTGACATTTGAAATTTGGAACATTTTAGTTTTACATATACATTCTTAAAGTTAAAAAAAAGGTGCTCAAAAAAAAACAAAAAAAAAAAAACATCTTTTTTCAAAATAGAAATATATTTGTTTGTTCTCAAACTTTTTATATGTAACAGATGTCACAATTAGCAATTTTGTAAACCAAAATAAATTTGAAATAGATAAGTTTTGTATGTGGGCTTTGTTATTTCGCATTTAAACATCAGGCATTACATAAAGCCTGGACTGCTTTTTATTGAAGAAAATGTGAAAACTTTTAAAAGTGTAAAAATACTTAATTAAATTATACTGCTTATAGCATTGCTCAAAGTCCAATCTGGGTGAAGATTTTCCATGCCTATAGAACACAATTCTGCCAAAAGTTCAAGCGTACCACTCGACCTCTTAGACAAAATTTCTACAACTATTTGATGCTTTGTTGTTTTTTTTTTAAACTGAAAAAATGAAAAATGAAATAATGCTAGCAAGAAAGAAAAGTGCAGGTAGAAAAATTTTAATTACCTTTTTTTGAGTTAAGGTAATTGATAAGATATTGATGTGTTTTTTTTTTTTGTAGTTTACATATTGTAAAATAAAACAACGTAATAAATATGTTAAATTGAAATAATAATTTAAAACTTGTTTTCAGAGTCACTCATTATCAAACAAACGTTACCTTAAAGTTACGTTAAAGTAATCTTTTCACAAAACGTAAATGGTGAATTGAATTTTTTGAGTAATTAAGAATTGTGAAAAGATTACTTTAATGCAGATTACTATAGTTAACTATAGATAACTATGATCGAGACCATTCCGGGGCGCAGACACTGTGGGCAGGATAAAATGGTCAATCCAGTGTCCCAGTAGGACTATCCTGAAAGGAAATTGAAAAGTCCCCGGGAAAAAGCAGGAGATAATGCCAAAGGCACATGCATCGGTCTTAAAAGAAAAAGAACGCTCTCTTCCTCTTCAGCTAACCCAAACGGGGAGACCCAGCCCGAGGTGACGAATAATCCTTACCCACTGTCGGAGGAAGAGAAAAGGGAAGGGGATTGGAGTTTGTGGAGAGTTTTTCCGAGAGATTTTATCAAAAGATTAATTAGCCAACTCCTTCTAGCAGCAGGACAAGACATATTAGAAAACGAATACATATTAACTAAGACGTGGACAATTAAACAACAAGTTAAAATTTTAGCAAAATGAAGAAAACAGAAATATGCTAACTCAAACGCAAGGACTTAGAAAAAAGAGGCCTAACTACTAGAGGGGCCGAAATAAGCACCCAACAAATGAAGAACCAAATAAATTATAATTGGCGGTAGAACAAAATATAAAAAAAATAGAATGATAACCAACATAACAGACAAAGACGGGAACAAAATATAGGAGAGTGACAAAATAATAGAAATTTTCACAAAGCACTTCGTCAACATATATAATGAAGAACAAGCATATATAGAAGCACAAAACATACTTCAAAAACAATGTAAAACAATACCTCCAACGGAAAAACAAACAGACGCTTAACATTAGAGGAGCTGAGGGCTGCTTTAGACACAACACAAATCCCCTGGCCCAGACGGTTTGACATAAATTCTATAAAACCTTTCCCCCCAAATAGGACCCCTAACTACTAAGAACTATACAATGACATGTTAGAAACAGGACAGACACCTTCCATACTTTAGACCCCCTTTTAAATGCCGACTATAAACTGCTGACCAAAATGATTTTTGTAAGTCTATGACACGACCAGTACTGTAGCAACCCTGAAAAAAATATAGACGAATTTAACCACTTCTTACAAGACATCATATATAACTGTAGACACAGACTTGAAAGCATTGACCAAGAAAAAGCTTTTGAAAGAATCTACCATGGTTACTTATTTAAAATACTAGACAAGACTTTGATAAAATACATTTGCTGGTTTACTTATAAAATCAAACGCATAGCAGCAAGATTCCCATTAGAAGAGAACATTGGATTAGACCTCAGAAAAAGACAAAGCTGAAATTAGAGAATTATTCGTGAAGGCGAGCGGGTCCAAAATAAACATGAATAAATCCTCGACATTAAACAACTCAAAAAGCAAAGTCATAATACAAGGAGAACACTCACGGGAATTTAGGATTAAACGAGGATTAAGACAAGGAGACGCACTTTCCTGCATGCTTTTCAATTTAACACTGGAGAGAGTTATAAGAAATATAAACATAAACACAAGGGGAACTATTACTAACTACTTCAGGAGAGAAAACATGGGTCCACAACCAACAGGGACGATATACAGCCAACCTCTACAATACCTTGCTTATGCCGATGACATTGCCTTATTGGGTAAAGAAACCTCTGACATCGCTAGAGCCTTCATACAACTAGAAGAAGCATCTCGACCAGCAGGACTTGAGGTCAATGACAGTAAAACCAAGTACATCACAATGACAAGAGACAATCAAACAGAGGGTCAAAATATCAAAATCAAAGACCACGAATTTGAAAACGTCCAAACTTTCAAATATCTAGGAAGTACTATTAATTTCAAAAATGACCTACTAACAGAAATAAAAGAAAGAATAGCAGCAGGCAACAGGGCATTTTATAGCACCCACCATCTACTTAAGAGCAAAATGATTTCAAGTAAAACCAAGAAAATAATATACAAAACTATAATAAGACCAGCAGCAATGTATGGAAGTGAGACCTGGACACTGACAAAGACATCAGAAAATTTGCTTAACACTTGGGAAAGAAAAATCCTTAGGAAAATCTATGGTGCCATACAGGATGAAACAGGGTGGAGGACACGCACTAACCATGAGTTATATCAATTATATGAAGACCCACCAATAGTGAACGAAATAAAAAAGAACAGACTACGTTGGGCAGGTCACCTTGAAAGAATGTCAGACAACAGAGGGGCGAAAATCGTATACAGGCAAAAACCAAAAGGCAGGCGACCCAAAGGCAGACCCCGAATGCGATGGATAGATGACGTGGAAGCAGATCTGAAGCAGCTTGGGGTTAGGGCGTGGAGACGAAAGGCCCAGGAGAGATCTGAATGGAAGGATGTGCTAAAGCAGGCCAGAGCCCTCCATGGGCTGTAGCGCCACTGGGATGGGATGGATGGAAATCCTCGATTATGGGACTGGGTAGGTGGGAAATACCCCCAACATCCCCTTTAACCTTAGGATACAAAAAGAAATGTATGAAAAGAAGTATGTGGCATCGTGTGGACCTGCAACCCGGCACACTATTGGAATGTTTCAGTGTATGGTGACAACCATATTTGAGAGAGCTATATTAATAAACAATTTTCCTTGCGTATGCAATTATTCGACAATCCTGGAGTAATACTGCTCCCAGTCCATATTTAGGCATCACATTCTACATTCTTGTTGACATCATAATATTCCAAAACTGGAGGGTTTGTACAAAGATGTTTCAATTCTTCAAAACTCTTGTTTTGTTCATGATTCCATTGAAATTATATATCATCGTATTGGAGCATCTGCTTGACTTGATTGGGAATAAATTTTGCTAGGTAATGAATTAAACTTATAAATCTTCTGATTCCATCTTTACCTTGTCAATAATTGCCTTTATCTTTGTTGGATCTGGTTCTAAACCTTTCTCTGAAGATATGGCCCACTCTCATAGTTCAGCTCTAGATTGTACTCCGTTGCTCTTTCCAGGACTTGTTTCAAAATGTGATCATGATGCTCAACATCTCTACCAGCTACTAGAAATGTCGTCTATGATGACTTATGCTCCTTCAGTACCTTGAAACATTTCATCCATTATTTTTTGGTAAAATTCTGGCGCTGATTTGATTCCAAAATGTAATCGTAACCATCTAATCTATATCTGCCTAGAGGTGTGTTGAATGTAGTGAGAAATGAAGATTTTCTTTCAAGCTTTATAAACCCTGACTTGGCATCGATAACTGGAACATTAATGATCTATCGAGTGATTGCTTTATTGAGATCTCTTTGATCAATATATTCTAACTTTGTCATTCCTGAACGAAACAACCATGGAGCTAACCCATTCAGTAGTACTAAATCAAAATCCATAAGCCTTGCATTTATTGAAGTTTTTCTTCAACTTTATTGCGTAGCGATGCTGCTAAGGGACATGGTGGATGCTGTATGTCACTCCTTTAGCATATTCCTGTATCTGAAGCTTGTACTTTCCTGTCAGTGTTTTCAGCATTTCAGGAAATTCTGTTTGTAACTCGTCTTCTGCCTTGCCTGCTCTTCTGTTGTAGTAGTCCTAAACATTCAGCTGTATCACCACTCAAAAACTACTTCGCTAAAATCTACTACCTCAAACCTTGCTTTCACCTCTTAGCTATTATTCTGAATAAGCAAGTTTTAATTTGTCTTTGAGCTTTTCAAACTCTGACTTAACAAGAATGTTATACCTTGCACCAGTATCAATACGAAAAAATTATGTCTTATGACTTTCTCATCTTTTTTACACGCTACTTGCAGTGCTAATAGGTACAATATTTTCATCACTGTGGCTGTCATCATTAACGATACGATGATACTAGATTAACGTTGCGTCTTTTTTCTGCACATTTGAAATTGCATGGTTCCAATTGCTGCATATTTTCCCTTTTAGTGGTTGTTACATAATTTATCTGTTGTCTTTAGACTTTTGATTGAGTACATTTAGTCTTGATTGCTAGAACTTCTTGGCATTTTCACAGTGTTGCCAATGTTGTTGAGGGTAGCCCCAATTGCTATATCAGGTTAAAGGGGCGATTCGGATCAACAGTATATACGGCGGCTTTTTCAAGCTCATTTTTCAAACTTTCAAATCTTCTTTTGACTTCTACTGGACAGGAAATTGATTTCTTGTTAACAGGCTTATTTTTGTTAAGAAGTTAGGTATCAACTGTCAGAGACCCAGATAGAAGACCCACTACTCGTTTCTGTTTACGCATGTTCAATGGTACGGGTAATTCTCACGATCCGGCTTAGGTTGTCCTTTGGAAATCTCGTTATCTTAACAGTCTCACTTTAGTAGTGCTAATTTCACTTTTTGTTACATTAAAAGTGATTCCATACTTTTGAGCACTATCAAGAAAGCGCTGTAGGTTTCGCTCGTGTGATTCAGGGTCCACACCGCAGATGGTCACATTGTCTACATAAACAAAAGTGTCAGTGAGTCGTATGTTTTCGATGATTTTGTCAATCGTACGGTGAAAACAGACGACTCCAATCGTAACGCCACTCAGAATTGATAGTTTCCCACATGCTTCGAAGGCTGTGAACGGCCTTTCCTCTTCTTTGATGGTATGCTTTTTCAGGTCTAAAGTGCTATATACATCGAAATCTTTTCGGCTAGTTCATCAATTCTGGGCATAGGGTAGGCGTCTAGTAGAGTGAACCGGTTGATGGTTCTTATATGTCATTTGTTGTGACTAGAACTTGTGCTTAGATGGTTCAATAATGTCATCATTATATCTGGAAATTCTTCTCTATCTTCTTCTTCTTATCTGAAATTATCTGGAATTATCTGGAAGACTTTGTAGCCACTGGGGTACAGTTTGGTGACAAATTACTAAATAGGCCAGGAGCCTCGTTGGTTGGAGAGTAATAAGACACAAAGATGGTTTCTGACCATCGAAAGGAATAAACAGATTTTGATGCAAACTTATAAAGTCAAGAATGACTTTGGAGCACAAGTTGTCTAGTAGAGAAAGTTTAACTCCTTCGTATCGTTCATTTTTGAGTCGTATGTTATCGTTATCATGTCCTTGAGTGTTTCGAGATAGATGGGTAGAGGAAGCCAATAATATTCTGTTGCCTGAGAAACATAACGGCCATGTGTGCTTTTTAGCAATGTATCTACTAGGGCTTTCAATTGCATGTAGTTGATGAAAATGGGTATCGTTTGTTTAAACTCAAAGGCTTGCATAGTAGCGATAGCCGACACTGTTGAAGATTTCGATTTGCATACTTTGAAAATGACCCTTTTTGAAGCACTGATTGCATTTCGCTTCCCTTGCGCAAAAGTAACACTTGCTAGCTGATGCATTTACTTCACGTGTGTGTGAATTGCTTGCACTTGAGGAATCGTTACATTTTTCGAAGGTGTGGCCAAAGAATTGGTGAGAGTAGTTGCCGCGTAATTATTTTCCGGCTATGATGATTCATATTAAAATGAGTTCTGATAAGCAGCCTACTCGAATACGTCCTTTAAACTCAAAACAGTCTTTTCAAGAATACGTTTTCGAATGCTGTCGGAAAATAGTCCATTGATGAATCTCTAATAGCCTCTTTTCAGCAGTCACCGCTTTGAAGTTGCAATTTTAGGGTTCTTAATTTCTGCATATCGTTTGACCTTGCTCTTGTTTGCAAGTAGCTAATCTGTGCCTTGCAAACACCTCATTCTTTGGTTGAATGTAGATACTGTCGTGCGCATCTGGTAGGTTATTTTCGTTTGAGCACCATAAGGTCTTATTAGTTCTGTTTCTAAGGATGCGCTATATTGGTGTCATTGTTCTCTTGTTGTGCCTTGAGATGAGTCTCTTTGTGTTCTCTTGGTGTGCCTTGAGATTGAGTTATCTGTGTGGTGTTATTCCCCAGTATTGGGTAAGTTAGTTTATTTTACTATCTTCTACATGTCGTAGCTTAACAATCGTTTCTTTAATAATCGTGAGAATGGCGGTATCAAAGGATTGTGTATTTTTCTTATCTAGGGACGCAGGCTTGGGACTCTGCTGGAGTCAAGTCTGAGTTGTAGGCTTGGTAGTTGACTATTGCCCGTGGCGTTGGGTTGGCGTTGTGAGGCCTGATTGACTATGGCACTGAGAAAGGTGTGCTATAGCCCTTTGAATGTAATCTGTAATTGTCATTGTCATGCCTCATAATATCATATATATCATTAACTCATTAAACCTTTGTTGTTATATGCAATATTGTTATTCACTAGTATACGTTAATATTTGGTTTATTCGTTCCTAGATATTTATTGCATAAATTGATTACTAGACTGTTAGGGGTGCCCAGGCAGACGAGCCAAGGCTAAATTATAACCCCGGCATAAAGTTAAACACTGTTCAGGTGGGGAGCCCGGCGGAGTACATCATACCCTAGATGACAAAAACCCACCTGACAGATACTGTTTAGAGTCTGGAATGCTCTGCTGCTTAAGGTGCCATGGGCTCGATGTCCTATCCATTTCGAAATTCTTACAACTTCACAGTTTTGATTCAGTTTATTAAATTGTTATGAACATTATGATTACAGAGTCGAAAACCAAGTCCGCTTAGAATGGGTTTAATACACTTTAATACAACACATATTCTTACGGACGAGTTACAAGCGCATGTAAACATAAGAACGACAACCGATACAGCATATAATATCAATAACACTTCATAGTTTTTTAAGTGCGGTAGTCAGTTTGTAAGATAACAAGACCGCTCTTTTCTTTCAATTTTGCACCTTGCAGCAACCAAATCAGGTAGGACAGAAACATATTTCAAACATATTAAACATAAATAAATATCAGCACCAGGGACCAAGTTTTTAAATGAGAGAAAGTGGTGAAAAAAGCACCGAAAATAAAGCTCGGCTCGAACCAGTGACCCTGGAAACGACAACACAGTCTAGCGATAACGCACTAAGCGGACTTAACGTCTAGACCATCCGAATGTCCAAAAAAAAAAAATTCTTCTGGTCCAGAATCATTTAGCTCAAGCATAAAAAGTTCTAGCCTTTCCAAGATACCTCAACTCTGTCCTGCCGCATACTTCTCCATAAGCTGATCCATTTCCATTTCCTCGTCTCGTGTCAGTCTCTTTCCATCTCATGCCTAGCATTCTAATGCCACTCCACGCTATTGTCTGGCCTCCTTTTCCCTACAGTGTGCCGGTCAATGGCATATACATATAAACGTCTGTTGACTTGACATTCCCAGGTAATTTAATTTCTTTCAGTAATTATTTTCGTTCCCATGGAATTATTTATATTGCTCATTTGTTTGTCAATACCATGTATACCATGTAAACTTCAGTAACTTATTTGTATGCACTCAGGAAATGTTATAGAAGGTATTGAATATATAAGAATGCATGCTCTTTTTAAAGTTCAAATTAAAGTTTATAGAACTAAAATTAATTTAATTTAATGGGGTCAAATCAACGGTATCGTCATGAGTGAAAGAAATCCTACTGATCTTGATGTGGAACATGTAATTGCTCACCATATCCTCTTTTGCCAATCTTTCAGGTTTTATAGATATGCCTAATTACGAAAATCTACACATATTACCTTCTCTACATTTGCAACTTAATGCTCCTATTTATATGGTTCTGCAGAACTCTAGTGCCACCCACACTATTGTGCCCACAACCGACCACAGTGACATTGGATTGACACTTATTACGTTTTTGAAGTAATGTGTTTTTTTTTAGATGCTGGTCGTTATGCTTTATCGTGCCATTATCAGTATTTCTTGAGCCATTCTAGAGTTTTCCATAGAGGATGACTTTCGGGACTCGATACCAAACTAGCGCAAGCGACCTTGTCTTCATACAGTAGCGTACTCATAACGCATACCTTTTGTTGCTGTAGTGACCTTCTGGATTTCCCAAACTCGACCTGAGTTTAGCGGTCAATGCGTCATCTTAAATTGTGGATCCCAGATAGCATCCGCGAATAGCATATCTCATGAGGGTGGTTCTGATTTTAGTTTTAGCCCTTTGGTAATATTTAGGAGTTTGCAATCAAATCTGTAATGGAGATAAATGGTTTCGGTGGATTTGTCAAACGCGTTGTGCGTTAGCAGTGAAAATAGTATTCCAAAGACGGTTGGGGCCTGGAGATATCATAGTTTAACTCCGCTCTTTATACTGAAACTTGAAACTTTCGTTGAATTGCACTGAACCCATTTAGTAGCTTGGTTGGCCAGGCCATCTCTGATGACTAGATCGAAGGAGTGTCAGCTTAATGAACGCATACGTTTAGATTGTAGTTTATTTTATCTAGATATATTAATATATTGATATGTCAATGTGAATTTGAAACAAACGTTTAAGCTAACATTCAAATAGAATCATTTAATTTTTTTAACAACAAAAAACATTGAAAGTGTTGTTACAAAAGCTCGCTGGGTATTTAAAGGTATATTGCTAAGGGTTTTAGTGAATTGCTACTAGATAAAAAGTATCCCAATGTTCTACTTTGAATGACGGCATTTTAGATGAGGTTATGAAACCAACGAACATATAGAAATATCCAAAAATAATTTCAGAATATTCATGAACAATTATACAAATCTGCTATTAAAACAATATTAAAAACAAAAAACGTCAAAGCAAGATATGATTTAGTGGTCTCATTATTTTTTAAAACATATGTTACACAAAACGACTTTTTTTTTCCTTTAGTGATGTAATATTATTTCAAAATAGTCTAGTTATGTAGCTTATGACGACATATGGGGAACCATCAGTGAGTTATGATACACAAGAAAAGTTTAGCTCGCAATTTCATTTCTATTATCTTCTATTATATTCTATGTCTAGCCAGCTTTATTGCTGCTGAGCTGTGAGCTCTTTTGCAGACTGTGCCAATAAAAAAAAGTGTGCTGTTTTCTTCAGTTGTTCAGCACTGCCGTACAGGAGTTATGTTGGGCTGTAGTGGAACTAACATAGCTCATCCCCTAGCAAGGGTACATTACACGTGGTAGGGATGGAAAAAAGGCTCGCTAAACGTCCGAAACCCCCATCAGCCCTTTTCCCAAAGGGGCCCTACGCGTGGTGATGGTCTCTCCACTGGTATGATGGGACAGCATAGGCATAAGGATGGTTCGGAAGAACATGCAACATGCCAAGATGGGTGTGAATAAATGATCACTTAGTCGACGGGGGCCTCCTGACAGAGAGATCGGTGAAGAGCCAATTTCTTATCCTGGCCACGAGCCTTTTTCGGGTCACATGGCTCATAAAAGGGGCGTGCTTCCTTTGAACCATTTAAACATCTGAACCAGGTTGTTACAAGAAACACTACTGCCCAAGAAAAAACTGAACATCACAGGCTACACACAGTACAGATGCTTTTTCACCAAATGTCAGGGAATTATGACCCTCATAAGAAACGACACACAATCCACAGTAAAACATGTACAGAACACTACAGATCTCGACATGCAAGAAATACTTCTTTGGAGAGGAGGAACTAAGTACACCATCAAAAATTTCTATTGCCCACCATCCTCAACGGCAGAGATAGACCTACAACTACCACACTACACAAGAATCTAATTATAAAATTGTAAATTTAAAAAAAAACATGCCGAAAATAATCTCATGTTTCAACAGTTTTGTGAAACAAATGATGAAAATGATGTTAGACTCTTGTTGTAAACTGAAGTTCGCTGGATTGCGAAAGGGGTTTGTTATTGCTCGTTTTGTTAAGCTTTTAAATACAATTTTATTTTGAGAAACAGGAAGATTCAACGGTTGGCGATGACAAAGCAGGCTAAACTAAATTGTTTTACATGCTAGGCATCTAACACAAATGAATGAAACGAACCTCCGAGTGCTAGGAAAGAAGTTGACTTTCATTGATTATATCATTTTTCTTTTATCGAGATATTACATCTATTTTAAAGAGTTTTACAATCTCACATAACTTGTTTGTTGACAAATGAATTACTGCCTAAGGACACCGATATCTATGCAATTCACATAACAATGCTCTATGAAGAAATTACGATTCACTTCTAAAATTTAAACAAATTAATTATAAATGACAATTATTAAACAAATTTTTACTGATGTTCAAAATTGATTTGCAGGAAAAAATAGATTTACAAAATTATGTCTTCAGTAAAAAAGAATGTAAACATAGGAGGCACACAGTGGCGTAGCCAGGGTGGGTGGAGGAGGGGGGAGAATTTGACAGCATAAAAATTAATAAAAAGATGACATTTTGTTCAAATGCGCCTTTTCACGCATCTTTATATGTGTTTTTCTTAGAGGGGGTGCTGGCCAATATTTAAAAGAAAAAATACGAAAAGGGGGCGGGGCGGTAGGCCAAAGAAGTTTGAAGACCACTGATGTAGAGGTTGGATAAGTGTAGTTTTGCATTGTTTTAAAAGATCTGGGGTGATACCATCGCATCCGGGTGCTTTGCAGACAGCCATGTTGTCTATGACTGAAGCAGAGACGAGCTTCTCCTCCAGTTGGCAAGGGCGTAGCTAGGGATTTGGGGCCCGGGGGGGGGGGGGTGTTGCGTTATTGTTCACCTGAGATAGTTTTTGATGATAGTTTTTGATGTGGCATGATTTAGCAGCATTCGAGGAGGTTGCAAGGTTTTGACACTATTGTCTATTTGTGATTGTATTACTGGTTTGTTGGTGAAAATAGCTCGTGTATCAATGACATCATTGAACAAGCGATTTATGATTCAACAGGTTCAAGAAGAAACTTAAGGTGTCCATTTTCTTTCCAGCCTTTGGAATCTGCCCTTCATCTCCATATGTCCAGCACTTCAGTCGCAACACGTTTGAATTGCAGTTCTATTAACAGTCCTACTCAACTCCTCATCAAATTTTTTCTTCTTCTGGTTGTTTTGATTACAGGGAATTCCCTACCTTCTTTTACTTTTTCAGTTTCTCATCATTTTGCAGAAAGCATGCTTCAGCAGCTTACGTATGTGCAGTCCAGACTTAAGTAGTTTTTTCTGAACTATATTAATGGACCTCAACCAATCGTAAACAAACATTTAGACACGTGATAATATTGATAAAACAAGGAAAAAAAAACGTATCACTTGACAGCCTTTATGGATTGCGTATTTTGTATAGAAGAGATAAAGAACCACGCAGGAGCTTTGACCAGAATTCCAGATGTGCATTGTGACATAATGGGGAAATTTCTGTTAGTTGTTATTATTACATAGAATCGTATTATTTGTCACCAGATATTCAAATTGGGTTCATAAACTTGATGGGCACAAAATTACGGAATCAATTGTTGGTAAAGTCAAGCAAGTTTGTTATTTTTCTCAGGTGCTTGATTCCACCCCATCAAGAAGAGGTATTCCTAATAGTTTGTTACTTGGATGTTAATAATTTTGAAATAAAGAAACATTCATTGGTTACTTTGAAATTTTGAAACCTGATAAGCAACATTATGAAGAAGTCCTGAAAACTCTTAAAGACATTGGACTGGACTTTGATCTGTGCAGAGGTCAAACTTATTGTTACAAATGACAGTGATAGGTAGAGGTCAACGTATGACCCCGGCGAGATGACACAGCAGCGAATGTTCTCTGGAATCTAAAAAAGACAGGATGTGACGTGCCCTCACGTGTTGTTCCAGAAGACGTACTGATCTACGAAGGGGGCAGTGTTACAAATGAACAGTGACAGTTAGAGGTCACTACGTGTGACCCCGGCGAGATGACACTGCAGCAGGTGTTCTCTGGAATCGACATGTATAAACAAAGACAGGATGTGATGTTTCCTCCCGTTGTTCCAGAAGATACTAGCAGTGTTTTTGCAACTATGGACAAGCGATTAGGGACTCTGTATAAGCCAGAGAGTTAATGTGAAAGACAGTCGTATGGAGTCGTGAGCCGTTACAGTCGATACAGACGATGTAAGACGTGTGCGGCTCTGACTCGGTAGACTTGACTACGACTTTGTTCAGCTTTGGGAGACCTGGAGCGACACTGGGAAGTGTGTCGTTGGTCTGTTCTGTGGAATACGGCTCGATGCAAGTTAAGAGATGAATTGCAAGTTGTGAAGAGATGAATCGCAACGAAGTATAGCTAACTGTAAACTGACAGATATTGTACAGTCTTCTACGCTACATGTTACAGTAACGAATTGTTAGAGTTAATAGCCATTAAAGTTATATGAAACTCTGAAAGTTTAGTCGTCAAGTTCTTTGCTGTGTTTTTATTTGTGTGCCAACTAAAACATCTAGCCAGAAGATTCAGAAATACGTAACAATTGGTGTCAGAAGTGGGATCTTTCTGGCTAGAATGGGTTCCATCAAACTTCTTATTGAATTTGACATGAAAGAACTTAGACAAGAGCTTCGAGAAAGAGGTCTACAGCTTAACGGAAATAAAGAAACGCTAACAGCACGTCTCAGACAAGCCCTGTTGGAGGAAGATGAGAATCCGGACACTTGCCAATTTGAAATTAAACCTAATATGACGGAGCTCCTGAGAACTTTGCAATACAAAATGAACGGTGAAAGAGAGCATTAAGAAGATAGAATCAGAAATCAACACCAGATTTTCTTCATTTAACCAGTTGATCAAAGTCATGAATGAGAATGGAATAGCTACCACGCCCAACAAGACAGAAGAACAAACAGATACGATAAAAGATCAAACGAGAATCCTGATGAACGAGCTACTGAACATTCAGCAGTATCAGATTGAGTCGACAGATAAAAGAGCTACACCACTGATGAACAGCGAACAATTGTCCAACCAAGAATGTGGCGATACAGACAATCACGATAAGGATGATTACGATGGCTTTGTGCTGTCTGTGACTGTAATAGCAAACCAAACGAATGTGGCCCACAAGAAATAAAAAGAGACGGTAGCTGTTACTATTTCAACGAAAAGCAGAATGAGACCACTGAAGAAACAATAGAAGAGACCTATAGTTTGACCGAAGCTTCAGCTACAGATAGACCTGATACCTCAACCAGCCAAACAGATCAAGACAACGTTGGGTCTGCGTCCAAGCCTGTTGCTGTTGGCCTTAAAGACTTGTCTATCTGCTGGTGTCTGCGAGAGGAACTCGATGTTTGATTACTGCACTCATGCGTTTGACAAGAACTGTACGTACGTAGCTTTGCAAGAAGACTGTGAATGCCAAGAAATACACCAACAAGCTCTAGACTTAACAGAAGCTTGTACAGCTATCAAGGTAGGCGCTAGAAGCCCTGGTGAAAGTCAAGGAAACACAATAGAATCTGATGCTGAAAATGATGGACCTATGCACGTTGAATGTTATCAACCTGCCCCACAGTCGAGTCCTCCAGACTCGGATGAAGGTGATGACGTGTTTGACACCTTGCCTTCAAGTGGACTTGCAGCTTATTCGCAAAGCACCCATCGAATAATAATGCTGAAGCAGCTTGTTAGATCAACAGTCTTGATGACTACAGCTATGAAATGCAATACCTTCCTATGTGCTATGTAGCTGCCATCAGCATTGATTGACAAGAAAGCAAGACAACGACATCAACGCAACCAAAGAAATATCAAATGGAAGAGGCGGAGAAAGCGACACGTGCAGAGTGCAACGTGGATGGCCCAAACAAGATCAAGATACAAGAACAGCCCTTCTCCCACTGATAGACCCCCACCTGCATTGATGAAACTCCACAGCTCATGTTAGAAAACAAGCCCACCACTTCTCCCACTGTAAGACCCCCACCTGCACTAACGAAACTCCATAGCCCATGTTGTTAGAAAGATTCTGTCCGGGACCATAAACCAAAGAAGAAAGCCTTACGAATCAGTTGAAAGTGTGAAGCCACTAAAGAATAATCTAAGAACATTCCTTATTAGAATAGGTTTGATGAAGTATAACAGAGGTTTTAGAAGAACGATAATCAAGTCAGAAGCAAGAAGGACAGAACTAGTGTAAGATGCCAGAACTGTGAAGTTAGTAACCATCTGAGATAGAACTGTACAAATAAAATTGTACGAAAAGATCAACCCAACAGGCATCGTACAAACCCAAAGTCAGTTGCTGTTGTAAGAAGAGCATGTAAATATTGCTGTACTGTGATGAACCTAGTTATCTCAGAAGAAGCTGTAAAAAGATGCTTGAAAATGTAAAACTCAGCCAGTGAAGCACGAACTCGTTAGAATGCTGATGAATTTTCTCGACAAGAGTGCCCAATGTCGTCATCTGAAGGTCGATGTTTCCATACCAAGATTGATGAAAACATTTGTGAGGAACTGCTGAAAAATGAGGATTTGGCTCCCATTCTTCTATGGAAAGAAGATGGACAACTGCCAGATTGAAAGAACATCTCTGAGAAGGGGGCAACCACCAAAGCTTCCTACTTGATCGTCGATCGATTTCATCAGTATCGTGGTTAACAGATTTAATTAGGGGGCGAACAGATCTAAGAAGGGGGCAGTGTTACAAATGACAGTGATAGGTAGAGGTCAATGTATGACCCCGGCGAGATGACACAGCAGCGAGTGTTCTCTGGAATCGACATGTATAAACAACGACAGGATGTGATGTTTCCTCCCGTTGTTCCAGAGGATACTAGCAGTGTTTTTGCAACTATGGACAAGCGATTAGGGACTCTTATATAAGCCAGAGAGTTAATGTGAAAGACAGTCGTATGGAGTCGTGAGTGAGCAGTTACAGTCGATACAGACGATGTAAGACGTGTGCGGCTCTAGTAGAAGAGAAATGTGTACGACTCGATGCAAGTTAACTAGGGTAGAGTTAACTGGAGTGGACTACTGTCGTTAAAGTCTATACAGCGATCTACAGTGGACGAGCCGTTACAGTCGATGTAAGACGTGTGCGGCTCTGACTCGGTAGACTTGACTACGACTTTGTTCAGCTTTGGGAGACCTGGAACGACACTGGGAAGTGTGTCGTTGGTCTGTTCTGTGGAATACGGCTCGATGCAAGTTAAGAGATGAATTGCAAGTTGTGAAGAGATGAATCGCAACGAAGTATAGCTAACTGTAAACTGACAGATATTGTACAGTCTTCTACGCTACATGTTACAGTAACGAATTGTTAGAGTTAATAGCCATTAAAGTTATATGAAACTGAAAGTTTAGTCGTCAAGTTCTTTGCTGTGTTTTTATTTGTGTGCCAACTAATACATCTAGCCAGAAGATTCAGAAATACATAACATTATGATAACTCAGCCGCAATGAGTGGCCGTCTGTCTAGCCTGCAGAAACGTCTTTTAGACAAAGGCAACATTTCTAAACTGTGATAATCAATCTCTCAACCTGGCAGCTCTTCGTTCTTTTTTTTTGGAACTGCACATGAATTGTTCAACTTTTTTTCAGATCCCCCCCCCCCCCAGCTGAGCCAAACTGAAAAAAACTGGAGCCTAGAGTTTAAAAAAGTAGAGGTTCTTAGGTGGTTTTGCAAGAGAAGAAGCTATGTCGTCAGTTTCCTTGCATCTAGACAAAATCATCACGCTATTGGAGAATGTTTCTGAATCAACAACGGAAAGAATGGACACTAGAAGCAGTGCACAGAATCTTCTTGATGCAGTGGAAAATTATGAATTTTTTGATCATCTGGAATTCTGGTTAAATCTCCTGCGCCTAATCAATATAGTTCAGAAGAAACTACAAAAAACGTGAACTGCACATACTGCTGAAGAAATTAAAACCTTTTCATGCTTTTTGCAAAATGATGGGAAAGGGACGAAACTAATCACCCAATCCATCCAAAAAGCAAAAGAAGGTAGAGATGCTATGGATTTCCAGTCCAGGGGAGTTGAGTTCTGATGTAGGACATGTCAATAGAACTACAATTCAAACGTGTTGTGACAGACTTCACATGAAGGACAGATTCAAAAGGCTGCAAAACCATGTCTTCCAAGACCTCTTGGAGTCTTTGGATGATGACTGCTGAGGAAGCTGGCTTCATATGGTAATGATGTGTGCTCAAACCTTGCAAACTTTATCGGAATATCTTATCTTATATAATACAGACGCTACTTCAAAAAAGAATACTGCCACTTCCATTGCGTCGTGTGATAGATCATTCTCAAAGCTCAAGTTATAAGCACAATAACAAAGAAAGGCATAGCATGGCTTTACTGTTAGTGGAATCACAAATACAAGACAGTATCGATGTAGATGATGTAATAGATGCCTTAGCTGCACAGAAAGCACGGGTTGGGGCACTGTGGTAAAAGGGTGTTCTCAAAGAGTTTCTTCAGCACTACTTCTCTCATCAAGAGACATTTTCCCTTCTTCAACTGCATATTGATACTTTACTTCCACACATTCATGGTCTCTTTTGTTTTCAGTGTTCTTATCAGGTTTCTTCTTAAATGATAAGGATGATGAAATAAACTACCCTATATACCAAGTTACTTCCTGAGAGTAACACAGCACTAGTCAGCGAAGTTACTCCTTGAAATTTTAGAGTAACCCTGCACGGAAAAAGTATTTACTCTGTGTGGAATACATACAACTTATATAACAATGTGAACAGCAAGATTACATGACAGTGACGTAATATTTAAAAAAGAGGACATCAGCTATACTCACTACGCTTTTGATTGTTATGTCATGTTAATTGTGTTTCATATTACTGGTACAACAAAGTTACTCAACACATCTTTTTAATTTATTTTTTTTAATTCACTGACAAAACATGACAATTTACATATTATTTCATTCATTAGCTATAATGGATTTAAATTATTGAATCAACATAAAAAAGTATAGCACAGTGCAAATATATTTATTCATAATCATAATTAGTCACTGTCCACTTGCATGTTGAGAATGGACAGCTTACTCTTTTTCACTCTCTGAAGTGGCCTCTTCTCAACAATCTTCCGCTTTTTTGATTCTTTCTTTTTCAGATTATGTCTAATCTTTTTCCTGGCAGCTACATCTGGAAAGGTCACAGCCTAAACAGATAAGATAAAAAAAAAATGGTAACAGTCTAAATGTCAGACAATATCAAAATACTATAACAATATAATCATATAGATGAAGGAGGCCAATACCTTACATAGAATATATAATCATTTAATCTATTACAAGTGCATCACTAATTTTTCCACATGCAGTGTAAGAAAAAAAATAAAAATCAAACCAGTTATTTTCTGTTTGCCTAGCCCTAGGACAACTAAGCAATTTTCACTGTCAAATTAAGCCAAAGATTATTTACCGGTATTTGCAATTTAAACCCAATGTTTTTGAAAGAAGACATAATACAAAATTAACAATTCCTGTTTGCTCCTAACTTACTCTTTTTTTTTTACCATGTAGATCTAGATCTAGACCATAAACCTTTGGCATCTGAAGTACTATTTCATTAAGACTATCTTCATCTGAAGTACTGTTTTATTTTAAAATTATGCCTATCTTATGTTAAGAGGAAGGTCAGTAATTTATAATTGACATTAAGATTTAGATGGACATATATTATAGATCTAAAGACTAACAAGGTTACAAAGACAGTTTGTGTGGAAACACAAACTCAAAATTGGCCCCCGAAGTGGTCCACCCAGGCAGGCTTCAAGATTTTCAGAAAGAACATCCGAATGAAATTATATCAAAGACAAATGAGAGATAAGAATGGAGAAAGAAGGTTGACAGATCTTGTGTAGTGCCCCAACGGTCCAGCAGATCAAAGGATAGGTGCAAGTGAATGCAAAGTTAGATGTGAACCTGGCCTAACTAATTCTCCATTCAGACCGTGTGGTCTGTAGGGCAGATGATGTAAAGTTCATCTGTTTTTGTGGCCTATGGTTAATGAGGGTGTCATGTGGCCAGCACAATGACCAACCGCATTTACTTTTTCCCAACTAATGTCAGGTACCCATTACAGCTGGGTGGATTCAGAGGCACCCAAAGATTCCGAAGTTGAACATCCCAGTCTTCACTAGGATTCAAACCCGGGACGCCCCGGTTCAGAAGTCAAGCGCTTTACCGCGCATCCCCTGGCCTAACTGAAGTCTTATAATTGATGTTTACATCATCGAATAAGAGATAGATCTCGTATTGGAATCCTCAAAAAAAAAACTACAAATATTTCCGCAAATTAAAAAAATGTTCAAGAACATGCCATTTACAAGATTACTGTTCGTTTTAAATTAGGTCTAACTTATAATGCATACTAAATAGCTTTTTCTCTTTATAGCCGTTGCATCAGAACTTTGAATGGTCTAAAATATTGTGATGTTGGATTTTCACTATCTTTTCTAGTTTACAAGATCTAAATGGGACGGACGGACAGACATTTGACACAAAACTAATAGCGTCTTTTCCCCTTTCGGGGGCCGCTAAAAATCAAACAAATTCTGTAGATTTAAACTTTGTTTTTATACTTCAGTTTTTAAGCACTTTACCTTTTGTGCATAATTTCCTCTAATATTAATGACACTCTGTTAGCTTAGTCGGTTGAGCATCAGACTTTAATCGAAATGTCTGATGTTCAAGTCCCCAATTGAAAAGGACCCAAAAAAAAATTATAGAGCCTATCAAATATTCTGAATAAGAACAGAAAAGCAGAAGAATATAGCTTAGGGAAGAGAGTTGTGTGGGGGCGGAAGAGAAGTTATACTGGAATTTATGGGCTGGTCCAATTCAACTTAAAGACAAACAGACACAAAAACTCTTTTGTCCCCCTGACAATAAAATCATTAAATAAAATTAAACTATCTGATATAAAATTATGAGTGTCTGGTGTGATTGTATATTTTAGTTTTCTATAGTTTTGTTTGGTGTTATGCACCCTGGGCATGCTACCCTGCCTCATCGTGGTGCCTGGGTGGAAATGGTCATGAGAGGGAATGGCTAAGCCAAAGGGTAGCAAAACAAGGCTCCCGTGGGAGTGCCTAAGAGGGTGCGAGAGCATTCTCATTGCATTGTGCGGGGATGTAAAAGAGCTCCCGCAGCAATGTCAACTTCCAGGCATCACCCTTCAAGGGGCCGTTACATAAATGGCATGTCCAGCATGGTTAGCCTGGTAGATTAAAGGAAAATGACAGGGGCAGGAAGGGAGGCATCTCTAATCCGCGAGTCCGGATCCACCGGAAGTGAACGAAAAATCAAACTCTAAATTTAACCAACCGTCAGACTGAGTGGTGTGACGGTGGAACATCACTCACTTCAGGCCGGTAGAAGGGAGCTCTAGTTCGCTTTTGCTGGCCTTAGAGTTCCAAGTGTGATGCACAACTCTACATGACATTTCACAAGGTGTAATGCACACATTGTAAGACAAATTTCCTTATGGTTAATAAAGATTATTATTATTTTGTTAGAGACAACCGAGTAATCATTCTCTTGCACTGCCAGGGTCGAGTTTCATTAAAGGGAAACAAAATTCATAGTAGTCTCTTTATCAGTTTCCACTGAGGAATTTTCTGGTGATGTGGCAGGTCTGCAGCAGTACCATATTGCCCTATGACAGGCAATGAGAATCTTCCTAGGAATGTTAAGGGCCTTGAGATCTGTGAGATCAGTTTTATTATCCCCTAGGTTGATATAACAATGGGTATATTGTTATTTTAGATAACTTCCATAAATGCTTAATCCAAGCCTAGGTTTCCCATATTTTTGTTGTTTTTACAACTCAGTTTTTCTTAACTTATGAGATAGTGGTATTACTATTATTATAATTATCATTAAATATTAGAATTAGCAGGCCAAAGGAATGCATGTATGGAGCATTTGGAGGATCGATGGCAAAATCACAATTTATAGCCTGGGAACGAATGAAAGTCGGTGGGTAACACTAGTAATAATATAATAATTACTGATGATGAAATACTTGAGCAAGGGACTTTTGATATATTTATGTTCAAACAGGGGAATGTTCACTTTCGCAAGTATTCACATAAACAAACTGAGATAATAGAAAATATTTTTGTAACAGCATTAAAAAAGTAACAAAATTTAATTAGTTCAATAAAATTTTAAAACACCTAATAATTGTAGAATGGCCACATAGCAGTGTTTCTACATCTAGTAACTAGGTTACAGATAGAAATTTTCTAAAAACTTGAATAATTTAATATACTAAATTTTGATTTGTAGAATGAATAACTATTTGAATATAATAATACAAAGTATAAAAAATCGCCATTGGGAACACAGAAATCAAATGCAAATTAACCCCCTTGCTAAGATCAATTTGAAAATTTGCATATTCACAGATATGGCTAAATATGTAGGGCTTCATAGCCTTAGATAATTGAACACATTATGTCTCCAATTTAACAATTATTTTTGTACCTAAAAAAAACATGAATCAATAAAATATTTTAGTCAATTAATTATTTTAATTTACATCAAATAAGGAAAATAACTTCTACATTATTGATAGTTGTAAGTGTGGAGTTCTTTCCCATAGAAAAGCTTTCTTGTTTATTTTAAAGGATTTTTATATTTTGCTTGTTGATCTATTTTGGTATTTGATTTGAATGCATCTTAATATTTTCTCCAACAAAATTTACATCAAATAAAAAATCCAAGACCTATAACATTAAAGATGAATGCTGTAATGATAATTTTGTCATAAGAGTCACATCAATAGATATTAGCTGAATGAGAATCAAAAGAAATTCTCTTGCTTCAAGATAAAAATGTGTAGATTCACATTTCCAAACACATTACAAGTAAAATAAAATCAAAGAAAGCTACACCAAAGAGAAAAGTTGAATAGAGACATTAAGAAACTAGGTAAATTTTAAACTATAGTTCAAATCAAAAACAATATTCATAAATTAAACTTTTTGCTTACCTCCGCAGCTATTTGTCTTTTTCGATTTTCTTTTTTTTCCATCCTGTGCTTCAAAGAAAGAGCATAAGCTGCAGTAAACTGCTCAACTTCTGTAGCTTTCTTCAAAAGATCACAGACTTCAAGGGCTAAACTTTTCAGTTCTTGCTCTATCAAAATGAAATAGAAATTTTAAGTTGAGAAAACTATATTCATTATCTTTTCTTTATTTGGACCAGTTAAAAAGGCATTAAAAAGTTTTGACAATGTGTTCCATCAGATATATTACTAAAAGAAAAAGTATTTTCTTTATAATCAAGGGAGTCACAAGTCATTTTCATCTCTGCTGTTCCCATGTTCATTCTTGATGTTACCAATCTTTTCTTTTTAGTTGCTTTTTCCACCTGACATTGTGGTGCTTTATTGAAATGTGTCCATCAAAGCATTTGATAAGCAAATCTCCCAAAAGATTGATTATATTCATTACTTTCTTACAGACCTCTTCTTTTCTGTATGTTCTGTTTTTTTTTTTTAAGACATTTTTACCACCCCCTGAAAGGGAATAGCCGCTATTAGTTTTGTGTGGTCAGTCTGTCTGTCTTGTTTAGATCTCGTAAACTAGAAAAGATATAGAAAATCTGACATCATATTTTAGACCTTTTGAAGTTCTGATGCAATGCTACTCTTTTCTTTTCTGAAAGAGAAAAAATGTAATTTTTAAAATCGACTATGCAAGCAGTTTTTTCATAAAAATACACCATTTTTACAACTATTAACTATCAATAGTAAAAAACACAAGAGACTATTTGGTAATAGAGATGATCATTTACCATATTTTTAACACATTTATGCAAGCTGTTATAGATTTTCTAGTTTCAAAATTGTATTTCTAAATCAAGTAACTACTGTCTTTTCTTTTCTGAAAGAGAAAAAAATTAATTTTTAAAATCGACTATGCAAGCAGTTTTTTTCCATTCATTCACAAAAAAAAAAAAAGTTTACTTTTTTTTTTAAAAGAGAAAAAATCTATTTAGTATGCATAAAAGTAGAATGTAATTTAAAACAACAATTAATAAGTAGTGTTTCATATTATATTGTGCACTACAACCCATAACACCGAACTAAAGAAGAGTTATATTTGTTGAATGAGAGATTGGCCCTTTACAAAACAATTAGATAACCATTCAATAACATCAGTTAATCCAGGTTCACATTTAACTTCACTTTCACCTTTCCCTTAGTTTGTTGGACAATGGGGCACCACACAAGATCTGTCAACAGTCTTTCTCCATTCCTCTCTGTCCTTTGACTTTGGTACTATTTTAGTCACTGACAGGCCTGACCATTCTTTGATACATAAATAACTAGCTTGTAGATCTACAAAAAAAAACTTTTTTTTTTGCATAATAATAATAATAATAATAATAATAATAAAAAAGTCCAGTAGTGAATACTATATTTGTCATTTTTGCTCTAATTGAACATCTTTATCTTATTTCTTATAATAGTGTAATAAAAAGTGTAAAAATCATTTTAAAAATTTGAGACTGGAATATTTCCATTAAAAATATATCTGTAAGATTGGCAGATTAGCAGATATGCTTAGCTTTTTTGCATAACACAAAACAAGATTACAAAGAGACGGTCTGAAATGATATGAATGGACCACAAGATATTATGTTGGCTGTCTGGAAGTCAAAATGTTCTGATTGCTTTAGAGATGGTGAAAATATTGCTTTCAGCCTTAAAGTTAACTCAAGGAATGCTCAAAAATTGGATGAAAATTTTGTATTCTTTTGTGTGTGTGTGCGTGTTTTGTATCTCTACTTTGTATGATATTCCATGATTAAAGATTAAAAAAAAACATTTCCATGTTACTTTAGGCTTATTGTTTGTTTTTTTTTGTTTAGTATGTATACAAAAGTTTATTTTAAAAATAATTGATCACAACTTTGTAGGTTTATAAAGCATATACTTCAAAATTGTAATATGATGCTAATGAATGATAACTAGCGTGTAGATCTACACAAAAATTCTCAAGAACAAATGTTAAATAGTTCTTTTACCTGACAACACAAGAATCAATAAAAAAAATTAACCAATTAACAATTGGTAATTAATTATTTTGTTTGGTATCTTGAACAAGGGAAAGAAACTGTACTTGACAGATGTGGTGGTATAAGTTAAATTAGTCATCTTGAGAATTTTTGAACCCTGATTGAACATTTTTGTATGCATTTAAAAAACGATCATGTAGGCCAAAGAAACAGATGACCTTTACATCATCTGCCCTATAGACCACAAGGTCTGGAAGGGGCACTTTTTATTATGTAAACATTCACCAAGATACCTCTTTCTTCCCTCCCTCTTTCACAACTGGTCCAGACAAGTGATAGTGCATTGAGAAGGCTAAAAGCTAAACGTAAACAATTGGTAAAAATATTTCTATATGTTTAGGTCGATCATACATTTAATTACATAACTGATCCAAACTATTTGATACAATTACACTTAATATAAGCTTTTTTTAAAAAGTATTTTTTATGTTTTTCTTGTTAACTATGTAGATCTAGAATATAAAGATTATTAAGAAAATGGTTGTACACATCATGGTCATTGTTTAAATAAATTAGTACATTTGTCAATAAAATTTTTTGCTTTCAGAAAAGAAAAAAGCATCAGAACTTTGAAAGGTCTAAAATATCATGTTGGATTTTCAATATCTTTAATAGTTTACGAGATCTAAACAGGACGGATGGACAGACAGACAGACCACACAAAACTAATAGCGTCTATTCCCCTTTTGGGGGCCGCTAAAAATTGTATTGATTTTTTGTGAAGCGTTTTTAATATTATAGTGATTTCAAGTTTTAGAATAAATGTTTTGTATTTATTTAAAAATACTTTTTTTGTTCTGGTTCTTTATTAAAAGAGAATTTTAGGCAATACAATGGAGTTTGAATAATCAGACATAGTTCTGAAGAGAAGAGCAGAATGTTTTTATAAAGCTAGTTGATGGTATCTTCCCAGAATGTACCATTAGAACAATTGTAGACTCATATACTGCAATTAAATATTACTTTAAAACATGGGTAAAAAAAATAAGTGTGTCTTCTTTTTTTTTTTAACTAAATGAATTCTGTTAACTGTCAGTACTTGGTAGCTGATACACTGGAAGACACACAAATAAAGCAATACATTTATATTTTTGTAACATTATTTTGAAAACTGACAAATCTGTATACATAAATACACAAAAATTGTCTTTTTAAAAAGATAATGTCCCTTAAATAATGCATTGGTTTAAAAGGGGTGTTTTTTTAATGGAAAAATGGCATAATTCATTTAAACAAATAAAAAAACAAATTTTAAAAATTTGCTTTTAGAAGACAAAAAGTAACGCACAAAAACTTTGCAATTCACAAAATTTGTTGAAGTCAGATTTTCAATAGCTTTTCTAGTTTATGAGCTCTAAATGTGACACAGATAGAATACACAAAACTAAAAGAAGCTTTTCTCCATATAAAAGATGCTAAAAAAAATTGAAAGTAAAACTTAAAAATAATTTATTAAAAAGATATAGACCCAGAGTAAATTTTGGAAGTCAGGACAAAATTTTAAGAGAATTTGTGAAAAATTAAGTATAATCTGGCCAAGTGGTTTTTCAAACTGAGGGCTCAAATTTAAATCTTGGTGGAGAGTGGGATTTTAAACTTTTGGATTTTCAAGATGCCACTCAAATCACCCAAAATTTTATGGGTACCTAAAATTAGTTGGGCAAAGTAAAAGTAGTTGGTCATTGCCCTAGCCACATAGCACCCTTGTTAACTGTTGACAATACTTTTTTTTTTTACTTTTTAAAGATTAAAAATATATTTTTTAGACATAAGAATGATTTTCTTAATCATTACAAACCTTGCAATATACGGAGAATGATCAAAAGGTCCGCAAAATAAAATTGCTGTTTTTCAGCATTATGTGAACTCACCTTTAGACTGTTCAGTCATTTCTCTTAGTAAAACTGGCAGTACTACAGGTAATAAACACTGTACATACTCCTGCTTGAGTGTCACAGCAACAGCAGCTATCCACTTAAATATATGGTTTCTCTGTAACATAATCAGAAGACTTATTTAGCTGACTAATTTAGCTAAGTTATCTGAAGAATATTTAAAAAATGCCATTTTGATGTATACATTTAGTTTTAAAAAAATGGAATTTTCCCACTTAAGACATTTTAGTAGAAAGGGCAAGTCATCACTTTCCTTATTATGTGGCAATAGTTTAAATGCTAACAACTACTTCTTTAACTGCGTGAACTCAAATATGTACACAAATCCTGAGTAAAAATTCTAGTGTAAAATAAGACTTTTTGATACAAGTCAAAAGGAAATGTTGTACACTTTGTCGTATATCTTTACGATTAATTTATCTTAGGTAAAAAGAATCAATAAAGATATCTAAAAAAAAGCCACTCAATGACTATATCTAGATCTTAATGTCAACACCACATTAATGCCATATACTGACTTGAACTTAGTGAAGCAGGGTTTCCCAAACTTTTTCCTTAACGGAACACACTGCTTTTTTTTTTTTAGAGAGATGAATTCACATGGTGGCCTACTAGTTAATTATTCCAATAGTTTGTGGAACACCTTTTCTAGACTCACAAAACAAAGTTTGGGAAACACTGTACTGTACAGTAATACTAACCATATTGTAGAATAAATGTATGAGTATCCTTTACAAATTTATGTATTTATAATTACAATGTTTTAGGATCACCCCAATAAATTTAAATCAAATCTAAATTCTAAATTAAAAAAAAAATCATACAGATTGATCCATTTATTGAAGCATTAGCCTAAATAATATCATTTCAAAAAATCAATTCATTATTTAAAGTTTTAAAACTTATTTATTAACATTTAAATACTATTTAAAAGCCTGATTTATTTAAGACATAAGGGCAATGTTATAAACAATGCAGGAGTCTCAATATAGCAGAAGCTCTATATAAGACAAACTGAAGTGTCAGTTTGCCCTCACTGGCAAGAGGAAAAGAAAATAGCATCTGAAAGAGACATTTGCCCATGTTTTATGTAGGCACAGTTGGCAAAAAGGTAATTTAAAGCCCTAATTATAAGTTTTAGATTTTAGCATAGACCTAGATCTAGCTGGAAAGTCACCAGGAATGTCATTGATGTATTGTTAAATTTAAAGAGTACATTTTTTTTAAAGTGTTCAATTCTGAAAATGTAACAAGCTTGGGAGACTTTTGATTAAGACAAAATCCAGGCCCTTAAAAGCTTCATTGATATAAAATAGTTATAACAATAGAAAAGAGCCATGATAAATAAATGCAAGATGAAGTAAAAGGAAAAACATTTTAATAAATCTGCTGATTATGTCAGATATATATTTTCAATATTTCTTTTTTGAAAAAGTGAAATGTCTAACCTTAAGTGTAACCTTGATATTATTAATAACTTCTATATTGGCTTCTCTGGTAACTTTTTTAGCCAACCAAATAAGGTCTTGTGGTAGGTTCAAAACTTCTGTGAGTCGAGTAACATACAACAAATTTTTTATTACCTAAGAAGAAACAATACAAGAACATAAGGTGTCTCAGTTTTGAACTATCTAAATATGAGTTTAAAATATATCTGTAAAATGAATAAACAAAGTGGATTTAAAAAATGCGGTTATTATAACTTAACTCTTTGAATTCTGTTCCATACTTGGACGGAATTAATGTTTTTTCCCCCTTTCAGAGTGAAAAAAATGCTTCCATTAAACTTATATAACTTTTGTTTTTTTATTAGAAAATGATATATTTAGTATAGAATTTTAAAAAATATTAATTTTTAATATGGATAATAAAATTTTTCCAACATCAGATCTAGATCTAGATCATTATGCCCTTTTTATATAGCACAAAGCAATTTTTAATTTAAAAAATGTAATATTAATGTTTGAAATTTTAAAATAAAAACTTGCAGACTGCGAAAAAGCCTCTAGGATCCAGATCTAGACTTGATCTTGGAAATATTTTATGATCCATATTAAAAATGAATATTTTGTAAATTATATTTATCCATATTGTCACAAAACTTTATAGAGTAAAAAACTTCTAAAACACATAAAATGTAAAGTTTGAGCTAACTATCCATGTCACTACGGTATTATTGGTAAAATGAAAACTATCCACAATGGACAAGTCAACAACTCTGGGTCTATATTAGATCTCGGAAATATATTATGATCCAAAGTAAAAATAATATTTATTTACAATATTTATTCATATTTCCACATAATTATATAAAAAAAAAACATTTAAAAACACATAAAATAAAAGTTCTGAACTCATTACCACTATCATCCAGAACATAAATCTAAAGAAAATAGAGCCTTTTTAAGACCCCACTCTTTCAAAAAATCTTTCACTGTAAAAACACATTGAAAGAAATTACTGATGTTTAGCAAAGGGAAACTATTCAAGATAATGTTTTAAGGAATTAAAAACGTATACGGAAGAAAAAAAAACAACGAAAAAATAAAAGTTAAAACACTGACATTGCCAGCGTTGATCAGAGCTTTATAACTGGGTAAATTCAACGTCAATACGGAGTCAAAGAGTTAATACATCACCAGTTGACTAATTCTAATGAAATACCATAACTAACCTGAGTTCCAAATGTATCATCGAAATTTGATGTTTTCAACTGGTTACATAAAGCAATGCCTAAGTTTCGAACCTGGTAAAATATTTGAGATATAAAAATTTTTATCTATAAAATTATCATAAAATGTAAGACTCATTAAAACAAAATACTTACAAATTCTACTTTAAAAAAAAAATGAATGGTAAACAAATTGTATTTAGATTATATTTGAATCTTAGGTGCTAAGTTTCTAAGTACTGTAATAATAAAGCAAATTCAAGGGCTTTGGTAGAGAAATCTACAAAAGACACCACCTTCACTAAACTGACTTGTATTTGTTTATTAGAATATACATGTGGAGGAGTTTGATTAATTTGCTTAACTCTTTTTCTCCATGTTTTTTTCTCCACATTATGACAATTATTGATTTTGCCCTTTTGTAGCTCACAACCCTTTTATAATTAAACTTCATTCTTTTTTGTTTGTTATGAGAAAATGTTATATTTGATAAAGAATTAAAGATTGCATGCTATTTTTATAAAGCACAATTAAATTAAAAATAATTTCATTTTGGATTATGAAAATGAAAACTTGCAGACTGTAGAAAAGTTTCATTGGATCTAGATCAGGGTGGGCAACCTTTTCATATCGAGTGCCGCATTAAAAAAAATTTGAGAAGGTGGGCGCATATATATATAACTTTAAAAAATATGTTATCTAACTGTATAATGTCTTTCAGACCATATTTATACTGTATTATACATTTACTTTTCCTATTTTTCACACTCCCAATTGACGAATTACAACAAGAATTAGAAATTTCTGAAACCAATTTTATGTTTAAAAAAAAAATGCTATTGTCTTTTTACATCACATTTCTCTACAAATGTACAGCCGTACATAATGTCAAGTATTTAGCTGTCTACACTCATGCTAATGTTCCGGAACTGTGGAACTAGCTTACTAGTTATCATTGTGACTGCTGTCAAATTACATATGTACGTGTACCCAAATAATGTGAAAGCTTAGCAGCAAAGTTTTTTTTAAAGTGTGGAAATACAGCTTCTGGCACCCATTAAACTCCTTGAGTAATGACTGGAACTTCCCTTTCAGGTTATAATTTGCATAGACCTAAATCAGCTTCTGTGCTTAATGATGAGCTGATGATATTGAAAACTGGTTCTTGACATCTTAAAATTTGCTTTTATAAATTCCGAGATTAAGGAATCTAAATAAGTTTTGTACTTTTAACCATTTCAGTAGAAATAGTTTCACCTTTCAGCAAAGGAAAATTACTAAATCTGTTTTCAATTGCTTGCCTGGAGAAATTTGAAAGCCTTGTTTCAAAATATTTAACAAGCACTTACATTTCATGTGCAAACAACCCATTGCAATGGCTGCCAAGAAAAAGATGAAATCTGCCTCCCACTCTTCATTAGAAATATTAGTAACAAAGTCACAGTCAATGTCCTTCAAGAAACATAAAAATTTCTTCCTTGAGATTTTTTTATTCTTCTCATTACCTTGCCATGCTAAGCCAGTGAATACATCTAAATATTTTGTTTCTAAATCTTCAAGTACTTTTCGGAGCTGCCTGTGGTTAAGACCCCTAGCTCTGATAACTCTCGCTATTTCATCATCATCATCATCAAACTCTATTTGACTGAGGGGTTGAGAGGCTCAAATCCTCTCTTGCAAAAGCCCTGGACAGAAACCCTGCTGTCTTGCATAGTGCATAAATGTCGCCATACTGGTTGAGAATTTTTGGTTTTCTAGACCTGTTGAGATGGGGATCAGCAAGTCTGGGGCAGTCAAACAGAATATGAGGCACGGTTTCCTCTTCTTCCCCGCAGTGGGGGCACTGTGAATTGAAATTTGGCCATAGCCGTGAGAAATATGAGCCAACAGGACAATGGCCTGTCCTGCACTGTGCTATAATAGCTTGCTCAGGCCTGGACAGCCTCCACCACAGGGAAGTGCGGTCAGGGCGCCTCATGCGCTCCTAGACTCCACTGACTTTTTGGGACTTGTCCCAGCACTCAAACCACTTTTCCATTTCTGTTTTTTGAATTAAAGCCAGAGCATGATGAAAACTTACAGCATGTTCAGTGGATGGAATTTGCCCTCCGTGGTAGGCCAAGGAGTCTGCAATAGTGTTGCCAGGGCTTGAAGGTATTAAAGGTCTCCAATGCTAGAATTTGAAGTTCATTAGATGAAAGACTTAACTTAGTGGCATTAGGGTCTACTAGTTTCAAATGTATGTATGGGGTTGTTGGGCGACACCAGGGGGGGAAGGGGATTAAAGCATTGAATGTTTTGTCGGTTGGTGTAGAAGCCAGCTTTATCAGATAGTCTAGTGGCATGATGCATAAAAGACTGCATCTGAATAAGTCTTCTGCATCTCCAACCATCCACTAGTTTTCTAGCTGGGAGGTATTCATCCAGCCTTTTATACCGCTCAAAGCAGGTCAGTGCTGACCTTTCCCTCCTAAGGTTTAGTGGACCTACATTAGCCATTATTTCAGCCGCATTTACTGGATTTGTCCTAAAGGTTCCACAGACAAATCTTAGTGCTTGGGACTGTATTTTATCAAGTTGTTCAAGAGCAGTCCTAGAGCCATAATTCTGCACAGGTAAGCTGTAGTCTATCTGTGATCGGACTTCTCCTAGATACAGTGATTGGAGCATGTCTGCTCGTGCTCCCCACTTCGTGGATGCCAGCTTCCCCACAATGCAAAGTTTCCCTGAGGCGTTTCTTGCAACATCCTGGATGTGCTCACACATTTTTAGTTTGCGATCTAAAGTTACACCAAGGTACTTGGGTAGCTTTTTCATGCTGAGAGCCACTCAGTTGGGGGAGAGCCGGAAAGGTTGCCAGAGAATGCCAGTCCCAAGCGTGAACAGAGAATAGACCGTCTTAGAGGTGTTTATTTCTAACCTCCATTTTTGTGTGTATGAGCAGAGCATATGGAGATCTTCTTACAACACTTTTGTATAGATGTTGCGCTCCTTCCGGATTTCCAAAGGACAATATCATCAGCATATAGCAGCTTTTGGCATTTTAGCTGAGCCGGTAGGTCATTTATGAAGGCTATTTAGATAAGTGGGTCAATGATAAAATGATATTTTATGCAACTTTGTGCAAACTTTCCTGTTTAGAGTTTATGGTTAAGATATTATCTATTTAAAAAACTGTTTTTCTCAGTCAAAGATCGAGTTCCATCAGTTGTTGCACTTGCCATCTTCTTCCAAGCATACCCAACAATCAACACAGTTCTTCATAGCATTGAATAAATACTGGCCTGAGATTGTGTCTTTGACTGAGTGTATTGAAGTAGAGCCAATTAGCTTAATCTTCATTTACTTGAATTTTTTAAATATTGGGACAGTTTCAATATTTATAAAGATATTTAGAATCATTTTTTATATATTTGCATGTTTATATTTATATATTGTAAACACACCTGATTTCTGTAAGTGTCTGTGGGCCGCATAAAACACCAGCAGGCCGTAATTTGCCCACCCCTGATCTAGATGATCCAATTGAAATAAAGGTATTTTTTATGATAGTTTTTTTTATCCATATCACTTAGTTATAGATCCTTCCATGGAGATCTGTTACTGGTAACAACTGCAGCCTCTTCCCAGCCAGTGTCCACTGCTCTGAGGTCCTCCATGAAGATGTGCTGACAAGTTTTACAACTATCCCACTATTTGCTCTTTCCTTGTATTGGCCTCCATGTCATTACCACTCATGGTATGTGTAATTCAATCTGTCAGAGGAATGTCCTGCAACCCTCATGTGATGCTTGGTCACAACCTGATTAAGTGAACGAGTCCTAGTTCAACATATGATTTCTTTGTGACTCTGTAATTGACTCTTAAAATCCACCTTAGCCATAACTGTTGTCTGATGGTGGTCAATTTAGGTACTCTTTTTGACATCAGTCCTCAGCAGTGGATTTTCTTTTGGTCTTAAATGTGTATCCCACAGCTTTTGTAAGAAATCTCTAGCTGTCTCATTTGGAAGCCACCTGCTGCCAGGTGCTCTCTTATATGTCAGTTAAAGCAAGATGGTGTCTAAGGTGGTCTTTAAAGTGTTTCCGTGGGGCATTTCTGTTACCCTGACCACCTTACAAATCACAAAAAAAAGAGGTTGCCGGCCTCATACTGGGTACAGCAAAACCTATCTGTAGTTCTATCTTGATACAATTGCCACTTGTATTTTTATGTCATCTATATTTTCTATAATACAAGATCTATACCTGCCAATAAATAGTACACTATACCTGCCAATAATAAGTACATCATTCAACACTTCGCTTAAAAAACGTGATTGGGTAAATTGTTACCAAAAATCTGGTATACACAGGGTTTCTGCACCAAAGTCAATATGAAATTCCAGGACTTTTCCAGGAAATATTTTAAAATTCCAGGACTTTTCCAGGTAATATTTTAAAATTCCAGGACCTATCATATAACAATAGTTAAAGTTAGTGTAATTTAGGCTTAATGACTAAATTAAATTACCATACTCATGGTATACAAAACTCCAGCCAACACTGTCCAGAGTTTAGAAAATTCAGTGTTCACAAGCTGGCCATAAGAAAGTATCCAGCTGTCAGAAGTGACAAAGAAGAACTGGAAGGCAGCAGAACTTGTGGTTAAAATGCAATTTTGCCAATTCAGATTTAATGCTTATCACAGTCATCTGCAATGATAGGGCCAAGCAGAACCAAGATGCTCAAAGTGGCATATAAATCATTTAAGGAGCTATCAAAATCTTGCAAAGAAATTTTCTGCTTTCCATCTAAAAATGTAAAACATCCCTAGTGCTGGCTTTAGTTTTAATTTACAAGATTTTTTGTGTGTCTGTCAATCTACATGAAGCAGTGCTATAACAGAAGTACATTCTTTAAAAACAGCTGGTGTCATAAATCTTTGCTACAATATGCTAAAGGTCTTGGGCCATTAAAAATTATATGGCAACCAACAATAGCGCATCTATTTGTCATTTTTTTAGAAAAAAGGTTGCAAAAACCTTTGCTATTGAGATGAAGCTTTCAATTTTGACAAACAGCCTTTGAGGTGCTCAAAAGACTTTATGTTGATTGCCTTCTTAATTAAAGACTGTATGAATTGGGTTACTGGTATTGCTGTAGGTGTAAGACAAGTGACAGCCTTTTTGACAAATATGGCAGCCATCTGATTTAACAGATTCTCACTTGTGCTTATCAGATTTCAGATGCGATTTAAGTGCTGCCCATGTTTGAAATGATAATTTGTTTTTTGATAATGACAACAAAAAGCTTTAGTGTCACTGATGGACGATTTCTGAAGCCAAAATTTGTAGATCTAGTAATCTAGACAGATCTAGAGATCTTATATTTTTTTCAAGCCACAATCTTGCACAGTGCATAAAACTTAAATCCATGTCTTAAACGATGTCTCGTATTTAGCCTTTACTTTAAGCATTTTAATACAAACTAGGTTATAGACTAAATCTAGTATTCAAGATTAGAACAGTCCAATGATCAAACAATCAAGTCTTAACTAGATTAGATCTACGAATCTTGTATTAGACTACATTCTAGATCTATCTTAGATTGAACACAGTGCCACACACAATAAGAAACGTAGATCTAGACTAGATATAGAAATACATTAGATCTAGAATTAGGACACAGATTCTAGATCTAGGTCACTAAACTAGAATTAACTAGATCTATTCATTAAATTCCCAGTACTTAATATAATATGATAATGTAGTCCAATTAAAATATAAAGGCACAAAATGAAACAGGAAAAATTAAGTCTAAAAATTTATAAGGTCTGAAGATGCGTAACAGATCCAATTTGGATGAAAATCAATGTGTTCATCAAAAAATCGATCCAATAACAATACTATATATAGATTATATTTATCTATTGTCAAGGAGCCCCTGGAGCAGTAAACACAAACTCAGAAAAGCTAATTTTGAATTTACTTCCACCCACAACGGTCAACCTGCTGCAATGGTGCCAATTTTTAAAATTCTTTATAATGCCGTTTTTTCCCCCCATTTGCGAAATTCAAGGCGATATTTTAAAATTCCAGGAGATTTCCATGACATTTTGAGCTTTTTAAATTCCAGGAGCTTTCCAGCACATCCTGGAATTTCAGGAGACCGTGGAAACCCTGTATAAAGATACAGAATGTCATTAAAAAAAATTATGCTGAAATAAATAAAATAGTAGCTGTTGATGTGGCCAGAGACATCCAGCTAACCAATGAACAGACATGTTAAAATTAGTAAAAAAATATGAATCATCAACATGATTATGGATATTTAAAACAAAATGTATAATTTAACCAAATAGATGAATTCCAGGAACTGTCAATGTTGGGGATGGAAATGGTGATAACCTTCTAGGTCTCAGTAACAGAAAGGATGAAACACAGAATTCAGTTTCCTCAAAAGCAGTCTGATTAGACATGTTATCTTTAATAAAGCCAACATCAGGGGCTTAGACAAGATAACATGAGAGGCCTATAAAGTGCACCAGGATTTAAACCTCCTTGACTACTGAGCCGATTCCTCCAAATGCTATAAGAATACCTATGACTATACTTACTTTATCAGGTGTGTCTTCCAAGATGTAAGGAATTTGAGGCTCCAAATTGTCTTCTTTATTGTATAACTGTTGCAAAGAAATTTCTCTTGGTTCCCATGCACTAAACATGATGCCAAGAAGCTGATTGGCTGCGAGCCTGACTTGCATGTGAGTGTATGACAAGTGTGAGAGAACATAACCTGTTCCAACAATAACAAGTGTAAATAAATAAACAAACATTTTTTGTAGAGAACTATTAACTGTGTGAAAAAATAAAGTCTTAATCTGCTATACAATGCCAAAGCAGATGATGAAAAATTGATGGGATAATTTGGGGACACTAAAAGAATAGTTTTCTTTAAGTGTATGCAATTAAATAAAGTTAAATGGCAATCTAATTTTGGTAATCTTAACATAAAAATTATGATTTATTCTCTGCTGTGGAAATGGGCTATGTTTCGTTTCTTTGGTTTAAAACTATAATTATAAATTGGGCCAGAAGTAGCCTTTTCCTTATATATCTTTTGCATTTTTCAGTTCTCTTTTTAAATTAAACTGGCATTATTATGCTATAATTTTAAGTGTGCCTGATAGAGAAATACTTTCTGCACAAAAATGTGGGTAGTTGGGATTAAACCCAATAGAGGTTATAGAAAGAAAAGACCTGAAACAAGCGTGTAAAACTACACATTTACAGTACTTTATTTGATGAGTCTTTTACCCAAGATCTGTGTTATTTTTTTAAGACTAGCTTACTTCAAGTACCCGGCATTTTCCGATACACAATTTCACACACAAAAATAATTGTACAAATAATTTCTTTTTGTGATTTTAAAACTTTTAATGATTTTTTAAAAGGTGTTTTTAAAAAGGTGTTACTGTAATCAATTAATAATAATAATGATAAAAATAATAATAATAATAGCTTTTATATAGCACAACTTTCATGCTTATAGCAATTGTGATTATTCGTTTATATGAATATCACTGTCTATTATGTGTCTGTTTTAATTGCTTAATGTTTCCTTGAGTTAAGGGGTCGTGTTTTTTTCTGATGTTTATACCTGATTTCTCTTGCCAGCCGTTGTGAGACATTAGTCCAAAATAATGCTAAAGTTATAAATTAAAAAAAAAATTGCATGTGAATATATGAATGAATTTGTATTAGATGAAGTCCATTAATTATAGTTGATTTGAAAAATTGATCTCACACGTCATGGGCCTTGTCATACTAGTCATAGATCTATAAAATCTAGCTATAATCTGTAATTTATATAAGCATAAATATTCAAGTTGAATTCGAATTGTATAGATCTACTTCTAGAATATATATTTAGGCTATAAATATAGTAGAAATAGATTCTAAGATAATCAGAATTTACTCTAGGCAGTCTAGATCTAGCGTCTTGATTTTAGACTAGATTTAAGTCTAGTATACTATATAATGACATGGGAGCAGATGAAGAAAGCTGCTCAGAACCGAGTTCGGTGGAGAGGTGTGGTTGCGCCCTATGCTCCCCTGAGAGTGCACAGGATTAAAGAAGAAGATACTGTATAAACCTATATATACGCTGCTTTCGTGGACCTCACCAAGGCTTTTGCCACCATCAATGATTTATGGAGGATTTTGGCCAGGCTCGGATGCCCAACTACGCTCCTATCCATTCTCAAGCAGTTTCATTTGGGACAAAAAGGCCAGATTAGACACAATAGTGACCTGTCGATCATTTCCCAATAGAAAATGGTGTGATGCAGGGCTCTGTACTTGCTCCTACTCTATTCGCTATCTTCTTAGGCGTAATGCTGGGTCAAATGAGGCAGCAATTGCACAAAGGCATCTACATCACGTTTCGATCGGACAGCAATCTTCGACGTCTACTATCCCATACAAAAACAAAAGAAATGGTCATAACAGAGCTTCTCTATGCCATGATTGCGCCCTGCTAGCCCACAATGAACATGATCTCCAGATCGCGGTCAACTAATTCGCATCTTTTGTGTTTATCTATAAACCTCGGGAAAACAAAAGTCATGTTCCAGAAGTGACACAAAAAACCTACTCAGCCCCAAAGATCACTGTAAATGGACGTCCCCTTAACGTGGTTGACCACTTCACATATCTAGGAAGCATAGTATCGAATGACACTTCGCTTTCAAGGAAGTTGGTAACCGTCTGGCAATGGCCAGTAGTGCTTTTGGACACCTCCAGGAGTGAGTTGGCTGAATAGATCGCTCCGCCTTAATACAAAAAAAGGTCCTACCATGAAGTGGTTCTTTCAACCTTTCTATATGGATTTGAGACATGGGTATTATACAGAAAACAACTAAGACTATTTGAATGCTTTCACCAAAGATGCTTGAACTACATCATAGACATATGGTGGCAAGACAGCACTACAAACAGCGATGTCGTTGCAAACGCCCTTATGGACAATATAGACTAGTATAGAGGGACTTCTTATGGTCTGACAGTTACACTGGGCAGGGCATGTATCCCGTATGAAGGACGAACATATGCCAAAAGCAGTCTTTTTTGGTGAGCTAAAAGGTGGTCGACGTAACAGAGGTGCCCCACAGAAACGCTTTAAAGACCAGCTTAGGAACTTGCCATAGCAGACATAGAAGAGAGTACCTGGTTGCATGTGGAATCAGAACGAGACAAAGAGCTGTAGGTCACTCACAAAGGCTGCGGGATGCACATTTGAGATGCAGACAGCAAAAAGAAAATCTTAATCGACCATAGGTGGACAATGGTTATGCTTGCCCTGATTGTGGGAAAATATGGAGGTCACAGCTGGGGCTGCGTATCCACGGGAAATATTGCATTCCTTATGAATCTTCAGGCTTGATGACAAGCCTTATTATTATTATATTGGTATATTAGGTCTTGGCGTTGAAAAGTAGATCTATAAGTAGAAGTATATTCAATAATGTACTAGACTAGTGACTAGGAGAAATATCAGACCCAGGAAACTACAGACCAGTATCACTTACCAGCATCACATGTAAAATCCTAGAACACATAATATGTGGCAACATCATAAACCACTTAGACAAACCTAATGTTCTTGCTCCATACCAACATGGCTTTAGGAAACATAGATCATGTGAAACACAACTAATAGGACTAATTGATGAATTTTCAAAAGGTTTATATGACAGTGAGCAAATAAATGCTATCTTACTAGATTTTTCCAAAGCTTTTGATAAAGTTCACCACCATAGTTTGCTTAAAAAATTAAAATATTTTGGCATTGATGGTCCATTGCATCAGTGGATTAAAGATTTTCTGATAGGGAGAGACTAAACTGTAATAATAAATGGTTCTAAATCAACACCAATAACTGTAAACTCAGGCATACCTCAAGGAACAGTCTTAGGTCCACTACTATTTTTAATTTACATAAACGATTTACCGAATGGCATTAGTTCAGGAACAAAAGTCAGATTATTCGCAGACGATTGCATAATATATAGAACAATAAAAACAACAGAAAATACAGAAATTTTATAAAGAGAATTAGATGAATTACAGAAATGGGAATCAAATTGGAGCATGTCTTTTCACCCAGAAAAATGTCAGTTATTAAGAGTAACAAAAAAGCTAAAACAAATTAATTCCACTTTTCTTATTCATGGTAAACCAGTAACACAGACTAAAAACGCAAAATACCTAGGTGTTATAATAAATGAAAAACTGTAATGGAATCCCCATATTGATGAAACTATAAAAAATCAAACAAAGCATTAGGGTTTATTAAAAGAAATTTCTATAAATCAAATAAAAACTAAAATGTTATTTAACCTTGGTTAGGCCAATAATAGAATATGCATCCTTTGTTTGGGACCCCTCAACTCAAGAAAACATTAAGAAACTGGAATAGACACAAAATAGAGCAGTGAGATTCATAACAAATGAATATTCACATTTGACTAGCCTAAAGTTAGAAAGCCTTCAGGAAAGAAGACGCAAAAGTAAAGTAGCAATTATACATAAAACACTGAACCATAATCTTCAAATACAAAAACAAAATACTCAGAAAGACACAAAGGCACATTCCTCATCCCATATGCTAGGACAAATTTGTACAAATACTCCTTCTTCCCTAGTGGTATTAGAGCATGGAATGGGTTGCCTGAGCTAGCCAGGAAAACCAGTGACTTGGCAGAATTTAAGTCATTGGTTTATATGCATGACAATGCATGACACTTTTTTGAAGTAACATCTGTATTATATAAGATAAGATAAGATAGTGACAATCTAGTCTCAAGATAGAATCTAGATTTCTAAACTAGATTCGATCTGAAATGTAGATCTAAATATAGAGTCTACTTAATGATAATGTCATTGATTATGATTGATTCCGAAGATTAATGATGAGAGCAGTGTTTACTATTTATTTGAATGTTTCACGAATCACATGTGCCCATGTGGTGATATGACTACGCCTATGGTATAAGCAGAACCGTGAATGGCGTGAACTATATAGGCAAACCTACTGCGACTTGACGGCTTTTGTAAGTTTGTCTGCTGTGCTGTACGAGATGCCAAAAAATATGTAGATTCTAAAATTCTAGAACTATAGATCTATTCCACTTAATTTATTAACATAAATCTATTAGTCTCATGTATAATATGTAGCTCTAGATCTACTATATAACAAACGCATTCATACAGATTTTAATATATAGATTTAATTTTACTAATAAAGAGACGTAATTTAGATCTATATGGTGTTAGCGAATAGCGTTACACAAAAAAACTAGCCTGGGTTTTTCTAAAATCTGATACTTGGTCTGTAAAAGTAAAACAGCAAATGCCTAAATAAATAGAAAATAGAGAGCAAATACCTATATTTATTGGAGTATATATAGGTCTGTGGTTTTATATTATATAGCATTCTTCTATAGAGAAATGACTTTTGTAATTTCTTTTACTGAAAATTAGGGCTATTCGCATCTGACACATAAATAATTTTTGTGTGTAGCTACAAAGCCCATTGATAGTGTCCATTTTTTTTTATTTGACAGAGAAAGAAAAATTAAAGTAGGAATTTAAAACTTTATTTTGAAATATTGAGGGCCCCAGGAATTCATTCTAGCATGACAAAGATATCAGAATGGTTCTTATGTATGCTTTTTTATGTTCTAGAGATGTAAATTATTATTAAACAGAGATGGAAACAGGCTTTGCGAAAATTTCAGGAATTTTTTACAAATGGGTTTGTGAATCAATGTGTCATGAGGACCCAAATAAAGTAGTTCCTAAATATTTTTTTAAATATGTAAAAATTAATTATATTATTTTCTTTAATTAAAAAAATGCTACAAACAAAATGCATGCAAGGCACTATTATTTGTATGTTTAACAGGAGAACTTAAACAATTTTTTACTTTGCATTTGGCATCTAAATTTATATCAGGCCCAGGCAGTCTGAACATTCAGTGATAGATGAAAGCTTTAACTGGAATTGTGATAACTGAATGAACAACAAGAAAAAGAGAAACGTGTCCCCAGAACTATGTGTCTTTCCTGTGACAATTCGAACCATAAAAGAACAAAATGCTTCTTTTGAAAAACCACATGTTTAAAATGTGGCAAACAAGGTCATATAGAAAAATTCAAAAAGCATGCAAAAGAGAAGGGAAGTTACACAATATTCAAGAAGATATAGATGAAGAAATATTCAGTTTGTCAACAAACACAAATAAAATGTGCATTAAAATTAATATTAACAGCATCAACAAAAAAATGGAGATAGAGATACTGGCAATCACTATTGACCATAAAAGATTTCAGATCCATCTATAAAACATACAACATGCAGCCATCCAAAGTCTAGACCAGTACTAGATCATTCTATTAGATCAGATCAAGATTATTAATATTCAAGAATTGTAGTAAATCTAGATCTGGATGCTGATATCTTTTCTAGACTAATTCAAAGCACTAGATATAAATCTAATAAATGTATATTTTGCATGTCTATACCATGTAATATGAACTTACCCCAAATCAGGTTAATTTCTTTTGTATATTTGGCATTTCTAATAATACCAAGTTCTCTAAATATTTTCATTGTTGTGTTCAGTACAGCCAGTAGACAGATATCTTTTTTTGCTGTTTCCTGACTCTTGTCATCTTCATTTTCCTAGAATATAATACACATTTTAATCTTTTAAAATTCCTGTTAATTGCTAATTAAAATGCACAACTATGAATTAAATTGCCTCTGTAAAACTACAGCCTACAATGTATAGTGTTTTGCAAAAGAAAAGGTTAAATTATGTTCAATGATTGAAAGAAATGACAAATTTAGCAACACACATACTAAAATTCAGAGTGTGTTATCCTAGGTTTTGCTTAAACGTCAATAATTATTTGTTTATAATGAGAAAATGTTATATTTGGAGTAGCATTAAAGGGGAATGTTTGTCCTTTTTATATAACACAAATGAATATTTATAAAACCGAAATTAAATTCAATTTAGAATTAAGAAAATTAAAAATGAAAACTTAGAGACTGTGGATAAGCCTCTTTGGCTCTAAATCTACATAATATTTTAAGATTCAAATTGAAATAAAAGTATTTTTATGATGTTTATATTTTCACTAAATGTTAAATATATGACACTTTTAAAACACATAAAATGGAAATAAATTATCACTACTATCAGAAAAAATGAAAACAAACTGACTGACTGAGAACAAGTCAACTAGCCCTAGAAAATATATTATCATCCAAATTAATTAAGATTATTTTTTAATGATATTTATTCATATTTGCACAAAACTTTTACATAATTTATTTAAAACACATAAAACGATTGTTTTGAGCTCTTATCCTATGTCACTACCATCCAGATCATCAATTTAAAGAAAATAGGACATCTTCTTTGGTAAAAACAACATTGAAAAAGGAACAAATCAGTCATGTAATTAAATTTGTAATAGACCTAGACTAACAATAATAAATCTGTGCAATAAGAAATATTTATAGTAATTGTTTCTGTTTAGCGCAATTACATGCTTTTAGCTTTATCAATAGGCTATGATTCTATCACTTGTCTGGACCAGTTGGAAAGGAGTGAAGGAAAAAGAAAAGGTGTCTGGGTGGTCTAATTTTAAATTTATTTATATAAAAAAAAAAGTGAATGACCTGAATTTGAACTCGTGGGCTAAAAACTTCTTTGGCTTCTTAAGCCAACATGGTATCCACTCTGCTAGTGAAGAGTGAATAAACATGGAAGATTGTTTCTATTTCATTTTTATGTTCATTAATCCTCAGACGACCTATAAAAGGGGCTAATTCAGTTTATATCACCACTTTAGTCAAGTAAAATTTCATTCCCTTGTTTGAGATACCAAATTAAATAATTAATTACCAATAGTTAATTAACTAATTGGTTAATTTTTTTTTATTGATTCTTATGTTGTCAGGTAAAAGAAATAATTGTGCAAAATTTCAGCTTGATCCAATATTAGGTGTGGGAGAAATAATGTGTACAAACTTTTTATCAGACAGACAGATAGACAAACAGTGTGAGTTGGTATAAGATTTGAAATAAACAAAATTATAAAAGCATCAACTATAATATCATCAATTTGACTTAAATCTATTGGTTAAAATCAACGATGGTATTGTAGATTAAGAGAGAAAGAGTTATTTGGAAAAATGATAAAAATCATTTAATAAATTGTCAAGTAATTTTTTTGTAAAATGGGAATGATAAGTTCTTTCAAAAACTTTAATTTACTAGCAAATACTTAGCCTACTGTAGTTATTGGATATTATTTTGAAAAAATCCTTACAAAAATACCAAAAACAATAAGAATGGTTCTGCAAAAGTTTGTTATCAATGGCTAACAGCGTATAACAAGTTGCATAAATTTATTTTTTTTCTGCACAGAAAGTTTGGCAGATAGAAACTAAGTCTGCAAAGTTCCAGACTAAGCTGCAAGGATATAAAGGTGCATTTTGTCACAAGATTAGGGTCAGGTAAGATCAGAAGACATGAATGCAAATCTTGCTGCTTACATACCAAACAGTTTGCTTAAAAAGTAGCATTAAACTATGTTTAAAGCGTAATAGTTAAACACTGACATAATCCAGTGCAGATATCTATAGATATAGTTGTATAACCACTACTCATTCATAAACTCCAGCAGCTACTTTCCTAAATAGAAAGGATTACTGGATAGGTAGCTCTTGTTATCCCAAAATGTAAAAATGCTACGTCAGCTTTGAAAGTAAGCTCTAAATTTTTGGCACCCTGCTCACACAAAAAAAATCTAAACGATGGCTTTTTTCAAACAATCTTCTTTACTAAAATTGATACAAGTTTAGATATTATGTCTTAAAATTTAAATTTGCAATAAGCTGTTATGTAGCTCCAAACTTGAAAAAAAAAAAATTTCATTATTTTGTATCACTCATGTCACACTTTGAGTACTTATATTATTATTTTTCCAAAATAGATACAAAAAAAAAAAGGGACAAGTAGCTGAAATTGGAAATCTAATTATTAAAAAAAAGACCTGATATTCAAATAAACTGTTAGATCAAACATCTATTAATTAAATTCCAGAGAATAAAAACAAACTTTGTATTGACTAGGGTCCATATGAAGCTGAAGTAATGGCACTACTTCATCCAAGTGAAATTCAAATTTGCCTCCTTCAACTTCAACAAACATTCCACACACTTGGTAACCCATAGATCTGACACACAACTGTGGATAAACAATGTTGTATTAGTGACTTGGTAGTCCAAAAATGTGACACAATACAAGTGATTTCAAATGAATATATTATTCTACAACATATATTTAAAATGATAAAATAATTGAATTTATAACTAAATATTAATGTAAAATTACTTTGAACTACACTATACCCAACATTACCTGATAAGTGGGTCCAAAAGGAATGTAATACATTATTTTTGGTATAGTAAAACAAGGCTTAATTATATTGACCTTACAGAGATGTTGTGATGAATATTAGAGCCAGACATTGTCATAGTAACACCCTAACATATATTGGTCCAACAGAAATAGTGTAGTAAAACATAACTAGCCAGAAATACTTCAAGGTTATGGGACTTTAAAGGAATAGTATGGTACAAGTTAGAACTAGCTACAGTAATGTTATATTCTTAAAAATAAAAAAAAGGAGCTTGCTCTCATTGTTATCTATATAATTCTCTTCGTCGCTCAAGGGATTGGACGAGAAGGAGTAAAGGAAAGATCACTCTCTTTTTTCTGCAGATAGTCACCCCACGAAAAAACAAGAAAGGGGGGAGGGGGGGGGGGAGAACAAGTTTTCTCAAAATAGCAGGGCCAGACGTGGTGACCAAGAAAGATCACTCTTTTTTTTATTTCTACCTCACATAAAAAAAATGCTTTTTTATTTATCGCGCATAGGATTGGTGTTTTCCATCCCCCTTCTGCCTGCAGGAGGTTTGGACTAGGAAGTAAACTATCGTCAACTCTGAAGGAACATTCGAAACAAGTAAAACATTTTACAAACACTAAATAGCAGCGCCGGACTTAACCATTGTGATCAAGAAGTCATGGAACAAGTAATCTACTATGTATATTTACAGGTCACTAAAAAGCAGGGCCGGACTTAACAATTGTGGGGCCCTATATGAAACGGATTTCGCTGGGCCAAGTTTGGGTATGGAAGCGGATAATAAGTGAAATTTAAGAGTTTGTATTAGAAAATAAATTCGTCTATGTATTTTATTCATTCTTTACTACGTACAGAATTACTTTACGAGCCTTGCGTGTAGCAAAGTCATACAGTATATCATAATAATTCGGTTTCCTACATAGATCACGCTCAATAACAAGAATTACCAAATGTTTCAATCAATCTTTGAGAATTGTTGACCTCAAGTAATTCTTCATTAGTTTGAGGTGCGAGAAGCTTCTTTCACCAGATTACACAATTACGGCTAATGCATAATGCCATTTTTATTTATCGCGGGTAGCATTGGCGTTTTCCATATTGAATGACACCCCAAAATGACAATTTTTGTATATATATTTCCGTATATTTTAAGGATTTTTTTAGTATATTTTGCAATTTCTGGAGATTTCCAACAGCTCCTGGTAAATTGACAGGAGGGCACGGGAAATCTGTTTTAAGTTATAAAATGGTTTAATTTAATAATTTATACACCTTGAATTAGCGCGGGTTCTATGAAAGTGCAGGTTCTATGAAAGTGCGGGGCCCACTGCGGTCACATAGGTTGCAGTGGCCTAAGGCCGCCCCCTAAAAAAATAGTGGCGTATGCTACGCCGCCGGTCGACTAGTTTAATATATTTTCCATTGAGTAGCAACCAAGCTAGGATTTTGCTAACAATCAATGGAATGGATATTTTGCAGTGTTTCTCTGAATGTTTTTTTACATATGGGGTATTTTCTTTTTCTTTTGATAGAGTTTATTTAGTTTGGCACTCAGCTAAAGTAGCTATCACTTGACTAACTGGGAAAAACTAGCTCATAATTATCAATATGGCATGGAGTCATTGGTGCTGATGTCTTATGCTACAAGGCAAAGAGGATAACCAACAACAAATTTAAAAAAAAAGTGAAGAAAATAAAGGCATAAGTAGGTCCAACCTATCAATGACATTAATGCGGTCTTAATGAATTCTATTCCAAACTATATAATCCTTTTTTTTTTAATCATTATGGATTTCTTTAAAAAAAAATTAAAAGTACAATATCTCCACTGTTTCATCCCATAATATTTGTTAAATAGGATGGAAAATAAAAACAAGTTTAAAGTCTGCTTACATTTTTGGTTTTGATCCATTTGATAACTTCAATGAACATTGCCTTTCTACATTTCAATTCCACCTGATAAAAAATAAAATAATAATAAAAAAACAAATAATAATAATAATAAAAAAAACATAAACAACTGTAGTGCAAGTGTGCCAAAAACAAAAATTTGACTTTTTGGTTTGTAACAGTGTTACTTATGATATTTTATTTTTCTACTTTTTCAACTCACCTTCCCAATTAAATATTTGAGGACCACCATGGCAAGTTTTCTGCATTTCAAAGAGCTGTCATTGTAAGAAGTAATGGAAAGTGCAGAAAAGAACTTAGGCCAGTGGTTGTGTAAGGTTTTCTGAAAAGTATTTATGAAGTGATTAATATGCATAAATTAGTTTCATGAAGAAAAGGTTTCTAATATAAATTCAATAAACCCATGAGATAATAGCAACAGAGATTTTAATTCTGGTAAGAAAGATGCAGTGGAGTATTTACAATACTGAGAATATTAGGTCTGTCAAGGTACCAAAATATGTATGTAGCTTTGTTAGGCCAAAGTTTATAAACAATTGCATGGGTCACTAGGAAGAAAAAATTTAAAGAAAGTTCAAAGGAAGGGTCAAGAATAAAGTTAAAAGTAAAGTTCCCCTTTCAGACCTTTAGATCTATGGGGCAGATGATGTAAAGGTTATCCGTTGTACAGATTCATTCTGGTCTATGTCAATGAATAATTTAGCAAAGTTTCAGCTTGATCCGAGAATGGGTGTTAGAGAAATTGCATGTTTAAACTTTTTACTTGACAGACAGACATACAGACAGAATGAGTTGATGAAAGTTTTGTAAAAAGAAAAAAGTATTCTGTGTAAAGAGAAACATACTATGGGGAAAGCTGAAAACATGGACATGATCATCTCTAGTGCTGACTCTCTTCCTTCTTCCAGATCATAGTTTAAGTGGTCAAGGAAAAAGTAAATGTGCTTGGTCATCATTTTCCCATGTGGGTAATTCATTAAATAATGCAGAATAACCTGTAATAAAGAATAAAACATATATAATAAAGCAGAAATGCACACAGTTTAAATAAAAACAAAACAAATGGATGATGCATTAATAAGGGGTGCACTGGATAGTACTTTTTGATATTCAGCCGGAGCCGGATACCTAAGTGTCTTGTAAATAGCTTGTGTTGCTGAACATTTTAGGAAACTGTTAAATAACATACCTATATTGGTTGGTATTAAATTTTTTCCTTTAATATACCTTATTGTTTTAAACTGTGTTACTGATTGATTTATTCAAGCTTAACAGTATTTATAAACCAATAGGCCTATCACAAATTAATCTGTGTAACTGTAGAAACTCAATTCTATTGCTATGATTCTCCTCTTGAGATCTGAAGGGTCAGCATCCAAGATTTGAAAGCATATAAAAATGTGGATGTGACCAGGGAGCACATCAGTCTGATTTTAGTGTCATGGTAACATTTACTAATTGACTAATATTCCCTTTACATTTAAAAAAAAGGCTTTAATAACTCCTCTTCTTTCCCCAGACAAACAAAAATAAATATTGCCATTGTGATAGAATTGCTGATATCATAAGGCAACACTTTAATTCATTTACCTGTCTAGCCTGTAGTCTGACATTGGCAGCACTGGCTGTGATGGACATTTCAAATACTTTTCTCATGACTTCATGAAGTTGAGGAATGTCCAACTTCCTGGATAAAATGGCCTACGGATAAAACAACAAACATATTCAAACTGTGAAGAAAATATGAACTATTAGCAAGCCCTGAGGAAGACTTGAACCACTGACCCCTCAATAACCTTGGTTAATGCTGCTATTATTATTTGTTACATGTCATGTTTATTCATATTTTTTTCAGCACTAAAAGCTGCAAGTCCATTTATGTATTTATATGATAATATAATATACTTTGATTCAATTGTTTACAACATAAATATTAAATTTTTATAATTTTGAACATAATCTTCAGAATTTATTTAATTTTAACCATGAGTGTAGTCAGGATTTTTAATTTACATAACGTATTTTCATTAAAACATATGTAGTTTTTTTTTCCCAGAAATATCTTGTAGATAATTTTTAAGTCTTTTGTACACTAGAATAGGTTCTTTCTGGAGTTAGTGGAATGGTAGTAGATTCCTCTCCCTTGCCAGCTAGTGGATGGATGTGGAAAAGCACTGTAACACCCCTCAGCAAGGTCAAGGGAAAAGCAAGGCACCAAGTGTTCTTATGTATTTTGTAATTCAGAAATGCATTTTTAGAGGTGTCTACAGAGAAATATTGTAATAAACCATGAGAAGGCATTTCTGCAGCACACAATGCAGCACTATTGGCCCATCTCACCCCTTCTTAGTTTTACTTTATTTGAATTGAGCTTAATATGCTTTAACATATCCCTAACTGGCAGGAGGGGTGGGGGTAAGGGAAAGTAAACAAATTTTGTTATCACTGGCTTCAGCCTAAAAAGGAGATTTCACATTGCTAAAGTATAACATTTTTTAACATTTAAAATTATTATCATCAATATTATTAAGTTAATTAATATTGAAGCATGAGAAGGGTAAAGGCTTCCATAACAATTCCTGACCAGGGCCTACACTCACTAAAACCTGATATTTCTGTGAACAAATAACTAAAAAGTAAATACAATAAAGTTAAAAATGTAGTATGGTGACTCTAGTTTGCTTTAGTTTATATCAGGCTGTTGCTTGAATACTTAATGGCTGTACCCATTATGTTAACATTATTTAACTAGTATTGGCATGTTTATTACATACTTTGGAAAAATTTGTAAAAGAACATTTGGTAATAATAATAATTTCCTCAAATGCACATAATTACTAATCATCAATGCCTAATTTATATCTCTACCTTTGGAGTGATTGTGAAAAAATACTTAGAATCTTCTAATCAAACAAACAGGTGATAAATCTAACAGCTCAGACATGTTCTCAAAATGAGGATATGATCATTGACCAAGACTTGTGTCTTTATATGAAAAGAATCCTTGTAATCATAACAAATGTCCATAAGGATCAATAAAGCAATCTTAGTATTAGATTGGTAAGAGACTAAAAGCTATAAAAAAGAGAAGGAGTGTATATGAAATAAGGTGAAGATAAATGGGGAAAGAAATGTAGATGGGTTTCTAGAGACAGGACAGAATGAAAGTGTTGAGTGTTGATGCCAATGACATGAGAATAAAGCTTTTAATTCATTAGCTAAATGCCTTTAATAAATAATTTGTTCCTCAACCCTCAGGTTTAGTGCATTCATAGAAAATTAAAAAAAAAAAAAAAAAAAAACTAGCTATAAACTCTCCTAATAAGAATATATAGAGAGTATATGGATATTTACCATTTCAAGACAATAATATGTATTAAAAAATATAAAATGAAACACCAATGTGGTTTTAGTTTTCACTTACTTTGATTAAATTAAATGCTGTGCTTTGCCTAGAATAATTATACAAGTCTTCTTCACAATAGGTAAGTAGCACCTGAAGTTGGTCTTTAGTCACCTGATAGTAGTCTACATCTCGTACCAAACATGTCACAGCCTGTCATATGAAACATAGCAATCATGCATTATTAACATTTAAAAAATTTAAATATTACAAATTTATATTTAAAAATGTCCAATCTTTTAATTTCAGAATTTATAAATCATGGTAAACAATCATTTATGGTGCCCCCAACAGTCCAACAGACAAAGGGACAGTGAAAGAATTTTATTAGAAAATGTATTCCTCTTAATAATGTCATGCATGATTTTTAATGCAGATTGACTATATGAGGTAATTAATATTTGAAATGATATTTGAAATGTGGGGAAAAACAATTATGAAGTATTCATGCAAGATTTTATATTTGGGTTGAGTTTGAAATATGTAACAATATATTAAGGTGTCCAAAAAAGATGTATACACACTTTAAAGTATAGCTATCCAATTTAAATAAAAACAGTACCCTTAGACAGGTTTTTTCAAGGCCTTTAACATTTTTCCTGTTGGTTAAAAAATAAGAGTAATACTCTTAATGGCAAACATCACTTCACCAAATAATCATACTAGTGGTTGTGATTGTTTTATATCTTATTTGTTTATTCATAAAATGGGGTGTATGTCGACTAATAAAATTTTTTTTTTAAACGCGTATTTTATAGAAAATGGACAAGCTTTACAATAGTAGGCTACCAATAACTAATTAAAATTGTTTTTATATAGTTAAATTTAAAAAATCCAAAACAAGTTTGAATTGCTTTACGATAAAGACATATACTTATTTAGTTAATGTCACCAGTGTGAAAAGCTTATCAATTTATCTTTTAGTTTAAATTTTATTTAAAAAACAAGCATTGACATGCTTCCCATTTTAAAATTGAACAAGACACATAAAATAGTGATTTCACCTGTGTGCCTAGTCTGCTAGCGAAAAAGTTCCTTAGCAACACACGACTTGTTATAGAAAAATGCTTTTTATTAAATTAAAATCTCTACATTAATGAAATGCTAATGTGTAACAAATTTGTAAGTATTTTTTGTTGTTAAGGAGTCACGTCTTCAAATGTGAACCCAATTTAAAAAAAAAACAATCTATTAATTAAAAGTTATTGAAACAAATTAGAGAGGAAGATTTACAGTTCATTGAAAACTTATTTTTCAACATGTTTAATAAATAATTGTAAGTGTAATAAATGTATGGACAGTTTGTCACATTTCAGCTATATCTAGACTCAGATCAGAAATTTAAATATCTAGAAAGATATACATGTGTAGGCTTTATAGTCTCTAGTTGCAATAAAAGATCATATTTTCTTTTATCAATAATGAAGTAACTCAATAGTTATTATGGTGTTGACACAGATGGGGGTAGTGGTATGTGTAGTCAGGTGACGCAAATTGCCACAGGCCAGCGCTAGACGAATGGTCAACTGTGACGAGCCAAGACGGTCAACTGCAACAACTAGCGAAGTTTGAGGAAACATCTAGAGTGAATACTACTTAGGCCAGGCACATAGGATGTGGTCATGTGATTAACGAGAAGGGTCGAGCGACATTCCTTTGGTTTCTGGTAGGCCAGCGGGGGACCCTTTATAAAGAGTGAAGGTATCACAGTCAGCTGTGTGGTTCTGTACGGTGCATAAAGACGGTTCAGTGTGGACTACTGTCAAGTACAGTCTAGACACCTTACTAGTACAAGACATGCATCTTGATCTTGATCTGCCATTGAGTGCAACACAAGGAGTCCAGTGTATGAAGTCATTCCTTAAGAGTTGAACCCAGTGCAAGTCCGGAATGAGGCGGAGAGGCCAGTGCAAGAGCTGATATGATGGTACGATTGTTCATGTAGAAATATTTGCACAATCTGTATTACATGTTGCCAATTGTACAGTATTGTAAGTAAGTGTTACATTATTTTGGAGCCCAGAGTTGTCAAGTTCTTTTAGTTGGTGGTGTCGTGTGGTGCAGTTTGCAGAGAGCCTGAATAGTGAGAAACATTACAATATTTAGACTACTGATCTTGCCCAGAGTCATATACCCGTCTAAATTAGGATGGGGTTTAAAAGTGCAATCTAAGTAAAACATTCCCTAAGCAAAGGCCCCATATTTTTGTAAAAATGTTTGAAATATAGAAATAGCCTACTATCCATGAATATGAAGTTAAAAACAACATTCTAATCCATTTTTAATTTAATAAGAATTAAAATGTATTATTATTTAATCTTTGGTGTGTTTTGTGGACATGTAGTTAATTGGAGACTAATAGAGAGGTTTTGACTGATGTTGCGAATTTTGAACTGAGTAAAGAGTTTCATGTAAACTTGATATTTTGAAAGACATTAAACAATTTTTACTAATTATTAAAACCTTACATGTTAGTATTTTCAAGTAATAAATACAACAATGATAATCTTGCGACCTAATTATTATATTATCTTTCAAAACAAAAGTTACAGCTGCATAAATTATTTTAAAAACATTTTTTACATCTAAAATTGTGGAAAGAAAAAGTTGACTAAGCTGGATATGTTGAAAAGTAAAATCAAAATGAAATCTTTAATTGTGAAGAACGTATACAAAGTAGGTAACTATAAAAGACTCTCAAATTTTGATCAACATGTCATTGAGATACTTCCTCTGATACAAGATTATAAATACAATTGCTTTTCTATATTTGTTAGGCCAACTTTATGGCTGAGATTGTAATAACAGAACATACACTTTTAGTATATTAATATTTTTATACTAAATTTCTTTAGATATACTTTGAAGGAGCTACTTTTGGTTACTAATCTATGAATTTTAGAAAAACAAATTTCAAACTTTATGCTATATTTCAAGTTCATGCTACACTATCAGTGTAAATTTTCTACTTTCCATGTTTGATGACAAATATATGTGAGAGATGTTTCTATGATATAATTCAGTAGCCTGAGGAATTACAGCTTATATTTTATACTTTTATGCAGACTTCTTTAGTTAGACAGTGAATGTGTCATAAATAATTGTTTAAGAGAGTTTATTAAATCAGCTAGTAGAGCTCTAAGATTCAAAAGAAATAATTAAATAGCATTGAGATAAATGGCTTTGTAGGTAATTAGGCAGTAGGCCCGCACTAATTCTAGGTGTAAATTATTAGATTAAACCATTATAACTTATAACAGAGTCCCCGAAGCCTCCTGTTTTTCCAGGAGCTCCTGGAAATCTGAAATTATTAAAATCTCCTGAAAACCCATAAAAGTCTCCTAAAAAATAGACAAAATTGTCATCTTTAAGGCATATTCTACCAAATACTGCCAAAACTCTGGTAGAAATTTTAGCTTATCTGTCCACTAATGAAAGATACACTGCTTTCCTTATATGTACAAAAAATATTGAAATTTTTTTTTATTAATAATAAATTATTATTGTAGATCTATATATACCCCACATTTGACCCCACATTTGACATATTACATGCATGTAGCTTTTATAGTTTTTTTTTTGTAACAAACATTTGGGAATGTACATTTTTAAAAAATACTGTACGCTAAAAATGATAAAATACATCATTCAGCACAAGTAAATAGAACATTACTTGACAACTTTGAAAAAGAATTGTGTGTGTTCTCTGTGTGTACATTTATGGGTTGTTTATTTTTAGTAAGTTTAATTTCTCTGAGTTTCTCTTTAAATGTAAAAGGCCCAAAAACAAATGTAGGAAAAAAAAAAGTTTTAAAAATTGTATAACTTTCTTAATATTTGAGCTATACGCATAAATTTGGTATTCTCTGTCTTAGAATCGTGAGTTCTATTCTAATGAATAAAACAATATGTTACCTGACCATGTTGAAAAATCGCTTTTATGGTCCCTACTTTAAGTAATTGAAAGTGAGGTTTTTATTAGTATCTATTTATTTTTTACTATGTAAAATAAATTTATAAATATTAATAAACACTTGGTTTTAAAGAAAGTATGCATATATTTTTGGGGGAAATATTGTAAACCAGTGTTGGTCTATCGTCCTCTTCCACTAAGGCTCTAGTTATTGCAGATTCCTGTTAAGATATAATTTGCATTTTTAATTTAAAAATAAATCATACTGATGCTAAAATAGGATTTTTAATAATACATTTTTTTAAATGATTCATACAAGACAAATAGACTTATACCATAAGTTGGGAAGATGTGAATTACACTACAGCTATATTTTCTTTCTTTAAAATAAATGTGCAAGTCAAGTCAATGAAACCTAGAACTTACCTTAAAGCACACACTTATCAGTTCTTGATTGCCTCCCTTAGCAGTAGCAGCACCAGCATAACTCTGAAGTACTGCAAACATCCCCTGTGCCACCTGTTGTATGTTGGATCTCAATGATGGGAGTGGAAAATTCAAGAGCCAAGAAAAACACCTCATGGCACTGGCTGTGGTCTATAGAGGAGTTAAGGAAGAGATCAAATGGAAATATGGTTTAATTAGAATGTGTTTTTATTCTGAGTTATTACAATAGTTATACAATCTTCCTTAATTTTCTGATCCAAGGAAAATGCTTTAATAATAGTAATATAATGTCTTTTGAGTTCACAAATTAAGGAAGAATGAAGTATTTTACAACCTACATGTTTTTTCAACTAGCTAAATTTGTCCACTTAGAATCTATTTAGTTTTCTTTTTTCCTGTGTGGGTCTCAAATGTGTGTCCAATGACCTATGTAAGCTTTCTCGAGCTGTCTCTTACATGCTGACAGAGAAGGGAAAAAACCTACAGATGGGTTCTCAGAGACAAGCTGGACGACAACTAGTGTGAAGTGACATCTTTTTCATCTCATCAATACATTGACAATTTTTTAAAACGAACCTCACAACAGCCATTGAAATAAATACATCTCTATCAAAAAATTGTGTATTGGAAAATCCAGCTGCTGACATGAATCTTGGAAATATGGCTAGCATAAGTTAACTACTATTGCAGGAGTAAGTGACAAAGACAAGCAATGTCTGAACTTAAAAACAAACAGTGGTGTAAAGATCTCAAGCTGTTATACAAAATATGGGACCACCCATTCTAAATAATAAGATAAAAAAACAACAACAACTAGTTAAACAACACATTAGATCTATTCCTAACTAACATACCTGAAGTAGTGTTATGGAATATCCTGACCATGACATTGTTAAAATACAGTCAAATAATAGAGCAGTAATCAATATAAAACCCAAAAGAAAAATCTTACTCTGAAACAAATGCAACCTAACACAATAACACTAAGCTGCATTTTTAACTTTCAATAAACATTCTTATAAGAAAAAGACATTGACCAACCAGTTGAAGACCTCTGGAATTTCATCAAAAGCCATCTTAAAAACATTATTGAAAATAATACCAACTACAACAAAATAAATAAATGCTGCTTTAATGATAAATTTAAACAACTTTTCAAACAGAAGAAAACCTATATAGAAAAGTTAAAGAAAGTAATTCAGAAAGAGTTTATAAAAAGTATATTAAAATTAAACACCTAACCCAAAACGTATGCAGACAGCTACAGAGTGGATACATAAACAATGTGATACCTAAGGATAACAATAAAAACCTATGGTCATACATTAAATGAAAACAATAGGAGAAGCAACATTAAAAGGAGAAGATAACTTACCACATAATGATAATTAATTATTTAAATTAAATATTTAATTAAATAGCCCTATCAACATAATTGTGGTATACAGCTAAAATCTAATGAAGTTCTAGAAATGTAATTTGTTAGTTTGCTAGGGAAAAGCATTCTGCTTAAAAATGCCAAATAGAACATTAGCAATGAGGTGGAATAAACATTTCCCCAGCCAACCTAAAAAAAATTTTTTTCAAGAATTTTTGTCATTAATTATAATAAGACATTCAAAAACAACTTCATAAACAGATGTAATTGATATTGTTTATAGAGTGAACAGCACAATAGCATAAAGATACATTAAAGATTTCCCTAAAAGGATGAGGATGAAACACTCATATATCTAGAAAAATGATCTTAAGACTTTCAAAATCTGTATTTTATTATTATAATCTTTGAGTGCTGAGGTTTCTGCTTGAAACAAAGAGAAAATAACCAACTGCAAGACCAAACCCCCCCCCCCAAAAAAAGTTTCAAATTATCCAATCTAACAATGACCGAACTGAAAATGACTGATCGAGATGAATATCTGAAATGTGGAGAAATAAAAAGAAAGGTGCAAAGGTTAATATTGACAGAAAACACAACTTCATAATATTCAGAGATGCCTACATGCCAAAATGGAAATGTGTATTCCCAGACCTGGATATATGCATTTTGAGGGGCAAATGTGTATTTTCCTATATCTATTATATAAAGTAGAAAGTAGGGCGTATGTATGTATATATGTATGTATGTATGTATATATATATGTATGTATGTATGTATGTATGTATGTGTGTGTGTGTATATATGTGTGTGTGTGTGTGTGTGTGTGTGTGTGTGTGTGTGTGTGTGTGTGTGTGTGTGTGTGTGTGTGTGTGTGTGTGTGTGTGTGTGTGTGTGTGTGTGTGTGTGTGTGTGTGTGTGTGTGTGTGTGTGTGTGTGTGTGTGTGTGTGTGTGTGTGTGTGTGTGTGTGTGTGTGTGTGTGTGTGTGTGTGTGTGTGTGTGTGTGTGTGTGTGTGTGTGTGTGTGTGTGTGTGTGTGTGTGTGTGTGTGTGTGTGTGTGTGTGTGTGTGTGTGTGTGTGTGTGTGTGTGTGTGTGTGTGTGTGTGTGTGTGTGTGTGTGTGTGTGTGTGTGTGTGTGTGTGTGTGTGTGTGTGTGTGTGTGTGTGTGTGTGTGTGTGTGTGTGTGTGTGTGTGTGTGTGTGTGTGTGTGTGTGTGTGTGTGTGTGTGTGTGTGTGTGTGTGTGTGTGTGTGTGTGTGTGTGTGTGTGTGTGTGTGTGTGTGTGTGTGTGTGTGAGAGATATATGAATAGAAATCAAAACCGTTTGACCAATCTTGATGAAACTTGGCAGAAATGTTTCTTAGGTGCTTAACTTAGACCGTAGTGTATGTATTGTAGCCCTAAAACTAACTTAAGACCCTCAAAAAAAAACAAAAAAACTGACCAACTCTATGAAAGTATAGTATCTTATAAATCTAGACCATGCTGTGTCTAAATGATGAAAGATGGAGAGGTCATGCATGCACAGAGATGCTAGATCTAAATTAGATTGATTTGTTGATTTGAGGCACATCGGCACAATTTAGGCCATGTCGTGCCTGCAGTCCCTTAAGGACTACTCTCTCTCTAAACAACAAGGGCCAGATTCTATACAGTCATATAATTAAAATTAAGGTCTATTCACAGTTAAAATAGTAAAGGTAGTAAAAATTTAAATATTTGGTAAAAATCTAATGTAAATAGTGCATGTTCACAAATTCAGAAATCAGATCTTCGTAGATAGCCCCATTTCCCGAATAAAGCCCAGTACCTTCCCAGGGTCGACATTATTAAATAGTGTTTTTAGATTAGTGGCTCTAAAATGTTTCGCCCTGACATCCTGGTATCTGGGGCAATCAACAAGGATATGCTCCACGGTGAGGCGAGAGTCACAGTACTCGCAAAGTGGGGGCTCCTCTCTCTTCAGTACAAAAGAGTGCGTGATGTAGGTGTGGCCAATCCTAAGTCTGGACATGGTTGTGCAGATCTAAATTAGCTCTCATTTAAGAAAACATAATTTTGTAATTTTACACATGAACATACAAATAAGTGTCTATTCATTTCATTATTTAATGAAAATTAAACTTCAAATTTGAGTTTACAAAACATTTTTTACATAAAATCATTCGCTCTAAATGTGAGACTAGCTTTAGCCGCATTGACACACTTTTGCATAACTCGCGCCCACGTAGTGATACAAATTAACGTCAGAGGTCATAATATAACGCATTATAAAGGCATATTATTAAAAAAATAAACTAGTTACATAATACAATTTACTTTCCATTGTGTTTTTTAAAGTATTTTACCCTACAACTACTGATTAGGTTTAATTTTAAGTCTTTACTTTTAATTGACTTTTTTCTTTCAGATTGATTTATGCGCATTAGACCTGATAACATAGCTACACATATACATTAGACGTGTTCACAACATGTCATTCATCAAGGCGCGGTATCTGGGTCAATATTACAGTCTACAGTATCTAGGGAAACACAACATATTCTTTTACTATAATTGGCTCAAAGTTTTTATTTATTAACTAGACTACTGTCGCATTCAAATTGTTTAGATTCTAGATCTACATGAAATTAAACTAACAAAGTTATATAAACAATTACATTCACGCGTTCTATTTTATTATAAAATATATTTTATCGCTATTTTGATAGCTCCATTAATACTATTTTTTAATTCACGCATTCACTTTCTTATAGCATTATTATTTCGTTTAATTGTTTCCAAAAAACTCTCAGTGACTATATCGACAGTGATGCGCAAATTAAGACCCGCGGGCAAATTATGTCTAGTATATATATAAAGAAATATACCCAGAAAAGACTAAAATCATTCAAGCATATAATATACACAAAACACAACAATCCTAAAAATTAACATAGCATACTGGATCAGAAGAAATGTTCGGAAAATTCCCATCACTGCATACAGATAATAAAACAATCAGAACATTTGTCAAAATATTTACACCTTCACTATTTGTCATATATTTTTCTAAAATATGTTAGAATGTTGCCGTTGTTGTCACTTGGCAATGATTTTATGCTCATAATGCCTCATGTTTATTCATGGTTCAAAAATAGCACCAACAGAAAATTCATTCAAAAGAATGGGAGTTTTTTTGTTAGAAGGGAAATAAGACTTCAACCAAATGTAATGGTTTGCTTGGCTGGATCAGTGACATTTAATTATATAAAAGTAGTTGTGTTTATAGGCTATTTCATGACTAAGCATGCAGACACTGGAAATATTTTATCAAATTATGAAAGAATTTAGATTCCCTCTTTAAGAACATTCTTTTCAGAGTCAACAATGAATGCTTTGGCATCCAATACAATCACTAAGAACAAACGTTTTAAAGATTTTTGTTCAGACAGATAATCTTAATTAGTCATTGAATTTATTTCTAATATAGAAGCTGGGCTATTAGGTCTGCTGAATAGATAAACTCTCTAGCAGTTGTAAGATAAAGCTAGTTATTCTGGGTTCTTATGCTTGAAGTTGTTTTAGAAAACAGATGTGTTGAAGGAAGGCACAAGGAATCAAGAATTGAATTTATTTCTGGATAAGAAAAAGCTTATTTTTTTGCAAACACACTCAGCCTTGAATGTCTCTGATTCAGTGGGAAGCATGGTCGAGAGGCCAAGTGTGCTTGAACTTGGCTTGGCTTGGCTACCTAGAAGTTGGCTCGAGGTTTGACACCCGACTCGGGCAGAGTTGTGTTTACTGAGCGCCTAAAGGCAGCATGGAAAACCAACTCCTAGATACCCCCCCCCCCCCACTGGTCCACAAATAAGATTGGACCAAAGCGCTCTGAGCATGCTATAAGCATGAAAGTAGTGCTATATAAAAGCTATAAATATTTCATTCTATGAATTTAACCGTTCATAAGTAATGAAATCTAGATCTAGCTAAGTGACTAATAACAGTAGCTTTAGATCTGCCACAGAAGATACTTTCTGGAATGTTAGTGTCAGGGCACATCAGTTTATTTCCCTTTGTCATGTTAAGAGAGAGAGATTAAGCTCAACCACGATTTCTGAAAATAACTCTGCCATTCTCATTTCATATAAATAGAACTCTCTCCTAAATTTTCTGGTTTCCAGAAAATCGAATCTAGATCTAAAAATAAAGTTAGAACAGCCAATTTTAACCCTTTTTTTAAATTTTAGAATAATAAAGGATAAGAAAGATTAATAAATATCTTATAAGATGACAGGAATTGCTGCTTTTGAGTAGATTTTGAAAAGGTACCTCGATAAAAATTTCAAAATGATCACAATGCAATGGAACCTACTTAGTTAGATAGAGCTTGAGAAATGCTTTCCAATGATATTAATTTTATTTTGCTGAGTTAATTGGGAGGGAAGTTATTACATTTTTAGTGGTCAAAAATTAGCCTTCTTTAGCCTTTGTAAAGCAAAAAAAAAAATCTGTGACAGAAACAACTGACAGTTAAACTTTAATTAACTGCATTATAAAAAGTTTTAATAATATGGAGTTGAAACTTCACACTCTTTTTCAATAATCTGTATTCTGTTAAAATAAATTTTTTAAATAAGACTCGGCAATAAAATCTTTAAAAAGTGAATATATAAAAAAGCATTCAACAAAAAATAAAAATGTATGTGATTTTGCCATCATATGAGCCCAAAAATCACAAATAAAACAAATCAGAGATCTGTAATGTGTTTTATTTTGTTTAATTATAATTATACTGTATTTAAATACCTATTTATATGCATCAGATAGATAATTTTTATAAATTGTAAATGAAAATAGCACTGTGCAGAAAAATATTTGACAAAATTTAATGACTATAATTTTCATAAACTTCATAAAAAAACAGTTTAAACCTTTTTGTAGAGCACTGGCAATTAATCATTTTAAAATGCCTGAATTTAAATGCTTTAAAAAATATTTTATAAATGAACATTTTTTTGCATCGGACAATAAAATAAAAATGAAACCTTGCGATTTTTTTAGAAGTTATTAAAAAGATTTTTACTTTAATTATTGCGCAGTAATAGCTCATCATTTTAAAAATATAATCTACTCATTTATTAACTATTAATTTACATGTATACTAATAGAAAAACAACACACGAAGAAAATATAATTAATTAATAGTTCAAAGAGCTAAAAATATGAAAAAAAAGATTAAATATTTAATATTATTATTTAAAAAATGTTTATTTTTAGTTTAAAATTTGCACATTACAAAGTCATTATAATAAATACACATTTCCTCTCCATAATCTAGCCTTTAAACGTTATAAAAGTTAATCTAAATGAAAAATTTCTATGTGTGCTTCTAAAAATAGGACAGGATCTAGACAGAAAATGACCATTTCCAGTAAATCACTGTGTTGGTTGTTACTAAAAATAGATTTTAACAATCAACTTTGAAAATTAATATCTCAAGAGTGCGCCAAGTTCAAACTTAGAACATAGATATAGATTAACAGGCTAAATTAAATAGAATTAGTGTGATTGTTGTATTTATAAACACTTTTATTTTATTAAAAAAAAAATTAACCTTTCTTTGTCTTTGTTATTTTTAATATCAAATATCTTTAAAGTGCGTTGACAGAATTTAATAAAATTTGAAATAAACACATTTCATATGATAAATTATTATAGCAAACAGCATTGTTGTATCTTTAATAGGAAAAAAGTGTCAACATTCACATAAACTTTTGTTAAGAAAAATTTAACAGATTGACTTCAAAAGCAAATAAAAATCATGTCTGATATCTTATGTTTACAAAAAGTAATCACAATTAGTCCTGAAATCAAATACAATGTTCTAAAACTTTGATGGAAATGACCACCCCTAAAAAAAAGGGTAAAACGTGCTGACAAAGCCATTTCAGCCATTTTTTGGGAGATAAAAAAAATGGATCTAGGTCAGTTTATCGAAGTACCTAATTTAGATCTAAATGATATATGGTTACAGACCTACTCAGGGGAGGGGCGGCTAGTCTACATCTATAATTCGATCTACTTTGATCCAGACTAGTTCTAGATCTAAATCTAACACACACATGGTCAGATCTAGACTAGTCTAAATCTAGATCTATTTAGATCATAATATAATTCTATCTAAATCTCGATTTACTTAGATTATTATTGATGCTTTACATCGTAAAACACAATAGTAGATAAAATATCTAGATCTAGAATTAGATCTAGTCTAGATTCTATAAAAGTCCAATGAATTAGAACTAAATAATCAATTTATTCCAAATAATCGGAAGACTTATAAACTGACACATTGAAAAGAATGCTTTAGAGCAATATCTAGTAGATCTAGATCTAAATATTTTAAATCTTTGCATGTTAGCACGAGAAAACAAAAATTGTAGATCTATCTCATGGTAGGACTAGCCATTTTCAGGCATGCACTTTTATAAATGATAAGCAACAACTTGTTGGTTTTTAAAGTTTTGCTTTTGCATGGGAAATGTTTATTTTTAGATGATAAACCGTACTCGTATATTTCCGTGTCCATTTGCGTACAACATACGCAAGATGCGTACTTGTAGGCAACTCTGAATATTGTATATTAATAACAATTCTGGCTCTCTGCAAACTGCACCACACAATACCATCAACTCAAAGAAAATAACAGTTTAATGTCCAATAAATAACAGCCAATATTATACAATTGGCAACATGTACAAATATTTCTCCAGAATCAATAGTACCACCGCATCATCTCTTGCGCTGGCCACTCCATCTTATCCCACACTTGCACTAGGTTTAACTGTTCAGCACGGAAAACTTACTCCCAGATACCCCCCCCCCCCACTGGTCCATAAATGAGATTGGACAATAGCTATAAGCATGAAGGTAGCGCTATATAAAAGCCATAATTTTACTTGACAGTACTCCACACCGAACCATGGTAATACGTTATACAGAACCAGACTGAACCAAGTTGTCTGTAGTGAACCATGCTGTAGTGAGCCATTTGGCAGTGACACCTCTGCTCTTTATATAGGGCATTCCAGAAACCAATGGAACATCGCTGGATCATTCTGGTTGATAAGATGACCGGGCTGAGTATTACTCACTTTAGATTTTTCTTAAAACTTCGCCAGTCATCGCAGTTGACATTCTCGGCTTGTCACCGCTGACCGCTCATCTAGCGCTGGCATGTGCCGATTTGCATTGGCTGACAACAAATACACCACTACCCCATTTGTCTCACCACCAGGTATATAACAATATAAATAGGACAGATAAATGTATCAGAAATGTGATTATTATTTTAAAAATAATTAAGAAAAGACCTATATTTGAAAAATATGATTATTTGGTGACTAATATTGCATATACAATTACTTATGGTGTTCACATATCTATTACCTTAGCATGTGTGTCTGACAATGCATCCTTGACAGCAGGAAGGAGAGGATCCAACATTTGAAGGTGAGAAATCTCAGTTGGGAGTAGCATTGATTTCTTGAGACAAACATTTAATAACTGAAATATAAAAAAAAAAAGATACATATATTTCTGACACATATGCTTAGAGATGCATCCATGCAAAAAAATAAAGTTCAATGAAGTCTGTTGTGACTTTCTAATGCACTGTGGGAAGATGTTTCAAGGTCACTGGACATCAGTGCAATATTTGTTTTTTGGTGTTTGTTATAAAAAGAGCAGCAACATTTTCCACTAGTCGACTGGCGGCATAGCATATGCTGTTATTTTGCAGGGCCGGCCTTACCTAAGGTCAACAATTCTCAAAGACAGATTGAAACATTAAGTAATTCTTGCTATTGAGCGTGATCTATGTAGGAAACAGAATTATTAAGATATGACTGTATGACTTTGCTACACGCAAGGCTCGTAAAGTAATTCTGTACATAGTAAAGAATGAATAAAATGAATAGACAAATTTATTTTCTAATACAAACTCTTAAATTTCACTTATTATCCGCTTTCCTAACCAAACTTGGCCCCACGAAATCTGTTTCGCATAGGGCCCCACAATGATTAAGTCCGGTCCTGCTATTTCGTGACGGGTGAATATACATAGTAGATTAGTTGTTCTCTTTCTATGACTTCTTGGTCACAATGGTTAAGTCCGGCGCTGCTATTTAGTGTTTGTAAAATGTTTGTAAAACGTTTTACATGTTTCGAATGTTCCTTCAGAGCTGACGATAGAAGGGGAATGGGAACGGGCAGGGTTTGATAAATACAAACGACAGTCCAGAGCGCTAACTGCATGACCAGGCAGCCATCTGTAGTGACTGGAGAATACTTGTTCTCCCCCTCTCTTGTTTTTTCATGGGGTGACTATCCCCAGAAATAAGAGAGTGATCTTTCATTTACTTCTTCTTACTTCTTCTCATCCAAAATCTTGAGCCATGAAGAGAATTATATATAAAGATACTGTATGACGTTGCTACACGAAAGGCTCGTAAAGTAATTCTGTACGTAGTAAAGAATTAATAAAATGCAAAGACGAATTTATTTTCTAATACAAACTCTTAAATTTCCCTTATTATCTGCTTCCTTACCCAAACTTAGCCCTGCGAAATCTGTTTCACATAGGGCCCCACAATTGTTAAGTCCAGACCTGCTATTTAGTATTTGTAAAATGTTTGCTTGTAAAATGTTTTGCATGTTTCAGATGGGAGCGGGCAGGGTTTGGACTTGAGGCAGTTCTCTATCGCATCTGTAAGCGACTTTTCAATTTTGTCATCTGCTAGTCTGGCTGTGTTTAGCCTTTTTAGGGGTTTAGATTTTTCAGACATCTCTTTGGTTGTATACGGATGTTTACTTTTCTGATGATTATAAATGAAGCAGCCATAGACAGGCTACAAGAAGTACCAATAAATAAAAAAAATGGATAATTCCTCTATGCTAAAGGAAACCGATCTTGCCATTCAACAGCTCGCAAGGGGAAAAGCCCCAGGAGCTGACTCCGTTAGATCATCTAAGACCTGAGCTGAAGGCTCTCCGAGCTCTAAGTTTGAATAAAACCTGTTTGAGTGTCAAACAGTAAAAAAAAAAAACCTGTCTGAACCACCGTTCTGTCTGGAAGAGACCCAAGTCAATGCCTATATAAAGCATTGCTATTTCCGACATAACTGGCCTCCGGACACATGGGCTAGACATGGCCAAAGGACTGAGTTTACTGGTAGCCTCCGCCATTTTCCTATGTTGTACCAAGCTAACCGTGGGGGAACTCGCCATTAATGTAACAGTCCCTTGAGGAACGGCGCATGGATTATCGACAGGGTTGTGAGAGCTCTCTTTCAACTCTGTCCGTGAAATGGGTTCACTCTCACGTACCCTTGGACACTCCCACTGGAGTTTTGTTTTGCCATTCATTTAGCCTAGTTACCCCCTCAAGTAACTGTTTCAACCCAAGTGCCACGTTGAGGCAGAACAGCATACCTAGGGAGCTGACTCCAGCAGAGGTCTACAAAAAGGTGGATTAGCAATAATTTAAAACCTTCATGAGCTGTTCTTAATTATGTGGGAACAAAAGTAAATACCACAAGACTTTAAAGATACCCCAATTGTCCATCTATACAAGCAAAAAGGAAACTGCCAAATCTGGGACAACCATAGAGTAATATCTCGTGACTCTCTTTTGCTGGGAAAATCCTTGCACGCATTCTACTAAATCAGCTCATGCAACACCTAGAACACGGTCTACTACCAGAAAGCCAATGCGGCTTCAGAAAGGGCGTGGAACCATTGACATGATCTTTACGGCAAGGCAGCTCCAGGAAAAATGCCAAGAACAAAATGCTGACTTCTTCTCAATATATTGTTATAAACCTGGTGGTGACATAGATGAGGGTAGTGGTGTGTGTGTAGTCAGCCGACACAAATCGTCCCAGGCCAGCGCTAGATGAACGGTCAACTGTGACGAGTTACGACATTCAGCAGAGACGAGTGTCAACATGACGGTTTGGGAAGGATCAGCGTTGTGAACAGAGCTCAGGAGCATCACAAGGGATGTAGTCAGAATGGTCGAATGACGTTCTGTCCGGTTCTAGAAGGCCATTAGGGACCCTATATAAAGAGCGGAGGTGTCGCAGTCAAGGCGGCTCAAAACACTGTTCCCTACAGCCCGGTTCAATACAGTCAACTACAGCACAGTTCAGTGTGGTTCAGCGGCATTACCGTGGTTCAGTGCGGAGTACTGTCAAGTACAGTCAAGAGGAACAGCTTCTTGATCTTGGTCTGTGATCGAGTCCGACACAACGAACCCAGTGTGTGAAGTCAGTCCTGAACTGTTGAACCCAGTGCAAGCCAGGAACGAGACGGAGAGGCCAGAGCAAAAAAAAAGAGTTGATAAGTTGGTACGGTGTTAACGAAGAAATATTTGTACAGCCTGTGTTACGTGTAGCCAATTGAACAGTATTGGCTCAGATTTATTCGACTATTAAAGTGTTACGTTATTTTGGAGCCCTGAGTTGTCAAGTTCTTTAAGATGGTGGTGTATGGTGCAGTTTGCAGAGAGCCTAGATAGTGAGATTCGTTACAATATGTTGACTTAACAAAAGCATTCAACACTGTTAGCAGAGAAGGACTCTGGAAAATCATGTCAAAGTATGGATGTCCACAAAATATTCATATCCATGGTGAGACTATTTCACGATGGCATGAAGGTTCATATCCCGGAAAGTAGAGAATCCTCAGAGCCCTTCGAAGTATCAAACGGTTTAAAACAAGGCTGTGTCCTAGCACCCACACTGTTCAGTATTATGTTCTCTGCTATGCTGACAGATGCATTTACAAATAGAGAAAACAATGGGATAAATATAACATACAGATTTAATGGTGACCTATTCAACCTGAGGTGGCTCATAACAAAATCAAAAATAAAATCAGCAGTAAGGGACCTGTTATTTGCTGACGAATGTGCCCTAAATGACTGCTCTGAAAATGATCTGCAGAGCATCATCAGTGACTTCTCAAGAGCATGTTCAGACTTTGGCCTTATTATTAACACTAAAAAGACTGAAGTCTTATATTTGCCTGCTCCAGGGAAAGCCTACTTGGATTCAAGCATCAAGATAAATGGACATGATATAATGCAGTGGACAGAAACAGAAAGATCGATAATGCGTATCGCCAAGGCTTGTGCATCCTATGGCAGACTGTGTAAAAATGTCTGGAACAGACGAGGAATCACCACAAATACAAAGATAGGGGTCTATCAAACTGTCATCCTTCCTACATTGCTCTATGCCTCAGAAATGTGGACAGTGTACAAAAAACATGCAAAAAAACTGAGAAAAAATACCAGACACTGAAGTAATTCAAAAAGCGGGTCTGGAAAGTATCTACACAATTTTGATGCAGTTCCAATTGCGATGGGCAGGACACATCTGCAGAATGGAAGACCGCCCCATCCCTAAACGACTCCTGTATGGCCAATTAAGGGAAGGAAAGTGCTCACAACGCGGACAAAGAAAGCCTTCAGCATAAACCCAGCCAACTGCATGAATGTATAGAAACACTGCTTTGATTAAAAAATGTTTCAATCAGATCTATTGAATTTGTAGCTAGCACTGTAATATCACGATGCCAACCAATAGTCAATGTTTAACAAATGATGAAATTCTTCAGGCATAAAATATTATTGAAATCCCACATGTAATTAATGTAAATTTTCTAGAATTGGAAAGTAAATAAGTGGCCATAGAAGATTATGGTGTTATTTCATTTTTCTGTAAAAGAAGCTGTAGTCCCATATTTGAATATTAAAAGACGTTTGAAGAATTCCTCTGGATTGGAAAACAACAACATCCGGCTATAAATACAATTGACAAGGAAGTCATTGCTATGATTAAAGAAGAAAAACAGTGGAAGGATATATTGCATGGAATGCTAAAGGCAGAGTTAAAATCACACTTTTTTATGAGTGTACAAATAAAAGGGAAAATTAATTGATTATACATATATACACACACAAACACACAGGACACTTGCACAACCCTTTAAAAAAATATATCAAAGAGTATTTGCATTAATTGCAATTTGAATTTCATTATTTTATAGTTCAATTTTATGCTTCTAAACCAGTGCTTTTTTTCTGATGGTACGCACCAATACAGTGTACCGGCACCTTTTTCAATGTGGAGAAAAAATTATTATTTTTCTTGTATTATAATGTTTATTATTTAATTTATTAGTAGTTAAAAGTTAGGCAATCCATTACTGAGTACTGGCACCTTTTAAAAAAAAAAAAAAAAGCACTGTCTAAACCTATATTAGAAACAAATTTGTACGATTTACCTGTAAACCAAATTCAACCAGAATATGAATGTTTGTCCTTTTGCTTGTTTTTGGCTTCATACCTCCACGTAGTAAAGGATGAGAAAGGAGAAGACAACTATCTGGTCTTCTCGCTTTTGAGTTGTTCTCATTGTTTTCATCTTCTTTTGGTCTACATAAAGATGTGAAATTGCTAGAGTATTATAAAAAAATCATAATTTATTGTTTTTGTAGCTAAAAATATATTTGCTGACCACTTACAATATTTCTGGCTTTGTTTCATTAACCAGCGTTGCAGTGAGAGAGTGAATAAATACCATCATAGTCTGCAAGGGAATGCTTTTATTAGCCATCAGGCCATCAGCTACTTTCCTCAGTAAAATCTCTACCTTATTTGCAGTACGCTGACTGTGTGTAGTTTCCAAAATCTGTAGAATAAACTTTCTTAAGTAAAGTAACTACTGGCTAAACTTAATTATGTAAGGGAATGCCTGTTATATCGGGGAAGGCAAAGCAAATGTATTTTATCAAGCTAGACCTAGAACTAAAGAGCAAATATTCAGAATGCTTGTGGGTTTTTTGTATAAGGTGGTGGTGGGGGGTCTTTTCCTATCTTATAAATTAGAGATGTTACTTCAAAAAAGAAGATAATTACATCCTATGCATATCCATGTGCCAATCTAGTCATGTATGCTACAGTGACTTATTTATTATTTATTTTTTTCCTCACTGATTCATGGTACTAGAGAAGAAGAGCTTGTACAAATTTGTCGTAGTATTTGAATAAGATATGTGCATTTAACATTGTCTTTTTGAGTATTTTAATAGGTTTTGTTTTTGTATTTGTAAATATATATGTGTTGTATATATTATTGCTTCTTTACTTTTTAGCTTCCGTCCTGGAGAATTTCTAAATTTAATGAATGGTGTTACTCTAGTCAAATATAAATATTTGTTATAATCTCACAAGGTTTCCTTGAGGGGGCCCAATCAGAGAACGCATTGATTTCTAAAAATCTTTTAATAAACCCTTATGCTTTGTTTGATTTCTTAAATAATTTTGTCAATATGGAAATTCTATGATAACTTTTTATTTATTATATTATCTATATATTTAGTTTTTAGTCGAAAAAGATAAGTAGTTTGTAATTGTTTTAGCTTTTTATGTTACTCTTAATAGTTGACATTTTTTCTAGGTGGAAAGACTTGCTCCAATCCGATTCCAATTACTGTCATTCTTCTAATTATCTTTGCAAAATTTCAATACTTTGTCTTATTTTTATTGTTTTATATATTAAGCAATCATCTGTAAATTATCTAACAATTGTTCCTGAAATATTGGAATTTGGTATGTGAATCATTGGAATAGAAGACATTGCCATTATTATTGCAATTTGGTTGATAATTTATGTACATCAGAAAAAGTAGCAGGCCCAAGATTGCTCTTAGATTGTTTCCATAAATAGTTAATTTAAATCCTTAAGGTTTTGATGTTAGTCTATGGTCAATGTTTTTTTAAATAAAAATCAGGAAGATTAAAGTAACCCATGACAACAAACAGAATATAAAAAGATATTTAAAAAAAGAGTTTATGTAAAAGGAAAGAGCTGTACCTTTACACACTATCTCTCAATACTGTAAGATGTATTTCCCCTTTTCAATATCACAAACAATTTATTATTTAGCAATAATTAATTAATAATTGGTTGTTGTTTTTTTCATTTTCATGTTTTGTTGGGGACAATGAATAATTTTGCAAAGTTACTACTTGATCTGAGAATGGGAAGTGGTAGAAATAACATGTAAACAATTTTTACCTGACAGACGAAGTGAGTTGATATAAGCTTTGTAATAAAAAAAAAAACACTGTATTTTTATGTTTTCCTTGAAGTACTTATAATTTATTGATCAGGTGGTTTTAATTTTGCAAAATGTTGATTCAATATTCAGAGCTAGCAAAGACCTTCCTTCAGGGAACAGTACCAGGAAGAAGAAGAAGAGGAAGACAGAGAAAGCGAAGAAGAGGAATACAGAGAAAGCGAAGAAGAGGAAGACAGAGAAATCGATGGGAAGACAACATCAAAGAATGGACAGGCCTGTCAGTGAATGAAATTTTATCCAAGACATAGGACAAAGAGGAATGGAGAAAGAAGGTTGACAGATCTTGTGTGGTGCACAGACTAACGATTACGTGAAGGTGAAATTCAATATTGTTTTAATTCGGTAAAGTAATTTCTTCTACTATTAGTTTTTTGTTTTTTTTTTTATATCTAACAGAATTCCTTAATGATCTTTGTCCTATCTTTCCTGAAAACTTATTTAATCATTATGGAAATTTCTGAGTTATAAATTTCAGGATTTAGCCATGTTTCTTTTCTTACAATTAAGTCTGGCTTTTCTCTTTCTAATAAGATTTCGAAGTCTGCAGTTGTTGGGGGTTAAGCCATGCTATAAAGGAGACAAAGTAAAATCATTTTATCCTTATGGGCTTTTTAACTGGTAGGGCAAAGATGTGTGGCTATATTCAAACTTAAATAAAACAGTAAGTACATTAAATTTTATAGTCAGGAAAACTGAATAAGAAATTTTATCTAAGAGCTTACCATTTTTATTGGATGTACCAATTGATCTATACATCCTGCAGAAATACATTTGGCCAAAAGTTCATAAGCATCATATCCCTTGATAAATCTAGCCTCAAAATACTTGGCCTTTATGGCAGCTACTTCTTTCTCCTCAGCTACCTGGCCAAATATTTCTGAGTAGAATATGTCTTGCAGGATATTTAAAGAAGGGTCAAGGTCACCAGGGATCACTGTGTTTACAAGACTCTTGAGTAAGTAGTGAGTTGTGAAACTAAGAATGTGTAGCTAAAAAAAACAAAACTATATGAATAGTGGTTTATGTAGTAAAAAAAAAATTAAAATAACATTATTCATCATTAGCTAAAGGATATTTTTTTCGATATGCGCAGATATGTGTAGTACAAAAACAACAAATCCAGATTGAGAATGGGTAAACATTTTGAATACCTCAACATAAACATTGAAATGATTTACATGTCTCTGATGCATATAGAAGGGTTGAGAGAACCACTGCCTGGAAAACACTTATGATTTTTTTAGGCAGGCGGAGCGATGCATTCTGCCAAACTTTTCCCTGGTGGCATCCAAAAGCATTACTGTCTCTGGCCAGAAGGTTATCAACTTCTTATGAAAGCGATACTACATTGACACCAGGCTTCCAAGATACGTGAAGTGGTTTACCACATTAAGGGGGTGTCTATTTACAAGTGGTCTTTGGGGCTCAGTAGGTTTTATTAGGTGACTTCTGCAACATGAATTTTGTTTTCCCAAGTTTTATAGATCAACCAAAAGAGGCGGCAGCTAATTTATTGACTGCAAGCTAGAAATAATGTTCATTACGTATTAAGCTACTAATATTTAGTTTCACTGTGATGTACATTTTATTTTTTATCTATTGATTCCTCGAATCAAAAGTAGATGTTACAATTTATCAAGATTCAACTTTTGAATCATACATTGTTTAACAAATTCTACATCAGAAAGTGTTTAATTACTATCAGCAATGCTGTATCTTATCTATCTTATAGACATTACTTCAAAAAAGATTATTACATCCTATGCGTCATGCATATTAACCAATGAACTAAATTCTGCCAAGTCACTGGTTTTCCTAGCTAGCTCAGGCAACCCATTCATGCTCTAATAGCACTAGGGAAGAAGGAGCATTTGTACAAATTTGTCCTAGTATATGGAACGAGGAATGTGCCTTTATCTTTGTGTCTTTCTGAGTATTTTATTAGATTTTGTTTTTGTATTTGAAGATTATGGTTCAGTGTTTCATGCATAATTGCTACTTTACTTTTGAGTCTTCTATCCTGAAGGCTTTCTAAATTTAGTGATTTTACTAGTGGTGTTAATGTTTTCTTGAGTTGAGGGTCCCAAACAGAGGATGCATATTCTATTATTGGCCTAACCAAGGTTAAATAACATTTTAGTTTTATGTTCTTATTTGATTTATAAAAATTTCTTTTAATAAACCCTAATGCTTTGTTTGATTTTTAGATAGTTTCATCAATATGGGGATTCCATGACAGTTTTTCACTTATTATGACACCTAAGTATTTTGCGTTTTAAGTCTGTGTTACTGGTTTACCATGAATAAGATAAGTGGAATTAATTTGTTTTAGTGTTTTTGTTACTCTTAATAACTGACATTTTTCTGGGTGGAAAGACATGCTCCAATTTGATTCCCATTTCTGCAATTCATCTAATTCTCTTTGTAAAATATAACTAGCATGTGTTACAACTATCTGAAAAAATTTATTTCAGACATGTTTTAGTTCTTATAAACAGCCATCATTTTGTTCTCCTGCAGGTCGTAGTTGGTCCATACAACACTATACATTTCACAACAGCCCCTAACACAATAACAACAGTAACATTTAACAAAGATACTTTAATTTTTCTGTACAAGGTCTAACCTAACCATTATGGAGCAGAACGTAGAAAAAAAAAAAAAAGACTCAAACACTGAGCTTGTGTAAAAGTAGGATATGATATCAAGTAACATAAAAGCATAGTACTATGAAAACAAGATTCATGATAATAGTTTATTACTACAGTTTCCTTTACTAATGGGTAATATATTTACAAAGTTATTAATTCATGTGTAAAAAATTTACATTATAAGTTCATTTTTTTCTACATCTAAAAATATCCTGCTTCAAGATTTTGATAAAGAGGAAAAAATTGAATTAATATTATTTTCTATGATTTTTTTAGAATGTTTATACCTGATATCCTCTTGTAAGTATACTTTTCATTTCTTTGATTATAAATGGGAAGTAATGAGATCCCAAGGACAAGACAGCTTTTTCTAAAGTTTCTCTAGCTGTAGTTCGCACATCTCGTGACCGACATCGGAGAAAGTTACAAATTTTCAAAATGATACTGAAATATAAAAACTAAATGTTTACATGTAAATAGAGATATCAAATTAATGTGCAAATATTTTCCAGTTGCAAAAGTCTATTTAATTTAATATCTTTCATAACTCACCCTGGTAGTCTATTTTCTAAAGTTCCTTTTGGTAAATTTTGTAAAAGTTTGATCATAGCTAGTGCAATAGGAACACGCAAGATTTCTTCATCTTCAGGATATTTTGATTTGACCAGTTTGTGTTCATCATCTCTTTTAGCCTAATATGGGAAAAAAACACATTTATGACATAAAATACACTAAAATACACTAAGTCTAGAAAATAACACCCTATCTTATGAATATCAAACATTCCTTCAAAAAAAAAAAAATCCACATCATGATTAATCCCAAAACCATTTATGACCAATATATGAAATAAAGAAAGATGACATTACAGTCTATTAAAATAGAGATGCCAATTCGGAAATCAGAAATGCTTTGTTCTTACTAATGTGACCAATAAAAAAAGGAAAAATATTCAGACCATGAAGTTAATACATCATACTATAAAACAGTACCTATACAAAAAGGTGGAAAATAAAAATGACAGATCAAAGATTAAAAACGTTCAATCCAGAATGCCTGAGAAGAATTTCAGTTGTTTTCTTTTTATTTTTAAGGTCGACAAAAATAAGGTTGACAAAAATAAAAACATTTAAGAATTACTCTCAACTAAAAACTAAAACAAAATGGTAGAAGACATCTCCTGGGAAAATTTTAAAGAAAACCTCTCAAACTATTGAGGATGACTGTGGCAATAGATACTAAGAGTACTATATCAGAATTAATAAAATTTAGATGTAAAGCAGGCTAGTTAGCCTAGCTATAACTTAGCCTAAAATGGTTTTCATTATAGTTATCAAAAGAACAGTCTCAAGCCCAGCTGAAAAAGGAGAGAAAAACTACCATCTGCAGAAACACCAAATCAACAGATGTCACTGGCTTAGAAGATGAACCTCCAGATGGAAGGTGTATGACGTGGGTGAAAGCTAGAATTATCTGGAAGGTGAAGACCATCACCACCATCTATACATGGAAATATGGACCAGGCACAAGACTGGGAAGACAAAGATGAAAAAGTTCAACCTCTCATATCTTAGGAATCAGCACGTCAAGATGGACTAGTTCTAGTTCCCTAAGTACAGAGAGCTCATACGGGGTTGCAAACACATGAACCAGAGATTTATAACAGCCATGTTCCACATAAAGAAGAGAACTAAGATATTATCCAGTGCTAAGCCAGTGAAGAGTAAGAGAACTATGTCTGTGTCATGAAGAAGTTCCATGACTCTCTTCAGGATGTTCACATCAAAACAAGGAGTTTGAGCTAGAGCTCATCATCTTCTGGCAGCCCGAATGAAACTGAGGTGGAAGAACAATTAGATAGGATGATCCAGCCAACAACAGCACTACAACACCCCCATGTTAAAAGACTGCATGAAATAGGAAAAAATCAAGATCAACCTATCAAAAAGTTTCAGCTCCTTGAAGAGGACACAATAGCACAGACATGGCAGAAAATGATAAATAGTGAACTCAACATGTCAAGAAGTACTGTGCCCCACGTCAACCCACAAGGAGTGGATCTCACTAGCAACACTCCAGCAGATTGAGAAAAGAAGAGAGAAGAAAGAGGTGTGTGAATAACACTACAACAAGAGCAACAAAAGCACAATAAGAATATGCAGATGCCGATAGAAATGTCAAGAGTAATGTTAGAAAAGACTAGCAAAACTACATCTATGGCATTTTACGTCTCAAGAGATGATCTTTCCCCATTGCAACTTTTGTGCCATTCACAGCTGCGGCCACAGGTTGCCGTTGCATTTTCACTTTTTTTTCTACTACAGTTGTGTATGGCATCTGCAATCCAGGACCCTTCCTTTATGCTCGCTCTCCATGTGGATCTATCCAGAACAACCTTTTCCCAGAACTACATAGAAGCAGCCCTTCAGAACAGCACTAAAGACCTGTACTCTATCATCAAGAAGATATCAGGAAAATCTGTCAAACCAGAGAGACCAGTTAAGGGAAAGAATGGAGAAAAGATAGCAGACAAAGAAGGACAAAAGAAGCAGTGAATCAAGCATTTCCAGAAGCTACTAAATAGACCTTCTCTTGTAAATAAAGTAAAGTAGAAGTTCCCTTTTAGACCTTGTGATCTATAGGGCAGATGATATAAGGTCATCTGCTTCTTGGCCAATGGTTGTGACAGGGTGTCATGTGGCCAGCACAATGACAAAACGCCTTTACTTTCCCTAATTAGAGTCAGGTACGGTGAGTTGGGTGGACTCAGGGATGCCCTAAAAATCCCAAAATTCAAAATCCCTGTTTTCACCAAGATTCGAACCCAGGACCAGTGGTTCGGAAGCCAAGCTCTTGTAAACCCATCAGAGATACTACCAGCTGCAAGAGACCTGCCTATCAAGTGCAGTGCACCCACTAAGGAAAAGATCCAGAGCATCATCAAGCAGATGAAGAATGGTAAATCTGCAGGACCTAACAGCAACCTGGTTAAAGTGCTAAAAGAAGAAAGTGTGAATCAGCTAAACAATATGTGAATCTTCCTCTACAAATCTGTGTTTTAATATTAGTTAAGAACATTATTAATCCTAGGTCTGGACATGGTCGTGCTACCACGCCTGGTCAGACACTTAGATGTGGGCCGCCACCTAACATCCGCCACAATCTGCCTGAGTTTGTTGTGAGTCTCAGCCTTTCATCAATCCTGCCACTCTTGATAGGTGGCAGAGGCAATACTTTGTCTCAGGTCCAAGCAGGGAATTTGGGTTCCTGACACTGCTTGATTTAGTGCTCTCTTTGCTTCTCTGTCTGCGGTTTCATTTCCCTCTATGCCCACATGGGAGAGGACCCTATAGTCGGCTGTTATTTGGTCCAACAGCTTTAGGCTCTTGTGTACCAATGGAATGTCAGTCTTCATCTGCCCCAAAGCTTGCAATGCAGATTTGGAGTCGGAGCAAATTATAAATTTTCACCTTTCTGATGCTTTGACGGTCATAAGTGCAAGCGATATTGCATGCAATTTGGCCGTAAAGATGGAGCAGCCATCGGGGAGTCTACGGGAGATTGTTTTGTTCCGAAAGGAGCAGGCATACGCAACCTTTCCATCCATTTTGGATCCGTCTGTGTAAATAGTGCCACAATCTCCGTAGATCTCCTTCAGTTCCCTAAAGTGGACTTGTAGTACACTTGGGTCTGTATTTTCTTTTTTGAAATTAAGAAGGGATAAATTTAATTTGGGTTTGTTCATCAACCACGGAGGGTTCTGTGGGGTTTCTATTTTAGAAATTTGGTCAATGGGTGGGGTTAAATTTTGAATGGATTCTCTCATTCGGAGGCCCAAAGGTTGTATGACATTAGGCCTTCAGTTGTATAGTTCTGCATAAGTGTGGTTAAATATGGAGTCAAAAGCAGGGTTCGGGGAGTTGGATTTTAGCTTGACTATATACTGCATTGCAAGCTTTTTCACCCTTATGTCCATGGGGAGTTCTCCAGCCTCCACGTGGAGGCTTGGGATTGGTGATGTACGAAACGCGCCGAGACAGAGACGCAGGGCAGTTGGAGATTACTTATTTCTCTCAAGGTACCAGACCAGACTATTGTTTATCATCCTTTCCATGGTTTTGCAGATGCAGCTTGTTAGTGCTATTGGTCGATAGTTAGCTGGGTCAGACCCATCTCTTCCCGGTTTGGGTATCAGTAAAACTGTGGCTTTCCTCCAGCTATTTGGGAAAGCGCCTGTTTGCCATATACAATTATATATTTTTACCAGGATTACCCATGAGGGTTAGGGAAGATGCTTGAGGAACTGATAATGGATTTCATTTTCTCCTGGCGCTGTGTTATGTGATTTGTCCAGCGAGTCCCTCAGTTCCTCAAACAAGAACGGTTTATTGTAATCTTCATTGTTCTCTGATCTGAAGTCAAAGGGGTGTCTTTCCTCCCTGATTTTGACTTTTTGGAACTCTGGCGTGTAGTGTGCAGGGATGATTTATCTCCTTTTTGACATTCTTTCTTCTTACTATGAGAAAAAGACTTTGTAGAAGACAGAAGAAAAAAAAAATTCATCTTTAAACACTGAAAATGCTTGCAGCATTCCTACAGACCCCCAATATGGATGGGGAAAACCTGCTGCATTTCCCTTTCTCTCTCCTGGAAGAAATTTATAAATTATACAAAACAAATAAAAATTTTGTACGAAATACTATTTCCAAATATACCAAAACAAACTAGCTTTAGTGAACATTCATTACGTAAATATGGATTCTAAGCACAGGTAAAAGTTTAATGGTTTGAGTTTAAAAAAAACTAAAATTACCTTTTGTGTAATAATCTTATGTAGCTGAGGTAATAAAGATATTACAATAGTTTTATGGATTCTTGTGGCAGCCTGGGTTGAACAGAGGATGTTCCCATCACTCTTCACCTCTAAGATCTCGTTTTTCAGTATGCCCACATCTTTCAAATCAACTTCCATTGGAAGAGAGTCATTTTCAATTTCAGTATTAGCAGGATTCTCAACTAAGACTTCTTCTGGGGACTCAGTTGCGTCTGTAACAAATTTAGCTAATTCATTATCTGTAGATTAACCTCAAGAAATTAAATTTAATATTACTTAGCATTACAAAATTTGAAGTAAAATCAATTATTTACCCTTTTCATCAATAAATGTTTTGTCCACAAACTTCGGTGTCATCTTCAAAACATATTTAGAATAACTCAAGTCAAAATGAAAGGCATCAAGCAATGTTACAATAATTCTGTAAATGAAAATAATAGAATTAAAAAAATACTTAATAGTATTTTTATTTAATAGTGTTTTATGATGGGGGAATGATTTATGACACAATTGGGAACTCTTTCAATCAATTCATACATGAAATGGCAAACTTTTCTGAAATTGCTAGTTGATAATTTATTACTTTTATTAAAAAGAAAGGTAATTCTGATTTCATAAGGTTGTATTTCTCCAACAGTCTTCAGAAATGTCCTCTCAAATTCTTGGTTCTAGTTTTGAATCATTTCTTCCTTTTTTTATATTATCATTCTGACTCACAAAATATGTTTTTGCACCACAAGTAGCTGGCAGCAGATGGCCTCTGAAAGAGACAGTTGGAGAGCTCTGACAAAGGCTGCAGGACACATTTAGGACCCAAAGGAAAGCCATTATTGAAGACAGATGCAGAAGACGGAAAGAAAACTTAAACCCCCAGCCAACCTGTTTGCGTAGTCATGTGAAACACTGCACTCGTACTTAAACAATCCTTAAACAAATTGACATTATTATATAGCATTGCCACACTACGGCTCAAAATTCCAGGTTTCTTATGGGACCAAAAAATCATTTACCAAGTTTTATACATTAAATGGAACTTTGTCATCAATAACTTTAAAAGTACAACCTCAACATTTCAATATAATCTAACAAAACAATATCATTTGGTTTTGTAAATGTAAGCTAATTTAACTAAGTAATCTATGGCCTCCTTCAGTCACGAAGCGACTATGGATCATTTCAGTGAGGCAAATGCCTGGGCATTAGCTGTGGTTGAAATGATGTCGCCCACACATCCGTTCCCCCCTCTCCACGCAACTGATGTATCCAAACAAACGGCAGTGCCGATACAGTTTGGGGTCAGCGGCGTCACACGTTCTGCCAGAGTGTAGCACTGGGTGCTGCAAACTGCCTTAGGGTCGCCAGCTCCTGATTTTTCCTCAGGGTTGACTCCCGAAGCCTTTCCCATGATTGGGTATAGCTGCAAGGCAACAGAGGTTTGAATTCAGAGTTTTCCTTCTCCTAGGTGGGTAGCCAGCCATGGCTAACAAGCCCCTCCTGCCCGAAGCTTACTGGTTAAGGCGCCGATTTATTCGCCTTTGCCCCTTCTCCTGTTAGTGAGAACAGTTCCGCCGGACTCAAAATCTGAGCCACATGTGAAGGCCAGGAGTTGGTCTAGTTGTCAGAGGCTATTCGAGACGCATGCTATTTGGAAGCATTTTATAGGTAGTGGAGTGCTTACATCCATTACTACTTCCGGCAATGACAACCTTATTAAGTAATAATAATAATTTAAAAAAAAACTTATTTTGAATCAATCATGTAATTTATTTTTTATAGATCTAGACTAACAATAATAAATTTGTACGGTTGGAAATTTTAAATTAATTTTGTTAACCACAATTTTCATGCTTTTAGCATGGGTAGTGTTCAATGGTCTAATAACTTTTGGGGCATAGGGTATCTAGGAGAAGGTTTCTCGACTGCCTTTACAAAAGCAAGAAAAAAAAGTTATCCAAGTCTGTATTTAAAATTGAGGTCTTGAGCCTCTAGGATGGCACTACTAAACTATTCAAACAATAAATAATCGTGCAAATTCTCAGCATAATTCGAGAATGGGAAGTGGGAGAAATAAGGTGTACAAGATTCCACCTAGACAGAAAGAAAAATTTTTTTATAGCTCTACAATGTCATATATTTAAACAAAATTTATTTTGTTTTATGTACAGAACTGGAAGAATTTATTCATTTTTTTAACAGCAAATTTATTTCTTGTATAAACTTTGATTTGGTCAAATGTAATTTTACATTTTTACATTTTCCAGTTGTACATTCGAAATCTCTTTCTAGATACATCTGGTCACAAATGGTAAGACAGAAATGTTTCTGATTATCTATGAATGAATTTTTAGAAATAAATGTAGTCTCTGCTTTGGATTTAGAAAGTTAATTACCTATCGCATTAGGAATTTTAGCATATTTACCATTGTTCAGTGACATTGGAAAGTACTGAATTACCTTGCCTTTTAACATAAATGTATTACAAGTACGGATATTTCTATAGAGCAGCCACAAAATAAAATTATTACAATTTCATTTGAAAATAAATATAACTCCAATCATTCTGTAAGAACTAAAAGCACTGTTAAATAATGTAATTCAAAATCAATTAATGTCTAAAAATATAATTTTTATTAAAATTATTCAATAACCTGATCAACTGTTTCTGTAAATCAACTTTGTGAGGCAACAATTTGAGGTAGAATCTTAGCAGCTGCAAATAGTATTGCCATGGTAACTGTTTACAAATGGCTCCCAAAAGATCAATAGCTGCATCCTGAATATTGGCATGCTTTGAGTAGCTGCTGTCCAAAACAAATGCATACACCAGAGGAATGAAATAAGACATGTGTATCTCTGGACGAAAGCTGTGGTCCTTCAAGTGTTTGAATAAACGTCTTAATGCTCTTGATCTTTTATGGATCTATTTTAAAAAAATATTTAAAAAACTAGGATCACAATGAAAAATTAGTCATATATCATAAATAAGTGCCATAGTCAAATATGTAAATGGTTTAATTAATTAGAATCCTAAGTTTAAATGTAAATTTAATGTTGAGAAATGAAAGTTTAGTTCAAATTAAAATGCTTTAGTAAGTGATATATCAACACATTTTTAAATAGAGATAAACAAAAATATAAATTTAAGGTGGACCATCAATAGATATTAGTTTTTTTCAAAATAAAGGAAAATGATGACGACCTATAAAGGGTACTAATTCAGCTTATACAACCACTTCAGTAAAGTACAAATTCTTTCCCTTGTTGGAGATACCAAACAAAAATAATTAATTACCAATAGTTAATTTACTAAGTGGTAAATATAAAAAAAATTGATTCTTGTACAGTCAGGTTAAAGAATTAATTGTGCAAAATTTCAGCTTGATTCGAGTTTAAGTGTCTGAGAAATAATGTATACAAACTTTTGGCCAGGCAGACACACAGACAGAGAGTGAGCGTTGTAAAAAAAAAAAAAGTCAATTAGAATATATACTAAACTTTGCACATGAATTCATCATTTGGCTGTTACATTCAGATTATCAGCCTATAGTCTGAATGAGCAACAAATGTATAGAATTATTTCCAAAACATACTCAAAAAACTGGAGATCACTAAATTACCAGTTAAAAAATAAATGAGCAGATTACTTTATAAAAAAAAGGGGGATTACTTTGTTGTTGATTTCTAATTTTTGGCAATCCTATGGCAAGAAAAGTAAAGTGCAATCTACATTTTTATTTTGAACTATTATTTTATTATGATTAATTACTTAGATTATCGAAATAGATCATGTAAAAAAAAATTAATCCAGTCATTATTAAAATTTAAAATTGGTAAAAAAGAGGCTCATTTTGTTTGATCAGACACACAAATATGAAATGCTGTTTTTTTTTTTTATAAGAAATAGATTATGTGAATATCAACACTGATTATATTTCAAATATTCGATGAAACTAAATTTATCTTTTATTGTATGGGATAAGTGAATATGAAGTTTGCAATAAATTACTCTATGATAAATTGCTTTGAGCAAGAACACATTTCAAAATACTTGTTTAAAAAAATGTGATTATTATAGTTTTCTGAATTAGCTTTTATAATTGACATAGTAGCTTTCAATTAAATCATTAAGATATTTTGATTATTTTTAGCAGTTAAAAACACTTGTAAAAGCTTAGAGTGGCTATAACAAAAATGCTTATAAATAATACTAATTTGCAACTATTGTGCTTAATTAGTTTTAATGTTGTTTTTCATAAAAAATTTTCAAGCTAAGAAAAATGAACTACAAAATGAAAAAATCTTAACCAACAAAAGGCTACACATATCTTGACAGAAACTGACCTGTATATGTCGAATGTTCTCAAAAAAGTCAGCCTCAGGATCCTTATCACATAAATCTTTTAGTCCAGTAAACATCACATGATCTGGGCAATGCTTGACCAAACTCTGTAAAACTGTTAGAAACTCATGACGGACAGCCTAAAATATAGGAATTGGTTTTATTTGTTTGAGTTAATGCATACATTCAGCAATAAATTTAAAATAAGACAACCATTTAATTATTTATCAAGTAATCTGTTCTATACAGTTAAGAATATTATATTACTATTTTAATGGTATGTAAATGTAAATATATTTAAGAACATTTGTTTGAAAACTTGGAAAAAAAAAAAAAAATGCACAAAGAATACTATTGGAAAGTGGCATTTCAATAACTGGAGCATTTTAATTATTTATTTTGCTTCATACATTTACCTCTGATTTACTTCTTATGCCCTGCTTTACTTGCGGGACTAAAGTTTTCTCCACAACAATATTAAAGACTTTCTGTACTTCAGATGAGTTTGTAAAAGCCAGTTTAGCTATTATTTTCACTAAACAATGCGTAGAGTTATCTCTTATAGACAAATCATCAATCTGGCAATGGAGAATAACAGTTTGATTCATTAGGAAGTGGGCATCAAACAAAAAATAAATATAAATAATCACAAAATGAATTTTAAACTTTTGTTTATATTAAACTAGCAGTAAAAACCGGTTGTGTCCATATGTCTAGTCGTGCGGTTTGCGCGCTGGACTGTCAATCGGACTTATAGATGGTCCCAGGTTCAAACCCTGTCCACTCCCATCCTCCATCATCCTGCGGGAGGTTTGGACTAGGAAGTAAATTATCTTTAACTCTAAAGGAACATCTGATACATGGAAAACAAAAACAAAACAATTTGCCTGGTTTTACATTGCTTACTGGGCCATATTTTAACTATAAACCTAACATACTATTTTTAGCCTGTGAATTAGTGTATATGCTTCAGTAAAATTTCATGGCCTACTCTCTCTCTTTCTCATGTTCACTCTCTGGAACCCCTATTTTGATTTTTTCAACCAGCGCATCATTATTTCTCTGATATAGACTTTTGACTTGATTTGGAAAGATCAGGTTTACAATGTGCCCTTGAGACATACAAACGCTCATATTTTGAGCCTGTTAATTCTAGTATCACTCACCACTCCTCCCCCTTGCCACAACAAAAAATTAGTCCTTCGTGCACTCTATGACTAGATCATATTTTGACAGTGAAACCCCAACACAAACACACAGTGACACACACAGACAATGGTCACAACCTCTCTCACACTTTTCGGCCCATTTTTATAACAATGACAACTTTTAACTTTTTAAGCATCCGGCGATTGATAAAATTTTCAGTACTTTTCAGGTCTAGAGAAAACAAAAAGCATTTTCCAAAGGCCCCAATTGAATGCTACATTCCAGTTCCCCACTCTAGCTTTACTTTGGTACTGTGTTCTCAAAATAAAAAAATATCTTTTTTTTCATTCTCAATTTGGTTTTATTGTAATTTTTTTTTTTATCCCTTTTGAATGTAGCGAAATGACAATAGATATATCTTATTTCTGCTATTAGGATTAGTTTTTAATTTTATTTAGTCAGAGTTGATGTAGTGAAAAGAAAGGAAGTCCTATTTTTGTGCTTTTAAAAAAATTCTTAATACAGACTGCAGCCCTTTGGTAAATACTGAAAATAAAATACAAAGGTTTGATAGAAAGCTTGCATTTTTTTGGTATTAATCATGGTCAGGTAGTGAATATATCAAATCCATTTCTTAGCAAGTGGGTGGTAAAAGGAACCTGTGTATGAAATTTTATGCGAATCAGTAAAACAGTTTAAGAAAACATGTGATTAATGAGTGAGTGATAACTTAGAAATATATAGTAGAATAGAATGCATAATATTTCATAATAGCGGCAACTGAAAATTCATTCAAAAGAATAAGAATTTTTGTTACAAATGAAATTAGACCTAAACCAGATGTAATGTTTTGCTTAGCTGGATCAGTGACATCTAATTCTATAAAAGTAAATTTGTTTATAGGCAATTTCTTTACAAGGTATCCAGACACTGTAAATATTTTATCACATTTTGAAAGAATTCAGATTTTCTTCTTTCAAACCATTCTTTGCAGAGTTAGCATTGAAAACTTTTGGCATTATCTATAATCACTAATAAACATTTTAAATCTTTTTTTTCAGGCAGATTTAATTAGTCATTCAACTTGTTTCTAATATAAAAGCTGGACTATTAAGTCTGCTGAATAGCTGTTGTAAGTTATAGCTATTTTTTCTGGTTTCTGATGCTTAAAGTTGATTTAAAAAACAAACAGATGTGTTGAAGAAGGGCGCAAGGAATCAAGAATTTAATCATTTTTGTCAGCATAATTAAAGCTTTTCTTTTGCAAACACACTTCGCCTTGAATGCCCCTGATTTCTTTATTTGAATTTAGATTAGGAACCCAGCTAGTCGCCAATTACTATAACAGTAGCTTTAGATCTGCCACAGAAGATATGTTCTGCAAGTAAAGAAACATCAGTTTGATTCCCTTTATCATGCTTAGAGATAAATTAAGCTGAAGCATTAAAACCTCCGCCCTTCTCACTTTCATCTCAAAAGAACTCTCTCCTAAATTTGGTGACGAATCTAGATCTATAATCTGTAGGCAGCTTCATTTACAGTTGATTGGTTTTTAGTGCACATAGGGCTATTTTAAAGGTATTTTAACAATCCCACATAATTGTAGGCTCTATCGTGAATGTGAAATACTAGATCTAGACCTGTACATTACAATGTAACTCAATGTCAGAACAGCCAAGTTTGCTGCTTTTTATTTTAGATTCCATAAAGGATAAGAAAGGAGATAAATAAATATCTTTATAAGATGGCTGCTTTTGAGTAGATCTACACTTGAGCTACTAGACCTAGTCAGTAGTCTGAATCTATTACATGTACTTTGATCTAGATCTAAGTCTAGTACACACCTGGTAACAACTAGCGCGGCGTTCCAGTACCACCTCATCGTGGTCGCCGCGTGAACACTCCGCTCTCCGGGAGTGGCCAAGGGTACTGGTTGCTTGCCGCTGATGAATGAGCAGCCGGGGCAACGGTTAGTAAGAGACCACGGGTTCTCCGAAAAGCGGATAGCGCTGGACACCAACTCGAGGGTTGGTCGGGTTCTCCTGGGACTCGGCTGATTCGCGGGTCTCTCTTTGGGCAAAGACTGGACTGACTGGCCGGCCTTAGCGTGCTGATTCGGGCGGACCGGTCGGCATCCATGAGCTAGGCTCTATCTAGCCCGTTCCCTGGCGCGCTAGTGGAGGAATCTGCCGCGACCAATGGCGTCTCTGACACTGGGAATATCGAGAAACGCGCGCCGCCCCACTCCTGCCTTGCAGGAAACTTATATGCCAATCTGTGGCGGTGATTGCTTGGTCAGGTCTCTGCCTTGCCCTTAGTGGCGACATAAGTATAGGCCATGCACGCTGCTGCATTAGAGCAGTAACTAAGGCCGCCAACGGCCTTAACCATACAACCATGATTGACACAGACACAGTAAAAAGCGGGCATGAGCAGACCCGAACAGGCTCCGTGCGCCGGGTAGTGGGCGTCAGGCCTGGACACGAAAAGTCAGCTACTAGTCGCCCCGCGACCTCGATGAGGGGGAATTTGTCAGGTCGTGAAAAGTTAGCTAAAATTCCTCCACCTAAGTCCTCTTCTCAACGAACACTGCATTTGTACCTCCTTCGGAGGTCCGATTCGAATAAGGTTGATGGAAGTCTGCCACAACCTCCTGCGGACCTAGATACACCGCAGGCAAATATGACTGGAAGCGAAATAGTGACGGGAGCCTCCGGCCCCCAAACAACCCAAACTGACACTAGTGGGATCCAACCCACTCCAGGGACTAAGCCCATAAACACAAGGTCCCTCCTGATCTTACAAATTAACATCTGCGGGGTCATCCCAAAGGTGTTAGAGCTCTCAAAACTCCTCCACGAGAGGGCAATAGACGTGGCTTTACTACAAGAGACACTAACTGGCAAACGCAATGCCAGTATTACCGGTTATACTGCATTTAAGTGCAAATGCACAGACTGCCGGGGGCTCATCACTTATGTACGCAACAACCTGGTTGCTACACAAGTCCCCGGTCCACGAGTGCATGGGCGTACCGACGCCATCACCCTCGAGATACATAAATTAGGGCGTAAACTCACGGTAACTAATCTGTACAACCCCCCCAAGCATGAAATTAGTCTCGAATATGACTGTACTAATATCAACACTCACAACGTCATCGCAGGAGACTTTGATGCTAAGTCTCAGCAGTGGGGCTATGATTCAGCCGACTCATCGGGACATAAAATTCATGAACTTCTAAATAATTCTAATTTGTTCTGTCTGCAAAATAAACATACTCCCCCAACTCTATACCATACTGGAAATGGCAGCCAATCTAGACCAGACCTTACTCTAATCACAGCTAATCTAGAATCACATACTCAGTTTCAAGTCCTAGATGACATTGGAAGTGACCATAGACCCATATTAGTCACAATTGCCCTCTCAGAGGCCAGTGGTGTAACCCCAAAAGCCCCGCGTAGATGGAGTTACACCAAGGCGAACTGGCCAGCCTACGAGGCAGCAGTCAACACTGCCCTTATGAATATTGCAGTGGAGGATAGTTGACGTTGACATCATATACGGCGAAATAACAGCAGCTATGTTGGGTGCGGCCAAGAGGTTTGTCCCGCGGACTTATCCTGGCGTAAGGCAGAAACGCGTGTGATCTCAGGAATTGAATAAGCTGGTCCTGAGACGTAAGCGAGCCCGGAGGCTTGCTGAACGGAAGGGTACCCCTGAAATCCGGCGGGAGTACAATTGGCTCTGTAGAGCCACGAGTGAATTGGCCCGACGCGTCTGGTCGGACCATTGGAACGCTGCCTGCGCCGGGATGGATCTTCGGGATACCTCGAAAGCATGGCGTCTTCTGCGAAACCTAGAGGCCAAAGACACAGCGCGAACGGCTGCCCCTCTATTGTCACCCGGAGGGCCAGTCTCGACGGTAACCAAAATGGCCGGCTTGTTGAATCGACATTTTGCTAAAATCAGCAAGCCCGAAAAGAAGTCTGCCATGTCCAAAGCCCTCAACAAAGAACGTAAGAGGCTCGAGAGGGAGCCAGATGAGCCGGAAAGCCAAGCAACGTGCAACGCGCCCTTCTGTCGTGCTGAGCTGGATAGAGCGATAGCTAAGTGCAAAAATCGAAAAGCTCCGGGGCCAGACAAGGTTACCCCCGAGATGGTAAAACACCTTGGGGGCATTGCGAGAGATAAACTCCTGGAGTTTATGAATCGAACCTGGGCAGAGTCCAGACTGCCCGGGGCCTGGAAGAGTGCTGTCATTGTGCCAGTCCTTAAGAAGGGAAAAGACGCGACTAACGTGGAGTCCTACAGACCCATTTCACTAACCTCAACCCTTGGCAAAGTTGCTGAGCGAATGGTTAACGAGTGGCTAGTTTGGTGCTTTGAGAGTGCCGGTATCCTGGCGCCAGAACAGGCCGGCTTTAGAGCAGGCTTGAGCCCGATCGACCAGGTCACGACATTCGCACAGGAGGTGGCCGACGGGTTCCAGAGGTCCGAGAGCACATACGCAGTGTTCATAGACCTAAAACAGGCCTACGATCGTGTGTGGAAGCAAGGCCTCTATCTTAAGCTAAGAGCTATGGGTGTGCGGGGCAAGATATACAATTGGATACAATCCTTTCTGTCTGGGAGGAGCAAACGTACAAAATACCAGCACTCCCTTAGCAAGCCAAAACAACAACTTAATGGCCTGCCCCAGGGCTCTGCCATGTCCTGTACACTTTTCATAGCCTTTCTTAATGATTTGCCCAGCTCACTACGGTCCAAAAAACTGCTATATGCTGACGATATTGTCCTCTGGTCAACCGGGAAGAAAGCCGACCAAATTCAGGCGGCACTTCAAGCAGACCTCCATACCATCTCCTCGTATTGCGACAAATGGCAGATTCAGATAAACGTTGCCAAAACGACCTGGTCCCTGTTCAGCCTAGGAATCGACATCCTTAAGGCTCCATTCGAGCTTCAACTCGGTGGGCTGCGACTCCAGCGTGAAAATACGCCAAAATATCTAGGGGTGACCCTGGATAGAAAACTGTCAATGCTCCAGCACGTCCAGGAAGTTGAACGAAAAGCCTCGGAGAAGTTAGCGTTACTAAGAAAGCTGGCCAGCACAAAGTGGGGTGCCAAAGCTGACATGCTACGCACATTGTATCTAGGGGCAGTCACAAATTGAATACAGCTATACAGTTCAAGTATATGCTAGTAAAACTGCCCTCGAATCACTCGACCGGGTACAAGCACAGGCCCTACGGTTCATTTGTGGCACCTTTAGGACAAGCCCAACAAACGCTGCTGAAATCTTTACTAACGTGGCACCCTTACATCTTAGGAGGGAGAGGGCAGTACTTACGGCCTACGAGCGCTATAAAAGGGGCGACTCTAGGCTACCCACCTCAATCTTAGTGCGACAGTGGAGAGAGAGGAACCGCATTAAAATGCGATCGTTCCTACACATAGCGGCCAATTAGTCAAACTCAGCTGGACTCTCCACTGATAGAATCCCTATTAGGAGAATCAGTACGTGCCCTCCGTGGAGGAGATTGCCGGCCCCACAAATAAATCTGTCCCTGTTAGGGCAAGAGGGAGCCACCAAGAGGCGATTAACACCTGCCATTCTCCAAAATTTGGCATCCATAACTATAAAATCCTACCCATCAGATGCCATATTCTGTTATACCGATGGGTCGGTAATGAGGGACCCCGATAGATCGGGGTATGGGGCCCTTATTGTCTACCCCGACCGGACCGAACCAGATAGGCTCTCTGGTCCATGCGGCTACGCTGCATGCTCCATGGATGCCGAACTTACAGGGATAACTAGGGCATTCGAGGCCATTAGGGCCCGAATGCTCCAACGCGAGACTAGCGCCACTACGGTGGTGTTGGTCACTGACTCTCGCTCCAGTCTCCTAGTTATGGGTGGCGGCGGGGGAGGGTCGCCCGTAATAGAAGAGGCAATCGGCGCCGCAGATAACATCCGCCGAGCTATTGGAGCTGTCGTTTTTATGCAGTGGGCGCCTTCACATTGCGGCGTGAGGGGCAATGAAACGGCAGACGCCCTCGCAAGGGAGGGTGCAATGGCAGCCACACACCTCGAAGCACCAAGCACGTACTTACAAGCAACGGCACAAATCCGAGCACTCATTCATGAGAAGTGGTTAAAGTCCTGGGAGGAATCCGACAGAGCACGTGGTGTCTGGCAGCGCATGCGTCACCCAGATCGCGACGATCCATGGTGGCGACTGAGGAGGTCAGAGCAGTCAATAGTTGCGCAGTGCAGGACGGAACACTGTCCTATTGGGGCATACTTTGCCCGGTTCCGCACTAACTTTGACTCCCGATGCCGTCACTGTGGAGAGAGCGTCGAAACAGTGTCGCATGTCTTGTACGAGTGTCCCCAGCTCCGCGAGCTAAGGGGGGACTTGCCTGTGCAGTCACTCGACTTGTTAGGTAGCTATGAGGCACTACGCCGGACGGCTAAGTTTCTTGCCAGAGCACTACGGGAGGACTAGTCCTTCCTTGCTCTGATTTTTCAAAAGGAGTTCATCTCAGGTAACAACTAGATCTAGATCTAAATCTAGACTTAGAATAATCTAGATCTAGTTAGATCTACTATCTAGATTTTAATTCTAAATCTAGATTTACGTAAATTCTATTATAGGTGCCTGACATCATAAACTCAATTAATTCCCAATCAGTTTGAAAACTTCATATAAACTGACACAAAGTCACACATTGAAAAGAAATTCGCTTTATTTATCAGTAAGATCTAGTAAACATTTAAATCTTCACGCGTCAGCACGAGCGGGGGGAAAAAAAAGCGATATTACATGGTAGATCTAATAAGAATAGTCTATTTCTATTCATTGCTGCACTGATCTATATATATACGATTAGCAATAACTACTTTTTATTTTTTTTTTGCTTTTGTGGGGGAAAAGCGTATTTTCAGATGACAAACTGTACTCACATATTTTCATGTCCAAGATGCGTACTTATAGGCAACTCTGCTTATATTAACGTCAAAACTAACACTAAATCTGACATAATCTTATCTTAGTAAACCTAGAGCCTTATTTTAATAAATAACATTTTCACTGTCTCAATCAAAAGTACTAACCTTTAAACCATACAACTACTTCAAAGAACACCAACATTACTAAAGATTACTCAAGATAATCACAATGGAATAAAAAAGAAAAGCATTTTGGGAGTATATAACTTACAGCATCAATAAAATGGCAGCAATTGTGTATAACAGGTAACAAAAGATCAGCATTAGGTTCCTCATCAGCTATTTTTGTATTCAGTTGATTAAATGCTTGTAGTCTCAGGATAAAATCAGGTTCTTCAACTTTTCTTTTGTCCCAAGCATTCAACTAAAAGAAATATTTTAAAATCAAATTAATTTTCTAAATTAAATCTGTGCGTAACAATAATTTGTGTTTACTACTATTACTAATACTACCATTAAATTAAAATATGATAAAATATAAAACCTGGTCGATAAGAGATGAAATACTTTTGAAGTAGTCATCACTGTTACAAATAACATGAAACAGTTTACAAAGCAAAACTCTAGATTCTCGTCTCTTTACACTTGAGAACAACTGGCTTACTGACCTTTGGATAATAAAAGATTTTAATTACTAGTAAAAATGACAGGTAAATTGAAAAAAAAAAAATCACAAAATATTTATGGCTATAATAACATTAATGGCTACATTTTTATTAAGTTCTTCTAACCCTCTCAGAAGAAATAATTCTACATTTCAGTGCTACTATGTGATGACGGTGATCCTAAACTGTATCAAGCACCTTCTATTCCTTTGGACACATCAGCTGCATGAACTGGCAGATCGGGAGGGGGTGGGGGTGGCTAATTTTAGTAGAGAAATCACACAACTTATATGAATTCTTTACTTAGGTTAGTAATATATATTAATTATTTATATTTTATCCTATTTTTAGATCATGTCTTCCCCCCACTCTAGTATGTTGGCCGATTTGGTGGGGGAATAATCGCTCCTACCCACCACCCAAACTTTGAGGGGAGGGGCGGTCAATTATTTTTTTTAAGAAATCATTTACATATCTATATGATAAAAGCTTCTTATTGATATTTTAAACAATCTTTATATTATGTTGTTCCCCTTTTGGTATGTTGGGTGGGGTGGTTATAAGAAAGGAATGGAGAAAGATGGTCGACAAATCTTGCATGGTGCCCCAACAGACTAAGGGATAGGAAAAGGTAAACACATATAAAAAAGTTTGTGCTATTTTGTCTACACTATTTTTTCAGGTAACAATCTCATGCCTCACACTAGCTACCTTTTGACCAGGTTTTCATTACCTTTAATTTTTAATGTAATTGCTTTAATTTTTTTACAGTTTAATATAAATTATAATATCTATATATAATTACATGTAATAAATAATATAACAAAAAAGAAATAAAGAATACTGGAAAATTAAAACTTGTATTGAAAATCAGGGTAATGTGACGTCAATTAAAATTAAAGAAGAATTTAAGAACCTGACATTTGAGAATGGATGTCTTAAGCTTTAATAAAGGAAGGAGTTCAATAATTATATAAGACTAATAAAAACAGTTTTATCTATGCATTTTTTACAGCACTCCGTAATTGTGACTTCTTAAAAAATGGTGTTCCACTATAGTGACATGTCCTATCACAGTTGACTTGAATATAAATTAAAATAAGTGTTGCGAAACTGAAGAACATTATTTACATATCAGAAAAAAAGGAATGGCAATTTCTAGATGAAAACCAAAAGTGGCAGCAAATGTGACATACATTTTTGACTTAAACTTTTCAAATTGAAGTCACAAAGAAGATTATGTACACATAGCTATATACTTGTATTTTTATGCATGAGATTTTCAATAGCCGCAAAAAGAGACTCCATGAGGCCATAAATCTATAGTTAATCTAATAGATTCTAACAAAAACTGTATTTAATTACATTTGAACAGAAAAGTAATATGTTGTTTCCATCTGCCTTTGTTATTTTTGTAGAGATTTTTTTAATCAAAAAGTTACAATAAAATTTTTTGGTTGAGTTTTCAATTTAATAACAGATTAGCAAAATGCATATATCTATAAGCAAAAACACATTTTTGAACAAAAACTTTCATGGAAAAACTTTCATGGATCAAAAGAAGATAAGCCAGTAAAAATGTAACCCATGGAGTTACATTAATAGAACCTATTTAAAGTTGAAAGGTTAGGATAAAAATATACCTGTAAAAAGAATCTAACATGCTCACATACTGCATCATATTGGTTAAAGAAACCAAAATATTCTCTTCAACAACCTGAAAAATGAAAATTTGATAAGTTCTTTTGGATTGATAGAAAAAGAAATTTAAGAATATAATTGAAAATGTGAGCAAAATAAGACATAGTATTTTATAGTTTTTTTTAGTCATGATATAATACCTGTTGTATATGTGAGCTTTTACACAGAAAGGACACCAGCAAGCTGCATAAAATGGCACATTCTTTAGGAGATTTCACAAATGTGCTGATCCTTTCGAACAAAATTAAAAAAAATAATTAGATGTTAAATATTGTTTTTGACAATTCTTTAAAAATATTATACTATATTGCTATTCTATAGCATAATTATGACGGCATTTGATTTTCTTTTTAAACTGTTGTCTTTCTATAAAAGTGAATTGGTCCTTTATCATTTATTTCTAGATAAATTCGTAGGAATCTTGGCTCACTTATGAATCTATTTTATTATAAATGCTCAAGAACTATTACATTTATTAATACTCTAGTCCCTTAAAAATTTTTAAACTTTAATAGGAATAAAAGACACATTCAAGAGTAGTAGGAGTAGTTAATTTCATAAACAGTGTAACATGCCTTGGGTTGCTAGCTTTCTACAAACTTCTTTAAGTAACACAGCATTTTATCAGCCCTTAGAAATCATGCATATTTCTTAGACATAACATGTTAGAATACTTGTAAGCTAATTATTCTGCCTTTATTGAATGTTTGTGTAAGTAACACAGCATTTTATCAGCCCTTAGAAATCATGCATATTTCTTAGACATAACATGTTAGAATACTTGTAAGCTAATTATTCTGCTTTTATTGAATGTTTGTGTTTTAAGAACATGACCAGTCCACCTAACTCATTTCTGTTGAAGAAGGTCAGCCTTTGGGAGTATTGACCACAATCGTTGCAAAATGTTTTCATTCTTATTACATCTAAAAGAAAAGACTCTTAATATTCTTGTCCTGTACTTTTTATGAAGCATATGTAATTGAAGCATATGTAATTGAAGCATATGTAATTTGTCATTTTTTTTACATTCTTCACATATCACTTAAGGCTTTTGTAAGTGTGCCACTTCAAAGAAAGATCAATCAACTTTCAAATTATTTTCTGATTGATGATGAACATAGTTATTTGTAATGTAGTCTTGCCAGCATATGCCAATAATGCATCAAAGGCATCTGTGATGGAAGCGTTCAAGGAGCCTTACAAAAGTGTGGTGAGAACCATTGCTTTATAAACATTGATTTTTGTTGCTAGGTGAAGAGACCTATTCCTCCATAGTATGAGGCAGCCAAAAGTGCTGTTGCCGTTTGCGAGATGGTTGTCTATTTCTCTGGACAGTGACACATCGTTGGACACTGTGGTGTCCAGGAAGGTATAGTGGTCAACAACATTAAGGAGATGGCCATTCACATTGTTTGTGGATCTGGATTAGTTCACATTGGGGACTTCTGAAGCATAACCTCAGTTTTTTTAGGTTGATAGAGAGAAAGCAGCTTCAGAACTCATGGACAGAAAGTTGAAGCTCCTGTTTGGTGTGAGCAAAGGCACAATCATTCATCCTTTCCATAGAGAAGCATAGTAACAATCATCTCTTTAATTTTTGTACAGGACAGCAGGCGCTGTTTGTTAAATATACTGCCATCGGTGCGGAACTGGATGTGGATGCCCTCATGCAGAGATTGCCTCATTTTATTTGGAATTGCTCCAAAGAATATTGCTTATAATGTGTTCATTGCATGACTCATTTTCTAATATCAGAAATCTAAAACTTAAAATTTAAAACAATTTTTAAGAGGCAAAAAGCTCAACTTTTCACAACAGAACCATAACAGCCTTGTTAAATATTCACTTTATCAAGATATATAATGGTCATTGGTTTAAACAGCAGGACTAAGAACAAATAATTTTAATTTACCTGGCTAAAATTTTTAGTTCTATAAGGGCACCTTGCTTTTTGACCACCAAACATGAAGTCATTTTCTCTAAAGACTGTTGTAGGTAACAAAGTAAACTTGGAACATGAGGCAAGAGAAGATTTTCACAAAATGTATTCTTATCTGTATCTGTAAGAAGAGCTATATATTATAATGCTAGCAAATAATTTTTTAAAGTAAATGTTAAAATGAAAAATTTCTACCAATCCTTCACTATTGCTACCTACATACATTAGATAAGAATGTTTATATTCTTTAACTAAAAAATTTGACTTTTATGTTCAAATATATATATGTGAGTACAAATGAACACCTTAACAAACTATACTTAAATCATCAAAACAGATAAATTTAATACAACATAATTAAAGTTGTTTGTTTTCATCTTTATGAATGCATGCATGTATATAAGTTTTTGTTAACAATTAATTTAGAATTGGAAATAATGATATGTATGTTTGTAAGTTTATATAAAAGGAAAAGGATGTTTGGTAAGCAAAGGGGGCAAAGAAAAGGTTACATTTTTTTCAGCTTGATGAAATTCAAGGTGAAATTAGATTTTGAAAGCTCTTTTTTTTATGGTATGAAAATGTCACTAGTGAGATAACAAAAAAAGCTAAACTATTGACTTTATTTGCATATGTAAAAAAAAAAAATAATTAAAATAGTTTTCTAAAAAGAGTAAAAATATTCTGAAGATTTCTGGAAGCAAAGGGCAGCTAATGATTAATGAAGGAAATCAAAAGGCACTTTGCAATTATCTAAAGTAATAAATGTTAATTAAAATTGAATCATTGTGTACAAGTGTTCTCAACCTTTGGGTTGCGGCGAGACATGATTTACAAGAGAAAGCTGGTTCAATTTTCGGAAAATATATAAAATCTCTTATATGTAACAATATTAATGGTGTCTGCACATATGGTGCTCCAAGCTTGCTTTTGGGTTGGTCTGGATCATAACATTTGGTAATTGGAACTCACTGTATAATTCAGCGACAAAATTAGTAACAAAGACAAACCTACAAGAATTCAAGGATAAAACGCAACAAATCTCAATTTGTCTGACATGATCAATCAACCCTTCAAAATAAAACTTTACGTTAGGAAACGAAATAGTACGAAATTACATGTTACCAATCTTATCTGCTATCTATGAGGAAAATGATATTGAATATGACAAATGAATACAATAATAATTTGTCTAAAAAAAACATTTGCCCATGCTTGCAGACACATTTTATCTTTCTTTCTACATCGCCAGAACTTCATACAATCAAAATTGAAGATATTATTGACCTCATTAAAAGCGAAGCATTGATAAATGATTATTTTCAACATAAGTTACACATATCTGCAGTCATTTCCCCATTTGTCGGTGTTGCACCTTATTCTTTATATTTCCAATACAGTCGGTTAGTTATCAAGTCTTGTATTTATACAGAAGTTATTACTCAGAAGTATTACTTAGACAGTCCTGAGAATTCCTAATCAAGTGAAACAGAAACAAGCTCAACCTTCGCTTTGATGAAATACATAATATTCAAACATAAAGCTTTTGCAACACATACTGTATTCGGCGCTGTGTCTAATGCAGATAAACCAAATGGAGATAACATGCAAATAACGAAATCCAATAAAAAATGATATTTCGCTATACTTCCTCAAAGCATAGTCTAGTTTTTACCAGTGACATCATTGTCTCTAAGTCAAAACTTCACTATTTACAAAACAAATAACTCATTCCTAATCGTAGCATAGCAACATCAAATACTTACATTATACGACATTTCAAAACGCAGTTATTTATGCCTATGAATGAAAATAATTTTACTGTTGGGGATCGCCGCATAGTGAAGAATTGTAAAAAGGGGTCAACTAGCCAAAAAGGTTGAGAACCGCTGTTGTTCAGAGGAACTACTGTTGTAGTTCAATATATTAATTGTTTTACTAAGAAAAAAGTTATAATTTGAATGATGGGTTTTAAACCTGTGTCACATTCCCATAAGGAAAGGCTACATCACTCATAATTTGCCCATTTTAATGCCCTTTAATGTGACAATAAGGTTTTTTTTATCATATGGTTAAATCAATCATCAAGTGAGTGGCACAGTTTGCCATTACCATAAAAAGATGAAGTGTTTGGCACAATTCTATCTGAACAGTATAGTAAGCTACTTAAAAATTGTGTTTGCTATGCTCCTTAAAATTCCATTGCTCATTTGTACAAGTCTGTGACTCTAGTGACTCTAGTGTAACTTAATATGCTTAAAACATGATTTTATAACAGAACAAAGCTTCACATATCACAATCTAAATCCTAGGGTTATTACTTTGATGGAAATTTTCCTGCACAAAGAATAGATCAAGAATAAGAATTTTTCTTGTGCAGGTGATAGATCAAGTTGTATCCTTATCAATGTCTTCAGACAATGTACCTCACAATTTCAACCTAAAGTGGCGTGTTGAAAAGGGACTTTTCCCAGTTGCACAAAAGAATTGAAGCCTGCATGCAGCCATCATACGTGATCTGAAACTCATTTTGTGAAGAGCAATGTATTGAGGCATCCCTTAGGCAAATGACAGAAATAAGGCAGTTTTTTAAAGATTTCCCTGTCCCTGCACAACGTGTAACCAGAACCTGAACATATACCAGTTCTCTATCATATACTCTATCATGCAAGACGCAACATGAATGTGTTCCACAGTTCCGAGTCCTCTCTGCAGTCATAATTCCCTCTAGGGAATGCCATAAGAAAAGCAGATTTTGTCTTACAATTGTGCATTACACATAATAAAACATTACAATGATAGCAAACAAATTATATTGTGGATAACCAGTTTGAATGCCTTGGCACTTTGCTCTTCACAAGACTTCCTTACTTTTGATTTCATCGTGACACCTTATTGTATTTTGTACAAGAGACAAGTGAAAAACCTTACAATATTAAAATAAGTCACCTTGTATATACATGTATGGAGCTGGCAAGGGGGAAAGTTCCTGTTCTCTCTCTTCTTCACTCAGCAACAAATTATTGATCAATTCTAAAATGGCAGCAGCTACAGTGGGATTTAGTGTTGGTGCATTAAGTAAGCCAAGTATTGAATGCAATGGTGTAATTGAGGAAAGCTCATTTGACTTGGCAAGAAGTGGGATAAACCTGAAAATATTTGAAACTGTGAGGGCAAAGTTAACATTTTATTAGATTAAAACATACATAGTTCTAATGTGAGAGGTTACATTGTATATTTCAATAGGCTATGTTGCTGCAAGTAATAATCATATATATGTCAGATGCAAATAGCCCAAATTTTTAGAAAAAGAAGCTACATAAGTTATTTATCTATAAAAGTTACGAAAGTTATATAATATAAAACCACAGACCTATATATACTATAATACTATACTTTTTTATTTCAATATACAATTTATTTAGGTAGGTGCTGTGTATCAAAATAAAAAAAAAACAGGTTAGTTTCTTGTGTAACGCTATTCGCTAACACCTTATAGATGATCTAATTCTGTATAAGTATATATAATAAAATAGATATAGCCTGTTTATATAAGACTAAATGTGGATTTTTTTTTTGGTTTCGCTGTCTACAATTGTGATAAAGTGTTCTATAAATGGTAATATATATTAACTGCATGTTTGCAAGTGTTGGCATTCTCCAACCATCAGTGGGAACAATAATGTGTAGGAAAAACATTTTGTTTGATAACCATTTCATAATCAGTGAAATTTTTTTTTTTCAATTTAAAAATGCTTATAATATAAAAAAATGATTATGAAACTTTAAAAAAAACTGTTTATTTAAAGCACATCTTATGATTTTGTTTTAAACATTTAAATGTGTAATAAAATAATAGCAATTGCATAAAATATAATTTAAATCAATACACAACATTACCTGTTATATTTGCTCCAAAAGAGGAAGAGCTTCAACAATGGTGTTGGGTGATGAACTCCTTCAAATATTAGCTTTTCATACTAACAAATAATATACAAAGATAATCATATGGTTTTTCTCTAGACAATGACATTAAAAACATTGTTTTAGCTCTTGAAATTGGAAAGGCATGTAAATCCACCAGAAACTACAAATTAATAATAGATTTTACACAAATAATTAAGTCAAACTGACAGCAAGACTTTTAAAATGAGGAAACAATGTATTATAATTATTTTAAACATCAATTCTTTTTTTCTAACACAGCTCATAGAGTTGATTATGAAGTTCAAATTCAAGATGAATTAAGTTACAAGCTCTTTTTTATTAAAAGGCGAAGTTTGTTTCAATATTTCAGACAAAAATGAATTTTACAGAAGCCTTGTTTGACATGATAAATAAACTTATTCATGTTTTCCACAACCATCACACAAAATACAGTTCCTTCTTAGTAGTTGTATTTACCTAGATCACAAATCATTTTCTTTCACCTTTCATACAACATAATAGAAACATCTTTTGATCAGTAATTTACTGACTAATAGAAATATTATTCCAAGAAAATTACATTATTAATAAAATACTTCGACATTTCACATGAAGCAATTCTAGTTATTCTATAGAATGCCTTGACAAATTATGAAATGCTGAAATCATTTTCTTACTATTCCTGAAATCTTATGTATCTGTGGCATATTATGTCTCAGAATTTTCATGCATTGTATAGATTGCCAGATTTTGTACTTTGCAAGGAACATATATATATATATATTAAACATATATATATTAAATGCCTTTGCAAACATCTCATTTTTTTTTTCCTTTCAAATATTTATTCTGTGTTTTTGCCAGAACTATGGTATTTATTCAGATACACATATGTATGAACTGAGTGAGAGAAAATAAAAATAATATACTTTAACATTACTATTTACCTGAGGCCAGACAACTGCTTGAAACATTGCTTCTATTTCATCTAAAGTTAGGTCAAAATCTTTGAAGTTCTCCAAAAACTGTAAACATACATAATTGACAATAAAAATATAAAGAGGATAGCAATGCTACAATTTAAAATAAAATATTTTTTAATTTCAATTTACTAATGCATGTATTAATTAAGATAAGGGAACAGACCTGAATAAGTCTTGCTAAGACAATGGGTCTCATATTCTTCAACATGTTCACCACACTGGGTATTATTAGTTGTCTTTGTTTTAATGCAGCTGTTAGTGTAGCCGCTATACCCAACAGAATGTGAAGCAAAGAATGAGCAAAGTCCTTAATTCTGTGACCTATCTTCAGTGTTACTGTGCTTACTGTATGCAGAATACTGTCAACACAGAAACATTAATATACATATACCAAGTATACAAAATACAAAACTGAAACAATGATAAAAAACAAAATAAAAGATCGCTAAAAAGTAATAATGTAGCTCAGGCATAATTAAGTTTCAACTCCTAAACTTAATTTTACTTTAATTTTACTTAGCCAATCAAGTCAAAATGTTAACAAACAGAAGTAAATCTGAGACCTACAGAATACAATCCTGTCTTACTCATGATATACTTGTAGAAATATATATTACAAAATAAATTATATAAAGACTTAACATAAGTATCTAGTGACAGGTGTTTACAAAGAAATATGGAATAATTTAATATAGTTTTAACAAAAAACAAAATAATGAAATACATATAGTACAAATTTTATTAAATACATGCAAACGAACCCTTTTATTTTCTTTAAAGGAATCATTTTTGTCAAATCAAGATTGTTCATGACTTCTTTAACCATCAGAACAGGATTGTCTAAAAGTAAAACAAAAATTTAAAAAAAAAATCGTTTTAAATATTGTTTTACAATAAAATGTAAAGTAATCACATATTTAAGATTAGTTATATAGCTACCAGTTTTTTTTCAAATGTTATACCTGTGACAAAGTGCATGCAAGGCTGGAACAACAATTCCAAGAAATATTTTAACTCCACTGGTTTGCATCCACAAAGAAATCCAAAGACTATTGAACGGCGTATGTTACCTCGACCTTTACCACCAGTTTCATTTCCAGTTTTGCCATGCATTTTTCCATATAGAATTCTATTTGTGAAAATTAAAAATTGAGATACAATAATGCAAGATAGTTTAGAATTTAATGTTCTTTTAAATACCTGGGAATAGTAGATTTTTAAAAGGCATTAAACAGAATATTGTCAAGTGCCAATCTTGATTTATTATAGTGTTTGTACATTTAGTGTACATATTTTAGTGGCTAATTAGTTGTCATACCTCATTCAGCTATTTGGGAAATCACAATTACCTTCTTCAATTTCTATTGTGATCTTGCTAAGTATTGCATTGAGTGTCTCCCAATGTCAGGAGTGATGCAACTGTAAGGTGTGCTACTTATTGAGTTACTTTAGTAATTATGTATTCCATAGGTATATATAATTGTTCACACAGATTTATGTTGAGAAAAAGTACTGTTGATTCCTGCTAAAATTATACCTTCTAATTTACTTTATCATTGTAAAAACTAGGGTTACCCTGGAGCTAGGCTCCAGTCAGATATATAGATGTTTTTCACTATGAGATATAATTGAAAGATAGTTGGTCAGATAATATACTTTTGTGCCTATATTTTTATTAATGATGTATTAAGTAGATGTGGGTTAATTAATTAATTATGGTATTCATGCACTTAAATGTATTAAATTAAATGTATTAAAGTTAGTTTATTTCTATAATGTTATAATTATATTGATTAAAAATAAAATATTTTGCTTTTATAATATATATGAATCTGTGTTAGCATATATTATTACAAAAATTGTAAATAGTAATAAATGGAAGGTAGGCTTGGTTTTTATATGCATGTGTGCTTAATACATAAATGTTCATACTATTACATAACATTAATGTCTTTCACAGTCTAGATACATTTTTTTAGTTTGTCTTGACATTAACTAATTGACACTAACCATACATCTGTCTAGTGGTGCTGGGCTATATCCAAAGGGAGAACTGAACACCCACTGTTTTATTTTTTAGACCATCACATTAAATTTCAAGATAAACATGTGACCACACTAAGTCAGAAGGGATAAACATACCATGTCAAGACAAATTGCTGACATTGTCTTGAGGTCACATCTTATGAGGACACAGAGTTTGCTGATATAGTTCTAGCCATCTCAGATTGTTAAGAGTGGGTGTTGAAGGTGTCTGAATTAGTGTGTAAATTTTGATTATTTGTTGAGATCTAGGAGGACGTGAATTAAACCCAGATGTTCAGAGGAGGTAATGTGTGCTGGTCCAGATGTCAGTAGCAGATTTGGTTATGGTAGTGTGTGGGTTTTTCCTGACATTTTGCTATTGCACCTGATAACATGTAAATATAAGTACTTAAGTAAATCCTACTTTATTGGATATCAGGGTACAATAATGTTTTTAGCCTGATGTATATGGACTACAACTCAACTTCATTGGCCAGTAACAAATCTTGATTTAGATAAAAAGTATATACTTGACTACTGAAGACATATATTTGTGTATATGTGCATTATTTTGTCAACAGTAGTTAGAATAATTTTCCTTGGCAAGGGAATGATGTTGCGCACATATATTTGTGTGTAGATATTGATTAATCATTCCCACAAATAAAGTTGAGATTGTTTATTAAAAACTATTAATTGAATGTGAAAAACAAATAAAGTAAGCAACTTTTAAACATAACCAATGGAATGATTACCTCATGAGTACTGGAAGAAAACCATCTCTGTCCTCTTCTTTTACTTCACTGCTTTCCTCATCAACTCTGAACAGAACTATCTCACTTTTAAAAGTCTTATCATCAAGAAGACGGTAGAAATTTTCTCTGCCAAAAAAAGCAATTAGTTAAACAATCAATGGATGTTTATTTTACTTTAGGATATATTAATAAACATTTTCATATAAAATATATATAGTTGAAAGGTTGTCTTTCCACATACCTATAACGTATAATATGTGGTGATTTGTAGGTGATAACACATTCAAATGCTGCTTTCTGAACTACTGAATGCTTATGTTTTAACAGCTGTCAGAGAGAGAGAGGGAAAAATTTACATTTTATTTATACACTGGACCAATAAATTATTATTAAGTTACCTTCAGATGCTAGAATTAAAAGACAACTCACATTTAAAAATGTTTCCTGAACATCTGACTTGTTAAATAAGGATCTTTGTTTTTTGAATGTAGCAAACAAATCCAGATGAACCAAAAGACTCCTGTCATATAAAACATAATCTGCATTTTTTTAATGAGGTCTTTTAAACAACAACAAAAAAAAGCAAAATACAAAAAAAATCATTATACCAACAACAACAAAAAAGTTTATATAAGGGGAAGAACTCACACTTATAACTATAACTCTACAAATGAAATTTCCTTTTTCAAAATAAAATAATTATAATGTATTGATTAATAATTCTTAAATTGCTTCATGTTTTGTTAGGTACAATAAATAATTTTTTTAAGTTTAAACTTGATCCTAGAATGGGTGTAAGGAGAAATAAAGTGTACAATTTTATAAGGGGACAAAACCTGACATATTCAACCATATGTCCAAATCTGTGAATACTGAAGGATTAATTTCCCTTGATATCAAGGAACATAATTAATAACCTGTAATAATATTGACTAATTAGTTAATTTTTTATTGATTCATGTATTCAACTTATTTGATAATAGGTGTGGGAGAAATAATGACATTTAAACTTTTTACCACAGGGATTTGATATAAGCTTTGTAAAAATAATCAGCAAAGCATAGGCTGGTTTTTGTACTTTGCCTAGTTATAATTCAACAAATTTGAAATTTGTATATAATACTGATTGCTTTTTATGGGAAGCGATGCTGTGAAAAAAAAGATGTAAATGAAAAAATAGCATAAATATATTAATATACATAATTCAAGTCCTTGGTTAACATGCATGACTAGATGCATGACATGTAGGACATTATCATCACCTTTTTTTTTAAGTAATATCTGTATTTTATAAGACAAGATAAATGCAAAATAAAAAAATACTAGGCTGTCACACACAAAAATTAGATAGGGTAAACAAGATTGGTATGTTATATAATGCAAAAAACAAGAAAACGATATATGTCTACAGAAGGAAACTATAAAACGTATTTTAAGGTAATATGCATGTTTGTTTGTAAAATGTTTTACATGTTTCGGATGTTCCTTCACAGTTGAAGATAGTTTACTTCCTAGTCCAAACCTCCCGCAGGACGACGGGGGATGGGAGCAGGCAGGATTTGAACCCACGACCATCGATAAATCGGAACGACAGTCCAGCGCGCAAACCGCACAACCAGGCAGCCATCCTGGCATGATGGTATTGACTAACTTTTTTAGGTGCAAAATATGTATTAACTCTAAAGTAGAGATGGTAATCAAACCCATCTTTTAAAGTTTGGGTTCAGTTTGGTTCAGTGAGATTCAAGTTCGAGTTCGGTCCGATGACGATTACAATATTCTCAAGAGTAAATTGAGGTAATCATTGTTAATCTATTTCTGACAACAATTTTTTAAGCTATTTGTAAATAAATGAAGATGCAGACATCGCACAAATTCTCTGAGCATGAGATAATAAATTTAGAAAACTAGAATTGGACAAGCCACTTGCAAAACTAAAATTTTTGAATATTTATAAATGATTGTTTGATATGATTATTAGATTAGAGTTCAATTAATTCAAGCTGCAAGTCTGGTTTTAGTACTACTCAATGTACACTAAAAGGCATTCTGAAAATAACTATAAATCTTTTTCAATAGTGCAGAAGTCTTCAAATCTTTTTTCAAATTTGTCCTGAAGTTATCAGGTGATCTTTATAATACCTAAACTTGTGTTCACAACTGTCAGTGAATTAACACTCATGACATTAGTCATTTTTAGCTAGCAGATTTATAAATAAGAAGTTGTTGCTTGAAGCCTTTAAAGTGGCCCAGACTGATTTTTTTTTGTAATGCATTCTCATATTTATTTCTTCATGTGAGAAAAATCTGTGAAAAATGAAAAATCTGAGAGTCATGCAGAATCTTCAAATTCCCAAACTACTTTAAGTCTTATTACTTTCATGTAGTAAAGCACATCAGAGTATTCAGACTGCATAGAATTAAGGAACTCTTGAATAAAGCTTAGAGAAAAAAGGATCATTTACAAGCTTTACTCTTTCATCGAGCGATTTAAGAGTCTCACCCACACATCAATATTGCTTTCAAAGTAGTTTTGATTGAAAATCCCTATAAACTGAGATGTTTCTCCTGTTATAATTTAAGCTCCATCATCATAATATTGTTTATTTTTTATGTAGGTTTTTTCAAAATTCTTTCACCTTTCAGTCATGAAAAATATCTGGCCTTTTTGTTGTTCCTTTCAAGGAATAAAAGCCTGTTTCTTGGGTAACAAAAAATGTTTCTTATAAATAATATCAATCGCCAAGTAACATTCTTGTCAATACTTTCAGCTATAATAACGGAGGAGAGCTTACAAATGAGAGCTTTAAATGAGTTTAAATGTGATGGAAAACTTTTATGTATTTATTCGACTTTTTATAGTTTTTCGAGATAAACTTACATTCTCAAACTCTTTTTTTTTTTAAAAGGACATAAAACTTAGCAAACTTGAAACATGAATTGTTTATTAAAGTTGCCATCAGAACGTGTTTTATTACGTATAATGATACACAACAAAACTTGCATGTATAGCGGCTTTCTGAAAACTGTAAAACTGTTGGAAAAAGATTTTGCTAGCCTAATAATTCATTTTCGAGATTTTCTAATTTTTTGTTTTCTTTCATCATCGGTCTTGGATGGTTAAAGAGTATTATTTTGCTTAAGGGTGAAGTTATCAGGATATATTATAGTCTTAATGAACAGCTTTGGTTTTAATGCAATAAATTGCTTGTCCCAATATTACTTCAGTGTTTCCAATTGTGTTAAAACATTTTTTTTTCACTTTAACTTGTAATTTTAAACATATATTTATTACAAAATATTTGCCTTAGCGTATAAAACTTCTATTTGGGCTGGACTTTGCCACTGAGCCTAGTTTGCTCATCACTGAACTATTAGAACTATGTCATAAGTGAATCCAGACTGATTATATTTGTGACTTAATTCAATTCACTGAACCTTCCTTAAGTAAATGTATTTATTCCTAATAATTTGAATAGTCTACTGAGTGAGTAGAAATTAGTCTAATGAATGAGTGAAATTAATTTATTTCTTAACTTTATTTGATATTTTTGCTCAATGACTATTCTTATAGAATGTTATTCTTACTACTAAATCAACTCTCAAATTAATAAAGAAAGATTTTTTAAATAATAAAAAAAAACTCACTGAATGGCAGCTTTTCTTCTTTTAACTCTATGAGTTTCTGGTTCTGCATCCTGTTTTTCATTATCTACATGTGTGCAGTCAAGTTCAAAAGTGCCTTCAGCAACTTGTACACTGGACACTTCTTTAGTTGACTCATTTGTAATGGCCACAATATTTTGATAAACTCGAGCATCTTCATCATAATAGCTAAATTCTTTTCTAAAAAAAAAACAACCATTATATGAAATAAATCAGCAAAAATATTACAGTTAAATTATACAAGTTGATATATTTTTAGGAAATTTCACTATATGCCATTCAGGTCAGTGACTACTAAATATTAAATCAGAGGAATAGTTTTCTGCTATTTATGTTTTCTGTTTACTTTCTTATTTTGTCTCTATATATACAACAAATAGACAGTCAACAGCTTGGCCAGTAATTTTTCAGTATCACTTACCAGAATCAATACTTAACCTGAAGCAACCAGCCTAATCTAAAAATATGACCAATAAAACTATATTTACTTTAGAAACTGAAGATATTTACTTTAGAAACTGAAGATAGAGTTCACATAGCTCATCAGATCTAAGAACACATTTTTCTGGAAACTTTTTCATTGCATGCCATAACTGAACTCTATAGTTTGTAAAATCAGGCTTTCTGTCATCTGCCAGTAACTCTTTCTTATATTTCTTGAAAAGGTCCACAATAGGAACTTGACATTCATTTGTCAAATAAGAAATATTGATAGTTAATTCCTTTTCTGAAAATAAAAAAAATTACTGGAACACTATATCCATAAATAAAAAAAGGTACTAAAATAATTTTATTTCTTGCTGTTCTTAGAAATGTCAAATCTGGTTGTCTTTGTACAAACCTGATTCTTCTGCAGCCCTCTTTAACTGATGCAGCATAACATCCCAGAATTCTTTAACCTCAAGACCATGAGCATGAGTGGTTATAAGATCAGCTAATGGCTCCCAGAGCAGTCTGAAATTCCAAAACTCATTTCCTAACAGAAAAAGGAGAGGTGCCTGCAAAATAATTGTAAAGAATATAATTTATATATATAAATACAGACATAGACAGCTCAAGAAAACAAAGAAACTAGTATAAATACAAAAAAAGAGCAGTGAGATATATAACAAAAGAATATTCAAATTTGATTAGAGTAACATCATTAGTAAAATCAATAAACTTAGAGACATTTCAAGACAAAAGAATAAAAAGTAAAGTAACTATAATACACAAAACACTAAACCATAATTTACAAATAGAAAAAAAAACCTAATGAAATACTCAGACACAAATATAGAGGCATATTTCTTATGCCATATGCTAGAACAAATTTGTACAAGTGCTCCTTCTTCCCTAGTGCCATTAGAAAATGGATGGGTTGCCTGAATCAGCCAGAAAAAACAGACTTATCCATTAGCGGATCCAGAACCCCAACCCTAACACCCAGAAAACACTAACCCTATGTATAAATGCATATATATATATATATATATTTTTGGCATTTTATGTCTCGAGAGATGATCTTTTCTCTCTGCAAATTCTCGTGTGACTAAAGAGGCCAATCCTTGATACACCTGCTGCGGTCACAGGTTCAGCATATATAATCACCAGGCACCGTTTCACCTGCCAAGTAGCTAGCCTACTGTGGCAAGCTGTCAGAGGAATTTCCAGTCACAACAGGATGTCTTCTTTGAACACTCCTGTTCCTTCTAGTATTGGATTGGGTACCAAAAGAGGCCTATTCTAATTCAGGAAAAGGAATCCAATGGACTCTCACACAAAAGGTGGAAGATCTGGAATTTGCTGATGACATAGCCTTATTATCACACAGACTACGGGATATGCAAGAAAAGGTCACAGCTTTAAGTGAATCAGGAAAAAGAGCAGGCCTCAAAATAAACCACCAAAAAACAAAAGTACTTAAAGTAAACAACAAACAAATTGGAGACATAGAACTGGATTCCCAGACCAAGTAGATAATTTTATATATCTTGGGAGTGTAGTCAGTGTATGGAAGAAATGTAGACATTAAACATCCTATAAATCTAGCGCGTCAGACATTTACACAACTAAAACCAGCATGGAAATCTCCTCACATCTCAAACAAGACTAAAATAAGAATCTTTAACTCTAATGTCAGGGGGTCCTACTCTATGGTTCTGAAACATGGAGAACAACTGAAGCAACAACAAAAAAAGTACAGACCTTCATCAACAGATGTCTGAGAAATATCCTAAAAATACACTGGTACGACAAAGTAGAAAACACCAAACTGTGGGAGATGAGTGGGCAGAAAAATATAGAGGTGCAGACCTTAGAGAGGAAGTGGAGATGGATTGGTCACACTCTGAAAAAAGATACCAAAAAACAGAGTTAGGCAGGCCTTAGAGTGGAACCCGCAAGGAACAAGATGCAGAGGAAGACCAAAAAGATCAGTATACTAGAGGAAGATGAGAGGACTGAAAAGAGCTGGGAAGCCATAAAAAAGTAGCAAGAGAGCGGAGAGTGGCGTCTTTTTACGGAGGCCCTATGTTCCATGAGAAATTTAAAGGAAAGATAATGATGATGATGATTGCATTTTCCCCCTTCTTTCTGCTGTTGTGTATGGCATCTGCAATCCGAGACCCTTCCTTTATGTTGTTTCTCCTTGTGGATCTATCCAGTGCCACTTTTTCACAGCTGCTAGTATCGATTTTGAAGGGACTTCATGTCGTGTTTGCATACATTCGTATACCATAAAAGTGGGCAACCAGCAACTCTCTTGCCTTCTGTAAGATTGCCATATAGAATGTCTTGTGGAAGTTGACCTACTGGCATTCTACGAAAGTGGCCAAGCAAGCCAAGGCATCTGCTGCTGATAACACAGTGGATGTCCTGGCACCCTGCTCTTCGTAGTACTTGCTGATTTTTTTTTGTATCTTGCCACCTCGTTTAGTCGTCTCTTGTAGCAAGATTATTTTTACTTTTGACTTGTGCTCCTGCCATTTTGCTCATGATATCCCACACCTGTCTCATGTCACTTGAGACTCTGGGTAGACTCTAGAAGCTATCACTTGCAGCCTGGATAGTGCCACTCTAACAAAGATTTGCCAACTATGCTGAGGAGAGAGATACCCCTATAATTGTTGCAGTCACTCCCATCTCCTTTGTTCTTATATATTGTGACTATATTTGCGTCAGGCATGTCCAGTGGGACATGAACTGCTTCCTAGCAGTGGCAGAGGAAATTGAAGGAGCAGGAGTGTTTTGTTGACCTTAGCTACTTCCTCTGGGATACCATCACTTCCTGATGATTGTCTATTTTTCATGCTGTTTCTGAGATCACAAAGGCTTGGAAGCTCATCTAGGCATTCCAATACTGGAAGATCTAGTAGAGAAGCCAGGGTGACATCATCTGCTGTATCCAGTGTGGCATAGACATTGAGGTAGTGTTCTGTCTATTGTTCTAGTTGCTTGGTTTGATCTGTAATTTTTTCTCCAGATTTTGATAGAAGAGGGACAGGCTGAGACACTGTTGGACCGAGGGCCGCTTTTATGCCATAAAACAGAGCTTTACTATTTCCTAAGTAAAAACTTTCGTGAATTCTGTTACAGGTATTCCTCCAAAAGTTATTAGCACATTGTCTAGCCAATTGTTTTGCCTCTTTATTAGCAGGCTTTTTAAGATTTTGGACTAGGCTTTGTCTTGTGAGTGAGATGTGCAGATTGCTTTTTCTCGATGCAGGGCTCCATGTGTGCTAGATTCGCCTCAAAGCAGTCTACATTTTTGTGCTTTAGAAGACCAAAGGCAGTAATTGCTGAGCTGTAGATTACACCTTGTAATTTCTCCCATCTGAAAGATGTCTTCTTCATTGAACTGTTCAGGAGCTGCCAAAGAGTACACACTTCTCTGGGTTGACATTAATTTGCCTAGTCCTAGGTTGACTGGAAGTATAAGCCTTATTGAGAAGTAGTTTGATTTTGCTTAGCACTAGTGAATGGTCTGAGTTGCAGTCCGCACTACGTTATGAGCAGGTGTGGATGACACTTTTCAGATCCATCCTTCAAGTGATGCAGAAGTCAAGCTGTTGCCACCTTTAAGAGCATGGGTGCTGCCAAGATACTTTATGGCTTTCCTTACCAGAGCATGGGCGTTGCCAAGATACTTTGTGGCTTTCCTTACCAGAGAAGTATGTATTTGTTACACAAAGTTCATGAGAGCTACATAACTCGAGTAGCCTTTGGCCATTGTCGTTGATTTTGCCAACACCATATGGGTCATCTCAATTGTTACTCTACCACTTAAAAATTTGTTATGAATTTTAAATTTACCAAAACATATTCTTTCAATAATTATTTGAAATTCATGTGCAATAACTGCGCACTATAAAAGTAGTTGTTTTTTTTTTAAACTGACAACTAAAGCAAAGTTTGTATCAAAATTCTTTTTTTAAAAACATTTCAAAATATATTTTATAATATCTATTCATACTTTTTCCATTGTGTCCTTAGATGCTAATCTATGAATGAAGCTTGAGTTATTAATGAAGAAGTCTATGACCATTTTAAAAAATTTACCTACCTTGAAGTTTTTTATTTTAAAAAGTCATGTATTTTTTTTTTAAATCTGCTTGCATAGATAATTTTTAAAATTAAAGGGTTCACTTTCGGAAAAGAAAAAAGTAGACGTTGCATCAGAACTTTGAATGATCTAAAATATCATGATGTCCGATTATCGTTTTTCTCTTCTACTTTCTGAGATCTAAATGGGACTGACGGATGGGCAGACAGAGCACACGAAACTTATAGTGGCTATTCCCCTTTGCGGGGCCGCTAAAAAGTTCATGAATAAATTGAGAAAATAATCTGACTTTTTGACAAAAGAGCTCTTTTGTGTTTATGCTTATATGGCAATAAGTAGGCCAAAGTGGCATAGTGAGGAAAAATGGAGAAAAGTTGGTAGGATCACTGGTGCCAATTTAAATATGACATTCTATTTTAATTACTAGTTTCATTCTTTTCATATAGACAAATTATTGACAAAAAATGTACCTTTGGCTATGAATAACAAAATACTAACTTTTTGAAATATTCCTTTTGGTAAGCATTTCACAGCAACATCAAATTCTAATTTACGCAGATGAATAAGCTTTTCCCTATAATTTTGCACTGAGGGTGATGGAAGATTCTCTGCAATAAACATTGTCTTGAACAGACATAGTCTTGTTAAATCCTAAAACAAAAAGTACAAAAAGTCATATGTATATGATATATGTATATGTGCCGGTAAACTTTAATCTTCTATCTACTTAAGATATTCATGAAATAAAATATTCTTAAACACTAAATGTTTTTAATATTAAAATATAAAAAAATATTCTCACATCATCAATTACAGGAAATTCAACAGGACATAAGGACAGAATATGGCAAGTTATCAAACGAAGCTGAAAGAAACAAAAATTTATATTACTTGTTTTAGTTACATATATATTGAAGAGCATTATTAATAATAATAAGAAAAGAATATCTTTATTATCCTTGAGAAGATGTCTTTTCACCAAGGAGTTTCTGTTTTCATGAAAACTTAAAGGTAACTTATGGGTCAACTGTTTGGTAAGCAATACAGGGTTCAATATTTTCATTTTTGACCTACAAATATGTCACTAATGATCTATAATATTAAAAAGTAAAAAAAAATGTCCCCATTTTAGACCTTGTGATCTATAGGGCTTATAATGTAAAGGTAAACGATAAACAAAGGTCTCAAATGGCCAGCACGAATACCAACTGCCTTTACTTTCCATAACTAGTGTCAGGTACTCAAAATTCAAAAGCCCAGTCTTAACCAAGATACTAACCCAAAACAACTCAGTTTGGAAGCAAACTTAGCAAGCTACACAAACAACCGATAATAGTAATTATTATTAACATTTAAAAAAAACAAACCAATGTGTATCTTTGGATTAAGGATGTCTTAAGCCTCTAAAAATGTTTTTTTTAAACAAGATGGCATGCAGAGAAACAAACTTACTTTTACCTAATAAACTTTGAACTTTTTGAGAAAAAAAAGCAAATTTTAATGTCAAAATATCTTTTCATGCAGCCCAAAAAATTAGGTCTTCCATAGAAAATTTTTCTCACCTGATGAGAAGGAGAGACTAGGTTAGGCTCTAATAGTTTGTAAATTTTAGCAAATGTGTCTTCATTTAAAATATTTGAATTGGTCGGCCAAGATAAATACAGATCTGCAATCTGGACAGCACATGGAACAGCTGGACAACATCTAAACAATTGAATTGATAATTAAAACATTTTATAATCTTGTTACAACCATACTGTGAGCTAAATGCAACTTTATAAATTAAACAGATTTAGAACAATATTTTAAATGACTAAATAGAAGCAGCACAATAATAAAATTTTTAGATCAGTGGTTTTTAATGAGGGCAATTTCATGGAAATGGGGGATGCTGGAAGCCAAAGAGGTGGAGGTGGTGGTGAAGGGGGGGGGGGCACTGAGCACAAAGAAGAAACTGGAGGTTCTCTTAAACAGAACGAATGTCTTTAAAGTGTGTGCTGGCCAAGTAAATATAGACAAATTATAATTAGCTTGCTTCTAATTTAAGAAAAGAAACAACCTTTGTGATGGCTTTTGAGTTCAGAAATTGACCTTTTCTATTATAAATTTTAGTAACTGCAAGAAGTATGTGTATGTTAACGTTTTAAGTTCATTGCATACACACGTTTATTATTTGATAAATAAACAAGGTAATAAGCTTTTTAAATTATAGTTTATTTTATCTACAATATGCCAATTATGAAAAGTATGTTGATATATTAATTTGTAAATATTAATGTTTAGCACATGTTTAAGATAAAATTTAAATAGAATAATTTAATGTTAATTTAACAAAGTTTTTGTGTAGCCATGTGAAACACTGCAATCATCCTCAATCTTTGGAATCAAAGCTATTGCCATTATTACTATTATTTATCAAAGAAAACATTGACCATGTCTGTAAACAATTACTTCTCTTTACATAGATTTTACTGAATCACTACAGGATAAACGTATGCCAATGTCTTGCTTTTTTATGCATGAAAACTTTTTTGAAATAAAGTCTGCTTCTGGAACATTTAGCAAGCATCATGATAAACAGGACAAATTTGTAGATTACTTAAAAAACCTTCATGATCAATTTAAAAAAAAGACTATTATTCCAGACTGAGGTAAGCTGACAAACAAAAAATTTTTAGGGTAGAGTTACTAAAACTGAATGAAAATGGACTCTGGACTATTGTCTTAATATTCTGGGTTCGAACTCTACCCATCGCTCACTATCCTGCAGGTGGTTTGGGCTAGGATATAATAATCTTCAACTCTGTAAAAAAACATCCTAAACATGTAAAACAAAGTAAAACAAAACTAAAAATAAAGGAAATAAAAAAAAATATTCTACCTGAGAATTTTGAATACTTCATCATATGAAACAGGTAGATTAACTGACTTGTCAGATTGTAGATTGATAATGAAACCTTTAAGTAATTGGTTCAAAACTATAATAAAATCTGTAATGTAAAATCAAGTATTTAGATCAAACGAACAATACATGTAAACTCTACTTTATTAATTTTCAACACTATTATACATAGACAACTCACCATTTTGAAATGTGGGAGAAATTTGAAGATTATTCACTAATTTCTTCCACAATGCAATAACTTTATCTTGAAGTCTGGCGTTGCAACTGTTAAATTTATAATTTGAATTTAAATAATTGATAAAATTCTTTTTCATAAATTTTATAGCAACTTCATACATTTGTCCAAGCCTGAATGGTGGTAAAAAATTGTCTATAATGTTTTTTTATTTTTATTTAAAAAAAAAAAGTTTTTAATTTTCTTACTCTGCTTTTAATGTACATTTGCTGAATGTTTAAAATATAGTCAATAAAAAAATTTAACGATGAAAATCACAGGCTGAAATGGCACTTAACCTCACATGAGGTTTCCAGGACATGTTTTTTAATAGAATGCATTCTGTACCTTAAGACATCAATAACATGAAGGTCGAAATGAGGAAAAAAAAAGACAAATGTCCTCCTATAACATAAACTGCACATTCACTAAGCAGTGTACAACAGTTGCAAAGAGGTTGTGATCTCTGAGAAGACAGCTTGCTGTCCAGTTCGTAAAACTGTGCATGACAATCTAAGTCCAAGTAAGTTAGGTATTTATCTCATTTCTGTTCACAATTACATTTTTAAGGAGAACTATCTATCTGTACAATACATTTCTAATCTAAGATATCTAATATATAAAGCTAATTGTAATGGGTATGTATGTACCAAATAAAAATCATAACCTTTTAACCAGTCGTGATAATACTTGGCATAAATGTACCTTGGATATGTAAAGTAGCCCTAATACAAAAAGAAGACCCTAAAAAAAAAGTTGCTAAGCTCTATGAACACATTAGGCATTAGAGTTTACTGGATCTAGGTCCAATAGCAATTTAGACATACATTTTAACAGCTCCATCCATAATATCACATGCATTTGGAGCACTGTCATAGAAATCAAATGAGAAGGAAATTTCACTAACAAACAAAAAATATTAAAGGTGTATTATTGATGAACAAGTTTAACATAATTAATTAATTTATATTATACAATTTCCTTTCTAATGTGTTTTTTTTTTTTTCAACATATTACAACTAAACATTCGTTTCAATAATAAGTCGTCTTAATTTCAGATTTAGTTGAATCCAAATTTTGACATATCAACATGTAGTTGATCTAGGTCACCTCTACAGATGCTGTATTTTTTTTATGCATGTACAATCTACACCATTACTCTAAAGTATTTAGTCACTGACTTCAGTGGCATATATATATATATATATATATATATATATATATATATATATATTCCTTTCTTTCTACATCTCTTTAGTTATATAATAAGTGTAGTTTTTCATGTACTTAAATTTTAATAGTTAAGAATTGCTATTTCTTTACAAGTTCAGTCTTAACACTTCATCTTTATGCAGGCCTGCAAAATTCAGGTCATGACATAGATTAGCTTTAAGCACATCTCATGATCTTTTGATTTGCCACAGCTAGATCTAATTCTAGGACTAATCTTCGCAAAGATAAATTTGTACTTATTCACATGAACATACAAAAGATAGTCTATACAATTGATTATTTAATAAAATTAAACTTCAAATCTGTGTTTAAAAAACATTTTTACAATTTGAACTACGTATTTGCTATAACTGTGATTCTGATATGACATGGTTCACAAGGCACCATCTGGGTGTTTTGAACATGTGCTAATAATAAATCATTATGGTATGCTCCCTTTCAAGCTAAAAGCAATATATCAATAGTTTTAGACTATATTTAACCTAATTTAAATAAATGAATTTAATTTAAATCTGCATCTACAACTTTTTTGGGCTTAATTTCTTTCATAGAAGTCTATGTCTACTACTAAATAGGGCCTGTGAGACACAGAATTATTAGTTTGTATAGACATGCACCATAGTTGACAGACTTTTAACACAACATTTAGTGACGCCATGACTTAGTTGGGTTATAGATAATTAATATTAATATAGTCAGTTGGTGTTAGGACTTCAGAGGGATAACCTGATATTATAGACTGAGACTCGACTGTAACCTTTTCAATATTAAACGTCATCTGTGTTGTATAACGTTTTAGACTTTTCTACTTGTTATGTGTGTAGGTCTTGTAACTTATTAGTTAATTACATCAAATACACTGTACAAGAAAACCCAGACATCTCCAGAATAACCTGTCAAAGTCAGACAGGCATCAACATCTACAAGGGCAAGGCCTATTACAGGCCTCTCATGTCTTTATTTTCAATTTTGTTGACCTCTCAGCTTATTTTACATTCATGCATTAGTTTTTACTCAGGATTTTTTTATTTTTCTAATGCACTATGAGTGATATACAAATTAATGGGAGGGAGGGGGGATGTATCTGTGATAAGGTTTCCGTGTTGCCTTGAATAGCTCAGCAAAAACAATTCACCTCCATTGTTCAACAATCACTCAGCCACAAATTCAACAAAAAAAAATAAAATAAAAAAATATTTAATGAAACATATATTCATTTAAACTATATTACCTTAAGTGAGGCAAACATAGAACAGCAGCCCACAATGCTGATATCTGGACAGGAGAACACTCAAATTGTTGTTTTAGACACTGCTCGATAATATCCTCTATGTACATGGCCAGTGGAAAATCATTACTACCTCTATAAAAAAAATTAGATTCAAATAGCTCTAGATCTATATGATTTCAAAGAGGATCAAAAATGCAATAATTTAAAAAAAAAATATAAAGACCTGTTCATAAATCACCACAAAAAGTAATAAAGGGGCATCAGATAGTGAAGCACTACAGCACTATTTAAGATTTTTTTTCCTTCTCTTATTTGCTGCATTATTTGCAGATCAAGAAGAATAAAGGGTTTGGCAAGGTACAAAGAAAACGTGGTGCATTGATGCTCCTCTCCTTAAGTTTCGCTCAGTAATTAACATTCCGCCAGAATTATCCATTTTAACCCTTTCTCTCCATAATTATTTTGCTCAATACTATTTCACTCCACTGTTTTGATTAAGCTTGAAACATTTTTTCGTTTGTAATCAGAAAGTGTTTTATTTGGTCTAGAATTAAAGGGGAATGCACGCTCTTTTTATATAACATTAAGTAACGTTTATAAAATTAAACATTAATTTAATTTAATGAGGTCAAATCAACGATGGTGTCGTCAATTAGGAAAGAAAGAGTTAATCATATATTTCACTACCCTGTTATGATTAAACTTTAATATCAAACCATATTGTTTAAAATCAGAAAATGTTATATTTGGTATAGAATTAAAGGGGATGCACATCCTTTCTAGATAAAGCAAATTCATGTTCATGAAACCAAAATTATAATTTTGGATTATGAAACTGGAAAATAAATACTTACCTTTAGAACTAGATCTAGACATTAGAACTAGATCTAGACTAGATCTAGGAAATATTTTATGATACCAATAGAACTAAAAGTATTTTTTACGATAGTTAATCATATTTTCACAAAACTTAAAATAAAACATTAAATAATTGTCTTTAGCTCACTACTGCATGTCACTACCATGCAGAAAATAATTATAAAATATTTAAAAACATCATTGAAAATTAAAAATTTATGACAAAGTCAATTATTATTACAACAGTTGAAATACACTCTCTAGACCAGGGGTCTCAAACACGTAGCCCACGGGCCACATGTGGCCGCGAAACAATTTTGTGTGGCCTGTGGCCACGTTCACGAATTTAAAAAAATTAGATAAAATTTACAATGACCACATATAAGTAAGTGAGTGTCCGCCCACTGCAAGCGAAGATTCTGTGAAGGCAAGCTTTGTTGTTAGCGAGATGATAGCAAAGGCATCACAACCATTCACTGAGGGCCAGTTTGTAAAAGAGTGTATGCTACAGGCATGTGAAATTATCTGCCCCAAGAAAAAGAAACTCTTCGAAGGCATAAGTTTGTCTGTGAACACAGTAGCAAGCAGGATCACTGAGTCAGCGACAAATGTTCAACAGCAACTGATTGCCGCTGCAAAAGACTTTGTAGCATATTCCATTACACTGGACTAGTCTACTGGCATAACAGACACCGCATACTGTGCCATATTCATTCATGGGGTCGACGAAAACTTGAACATTGTTAAGGAGCTATTGGACTTACTAGCCATGAAAGGAACGATGAATGGATGCAACATGTTTCAAGAACTGGAAGCTTGTATTGACAGGTGTGGGCTACAGTGGGAAAAAACTTGTTTCAGTGGCTACGGACGGTGCACCAGCAATGTGTTTAGAGAAGGTTGGTGTTGTTGGATTAATGGTAGAGAAACGGTATCAGATCAGCTTGGCGGGACCTTTTGCAGCCATACACTGCATTCTGCACCAAGAAGCACTCTGTGGCAAAATTCTACAAATGAAGAACGTGATGGATGTTAGGGTGAAGACGGTGAACTTCATACGTGCACGGGGTCTCAACCACAGACAGTTTGTGTCATTTCTAGCTGATTTAGAAATGGAATATGGAGAGTTGCTTTATCATACAGAAGTCAGATGGTTGAGTCCTGGAAAAGTGCTGCAGAGATTTTTTGAACTGAGACGGGAAATAGCATTGTTCATGGCAATGAAAGACGGACACATACCTCAGCTCAGTGACCCAATGTTTTGTCGGATCTTGCTTTTCTTACTGACATCACGCAACATCTCAATGCACTCAATTCACAACTACAGGCCACACAGCAGCTGATTACCGTGATGTTTGACCGCATGAAATCATTCAGATGCAAGCTGACTTTGTGGGACACTCAGCTGGCAGATGGAAACCTGACTCATTTGTCTTTTTCTACAGAGCATTACGGTTGAACCACAGCGCCTGAAAGACTACATAGACACCTTTCCAGACTACTGGAAGATTTTGAACACAGCTTTTAGCAGTTCACTGTTCTCAAACCAGTTGTTCCTTGTTGACACTCTGTTTGCAGTTGAAGTGAAAAACGTTCCAGAGGAAGTCAGATGGAACTACTGGACCTGCAGTGTGACACTGTTCTGAAGCAAAAATACGCTGATGTTGGTGTTCCAGATTTTTACCAGTTTCTTCCCAGAGAGAAGTTTACAAACGTATTCTGCGCAGCTGCTAGAATTCTAGCGATGTTTGGGAGTACGTACGCTTGCGAACAGTTTTTTTTCCAGAATGATCAACAAAACAGCATTATGATCAAGACTGACTGATAAGCATCTGAGAGCAACCTTGTGGCTTGCCACTACACGCGACTTCAGGCCTAACGTCAATCGTCTGGACTCTGCCAAACACTCTCAGCTGAGTGGACAGAAACATGAGTGATGAACCATCTGCAGTAGGCCTAGAAATTATAGTTGTTTTTTGGGGAACTACAGTTTCTGCTTTTTAATAAGTGACAGAGACAACGTCAACTTATTTTAGTAAACTAAACTGCCTGTGAATGTAATAAACTACACTAAATGTAATTAATAATTATAAAAACTTTATTTCAGCATTTAACTGCAGTGACAGTAGTGTTAGTAAAATTTAATGAAAAAACATTCTCTTTTTGTGGTGCGGCCCGCTGAAAGGTTGTTACTTTCCACTGTGGACCACATGCTGAAATGAGTTTGAGACCCCTGCTCTAAATAATCAAGGCAGTTGCTAGATTTGGGCATCAGCTTACCCTTCTTGGTGTATAGTATAGAAAAAATCTTGATCTAAAGAGATCCCCCTGCAGGTAATGGTATAGACAAAATATGTAGGTCCAAGCTGAATCTGTCTAGCAACATAAAATACTGTACTATTCCTAAATATCTGAGTATTTCTGTTTTTACTATGCTAAACTCCAAATTAAGTATACAGTTAACATATTTGTCAATACTTACTTTGTCCATTTAAGATCAAGTGGATACAACTGAAGATAGCTGATATCTTCACCTGTTACAACAAGCTGTGTCTTGTGAATTACTATTTCAGCCAAGAAGGTCAGAAGTTCACTTTTCTTAACTTCATCCACACCGACCATTTCGCTGCTAACTTTATACAAGCAGCCAGAAAGAATATCCTAATCAAATAATACAGGCAAAGAAAGCCAAAATAATTGATGATTAAAAAGCAGAATTCATACATATTTTTTTTAAATTATGTTCGGAAAGCATGCAGGTAAAAGCAGAAATATTACAAGTTATGAGTTCAGACAACCAAACAACCTCAATCCTACATATCTCAAAATGACGATTTGTTATTCCTGGCCTCTGGACCAATTTCCTCCTTTTCATCAAAGATTGAGGTCAAGGGCCTTATGTTAGGCTTTGTCAGTATGTAGGGCACTAAAAACTGTATTACTAAATAATCGCAAACTACTGCCTATTAAATGTTGTTTTGAAAATTATGTGTGTATAATTATATATATATACTAGCCATATATTACATGCGGCCCGCGGGTCTTAATTTGCATATCACTGATATAGCGTAATAGAAACAGTTAAACAAAATAATAATGTTATAAGTAATTGCGAATGTGAAAATAGTATGAATGGAGCTATTAAAATAGCTAATTAACCTAAATCCATTTTTTTTATAAAAACATTTGCTAGTAAGCCCATATATATTTAAATCTAGATCTAGAGTTAGATATAATAGATGTAGATCTATATATTATAAGAGTGAATTCAAAGGCTCAATAAACTTATTAATTATTGCATGTTATTCCCCATATAGGACCTCATCTTGCCTGTGTTTACACAGTGCCTGTTAGATTATCTTGACACATGAATGGAACTATTAAAATGTATGTCAACGGGGCTAAAGTCACATTTCGCAGCTATAGTGAATGTAACATTTCATCCTTGTGTAATGAAGTGCGCGATGAATGGGATTATAAAGTATGTCAGGACGTCTAAATTCGCAGATATAAGGGACGAATTTATGTAAAAATGCTTTTGAAACACTAATTTAATGGTTAATTTTATTAAATAATAAAATCAAAAAACTATATTTTGTATTTTCATCTGTCAAAGTAAAAATCTATTTTTGCAAAAAGCAGTTCTTAAAATAAAATCTAGATCCTTTCGGTCTTGACTCATGTAAACATGGCTATCTGACCTATATCCATTTTCTTCTTCTTCATCGTTCTCATTGTTATGTTGGAGTGTTCTTATGACTAGACCAATACATGAGACTCTCAATATAGTTTTCTTTCTATTGGGGTGATTTGGGGCCAATGTCTTATACGGGCCTCTTGGTAAAGAAAGCAGTTTTGGAGGATGTGGTCGGCATTTTCTGGTGATACTCCACATGGGCAGATTTCACTGGTTCCAATTTTGAGCTTCCGGTACATGTGTTGTCGCATTCTGTTGTGTCCGGTCCTGAATCAAAAGATTAGACGTTGGTCTTATCGATATAGCTTATAGTAAGCTCGTCCATTTCTCATTTATTTTATCTACTATTAATTTCTTCATTTCTTCTGGATAGAATGCAGTGTTTATTAGTGAGTTAGTTCTCCCACTCTTGGCGAGTGTGTCAGCCTTCTCATTTCCTTCTAGTTCTATATGAGCTGGTATCCATTGAATAAGTTTTTTTGCTGTTGTTGTTGAGCTTTGTAAGTGCTGTTCTGAGGTTTTTAATATAAGAGGAATCTTTGGAGGGTTGTTTTCGCATTGGTTAGAAAGACAATGTGACTGTGAGGGGAACTTGGATGATTTGCTAGCATGGTAGCAGCTAGTGCTAGGGCTTCCCTTTCTGCTCTGTGACTGTCAGAGAGCTCTCCAGTTGCAATGGATTTTTCTAGTTTTCCTCCATCTGGCCATTCGATAAGTATTCCAGCTCCTCCATTTCTTGTGGCTTTATGGGATGAGCCATCCGTGTAAACTCTGATCCACTGATTGCTAGGGTAATTGGTATGTAGAAAACAATTCACTATTTCCTAGAGCTCTGTTGGTCTGTAATCAGATTTTATTTTTATGTTTTCAATATCGTCCCTTATAGTAGGAAGAGGGCTTTCGTCCCAGGGTGGAGATTCATTATAGTGTATATATATAACTATATTTTGTATTTTCATCTGTCAAAGTAAAAATCTATTTTTGCAAAAAGCTGTTATTAAAATAAAATCTAGATCCTTTCGGTCTTGACTCATGTAAACATGGCTATATGACCTTATATCCATGAAATAATAATACTTTCATAGGGTTGGGCAACTTTTTTTTTTTGACGGTTTTAAGCTTGATTTAGGGCTACTTTATATACGTCACGGTTCCAGTTAGTACCCAAGGAACATTTATACCAAGTTTTATCAACATTGGTCAAAAGGGTCTTGATTTCTATTCGGGACATACATATATAAATATGTATGTATGTGTTATGTGTGTTAGTGTGAAATCTTACTTCACTTTATGCTCAAATCATTTCAGTGAAACGGCTACTTTTTATGTTTTGTTTTTTTTAAATCACATATATGTGATTCCAGTCTCTGTATGCTTTCTTTAGCTATTTAAGGATATATGTATAATATATATGGCTCCTTTTGTCTCGAATGCCCAGATGAGTCACTGGTTTTGGTTTAATCTTGAGATGGGGCAGAATCTGGTGTGGCTAATCAAGCCAATTCTCGAGAGGCTCTCATGTCTCGCTTGCAGACATCTCTATATGTTAGTCTTGGGCGGCCCTTGGGTCTGACTCCTTCCACAAGCTCAGCATGTAAGATATCTTTCGGGATTCTACCATCTGGCATGCGGGTGACATGTCCGAGCCAGCGTAATCTTCTTTGTGTCAGGAGAGCATACATGCTGTTCATATTGGCCAATCTCAAAACTTCCTGGTTGGAGACATGGTCCCTCCAAGAGATGCCCATTATGCATCTCAGGCAGCGCAAGTGGAAACTATTCAATCTGTGCTCTTGGTACATGTATGTTGACCAGCTTTCACTGCCATAAAGGAGAGTGCTCACAACACAGGCGTTGTAGACTAGGATTTACCATTTTCCCAGACGCGCTTGGAGAGTTTTGCCAATGCTGTGGTAGCTTTTCCTATTCTTTTTGTCAGCTCGATGTTTAAATCTAGGTTAATGACAATTGTTGAACCCAAGTAGGTAAATACCTGCACCACTGAAAGGGTGTGGTTCCCAATATGTATTACAGGTATTTCTGCTACGTTTTGTGCCAGGATTTCAGTCTTGAAGAGGCTTATAGTAAGGCTAAACTCTTGACAAGCAGCTGATAAGGAGTTCACTAGCTTCTGTAGACCTCCTTGTGAGTGAGATATGAGTGTGCGTCATCGGCAAACAGCAGCTCCCTTATCAAGATACGACATCTTTTTGTTTTGGCTTTAAGACATGCCAGGTTAAAGAGCCTTCCATCGGATCTGCTATATTCCATGTTCCATGGATTTAAAAGCACTGGTTAGTACGACTGAGAAGAAGATGCCAAATAGTGTTGGAGCCAGTACACATCCTTATTTACACCGATCTTAATGGAGAATGACCTGGAGGAAGAACTTTCAAACTGAACAGTGCCCTGCATATTTTTGTGAAAAGCTGACACTAGTTTTCTTAACTTATTTGGGCAGCCGATTCTCTCTAGTACAGCAAACAGACCGCTTCTGCTAACAAGGTCAAAGGCCTTGGTCAAATCAATAAATGCTATGAAGAGGGGCTGCTTTTGTTCTCTGCTCTTCTCCTGTAGCTGCTGCAGAGAGAAAATCATATCTGTTGTAGACCTACCTGCCCTAAAGCCACACTGCAACTCTCGATAAACACGTTCTGCCAGGATCTGTAATCGCTTTAGTAATACTCTAGCAAAAGCCTTTCCAATTATGCTAAGCAGTGAGATGCCTCTATAATTGTTACAATCAGAGCGGTCGCCTTTATTTTTATAAATTGTAACTATGTTGGAGTCTTTCAATTCCTGGGGGACCATTCCTTGTTCCCAGCACAAGCTTAGCAGTTCATGGAGTGGTTTGATTAGGGCATGTTTTCCAGCCTGAATGACTTCAGCAGGAATGCCATCTCCTCCGGGTGCTTTCCCATGTGCAAGCATGTCAATGGCTATGCTCAGCTCCTTTACTGAGGGCGTTTCGTCTAATTCCGTCAAAACTGGATGTGATGGGAAGTTGGAAACAGCATTTTATGAGATGGCGTTTTCAATCTGCATAGTGTTCTACCCATCGCTCCATTAGCAGCGCACGATCACTGATGATTGAGCCCTCTTTTGACTTGAGCGGCGCACACTTGCTGGTGTGAGGTCCAAAAGCTTTTCTCATGCCCTCGTATAGTCCTCTTATGTTACTACAGTCAGCACAAGATTGAATATCTTCGCATAGCTCCTGCCAGTATTTGTTAGCACACTGTTAGCTACTCTTTGGGCATTGTTACATGCAGCTCTGAGCCTTTTTAAGTTGCTTGGGGTGGGATCCTTCTTGTAGATTAGCATGGCTGCTCTCGTTTGTAGTGGCAGTTTCCATTTCTGGTAGACTAGCTTCAAACCAGTCTTCGCTTTTCTTGGAAATGGAAATGTGGTTTATTTTATCTAATGCATTAAATTGATAATTTATTTATCATATTTCTAATAAAAAGTGAAAGAATAACTAACCTTTTCAAAAAAGGGTACATCAAGAAGAGACCTAATACACTGTTGTACATCACCAAAAAAAAATGGAGTTTTAAAGACAAGGGAAACTATTCTAGAAATAGCCTCCACAGATAGCCTCTCTTTACAGGATAGTAATAAGTTGACTACTGTAGCCAGAACATCTTTGCCTAATACTTTGCTATAACTTGATTGCAAAATTATACTAATGGTCTGTGGAATAGAAAAAGTGTATATATATTTACAGTAGAAAATTAAAATCAGCTAGCTCATGTCAAAATGGATACCCTGATTAGCTCCAAGTGTGCAACTCCTAAATAATGCTGTAAAAAAGTAAAACCAGGAGACATAATGTCATAAGCAAAAGGATAACCAGAAGTTTAGTATGTTTTATCAGTCTGGAATTGCTGATTTATTTAGCAACTTATACCTGCTGACAATAGTGGTAAGTTTTAAGGCTGTTTATTTTGATTTATTTACTCTAGACTGTGTTCTTCAAAGAATTATTGGTTACTTATTTGAAATAGGTAAATATTATTAAATTCATTTATATTTAATTTAGTCCTTTACAAATTTTTGACTAGATCACGACTGAAGTAACAACTATATATAAACAACTATATATACAGCCAAAGGGTTAACTAGAATATTATTAATTCAGCTGGCAAATAGTTTAGGTGGTGGAAAACAAATACTTGCTCTATTTAACAAAACTATCCTACATAATGCTTTTAAGTCACTTCCTGGTATGTCCGCGCAAAAAAAAAGATAAAGCAAAAAGAAGTGATTGCCTTCAATGGAAGTCTATACTGATGTTAAAGAAAAATCTATGGCAACTACACGCAAGTCGTGAAAAAGGTAGATATTGTGAACAAACTCACAGACTTGGTGACTGTAGATTCAACAATAAAGACAGATTATTGCTCAGAGGCATAGTTTTCCCTCACCAACACAATTTTCCAGCAAAAATACACCACCTGAAGACATCCAAATCCAAAACACTGGATTTCTAGATTACATAATGGTGAGGCAGTGTGATTTGTGTTGACTCAGTGTTATACACTGAGGCTCTGGGCCTATTTGTTTTAAAAATTCTTTTTAAATATTAAAAATACAATACACATCTGGTTGTGACTAATAAAATAGTCACCATGCTCTAAGTCGCATTCATAATTTCTAGGAAAATCGTTAGACCAGTATCCTGCTTACCCTCCATGAAGTTATGACTTGAATAGAGGTATTGTAAAAAAAAAAAAAAATTAAATTAGTTTTAATTAATTAATTTTGTTTTTTATGGACATTGTACTAAATCAGCAACAGGCAACCAGTGAAAATATTAAACAAATCTTGAAAATTAGGTTGTTCTTTATACATTTTGAACTAACAATAGACTAATAAACCATTTTTATAAGTACTTGAAAAGCTCAGTGGTTAAATGTCTGCCTTCTTTATGAAAGTTAGGGTTTGATTTCAGACTCAAGCAGTTTTATGAAGCTTCATGAAATTGTAAAAATACCACCAAAGATGGCTAAAAGTGACCTCTAGCAGACTATTCCTTTGTCAGCTTTGGTAGTGGCAAAATATGGAGGTCACAACTAGATTAAGTGCCATATGAAATAGTGCTTTCTTCCTTAATATTATGACTTGACAAGCTTCTATATTATGAATATACATAATAATTTTTTTTAAATTAATTAATTTGAATAAAATCAATGGCAAGATCTAATTATAAATAAATGGCATATAATTCAAATTAAATTTAAGCCTGGTAAATTTGCCAAGCTACATACATTTTCTTTTCTTGCTACGAAGTAAAAATTTCTTATGACAGAAAAAAATGTAAAAGACATCAGGGGTACTATATATGAATCTAAAAAAAAATTAAACAAAATAAGTTACCTTTGCAACATATTCAGGGTCATTTATAATGCTTCCACATTTGTGCTCTAGCCAGACAGAAACTAGACGCAGTAATCTACACAAATGCTTTGACAAGGAGGAAGATACTTTAAAATCATCTGGCAAACATGTTTCCATGCAGGCATTATGCACTTCTATCACTGTTTCCTGAACAGATCACATAAAACTTCTTTGAAGTCCACAAATTAGTTAACATACCCACATATCATGTACTTTCACAAAAGAGCTAATCATTATCAACATAAAAAAATAGCTTTTCTAAGTTTAGAAAATTATTCATGTTGTTTTTGTTTTTTTGGTGGCAATATTTTACTTCATAAAAAAAGCAAGTTGATGATAAATCTAATAAAATGAAAATCCTAAATGCTGTTAGAACGATAGTGGGCAACAAACACAACTTATACAGCTATTTGAAAAATAGAATTCATAAGAAAGCTAAAAAGATTTTAAATATAGAGAAACACCTTTAGGTTGCATTTTAACATGTTACCAACACAAAAAAAATGCAAGACATGGATCACAAAAACAGACACAATTTAAAGACAATTCAACTTTTGAATGTAATGTTTGAATGAAACTGTGGTATGAACAAATACTTTCTTTACAATTACTAAAATGTTTTAGTATGGGTAATACTCTACCATTGTTTTCTCAATATAGAGCTAAATTTCAATGTTAGCAACTTCATAAATGAAATAAAACAAAACAAAATGATAATAATTACTAATTCATTTATATATATATGAAAAGTCAGTTGTTGGCTTCTTTGTAATATTTCAAAATTAGTATATTCACTGGTTTGTGTTCTTAATAAAATTCCTTCATCATAAAAGTATTTTAATTGTCTGTCTAAATTAATTTAAACCGAAAGAAAGATGACTGAGTAAAGGTGATGCTTAACACTCTTAAAAATAGATATGCATGAATAAATCAAGTGAACTGACTGAAGTAAAACTAAGTAGTAAAAACCTTTTTTAAATTTCCACTTCCAACAATAACATACTATTAACACTACAAAAGATTAGAGATACTAACCAGTAATATCTTCCATACATCTTTGGAGTGTTCTCTAGTTGTGTGCTCAGCACATTCTTTGAAGAATATTGTCACAGATTTTTCTATAAGTTCTCTTGAAATTTTGTTTTGTTTTTTATTTATATTATTCCATGGTCCAAGTTGCGACAGAATTAATGGAATTATCTGATTTGCAAAATAAAAATAAAACAATATATCTATACTATAAAGTAGACAGTAAGGTGTAGGCATGTATGTATGTATGTATGTCCCGCATAGAAATCACAACCGTTTGACCAATCTTGATAAAACTTGGCAGAAATGTTCCTTGGGTACTAACTGGACCGTAACGTATGTATGGTAGCCCTAAAACAAACTTAAGACCCTCAAAAAAAAAAGTTGCTGTTTCATTGATCTAGGAGATGTTTACCATGTTTACAAGAGAGAAGATGGAAAGGATCTAGATCTAGTTTTTAAAACTACAATTTGCACAGATAGTTTTTTTACTTTGACACTTTAAAATACAAAATATAGTCTATTGATTTCATTATTTAATAAAAGAAGCTTCGAATTTGTTTCTAAAGCATTTTTACATAAATTCTTTCCTTATATCTGAAATTTAGAAATCCTGACATAGATTCCTTCATTAGACTTTAGACAAGACCGAGATATTACACATCTCTCTTTTCCTAGGTCTATTTCAACTGATAGAACTTCTCTTCGCAAAGATAGTTTTATAATTAACTAAAAAATGAACCTATTAATTATGTCCATTCCTTTCATATTTTAATCAAATTAACATTCAAATTTGTTTTTCTAAAGCATTTTTAATACATTCTTTTGCTATAGCTGCGAAGCCGTGTTGACATACATTTTAATAGTTCCATTCATGAATAGCGTACATCTAACAAGATAGGTCACGCAGGCGCAGAGCGAAGGCTCCACCCAAGCGAAGAATGAAATCTATCGCAGCCAATATTTAATTCTAGATCCATATTTATCTTTAGATCTACTTTATACTTTAACACATGAACATACAAAATAAAGTTCATTTAATATTTTAATAAAATATATGTAGGGCTACAAACATATATTTTAATTTAAAAAAATGGATTTAGATCGATTAGCTATTTTGATAGCTCCATTTTTACATTCACTTTACTTATAACATTATTATTTTATTTGTTTCCAAAACACTCTCAGTGACTATATCGACAATGATACGCAAATTAAGACCCGTGGGTAAAATATGTCTAGTATGAGTATATATGTTTCTAGATATCTGATAATAAATCTATGTGTTGGCTGATATGAATTTATATTATATGATGATTATATGATATGACTTTAGATATTGTTATAACTGTTGTGGTGATGTGGGTAGGGGTAGTAATGTGAATGTAGTTAGCTGACTCAAATTAACCAAGGCCAGTACTAGACCAGTGGTCAACTGTGATGAGTGGGGATGGTCAGCAGCCGCGATGAGTGACAACATGATGGTTCAGATCTGTGTTGTGAATAATACTCAGGCCAGTCACATCAGATATAGTCAGGTGACTATATGGGTCAAGTGATAATTCGTCCGGTTCTAGAAGGCCATTAATGACCCTATATAAAGAGAGATGGTATCAGAATCAAGTCAGTCACAACTACCTTCTACCAAGCGCGTCCCCAGGTGGCAGATAGGGGAAAGACCCTTAGATTTAAGGGTTAGCTGTGAATAGCAAATAAACAGCCGCGGACAAACTGGTTTGCAGTCATGGAGGATGAGATGAAGTATTCCAGTGGTTAGAATATTTACTAAAAACATCTCAGAAATCCAGGGAAATGATTGCAAAAAGCGAGTATAGGGCGCTCTAACTCTAAACCCGGGTAGATGAAACTCGTTAGCTAGGGATAGCAGTTCATCTAGGAGAGAAAACTCAGAAAATAAACACCTGCTGCCTTGCAGATGATCTTGGATGATCAAAGGCTATGGGAGCACACCCAGAAAGAAAAGCAGGCTGAAGTCGGAGTCAATGGGCCTCCTGGCTCATAACACATTGACACGCAACCTCATCTATGTTGGAGTTCAGTAACCATTCTAATAGATGTGGCGTCCTGCCTGTGGAATCCCGCCGCGCAGGTAGGGGGCCGGGCTCTCCGCCTCGAAGGAGCCCACACAAGCGAGCTGGTGGTTCTTCTGTCTCTGCCTGTGGAGCAAGGCGCAGGGACAAGAAAGTAAATACTACTGGCCAACACTCCAAGACCAAAAGTCTAAAAATCTTACAATGGAACGCAGAGGGCATCCAAAAGAAAAAAGAAGCTCTAAAAATATTTCTGCATGAGAAAGAAATTGATGTAGCTTGCATCCAAGAAATTCATTTGAACAGTAATCTTCGTTTCTCCATTAGAGGCTACACCTGCATCAGACAAGATAGAGAAATCAGACCCAAAGGAGGAATCCTAACCCTCATTAAAAATGACATCCCTACCACAGACTCCAACTCCTCAGAATCAGAAATAATGGGAACTAAGCTAATTCTCCCAGATGGAAATATTAATCTATTTAACTGCTATTTCCCACCAGACAAGGAAATAGAGATTGACCACATACAAATACCTGACCAGGAAGACTGTCTAATCTTAGGAGATATGAATAGTCACTCTCAGAGCTGGGGATACCCAGACCTAAATGCCAGGGGAGAAGAAATTGAAGAATGGCAAGCAGAGAACAGACTTATCTTGCTTAATAAACCTGAGGATAAACCATCTTGATTAATAAACCTGAGGATAAACCAACCTTTTTCTCAAGAGCCTGGTTAACATTAACCACTCCAGATCTAGCCTTTGCAACTGACAACTTATCCAAAAAGTGCACCAGAGAAGTTGCAGACCAGCTAGCCACCAGTGACCACAGACCCATATTGATCAGTATCGATACCTCCTTCAAAATATCAGAAAACTCCACCATCCCCAGATGGAACTACAAAAAAGCCAACTGGCACCTATTCTCAAAGCTCACAGACCTATACACAACTTCAATAAACTGCAAATCAAATCAGGTTAATAAGTCATTCTCAGCTTTCTCCAAAGCAATCCTCCTAGCAGCTAAGGAATCAATTCCAAGAGGAGCAAGAAAAGATTATATCCCCAACTGGTCTGATCACCTTCAACAGCTCCACAATGCCACTATTGAAGCCAGAAACACAGTAGAAAATAACCCTTGTATAGAAAATAACATAAATCTAAAAGCAGCTAACGCAGTTTTCAGGAAAAATTACCTTTCCGCCATGAGGAAAAGTTGGCATGAAAAAACATAACAACTAAACGTAGATAGAGACGGCCACAAACTCTGGCGTATAGCCAAATGTCTCAACCAGGAAGAAAACAGAACAACTCCTATAGTAATAGAAAAGGACAACAAACCCCTGAAAGGCCAAGAAGCAGCAAATGAATTCATTACGTTTTTCCAAAGCGTAGGACAAATACAAATTAATGAAAGTAGAAATAAAGATGTAAACTCAGAAATACAAGATAAAATTAAAGAAAACAATCCAGCTTACTCCTTGGGAATGACCACTAATCTTAAAATGAAGGAACTAGATGAATCCCTAAAAGTCCTCAAACCAAAACAAGCCCCGGGCCCAGACAAAATATCTAATGACATGCTTCTTCACTTGGGTCCTCAAGCCAAAAGAAAACTGCTACAAATATTCAATGCTAGCTGGAAATCTGGCAGAATTCCAAACATCTGGAAAAAAGCCATTATGATCCCTATACTAAAGCACGGCAAACCAAGAAATAAACTGGATAGCTACCGTCCCATCAGCCTCACTAGCTGTACTTGCAAACTGATGGAAAGAGTGATAAATAGAAGGCTGACATGGATCCTTGAGTCAAATAACCTACTCACTGAAGCCCAGGCTGGCTTTAGAAAAGGCAGATCAACAGAATATCAAATCGCCTTCATCACACAAGAAATAGAAGACGGCTTTCAAGAAAAGAAACCAACAACAATTGTGTGGGTTGACTTAGAAAAAGCATTTGACAAAGTCTGGGAACAAGGTCTCTTGCTCAAGCTAATCCAGCATCACATATCCCACAGAATGTACAACTGGATAAAGGAATATCTAAATAATAGAAAAGCCTTAGTTTGCATGCAAGGACAAGGAGAAGCCACACAGTGGGTATAAAAAATGGCGTCCCCCAAGGAGGAGTCCTATCCCCAACACTGTTCCTAATATTCATAAACGATCTAAATCAAAACCTACCAAGAAATGTTAAAAGCAGCATATATGCAGATGACCTTACCTTAATTAGCACAGAAGAATATGTAGGAACATCGAAATTTCGATTACAGGATGCTCTCGATATACTCAATAATTGGTCCAAAGACTGGGGCATGTCCATTTACACAAAAAAGACAACATATACCATATTCTCACTGTCAACAAAACAACAAACAATAAAATTAACATTAGATAAGGAAGCTTTAGAAAAAAATGACAGCCCTACATATCTTGGAGTCACCTATGACTCGAGACTAACCTGGAAAAACCAAATAGATAAAACATAGAGTAAAGGCATCCAGAGACTATCCCTCTTGAAAAAATTAGCTGGCACAGATTGGGGAGCTTATCACAACATCCTGAAAAAGACCTATACCAGTTATGTAAGACCTGTACTAGAATATGGTGCCTCAGCATGGGGCTCAGCAGCCCAAACCAACTTAAGAAAAATAGACAAGGTTCAAAATATTGGTTTAAGGATAATGACAGGAGCAATCAAAACTACACCCATAAGAGCTATGGAGGAAACCGCTGCCCTGATCTCTCTGGATGAAAGAAGAGAAATAAAAATCCTTTCCCAATTCACTAAATTGGAAACCTTGGAAAGGCACCCACTCAGAACAAAAATCCACAAAACTGGCACAAAAAAACGTCTCAAAAGGACCAATTTCATACAGGAATCTCTAAACCTAAAAAAGAAACACCAACTTGAAAAAATTACTCTGGAATCCTCGATACACTATAACGAATCTCCACCCTGAGATGAAAGCCCTCTTAATACTATAAGGGACCATATTGAAAACATAAAAAGAAAATCTGATTACAGACCAACAGAGCTCAAGGAAATAGTGAATTGTTTTCTACATACCAATTACCCTAGCAATCAGTGGATCAGAGTTTACACGGATGGCTCATCCCATAAAGCCACCAGAAATGGAGGAGCTGGAATACTTATCATATGGCCAGATGGAGGAAAACTAGAAAAATCCATTGCAACTGGAGAGCTCTCTGACAGTCACAGAGCAGAAAGGGAAGCACTAGCACTAGCTGCTACCATGCTAGCAAATCATCCAAGTTCCCCTCACAGTCAGATTGTCTTGCTAACCGATGCAAAAACAACCCTCCAAAGCTTGCAAAACTCTGATTCCTCTTATATTAAAAACCTCAGAACAGCACTTACAAAGCTCAACAACAACAGCAAAAAATCTGTTATTCAAAGGATACCAGGATACAACTAGAAGGAAATGAGAAGGCTGACACACTCGCCAAGAGTGGGAGAACTAACTCTCAAATAAACTCTGCACTCTACCCAGAAGAAATGAAGAAATTAATTGTAAACAAAATAAATGAGAAATGGACGAGCTCTCATCCAAATCACAAGAAAGATGAAGCTTACTATAAGCTATCCCGACAAGACCAACATCTAATCTTTCGACTCAGGACCGGACACAACAGAATGCCACAACACATGTACCGGAAGCTCAAAATTGGAACCAGTGAAATCTGCCCGTGTGGAGTATCACCAGAGAATGCCGACCATGTCCTCCAAAACTGCTCTCTTTACCAAGAGGCCCATATAAGACATTGGCCCCAAATCACCCCAATAGAAAGAAAACTATATGGAGAGCTCCCTGATTTGGAAACCACTGCGCAGTTCATCTCATGTATTGGTCTAGTCATATGAACACTCCAACATAACAATGAGAACGATGAAGAAGAAGAAGTCACAACTTCCCGATCTATGATTCAGTCAACAAGGTACAGAGAAGTTCTTGCTACAACAGTACAGAGTTAACATGACGGTTCAGATATCCACAGCTGAAAATTTGTACAGGCAGTGTTACATGTTACCAATTGTACAATATTGGCTGTAACTTATTGGACATTTAACTTTTATTTTGGAGACCTGGGTTGTCAAGTTCTGTAAGTTGGTAGTGTCTTGTGGTGTAGCTGGCAGAGAGCCTGAATAGTCACAACTGTTACAATATTTAATATTTTATTTATCTCAGTGGGCTGACTCATTGTAAAAATTCTTTAATCTTAGCTACAGTCAATGTCTGGTATAAAAATACATTTTTTTAAATGGTAAAAATGTCAATAGCTTCTTTCAAGCTTTCTGATTCTACAGAATTTACATTAATGCTATGTGGTAATAAGTTTAAAGACAATCTTCATATGATGAACACTATTGATTGGCATCCTGATATAACATAGCAATGATCCTAGTAACAGTTTCAATCTTTCTTTTCCTTTTTTTTTTTTTTTTTCTGCTGTTAGTTATGCACTTCTCGATCGAAGCAAAAAAAAAATAAAAATTCTTCAATATAACAAAAATGATGCATCTATAACTGGGATGGGCAAATTACGACAGCAGGCAACATGCCGCCTGCCTGTTTTATAAGGCCTGTGGACATCAACAGAAATCAGGTGTGCCCACAGATTATACATAATGAAACAATAATCATTTTAAATATATATAGATAGAATTATTGAAATTTCTGTTTCTTACCACTTATTCTAAAAAGCTTAAAGTAGTGTATGTATTGTAGCCCTAAAAGAAACTTAAGACCCTCAAAAAAAAAAAAAAAAAAAAAAAAAGTTGACCAGCTCTATGAAAGCATTATAACTTTATCGCTCTAGGCCATATTTACATGAGAAAAGATCGAAAGGGTATAGATCTAATTTTAAGAACTACACTTTGCGCAGATAGTTTTTTACTTTGACATGAAAATACAAAAGGTAGTCTATTGATTTCATTACGTAATAAAATTAATCTTCAATTTGTGTTTCAAAAGCATTTTTACATAAATTCGTTCCATATATCTGCGAATTCAGATATCCTGACTAACTTTATAATGCCTTTCATTTAACAAATAGGGTAAACCTGTTTTAATTGAACTTTATATCCTATTCATCTATCGCTCCATTCGTTTTTAATAGATATGAATGTATCGGCTTCGGGTAAACACATTTTCGCAAAACTACTTTTATTTTCGTAGCGAAAGAGAAAAACTTGAAAGGATCATTAGCTAAGTTTAACATACATCTAAACCCAATCCACTAGATTAGTAAACACAAACTAAGGCCCGCAGACCTTGGGTAATGTCAGGCTAGTTAAGCAATATAAATAAAAATAAATAGATACAGACACCTAAGATTTGCTCAATTTCAATGGCCTTATGCCAAACCCTAATTACAAACTACACAACCTGAACTCATTGCAATATTCTAATCTTCAAACTAACCTTTATTGTAAGACAATTTAAAATCTAACTCATTCAAACTACCCACTTCTAAGGAATATCTTAAGAAGTACCTTTTCACTAATGGTATGAAAATTATGCTTGACACCTTTGACCATTTCAAACAGCAATAAACCAATGCCTTCAGCAAGCTAAGGAAACAGAGTTATCAGAATTGTAACAATTATTAATAATTTAATATAAAACAGCAATATAGTATGAGTAGTAGGAAACCAGATTTATTATAGTAATTTATAACAAGAGAACAATACGATTTTCGTAGTCTAAGGTAAAATAAGGAGTGGTCTACAGGACTTGTTTTACATAAGTAAAACTATTAAAGATCTTAAAAATCTAAAAAGTTTTTTTTTCCCACTAATAACAACATGTATAATAAGTAGTTTAACAACAATATTCATACCTGTGGGTTCTCTTTTAAAGAACAAAATAAAAAGTTGAGTAGTTCATTTAGTTTTTTCACCTGGAACAACAAATGTTTGTAAGTCACATATTTTTCAATAGCTTTCTGTTTAGATTAGTTTAGAAAAATGTTTTTTATTGCTACCTGTATATGTCTTATTTTAGTTGATAAAATTAACTAGACATTAAACTACAGCATTGGTGTCACTATTTCAGGCAACCAATAATGCTCAAGAAAGTCATTATATACAAGCAGTTTCATAAGGAACAAAAATCAGTGTAATCTATGTCTCCCTGTATTTTTTTTTCAACAGATGCAGTAGTAAGACTGAAAGACTTAGTTATTTGAAATCATATGGATATGAAGGGCAAACTATGGCAGGCCAACTCCTGACGACCACAAGGTTTAATCCGACCCACCATATGTTTTGCAATAATAATTAACAATAAAAATTTAATTCACAATGTAAGAATTAAAGTTTTCAATACATGATGAACCATTAGAGTAATATTGCTAATTGTATGATGCAATCAAAGTTGTTATTTAATTAGCATGGTTTCATGAATACCCTAAACTAAATTTTGGTGTACATTTTAGGGCCCCTGAGTCCACCCAACTCTGAGCACCTAACATTAGTTGGGGAAAGTAAAGGTGGTAGGTTGTTGTGCAGACCACATGACTCCCTAGTTAAATGTTGGATACAGAAATAGATGACCTTCAAATCATCTGCTATTAGATCGCAAGGTCTGAGAGGAGTACTTCACTTTTTTTAATGGTTTGGAAAGATGTTAAACATTACAAATATTAGATGTTAAATAAAAAACACATTAATTTTAAATGTATTTCTCGAAATGAGTTGATACCGAAGTACTTTTTTTCTTAATTTTAAAGACAAACCTTTACTTTTTATATGCAATGAAACTAGTCATTTATAAGGACTATAATGTATCAGGACATTTCACATGCTAACATAATACTCTTTATGCATCCATGATCGATGACAATGGAAACTAAGTCTCCGAAAATAATCACTAAGCCAGCAATTTTATTTTTTCAGAAAGCTGTAATACATGCAAGTTATTGTAGCATACAATATTATTAAACAAAATGAAACACTTTTTGAAGGGAAATTTTGTTAACAATGCATGATCCAAGTTTGCAAAGTTTTATGTCCAGATAATAGGGATTATTTTAAAACTGTAAAATTATCTAAAAAAAAAAACTTCGGATGACTCAATAAAAAAAGGAAATTTAGGCCTACATCAAAGTTACCCTAAAAAGTTCCATTTCAGTTCTACTAAAGAAAAAAGACGAAGTTAATGTTCCAGAGCAATTGGTATTACTTATAAAATGTCATCGATGAAACTTATCTTACTGGGGAGTTTGTCTGAATGTGATCTTTAAAGGAAGCAACAAAAAGGTCTGTACCCTAAAATTATGCATTATTACGATAGATGAAGCTCTAAATATGACATTTCTCCAGATTTGTTAGGATTTTCAATTAAAACTACCTGCTAACAATAAAGATAGCTTGAGATGCCAAGTTGATGGTGAATTGGAAAAGATTTAGATATTTTTAGTATGTCTTTTAGTGTGGATTGAGAATCAGTGAAACCAGACTAGCAGCTTCAAATAATTGAACTGCTATCTAATAATCATTTCTAAATGTTCTGAATTAGGCATTTATAGATGATTATCAAAAATTTTCCAAATGTAATATCTAATGCTTAAAGTTATGTGCAATGTAATATACTTGTTAGCAGCTTACAAAAAGCTATGTCAGATATAGATTGAAGGATAAACTATTTAGTTTACTTTTAATAATACATTACATATGTTCAAAGCTGAACCAAACTAAAAAGAACTATCATTAAAACAATCATAGTCTCATACATCACATTTCTATTTTATTAAATCTTACACTAAATTTCTGTATTTTCTTAATAAGGACAAATTATGGAGCGCCAAACTTTTTCATTTCATTTTTTGGTCTGCTCCTCAAAAGTTTGCCCATCACTGGTTTAAACTATCTTTATGTAAAACAGCATAAAATTTAGACCTAATGTAATCATAAAAAATATCTTCCCATACTCCCGATCTCTTTCACATTTTCCAATTCTAACAGAATTATCAGATCAGTAATTTTTTTTATGAACAATTAATCCTTGGACTATAGCTGTTATCATAAACCCTTCCATACCTAAGTCATGATAGACAAATTATTAATATTGTGATAGCTTTATATGGGGCACATGATGTTTTGGGGCAGGCAAGAATTTATAAAATCCCCCAGTCCTCCAGTGAAAAAAAAAAATTTTCATTTTAATTATTTCATGAATGCATATTGTGAATTATGAATGGCTGTCTGGTCATGTGGTAAGTGCTCAGGACTGTCATTTGAAACCCTGCTCAACTCCCAGTGTGAGGTTTCGGTTAGGTTATAATGTTGAATTTAAAAGAAACATGCAAAAACATGTAAACAAAAACATGTAAAATATACAATATATGAAAAGGTCAGATACATAAAACCACAATATTGAATGCTTCCACCCACCCTATAACACAAGGATGACATTCTTCAGTTTTCTCTTTTTTTTAAACTGAAGATACCATAAGTTAAACAATTTTTGTGTGACTAAAATTTTTTTCTTTGATTTAAAAAATGTTTTTTTTCAAAAATTCCAAATCTAATGGACAAAAGTAACTATTGTTCTTAACAAAAAAAAATATGAACACAGACACAATACAAAACATAGATATTTATCATTCTTTTTAAGTGCAAAATAAAATGAACACATATAATGTTAAGCCCCAAAACATCCTGCTTCGGATTATTTAGTCTTATTATTGTTTTTTTCCTAATTAATGATAGCATCATAGATTAATAAAAAATTTAATGTACAGATAGATTGAAATATATAAATTATCTTTCTAAAGATTGAAATATCTTAATTACCTTTCTAAGCAAATAAGCACAGCTCTCTGCAGCAAACACTTTGATATAATCTTTTTGTTTCAATACAAGTAATTTTGAAAAATGACTGGAGAAAAAATGTCAAAAAAGATTTCAAACATTACAGCCTATAAAAAAAAAATGTGTCACAAACAGATTTTTTATGTTTTTTTTTAAGTGTTATAGTTATTGTTAGAAAATTATGTTGTATACCTGTCTGTAATAGAAGTGGCAGATGGATAAAATGGAGGGAGAGAATCAACTGATCCAGATCTTAAACTAAAGATAATTTAGGTAGCAAGTCAACAAGTCAATAAGAGGGATGTGAGGGGTCAGAATGAAAGATAAGGAACACTTGTCATCTTGAGATCAGCAAGTATCTAGGTGCAGTAAAATAATGGGTTTTGGAATATTAGGAATGTCAGCCCCAGTCTGTAGCATTTTATGTCTCAGGAGACAATCTCTTCCTTTTGCAACTTCCGTAACAACTAAAGAGGCCAATCCTTGATAGTCATTGATACACAGCTGCTGTCAAAGGTTATCACCAGGCCCTGTTAAACTTTCACCCTTCTTTCTACTTCTGGTTGTATGTCATCTGCAATTTAGGACCCTTCCTTTATGCTTTCTCTCCATGTGGATCCACCCAGTGTCAATTTTGAAGAGCTTCATGTCACATTTGCATATATCAGTATAAATTAAAAGTGGGCGACCAGCAGCTCTCCTGCCTTCTATAAATCATCTTACACAATGTCTTTCAGAGTCAACCTTATTATATTCTGAAAACACAACCAAACCAGCCAAGGCGCCTGCTGCTGATAACAGTGTGGATGTCCTGGCACCATACTATGGGACTTCCTCATTAGTTATTTTATATTGCCTTGTTTAAAAAAATCCACCTTAGACATCGTAGGTGGAAGATTTTCAGCTTTTTTTCCTGCCAAGTGTAGGTTGACAGTGTTTGAGTACCATATAGCAAATGCTCATCACACAGGTACTGTAGACTAGGGCTTTGGTTTTGGTAGTCAGCAAGGTATTATCCCACTCTCTTCTGCTGCCCTAGCGATGGTTTGAAAAAAGAGGTGAGGGCAGATAAAGTTTGGGTATATTACTAGTAGTGTGATAAAAAAAAAGTTATGACAGGGGTGGGCAAATTATGCCCCGCAGGCAACATGCTACCCACCACAGCATTTTATGCGGTCCGGACACCTACAGGAATGTGCCCACAGGTTTGATATATAAAAAATGCATATATTATATATTAAAGATAAATAATTTTAAATATCTATATCAATTATTATCTTCTGATTCATATGATGAATAGGCTAAAGAAACATTGTCTATACATGTTATCCTAAAAAGTAAAAAAAAAAATATTCTGATTGGCAATATGTCAAAACATTCAGTAAAAAATGAAAAATGCATGTTAAATCTTTTCAAACAAAACTATCCCATTTCTACATGCAAGCAAGTGAAAACAGGTATTATCATTTTCCTTTGCTGAAAGGTGAAATTATTTCTAGTGAAATAGTTGAAAAATACAAAGCTTATTTGGATTCCTTGACTGTGTAATTTGAAAGCAAATTTTAAGATGCCAGTTTTTGGAATCAGTTTTCAATACCCTCACATCATCATTAAGTATGGAAGCTGAGTAAGCTGCAGAGAACATACCTCCAAGCAAATTATGACCTGAGAGAGAAGTTCAAGTCACTTCTTCCTGGGAAGTTTTATGGGTGCCAGAAGCTAAATTTCCACACTTATAAAAACTTTGCTGTCAAACTTTCATATTATTAGGGTCCACATAGTATGTGAACAAGTAGTTTTTTTTTTAATAAATCATTGTAGGAACAGGTCAATGCTGACTGGCTGTAATTATAATATTTGATTAACACCATGTATTACATAATAAACTTGTTTTTATATTTTATAGTATCAAGCAACGAGCGTGGAGCATTACTTAATAGAATATGGTGAGTCATTGCAATAGTGTATAGTAGTAATTGTGTGAATAGAGATTACCTGAACACTTCCTTAAAATCCTTAATAAGGAATCTCCACAGGACTCTAAATAGGTAGGCAAGGGTTTGAAAAATGTGTTCCAGAACCTCAACATCCTGAGTGTGTGATGTCAAAAGATTTACAAGTATCTCAAAGAAAGAGTAGAAGTAAGGCACAAAGTCTTCTTGTAGATCCTTTGCTAACTGAACTACTAAACTGTAGATAGAATTATATGTTTTATGATCACATTAAATATTTCAAATATGTAATGTAATAACTATTATTAAAATCTATATACACATAAAATATAAAATTACACCCATGCATACATATACAGTATCTAAAGAGGGAAAAGTGAGACAGATGTACTTACTCAAACAAAGTAATCAAAGCCAAAGAGTTTGGCACTTGTAAATGTAACTTCAGTGCTTGAATGATTTCATCCTTGAATAATTTTTTTTGAAAAAGAAAAAGGGTACATAGTTATAGAAAGGTAATATAAAATGTTTGAACATTTTGTGGTTTTTAATTTAAATAGCAGTATATATAACAAGCCTACAACAGATTTTTAACTTATCTAGTGATCCAATGATTACAATACATTAGTTTTTGACAAAAAAGAGGATTAAACATTAATACATTTCAATGCTGGCATCAGATCCCATCAGCTCAACTCCCATCATTTGAATTAGTTCCCCTGAAGAAATTCAGAGGTTGTACTTTAATGTATTTAATCTGTGTGAATCCCATTATTTCGTTCAACAAGAGACTTGCCACCACATGTCCATGATCTTAGGTGAAAGCGTTCAAGAAGTTTTAGTTGCTTTTAAGTACCCATGTCTCAAATCAATATAAAAAGGGTTGAGAGAACCACTGCTTGGTAATCACTGATTTTGTAGGCAGGCGGAGCAATTTATTCCTCCAACTCTCGCTTGGAGGCGTTCAAAAGGACTACTGGCCATGGACAGATGGTTATCAACTTATCCTGAAATTTATGCATCATTTGATACTATGCTTCCAGATATGTGAAGTGGTCTAGCATGTTAAAGGGGTGTCCATTTATGGTGATCTTTGGGGCTAAGTAGATTTTATTGTGTGACTTCTGGAACATGACTTCTGTTTTTCTAAGGTTAATATACAAACCAAAAAAAAGTGGCAGCATATGCATATTCGTTGACCGCGAGCTGGAGGTCATGTTCATTGTGGAATAGTAGGGTAAAATCATCAGCATAGAGAAGCTCTGTTAATAACCATTTCCTTTGTTTGTATGGGACACTAGACGTTGAATATTGAACACAATGATGTCTGACATAGAAGCCTTTGTGCAGTCACTGCCTTATTTGACCTAACATTAGGCCAAAGAAGATAGCAAAGAGAGTAGGGGCAGGTACACAGCCCTGCTTCATGCCATTTTTTATTTGGAAGTGATCAGAAACATCAACATTGTGTCAAATCTGGTCTTTTTGTCCCACATGAAGCTGTTCGAGAATGGATAGGAATGTAGTTGGTCAAAAACCTCCATTAGCCAATGTGACTGACCATGTCAAAGGCTTTGGTGAGATTCACAAAGGCAGTGTTTAAATTCTCTGCATTTTTCGTGTAATTGTCATGAAACAAATATCATGTCATATGTACCTCTACCGGCTCTAAAACCAAATTGCGAACACCAGTATGGACATTATAGAAGGATTTCTTATGGTTCCACAGTTACAATGGGCAAGGCATGTATCAGGACAAAGCTATGCCAAAGGCAGTCTTTTTTGATGAGCTGAAAGGTGGTTAATGTTACAGTGGTGCCCCACAGATATGCTTATAGACCAACTTAGGTACCAACTTGCTTTAACTGACATAGCCGAAAACACCTGACTACAGGCGGCTTCAGAACGATAAGGCTTCAGAATGAGGAAGCTGGAGATCACTTACATTTGAGATCAAAAGAACATCCACTGCTGAGCACAAACATAAACAGCGAAAAGAGAATCTAAATCGACCACCAGCAGAAAATGATTATGTCTGCTCTGGATGTGCCAAAATATATAGGCCGCAGCTGGGGCTGGGTAAATACGTGATATACTGCACTTCTCAATAATATTCAGACTCAAAGACAAGCCTTATCATATAACAAGAATATAGGTAGTTTTTCTTTAAACTGGATGCTAATAATATTTGCTAAAAGACAACTAGTAATGTGGAGCAAGGTAAGGATGTTAACATTACATAGATTATGTTTAAACAGGCTCACTGGAATACAAAAGGATATGAGAGAATAATCTGGAGCAAGATTGATAGTGGAAGCCTAGCTGGCTATCATTTTTGAGCCAACAAGGTTGTTACTTTATAATAGAAATCATACCTTATGATATACTAGCTGTTCATAAGTTTGAACTTGATTGACTATTTCCCTTCTAAACGTCACTGAAAGATTATTTTTTAAAAATGATTAACATTCATCAAAGTTCATTTAAGGGCTTTAAGAGGATTCATGTAAAATTTCAGTAAAACATAACAGTTTAAAGATTTCAAGTTATTTTAAAATGGTTTTGTGGGGTTTTTTATTATATTAAGCATTATGGAATTGAATGGCATTTAAATTTTTTTATATCAAAACTAATTTATTTAAAAATTTGCTAAATTATATTTCTAATCTAAGCTGTACCTATGTTATGAAAATTATTTATTGCATTGGTTGTCATTCTTATGTTTAAATGTGCTTGTAAATCATCCATGAGAATGTGTTCACAAAATGTTAATGTGTGTTGTGTAGTCATTCTGAATATTAAAGCCTTACTAAGCTGACATGGTTTTTCGACTCTATTGTGTTATATATGTTCATAACAACCCCACTCAGTAATTTATATTGTACCAAAAAATTGTTTCCCAAACTTTTTCCTTAATGGAACACTTCACACATTCTGAATATTTAGTGAAAAAGTTTGCTTTTTTTTAGAGAGTTTAGTTCATGTGGTAGCCTACTAGTCAATTATTCCAGTTGTTCGTCGAACACAGGTTTTTGAGGAACACAGGAAACGCCTTTGTAGGTAAAAGAATGAATTGGATGTACATTAAATTGTTTGGTCAAGGATAACTAAAGTGCCTCTTAAACCAAACTATCAATTAAATTTTCATTACAATTCAATTTTAAGATGCAAATGTAATGTCACAGAATTGAAAGGTCAAGGAAAAGTAATGCAATAATTTTTTTGCAAAATGGTGAATGTATTTTTCAGGACGCAGGTTCAAAATAAAATACTAGAAACCAGGCAACGAAGTGAGATCTCAAACTTAAATAACTTCAAACACAATATATATATATACATAGATAGATACATACATACACACATACATACATACATACACACTAGCAATACATTACCCACAGGTCTTAATTTGTGTATCACTGATATAGTAACTGATATAGAGTATTAGAAGCATGTTATGATAATTATATGTTTTTATGTTTACATGTGCTTGTAACTCGTCCATAAGAATGTGTTCACGAAATGTGTGTTGTGTAGTCATTCGTGAATTAAAGCCATACTAAGCGGACATGGTTTTCAATTCTTTATATTCATAACAAAGCAATTCAACAAAATAATAATGTTATAGGTAAAGCAAATGTGAATGTAAAAATTGTATGAATGGAGCTATTAAAATAGCTAATCAACTTAAGTCCATTTTTTTAATAAAAACATTTGCTTGTAGGCCTATATATATTAAAATCTAGATCTAGAGTCTAGATACTACTAATTTAGTATCACTGCTTGGTATGACAATCTGAACATTAAAAATAACAATGAACTTCATGGAATCCTAAATGCTGATGGTAAAGTCATTGGCAAAAAACAAACCCCATTTCAGTCTTGTCTCATACGTTACTGTTCCAGTTATTACCCAAGGAACATTTATGCCAAGCTTAATCAAGATTGGTCAAACCATTTTGATTTCTATTCGGGACATACATACATATGCCTTACTTTATGCTTTATATTATAGATATGATATAAATGAACACAATGGTTTCTTTAAGTAAAATAATGCAATGTAATAAAGTGTATTTGTTGAAAGAAATAAGTACTGAATTTACAGATTTGCAATTAAAACATATATGTATATGTGTATTTTGCCAAGAACACTTTTTTATCCTTCAATAAAATGCCCCAACACAATTTTCTAGCCCATTATATAGGTCCACATTTTTTACTCTTTCACCTTAATATAGACTATGCACAAACACTTCTGTTGTCTTCTTGTCTGCTGCATTATAACGCCCTGTCCACACACACACGAACACACAAATCTAAAAGAAAAAATGAAACACTCCTCCCCATCCAAACAACACACTATTTGGTCCTAGTATCTTCCAATGGAAAGGCCACCTAGTACTCAAACACAAACAAACCACACTTTTCTTAGGCCCTTGAATTTCAGAAGCGCATAATGATTGCATAATAATATCGCACTTCTAGATAGTCTGATCTGAACTTTTTTTTTATTCATTGAAACAACCAACATAACAATGACATAACTTTCTTTTTACATTCTCCAATGGAATGCCCTCCTCAAAAACCTTGCACTTTTAGGATACCCATTTTTTTTTGCACCTATTAATTAAAAGACAATTAATACACAGTTTTTAAACACTGCACATCCTTCTTTGAATCATCCATTGCACACAGATTAAAGGATAATCCCTCATACTCACTCTGACAATTCTCTAGACACAAATTAGATGTCTAATGCTAGTGTAATAATTTGTACACACATAGGCAGGCAAACATAAATGAATTAAATTTTATACATTGTTATTGTTTATTTCAACTGTGCCTAGATCTTCTCACCTTATCTAATACAGACATTACTTCAAATAAGAAGATGATTACGTCCTACGCGCCATGCATATTAACCAATTACTTAAATTCTGCCAAGTCACTGGTTTTCCTGGCTATCTCTGGCAACCCATTCCATGCTCTAATAGCACTAGGGAAGAAGGAGTATTTGTACAAATTTGTCCTAGCATATGGGACAAGGAATGTGCCTTTATCTTTGTGTCTTTCAGAGTATTTTATTAAATTTTGTTTTTGTATTTGAAGATTATGGTTCAGTGTTTTATGTATAATTGCTACTTTACTAGCATATGGAACGAGGAATGTGCCTTTATCTTTGTATCTTTCAGAGTATTTTATTAGATTTTGTTTTCAGAGCTTTAGGTTTTATGTTTAGAAATATGCATCTTTTTATAAAAAAAATAACAAACAAATGAAACAATCACCATAAATACTAGAAAACAACTACTGTATTGTTTTATGTTTGGAAATTATAAAAATAAAATAAAAACAGAACAAAAATGCTACTTACAAAAATGCTCAGTTAAATCTAACTCTGTCCACTTGTCTAAAGATTCACCAAAAAGAGTTCCTTCAGTCTGTAAAATAAAATATTTAAAAAAATATACATAATAAAATTAATGCTGGAGAAATTCTTCTCAACAAAATGCATACTAGTAATGATTATGAAAATATTTATATAAAAAAGTAAACATTCTTCTTCTTCTTCTAGCCAGCTTTATTGCTGCTGAGCTGTGAGCTCTTTTGCAGACTGTGCCAAGGAAAAAAAGTGTGCTGTTTTCTTCAGTTGTTCAGCACTGCCGTACAGGGTGTTGGTTATGTTGGGCTGTAGTGGAAGTAGGGTCTGCCTAAGGTGAATTAGGGAGGGGCATTCAAAGAGGATATGGTTTACGGTTTCAAAGGGGTGGGCGCAATGTCTGCAAAGGGGTAGTTGTGTGGAGTTTATTTTGTTCAGGTGGTAATTTAATAGTGGTGTGTGTCCTGTTCTTAGTTGGAAGATTGTAGATTGTTCTTTGCGGGGGAGGAAGTTAATACTGTCCAGTTTGTTAGGCGTAGTCATTTCTCTGTACATGGCTCTGCCTGTATTTCCTGATGCCCATTGGTTGAGCCACTCCTCTTTGTGATTGTTGACTAACATTGACCTTAGGGTGAGGTAGTTAACAGGTCTATCTGGTTGTTCCATAGTTGAACCTGCCTTTGATAGCTTATCTGCCTTTTAAAAAAGTAAACATAATTGTAACCATACAATGTCAAGTTATCAAATAAATTTGAAGCATGATTAGATTTTTTTCAATTCCTACTATTTATTAACTCACACTTTTGTCATGATTAGAAATTTGAATCATTAATTTTGACTTCTTTTCATTATTCTATTTCATGCCGTGTGAAAAATTAAAATTTCTGAAAGGTCTCTTCATTTATTATTGAATTTATTAAAAATTAAAATGTATACAAAAACATTACTAAAGGACATAATTAAATAATTTGTCTAACACATAATTATGCTCCCTTATAAATATTATTGCTCAAAGGATGTCAATCCAAATTAAATGAGTCATGTTTAAAAAGAAATTAACAGAATGAAAAATCAAAGACCACCATCAACTATAAACATCGTTCCTTAAATCTTCTAATTTAGACGTCCTGACGTACTTAATATCCCATTCATCACGCGCTACTTTCATTTGACAAGACCGAAAAGTTACGCAAGCGCAGAACTTAAAATCTCTCAAACCCTAGATCTACTACATCTAATTAAAGTCTAAGATGATACATCTACTCTTTGCAAAGATAGTTATATACTTTAACACATGAACATCTAAATATGGTCCATTCATTTCATATTTTAATCAAATAGAGTTTTTACATACATTCATTTACTATAGCTGCAAATTAGCCCAATAGCTCGATATTGCGCGCTTCTTACATTAGAAACTACCGAAAGGTTATGCATGCGCCAAACAGAAAACTAGCTATTTTTTAGCTTTTTAGTTTGCTTTACTTATAACATTATTATTTTATTTAATTGTTTCTAATACACTATGTCAGTGATACGCAAATTAAGATCTGCAGGCCAAGAGTAATTAATATATGGCTAGTATTAATATATAAATCTTAATTTTTTTAAATGTTAAAACTAGCATTCAAATAGAATAATTAAAAATGAAAAACATTGACAATGTCAGCAAAGAAAAAACTCGCCACTATGAAGTTACTAATCTTTCCATAGGTTTTAATGAATCCCCACAATGTAAACATATGTATGAAAACATTTTCAAATGAGGCTATGAAACCAAATCGGCTTCTGGAAAATAAGCAAGCCTCCTGACAAAATGGACAAATCCATAGACTACTTTAAAAAATCTTCATGAGCAATTAAAAAAGCTACACTATTCAAAAGACTGTATCAAAAAAAAATAAAAATAAATGGTATTTATTTAAATTTGCCCTTTCACATGTCTTTACTAGTACTTGTCCAGGAGAGGGGTGCTGGCAGATTTTTTTTTATAGAGAAAAATATGAAAAGGGGGCAGTGGGTCAAAAAAAGTTAAAGACTACTGCTTTACACAATCAAATCAAGTCCAATGCTTGAATATTCCTTATTCCATGGTTAGATCTGGTGGGGACAGCAGGGGTCATTCTAGTATCACCTGCACTCATAATGCAAGGATCTCTTTTGGTCTCTGCCTCCATGTGGCAGCCACTGAAAAGGCTGCAAACATCTCTAGCTGCAGCTAACATAGACTAATCCCTGATTGTGGTTTTAAAAACCAGACAATTGGGGTTCATAAAGTCCAGAATATCCAGCCCAATGTGTGGGTGCATGTGCATTTTGAGACAAATGATTGACAACAGACTAAATTTAGATAAGATAAAAGCATTATTCCTTCAGGCTATCAGGTTATTAGTGTTTTTAAGCACAATTTCTTTTTCAACTATCCAGTTTTCCAGGGCTTTTACGAATGAAATAACTTTTACGACCTTTCATGGCTGAGTGCAAATTATTTTAAGACTAAGACTGCTTTATTGATCTTTATGGAAATTTTTTGTGATTACCAGGACTCTGTTCTCATATAAAAACAACACAACAGAAACATACACATAAATAGAACAGACACAACATAAACCCATTCAGCAACTTCACCCAGACATCCTGGTCCTTTTCGTGTTTCCTAATCAACAAGTGGCGTTGATATAGTCTGACCGAATAAGGAACGAAAGAATTTCTGTACCACTCTGTTGACGTCTTGATGTAGATATGATGGAGCAGATGGCCGCCGCCTCTCAAGATTTTTCAGATTTTTCTTAAGACATTTTTGTTTAAAAAGTTCATTTAAATGTGGTAGTGTTGAGCGTGTGATTTTTTATGCCCTTTTATAATGTTTTCTAAGTGGCGCCACTAAATCTACAGCAGATCTAGACTTTAGATCTAAGTCACAAAAACTCACTGACTTATCACGGTTATGTGTGAACTATCATCACCAGATTTAACATAAATCTAGACACTTTAGATATTTCTAGATCTATATCACTAAAACTTATGGACTTTTTATGGCTGTGTGCAAATTCTCTTCACTAGCTTCTAGATTTAGAGGAGCACTAGAGCTAGCATCTACACTACATTACATTACATTGCCCAACAGCCAGATGGTCTTCCTGACCAAGACAGTTCTTGTAAATTTCAACAACAACAGCATTTCTCCAACTGGACCAACGGATCATAGGCCACATTGAATTAGAGAAAGAAATGATAAAGTAGATATTTTAGCCAAAGATAGGGAAATCCACCCAGAAGAACTGACAAAAAAAAAAAAAAAAAAGAGTTGAATAAACAAGGAATGGACCAGGTCTCACACAAAGTTCAAGAAAAAAGATGCCTATTACAAGCTGCCCCGACATGACTGTCATTTCAGAATGGACAAAACAGAATGAGACAACACATGTTCGGCAAGCTAAAAATAGAAGCTAGTGAGATTTGCCCTTGATGAGCATCACCAGAGAATGCCGACCATGTCCTTCAAAGGTGGAGAGGAGAGCTACTAGATCTGGAAACACTCCGCAGTTCAGCAGAGGACTACTTGTTTGTACCTTACAGCATATATATGAGAATGAAGAATAATAACAAAATCTGTGGTTGTTTGTTCATGCAGAAAAGGATTCAATACCCAGTCAGTTTAGGTTTTAATTGAATAGTAATAGTAATAGATATATTAAAGATTTGTTAACAGTAGTGAAGGGGGAGTTGATTATTATTTAAATTAACCGATTGAATAAACTGGCTTTTAGCCAAGAGGTTATTTTAATTGTATACAATTTTCATCTTTCTGCAGACCCCATCTTGCACGAGTTTTTAGGAGCACTACGAACCCTGAAACTAACCATGCTAGGGAGAGAGACAGTTGCAGAAGAAGCGCTGACCAAGAGGGCCAAACCTTGTGCGAGTCTAAATCTAGCTGACGGGTGCAAAATGTGGAGGTTACTTCCTAATCTGACTGGTGTGGAGGTGAGTAGTCAGATTCCTGGATGCGACTAATTGGTAGACCTATGCGTAGGCGGAAGCAACTATGATGCGGAAATGGAAGAAATCCAAAACAATCTAGAACACATGCAACGTATTGAGGAAGGAACTATGTGATCCTCTTTACAGACTGACTACCTGTTACAGGCTCTCAAAGAGCTCAGAGGTGTGGCTTACCCCAATGGAAAAGACAATGGCATGTGTGGAGCACCTAGAAAAAAAACATAAGGTGCATATGGTGAAGCAATGGGTTCCATCCGATTGTGAAATGTAACAGTTTGGTGAAGCTAGGAATACTTTTAGACCCACCAATGGAGCCAGAAACATACAAGAGTGCAAAAGCAAGGATTTGTGAATGGGTCAAATCCAAATAGTATGACAGCTACTACCATTGTTATGTAGCTCAGGACTGGAAGTCTGGAAGTTTCTAAAATGCCCAAACAGGAAACAGGAAGAATAAGTGGTGGCAGCTAGACAGCAAGGATCGGGTAATTTTAACATGTATTCGCTTGGGACAATGTCGGATAAGAGCCTATTTTACTAGATTCCGCAAGAACCAGGATCCTAGATGTTAGCATTGTTACATGGAAGATGACAGTACAACACAACCTGAATGATGTAGGATGGTCAAAAGCATTTTCGTAGATACGATTAATCTTGAAACTGACAAAACTGGTGCATGCAGAAGACAGGGAAACCCTACAGAACACTGTCAGGATACCTGAACTATGCTATATGGAATTAATCTCAGCACAGAGCCTTAGTGCATGGAGGCTTACAAATGGCGGGCACCACCTCTGAGTTTGTGTGATGACACAAACTGTCATTGTAATTTTATTTTATTGTTCCAAAGAAAGAAGTTCAAGAATAAAAATATGGGTATCACTATTTATTAAATTTTAGAAATCATTAAACAAACCTCAGTATCAACCCTTCGTATTTGATGGATGACATCGATGTTTACACTTGATATTCTCTCAGAAAATGGAACAAACTGTTGAAAAATAAAATTATAGAGCTAAGTTGTCAAATTATAACAATGCTGATGTATTTTAGATCCAGATTTCAATAAATTATTTCAACTTTTTAAATAGAAATAAATCTAGATGTCTAGACTAGTAAATCTACATTATAGTCATAATTAGATCAATTTAATTTTTATTAAATAAGCATACATATCTAAACTATATATATTATATTTTTAGAAGCTAGATAAATTTAAAAAAAAAACGAAACTATAATATTAAAAAATTTAATGGATCAATGCTTCTAAATATTCATTTCATTTTAAAAAAGCAGTCTATGTGTCTAATTCAAATCAAGCTTTTATACATTTTAAAAAATTAAATGTTTATTTTTCCATAAAGAACATAATTAGTAATGGCTTGCAGTGATGAGGTGTGACATGATTTTCATTTGCAGTGAATTGGCACAGGCAAGCCGTGATATAACAGAGGCAAGCAGTGATGAAATAAAAACTACTGTTACACAATCATGGAGCCCAAGAATTTCAAATCAAATTTTTTTTCTGGACTTTTCTTCTGGCAAGTTATAAACTAGGATTTGGTAACATTCGTAATCAATGTTATCTATACTGTGACTTTTCACAACAATAGATACCAGAATATTTAATTTGAAGACTACGGCAACAGTTCCTGGTAAGTAAAGGAACTACATATAAAAAAAACTTTTTGTGCAGACATCACTTGCAAAAGAAATCTCTTACTAGGAAAGAATTGTTACTTTCAGCTTTGCTGTTTTAAAAAAGGCCTCTTCCAGAAAGCACAGAAAGATTTAATGAGGAAAGAAGATAATTTCTATTACCACTGATAGGCTATTGGATAATACACACAGACACTATGCATCTCAGGTTTAAAATAAAAATAATTTAAATGCATTATTTTGAATTTTTGTAGATTTTTTTTTTAACATGTAACACCACTTTCAAAAGTAAAAAAATATGTCAACTTCTAGGTCTCCATAATTAAACAATGTATTTATACATTATCATAATGTGTTAAACAAATGTATTCTGATATCTCTAATGGTTAAAAAATTACAGCCTTTTAAATGTGAAAATGTACTTATTTTTCCTAATTTTTTTGACATGTTGCCGCGTTATAATATTAAAAATAATAAAATTGGCACAGCAGGGTCCATAATGTGATTTTCTCCAAAAATCAACTTCTCTCAAATGCCTAAATATGTATGTATCCTGTACTATGTAAATAGTTGAATAAGAAAGCAACAAATAAATAAGGTTTTATAATAATTTTAAATACAAGATAATGATTTATGTGAAAATGTGTTTTGTAACTGTCAAGAGTTGAGATGAGACTCTTGAACTAGGCCAACAAAAAAAACAACTCCATTCCACTGGCCTGACTGAACATTTGTTCAGTTCAGGAGAAGTCAAAGCAGATGTCTATGTATCACATCTCAATTTCTACTGTCTCAAGAAACTAGAGATGAGGCCAAAGGCAGAGTACACAGGGGATCTCCACCACTTTTCCTTCACTGTAACGCACTGTGTGGGACTCGCCATTTATGAAACGATAACTAGGGGAGGCTTGTGGATTTGTGATATTGTTGTTCTCTTTTTTCAATTACCGACCTGTACAATCAAAGTGTTCTCACAATGTTATTAGACACTCCAGCAGGAGTCTTAATTAGCTACCCTATTGGCCTAATTGCTTCTTCTTATAACTGTTTCCACCCAAAAGCTATCTACCAGGATAGGTAGCATAGTCCAAAATACCAGATAACTTAGTAGATATACACAATCACAACAGTTAAATCTAGTTTCATTGTAAGAAAGCAACTAGATCTAAGCCTACTAGATGGCTGCCTGATAGATGGGAAATGAACTGAACCTCACTTACAAACAAATCGAACCTGAACTTTAAAACTAATTGATACAAACTGAACCAAATGAACTGACTTTACCTTAACCAAACTGTATCAAGATTTGGCAATATTCTTAGAACAAAAAATACACTTAATTTTCAACGTGATAATTTAACAATTCTGTTTAGGGCCATGTCCTTGACATCTTGTATGTGTATCTTTCCTGTATCATATGGGTTGTCTTTTTCAACCTGAAGGGTGGCGTGCCCATTTAATATTAGTGTGTTAATGAAATGGAAGATTCGAAGAAATGAGACTCTGGATACTACCATGAACAGTGGACAGACCTTTACCTTTTGTGGAGCATGAGAATAAGCCAATAGGTTTGATTTGTATAGAAATGTTTGTGGCTGTTTCTATGGAACAGCATTATGAAAATTAGGGCCTAAAGATTAGAGGATTGAGAGAATATTTACTAAGAAGGGACTAAAAAATGAGTTGGCAGTTAGGGCATACTCACATTTTAAGTAGTGAAATGAAGCTTTTTCAACAGCGAATGTGTAAAAAGGGGGTGACTATCAGTGATGGAAGAAATAAGTCATGAAAATTAGAATGCAGTGAAGCCACTACCTTTTTTGCTTGACAAACAGAAATCTCAATTTAAAACTAAGTGATAGAGCAGCAGAGTTCGAAAAGTTTTCTATTGCCGCCGACATATCTGATACCGCTCAACCCTTGGTACTTATTCGCAGTACAAAAAGCAATTTCAAACTCACTGAAGAGATAGCTACTATTAGGAGTGTGCACGGGCAACCACTGGCAAAGACCTGCTCAAAAAAAAAGTTTCAGACATCATGGAGGGTGTTTCTATTATCTGGGAAAAATTAGTGGGAGAGACTACTGATACATGCAAAAGTATAACTGGATGTCATTGATATGGCATCAAGAGATAGAAAAATTGTGGCAAGGTATTGAATCAGAACCATGTGATGATTTTTAGCATTGTAAATTTTATAACCTTTCAACCATTGAACCACAAAAATTACAGAATTTTCGGACACAAATAGAGCCCAAATATGAAACGTTTTATTTTTACAACCAATCGCGCTGGTTAAGCAGAGAAAAGGTTCTAAATCTTTTTTTTTTCTATGAGAAATGAAACTGAAATGTTTATGATGGATAAATGAAAACAAGTGCCTCAACTTAACTACCTCTCATGGTTCTGGAATTTGGTTTTTAAAGTAATAGCACATCATATCAAAATGCACTCAACAATAAACTACAAGAAATACAAGTTGATTTCAAATAGTTGACATAAGTGCCTTTCAAGGAAACTCTTAATTTAGCAGGTGAACATCTAGATTTTGTGTTGGTTTTGGATAAACTTCCAAAATCCATGAATTAGAGTTAGTATTATACCCACATTATAACCAAATAGTTGCTTAGACTGTCACATACAGATTCAGTCATGGAACTTTCCTGGCTTGTCATTTTACACTAATAATAATATTATGTATCTTCTCTACCAACGCGCAGTCCGAATTGTGATAAACCGTTTTAGCTCACTCAAGGTATCACTCACGTCTAAGCATTTAATTGTTTTAGTTACTCTATTTAAACATCAATTTTACTAATTTAGCCAATCAAGCGCTAAAAACACAGCCACCACCCATCCAATCCTGCCTCACCCCCTTTGCCGCTGATGTCACGTTACCTTCCCCATCCTGACACGTGCCACTCTAGACTCTTGGCAAGAGTACACTCCCTCTATCTATCTTGGCAAACATCCGTTGACCCCCCCACCTTCCGGGAGCAGCTGGTCACTTCAAAGAGCCCATTCAACTCAACGTCTCAGGCAACACTGTTCGTCTAGCGATAGCCAATATCATGGTATAATCTCCCTTGACCTGGCCAAGCTCTGATAATCTCCCCTTCACATCCGCTGACCACCTGGGCAAATTTCCTGGACTTTCAACTCACGCCTTCGCGCAATGTCTATCTCCCGGAAACTTACCTTGCGGTCAAGCGGGGATCTCTTTGTCGAAAGACGCCAGATAGTCTGGGCCACATTCGCGACCACACCCCCCTTCGCCATGTGTATATGGACAAGATTTCACAGTCCAAGTCATTCACACTGGAGAGCTGACAAGGAGCACATGGGTCTCTTGCTTGAGCTCTACATAATTTCATCCCCTATTTCTTACACTTTGGATTAGTGCTTTTATTTATAGGCAACCTCCACTTGGAAACCTATCAACCTAACGCTGATACCAGATTTGTTGGCACCAGACCTGCAGATACCAGCCCAGATTACACTTCACCAGTGTCCAAAGCAACAACGCTAGCTACAGACTCGTCACTGGCTTGACTGAATGGTAGCCGCAGCTGAGCTCTGCAGCTATACATCGTTGGACTGCACCCGGAGCCTGGATCCACCAAGCCAGCCCACCAGCACACAGCGTCAGTACCAGCCACACCCGTCTCATCAGTGCAGCACCGGACCTAAAGCTAAGCAACCAGCCTAATACGCTCAGACCACTTGGTTCTCGAATCTATTGATGATAGACTTATACATGTAAATACGCTAGATCCCATCCTTACTACTGTACAGCATTTCACATTTTAACTATTTCTCTTGTATAATAAACTGTACATAATTTTACATCTAAATATAGTATTTGTTGCCTGCATTATAACGCTGTGCCTGTAGATTATATGTGCAAGTGTGGGTTCTCAAATCATAAAACCCCCTAGACACCTTAGAAATCTTAATCCACCTTGTCACACGGATGGCAAAGTCAAATCCCAGTGTTGTTGTTTTTTTTAACACAGATTTTCCCACTGCCAGCCGATGTATATGGAAAAAAATTAATACTTCATCACCAAACATTCTGAATGTTGAATGGCTCAAATAGCAGTATAGCACATTAACTGGTTCAATCAAGACTACATCGCACAATGAAGCAACCTGTGTAGACCAATTGCTCACTGCCCTGTCACAGGTCGCCTGAGTTGGCATGTTAAGAGAATGGGAAATAGTTATCTAGGAGATTTACGTGTTAGGGAATATCTTGCAATACTGTTGGTATCCAAAAAAAAGTGTATGGATATGAAATTAAATACCACGGAAATAACTATAGCCTTGCAACTGGTTCAAACTTGATCAATATACATTTTCAAAATCAAATCCAATTGGATGTCATTTATTATATGATATAAACGATGTTAACTGGTCGCTTCCGGCAACTTGTTTTGATGCTAAAATGAACTGTTAAACAATGATAGCCTCATAGAATCGACAGGTCATAAGATGCTGTCTTTACCAAAACTGAAGGGTGTAGAAACCAAAAATGTCATGTTAAGAGCTTGCATGGTAATTGATATCATATAGATGTCGGGAAGGCTTCCAAAATATTGAGTAAAAAGTGATAGTTAATGCAAAGTGATCTGAATTGTGAAGCTGAAGGTGACAAGGAAATCTACTAAAGCGGGCCCTCCCTCAGGCAAGGGGCCTGGGGCGGTTGCCCCACTTGCCACCCCCTAGGCGTAGGCCCGCTACTGACTTACAACATTAAAAGAATTATAATACTTACATGATGAACATTTTGCTTTTTGTGGCGTGAGGACTTGCCCATTGTACTAATCAACTAATGAAGTCTGATCACACTTCTATAATGACTATGACTTATGTAACTGTAACTGTTAAAAAGTAAATACAGATAATATGTTAGATCTATAGACATAGACTAGATACTTTAAAAGCTCTTACTACTTAGCATAATTATAATATTAAAAATAAATGTAGAATAACTTCTAGATCTTGAGGCTTGTCTACATCTAGTGACCCCCACTAGTGTAGATTCTAGATCTAGAATTCTAATTAAAAATAGATTCTAGATTAAAAAATCTAGATCTAGCTAAGCTAGTATTAATCTATTGATTGACTATTCACTTAAAGACTCAGACATAAGATCTAGACTTATTATAATCTAATTGTAAATGACTCTAATTCACTATTCAGTTCTCTAATTCTATTGTATTCTTTTAATTTTGTATTATTTTGAGACTATCTCATTAAAAATCATTATGATTATCACTATCGTACTGACTAGATTTTAGTAGATTTAGATTATCTAGAATAATCTAGATTAGTAGATATTGTCTAGTAAACTCTAGTATGTAGATCTAGATTATCTAGTTCTAGAACTAAAGAATAGAACTAGATTAGGTACTTTGATAAAAATTTCAAGTTCAGTTTATTGTAATGAAACTATTACAATTTAGTAAGATTAGAGCTGACCCATTCACTCATTCATAATTAGACCCATTTATGTTTCTAAGTTAACTAGAACAGAAATTATAGATATGACAATTTTAGTGTTGAAAATTTTGCCTATTGGATATTAAAAAAAAAATTGTGACCAAAACAAGGAAATTTTACAATGAGAATGCTATAACTTTTTAACCCTTACAGATAAGTGATTGAAATTGTCATCAGCAATGCATGAATATTACCTAATATTTATCCTGATTTCAAATATGTACTACCATGTCAAACCGGAAAATCGAAGTACCTAAACTATTATTGATTCTAGAGTAGATCTAGATAATAATAATAGATCTATATTTCATTAGATTATTATTATTAGATCTAGATATATAATTCTCTTCATGGCTCAAGAGTTTGGACGGATAGTCACCCCATGAAAAAACAAGGGGGGGGGGGAGAACAAGTATTCACCAGATACTACGGATGACTGCCTGGTTGTGCGGTTTGTGCGCTGGACTGCTGTTTGGATTTATCGATAGTCCCGGGTTCAAACCCTGCCCGCTCCCACCCCCCTTCATCCTGCGGGAGGTTTGGACTAGAAAGTAAACTATTCTTCAACTCTGAAGGAACATCCGAAAAATATAAAACATGTTACAAACACTAAATCAGTGGTTCCCAAACTTTTTTTTGTCCCGTAGACCCCTTGTCATGTTTTTTTGGTTTTCTGTAGACCCCCTGCTTAAGTTATATTGAATTTTTGACAATTCATCAATTTCAAATTACACATTATGTTTAAAATAATTTCTAACCAGTGACACGAGGAGTGAAAAAGCTTTTTAAAACTACATTTTAAGTTGAATTACTTTTTTTAAAATAAATTTATTTACAAAATTCAAATTTAAACCCATTATATAACAGTTAATATGTATTGTTACTATCACTATATACATTTTTAATGGTTTGCCAGCTCACCATCCATTGCTACTGAGATTTTTTTTCATATAGATATTTGTTGTTTTATGAAGTAGTTCTTAAAACATTAAATAAGTATCACGGTAAAAGTTTTCACAAAGAGCAGTTTTTCGTGGATTTCTTGAGCCATAATAATTTGAATAAAAAATACATCATTACCAGACAAAGTTGAATCTGCAGCAGTATAGAGAAATTTGTTGTTTGCAGAACTATGCCGTTTGCAAAGACATATAAGAAGAAAGAAAAATTGGACTATGTTCCAACAGAACTCAAGAATTTAGTGAACTCTTCTACAAATCCATTGCCCTAACAACCAATGGGTCAGAGTTTGTATGGATGGTTCTCAGAAATCCACCACAAACGGAGGAGCTGGAATACTCATTGAATGGCCCAATGGAGAAAAATTAATTTAAAAATAAAGTTCATTGTAACTAATGAGCTCTATGACAACCACAGAGAAGAAACAGGAGCACTGGAGCTAACAGCTACCAAGCTAGCGAATCGGCCAAGTTCGCCAAACAGTGAAATTTTTTCTTAACCAATATTAAAAATAGTCATTCAAAGCTTGACAAACTCTGATGTATCCTAAATGAAACAACTCATAATGCCTGGACTGATTTTCGGTGGTCATCTTGCCTGCTCGCATCTCGTCGGGAGATTTGGGTTAGGAGGTTATTATCCACATAATCTGAAGGAACTTCCAAAAGAATTTGTACAAAACATATTGTGTGACCTTGTAAAGCTCAACAACAACAAAAACACTGTTCTCCAACGTTTAAATAGAAGGAAATAGAAGGCTGACACACTTGCCAAATGTGAGAAAACAAAATGCACACTTGAACATCGCACTTTATCAGGAAGAAAAGAAAAAAAAACAATAGTGAATTGTAAAAACGAGAAATGGACAAGCTCTCATTTGATATACAAGAAAGATGACACCTATTACAAAATATTCTGATAGAACCACCTAAAATTTTTCACATCAGAACCGTACAAATCATAATGAGAAAACATATGTTCCAGAAGCTCAAAATTGGGACCAACGAAATTTGTCCTTTTGGAGTGTCACCAGAGAATGCTGCCAATGCCTTCAAAATTGCATTCTTCATCAAGAGGCCTAAAACAAGACACCGGTCACAAAACCCAAACATGAAATTCTTTTAATGATATAAGTTTGTGTAAGAGTTTTTACAATTTCTTCAATGGCTGGTAAAATCAATAATTAGCCTATCATGTGAGGTTTTCAGTATTTTACTATAATCATCTTCTCATGTCAAAGAGAGATTTTGTGGGTGTATTCTGAACTTTATCTTTGAGTGTTGCAAACTTTTATCTTTTTATTAGGGTGGTATCATCTCAAATGATCCTCCAGCTTAATTGGTTTCATAGCGTCATAAAAAAATGGCACATTAACACTCGCTTGTTTGACAAGGAAGTAATGAAGTTCAATTTTAAATATTTAACGCTGTCCGCTGTACAGTCTACATTTATTTATTTTTAAGTTATAACTAGACAAAACTACACTATTTAAATATAGTTATTAAATTAAACAAAACAATTTTTCATTCAATCAGCAGGATAAAAATTTTAAGGATTTCCTAAGGTACAAATCATAAATGTGTGTATGAAAAAATTCTAATTTTTTTTTTGTCAAAATTAAAGTCACGACATGCTGAATTGAGATTCTTTATCGTAGACCCCTGTGCACATCTCATAGACCCCCAATTCCCTTTTTAACTTTCGTAGACCCCTTGGAAGTCTTCGTAGACAGAATTACCAAATGTTTATATTATTATATCTATCTTTGAGAATTGTTGACCTCAAGCAATTCTTCATTAGTTTGAGGCGCAAGAAGCTTCTTTCACCAGATTCCACAATTATGGGTATTGCATATATAATGCCTTTTTTTTTTCATCTGGCGTTGGATGGGCGTTTTCCATATTGAATGACACCCCAAAATGACAATTTTTGTCTATAGATGTCCTTATATTTTAAGGACTTTTTCTTATATTTTGCAATTTCGGGAGATTTCCAGGAGCTCCTGGTAAATCGACAGAAGGGTGCGGGAAATCTGTTTTAAGTTATAAAATGGTTTTAACTTAATAATTTATACACCTTGAATTAACGCGGGTCCTATGAAAGTGCGGGTCCTAAGTCCTATGAAAGTGTTGGGCCCACTGCGGTCGCATAGGTTGCAATGGCCTAAGGCCGGCCTTGCAAAATAGCCCGGTCGACTAGTATATTATATAATCATCATACTTAAATATATAAAATATAATATTGATCATAATACTAGTCTAGATTCTAACTCTAGACCATTACATCTAGACTCTAGATCTAGCATAATTATTCTAGATTAGATAATTATTCTAGTACTCTATTAGTGACTAGTCTATATTCTTATATAACTCTAGATCTAGAATCTAGATCTATACCTGATTAGTGATGGACAAAAGTTAACTAAAAAGTTAGAAACTTTTAGTTTAAGTAAAAAAAATAGTTAAGGGCATTGTTTAACTAGAAAAAAAAAGTTTAGTTAAAATCATAGTTTGTAAAACTTTTCAACTTGTGGTCAGGGTTGAAACACACTCCCTGTTTTCTAGTCATGTGATATCAATAACTTTGATTATCAAAAAAAAAATGATGCAGTTAGTTAACAACTATTTAGACAGTCTACATTTGAAGAGGGTAAAGTAAGATCGTGGTAGAAGTTATGGGAGTAAATATTTGCACTGAAAGTAGCAGTATTATAAAATGTTAAACATTTTTTGCCAAAGCTTCTATGCAGTATTATGAATGAGGTTGTTTCGAATTTTTTTGTGAGCCACATGGAGGTGTTTAATTTCTGTTTCTAGTGGGAATCTGATTAGTGAGTTAGGTCAATATTTAGTGGTTTTAATCAATTCATTTGCGGCAAACAATATTTTTTTTAACTGCAGGAACATCAAGTACACCCTTTTATAGTCTTAAGACTTATTATTGAGATCTATTAAGTCTAAGATCTAAAAGCATTAGGGTAACCAACTCTAGAAAAAAAATCTTAATCCACACCCTCTCTGACCATAAAGTAAATAGACTGTGTCCAACTGACTTTAACAACCTGGTCAGCTAGACATACACATGACCACATGTAGGTCTAGTGTACTGTACGTGTGTAGTCGATAATACTCTGACTACTATCATCAACTATAACTTACTATAAGTGTACTAAAATGTATATCAGTATATATACTATATATCATATTATTATATATAGTCTAACTCTAAAATCTAAAACTATAATAGTAAAAATAGTAAAATAGTATTTTATTTATAATTTAATAATTAATACTAGACCTATCCTATATACTCTAAACTCTAAACGCTTTTTTTTAATACTATGACTAGCTCTAGAATCTAGATCTATACTGACTATACTAATTGGATGGCTGCCTGGTCGTGCGGTTTGCGCGCTGGACTGTCATTCAGATTTATCGATGGTCCAGGGTTTAAACCCTGCCCGCTCCCATCCCCTGTCGTCCTGCTGGAGGTTTAGACTAGGAAGTAATTATCTTCAACTCTGAAGGAACATCCGAAACAAGTATAAAACAAAACAAAACAAGTAGATTGTAGATCTAGAATCTAGGATAGATCTACTAGATCTAGTACTCTACTTCTACTAGTAGTATAGACTAGTCTGACTAGACTATTGTCACATTAGTCATTAGTCACTGTCGGGTCACTATAAGATATTATGATGTAGTAGTAGTCTAGGTCCTAGGACTAGGTCTAATGAAGTCTTAGTCTAATGACTAATTTAACTAAATTACTAATTAGATTTTTAAGATTTTATTAGATCTAGACTTTGTCACTTTAGACGTCTATACAAAAAAAAAAGATAATACAGCCTATAGACTACTCTATAACTACTAGATTCTAGATTCTAATTCTAGACTCTATAATGTCTATATAATGTAACAATAAGTAGAACTACTATTACTATAAGTCATATATATAATAAGTATAAGTATAAGTTAGTATAAGTCTTATAAGTCATTATAAGTCATAATAAGTAGGTACTTCGATAAACTGACCTAGATCCAATTTTTTTTTCTGCCAAAAAATGGCTGAAAAGTGTGTCAGCACATTTTACCCTTTTTTTAGGGGTGGTCATTTCCATCAAAGTTTTAGCATATTGTATTTGATTTGAGGACTAATTATGATTACTTTTTGTAAACATAAGATATCAGAGATCATTTTTATTTGCTTTTGAAGCCAATCTGTTAAATTTTTCTTAACAAAAGTTTATGTGAAAGTTGACATTTTTACAACTTTTTTCCTATAAAAGTTACAACAATGCTGTTTGCTACAATAATTTATCATATTATGAAATGTGTATATTTCAAATTTCATTAAATTCTCTTGGCGCACTTTAAAGATATTTGATATTAAAATTAACAAAGACAAAGAAGGGTAAAATTTTCTTTTTTAAATAAAAAAAAAGTGTTTATGGTTACAACAATCTCACTAATTCTATTGAATTTAGCATGTTAATATATATATGTGTGCTAAGTTTGAACTTTGTAGCTTGGCGCACTCTTTAGATATTAATTTTCAAAGTTGATGGTTAAAATCTATTTTTAGTAACAACCAACACTGTGATTTACTGGAAATGGTCAATTTCTGTCTATCACAAGCTATTTTTAGAAGCACACATAGGAATTTTTCATTTAGATTAACTTTTATAGTGTTTGAATGCTAGATTATGGAGAGGGAATGTGTCTTTATTATAATGATTTTGTAATCTGCAAATTTTAAAATAAGAGTTTAATTACTTTAAAAAATAATATTAAATATTACAATTTTTTTTTCATATTTTTAGCTCAGCGAACTAATAATTAATTTTTTTTTCTGTGTGTTGTTTTTTCTATTAATATTTAAGTAAATTAATAGTTAATAAATGAGTACATTATATTTTTAAAATGATGAGCTATTATTGCACAAAAATTCAAGTAAAAAATCTTTTAATAACTTCTAAAAAAAATCGCAAGGTTTCTTTTTTATTTTATTGTCCGAAGCAAGAAATTTTTCATTTACAATCTAATTTTTAAAGCATTTAAATTAAGGCATTTCAAAATGATTAATTGCCAGTGCTCTACAAAAAGGCTAAAACTGTTTTTTTATGAAGTTTATGAAATTTATAGTCATTAAATTTTAGGAAATATTTTTCTGCGCAGTGCTATTTTCATTTATAATTTATAAGAATTATCTATCTGATGCATATAAATAGCTATTTAAATACAGTAGAATTATAATTAAACAAAATAAAACACAATACAGATCTCTGATTTGTTTTATTTGTGATATTTGGGCTCATATGATGACAAAATCACATATATTTTTATTTTTTGTCGAAGGCTTTTTTTTAATATATTAATTAACTTTTTTCAAAGATTTTATTGCTTGGTCTTATTTTTTAAATTTATTTTAACAGAATACTAGTTAATGTAAAAGAGTGTGAAGTTTCAACCCCATATCTTTAAGACTTTTTATAATACAGTTAATTTAAGTTCAACTGTCAGTTGTTTCGGTCACAGATTTTTTTTTTTATTTACAAAGGCTAAAGAAGGCTAATTTTTGGCCACTAAAAATTTAATAACTTCCCTCACAATTAACTCAATTGGTATCATTGGAAAGCATTTCTCAAGCTCTATCTAACTAAATAGGTTCCATTGCATTGACATTGTGATCATTTTGAAATTTTTATCGAAGTACCTATAATAAGTCACAAGTAGAACCTATAATTAGTATAATATTAATTATTTATTAATAATAATAATCTAGTTCTAGCTAGACTCTATTAAATAACTCTATAATTAGAATATATTTATAATAAATAACTAGATTAACTCTAAATCTAACACTCTAACTCTAACTCTAAAGTCTAGATGATAGAATCATAGATCTATAGTGACTACAGACACTATAGTCACAGTAGTATAGTCAAGTATAGTCTATAGTAGACTCTATATAGATCTATTCTATATAGACTATAAGACTATTATCACTATAGTCACTAGTGACTATAGTCTAATTAAGTCTATAGACGATAGTTCTACAGTAACTAACACTCCCCCTACGCTAGTCTACAGTTACAGTACACTTTTAAAGACTTTTAGTTTTAATTTTAAACTTTTAATAAAAATTAAAATCATGATAAAATACTGGATTAGACCTAGATCTAGAAATGACCTAGTGTCACCTAGATCTATAGTTATAGTCATAACTTACTAGACTAGATTTGGATCTATAGATTACATCTCCTAGAGTCTAGCTCTATCTATCTGCTATCTAGATCTAGAATGTAGACTAGGTAAGGTTCTAGAATACAAAAATTAAATAAACGCGTGTTGGATGTAAACTTCCGATTTGGATATGGTAAAACAAAAAGACTTTTCCAAATTTCACCGAAAAGACACACAGTCTTCTATTTATATAGTCTATGTCTATGGTCTAGATCAGTGATTCCCAAAGTGGTCTATATAGACCCCCAGGGGTCTACGGAGACTTCCAAGGGGTCTACGAAAATGTAAAAATAAATTGGGTGTCTATGAGATGTCCACGAGGGTCTACGATAATGAATTTCATTTAAGCAGGTCATTATTTCATACACGAATATATCATTTATACCTAGTTAATCCTTTAAATATTTATCTTAAATTGCTATAATCAAACGAAAAATTGTTGTATTTAATTTCAATACTGATTTATATGGCTTAATTTCGTCCAGATTTGACTAATTTTTAACAAAAAGATTATTTAAAATTTATTTAAAATTGGGATTCATTCCTTCCTTGTCAAACAAGCGGTTGCCTAAGTGACTTTTATGATGATATAAAACTAATTACGCTGGAGGATCATTTGAGACGATGCCACCTGATAAAAAGGTAAAGATTTGAACAACTTTTGAACTCTCAAACTCTCATATAGAGAAGATGGTGGTTTGTGATCGTCTTTCAAGATATCTTTACTTTTAGCCAAATATGGAAAACACTATATAGATAACACCATAGATTAAACATTGACTTTACCAGCCGTTGAAGCAGTTATAAAAGTGAATTATTTTACATAAACCTACATCTGATATTATTAAACGAATTTCTTAAAGCAGCAAAGCAGTTCAGGAGCACATCAGTGGTATGAGTTTTAACATTTAAAAATTCTTATGCTTTTTATGTAATTCTTTGCAAACAACATATACTTTTTGGATCACCGGGGTCACAGATTCTGACAGGGTGTAGCGCTGTGTGCTTCAAACTGTCTAAGGGTCTCCGTGTTTGGATATAGCTGTAAGGCAGCACAGGTTTGAATTCAATTTTCCTTCTGCTAGGGGTTGCAAGCGAAGGGTAATGAGTCCATCCTGTCCAAAGCTTAGTGGTTTAGGCGCCAGTTACTTCCTTCGCCCCTACTCCTGTTAGTGAAAATAACAGTTCCGTGGACCCAATATTTGAGCCAGACGTGAAAGTTCAAGAAATACAAGAGAAACTGCTCTTTGCGAAAACTGAAGAGGTTTTGGGGTCAAACGCGGAAACCGGTGTAATACCTTTTTTTTTAGTTTCATAATGCTTAAAAAAACATACATACGAAATATTATACATATATTCTTCGTAATTATTTAGATATAAGCAATTGAATGTGCGTTTTAGGGACTATTAAATTTCACAATCTCGAAGCCATTCGAGATCAGTATCTCCTAGACAACCAAGGTCGATGACGTAGTCTTTGGGAAACTAAGTCAAATTATTCAGTTTATGGCTTAGCGTGTTTGCCTATTCCTTTTTACGGGAATGACAGTTTCGGAAAATAAAGGCGACTAAAACACACCAATTTATAAAAAGTTGATGTTAGAGTTGGGAAAATTAGGTCAAGTCACGCAATTTATGTCTTTGCATGTTACTGTTTGTCGGCTTATTCTTGATCTAGTCGAGCGAACAGCGTTTCAGCCAACGCAGTACCGCGCGCGCCTCAATTCACGTACGTGTTTCGTTTTAGTCAAGTTACGCAATTTATGGCTTTGTGTGTTACTGCTTCAGGCTTATTCTTGTTTTAGATCTACTGCTTTTCTCAGATCTGTAGTGATGTATGAAGTAGACCTAAAATTGATTAGATGAAGTCTAGATCTAGTAATAGTAGCATGGGCGTAGCCAGAATTTTTTTTCGGGGGGGGGGGGTAAGGGGGGCATTTCCCCCCCCCCCCCCGCGCGAAATTTTTTATTTTTTTTATTTATGTGTGTGTGTGTGTGTACATTATCTTTATTGCATTCTGACCCTTCATTCTTTCGGAAGACGTTTATTGTGCCCTAGAATAGGTTCTTCCATGAGTTAGTGGAAAAATTGTAGATTCCCCGCCAATACTAGCAAGGGGGTCTGAAGGAGCGCTAGGAGCTCCCCCAGCGCGTCGCCCCGCCGCCAAGCACTATTTCTGGTATTGAAAGCCAACAATATGCACATTCTGAGGTATCTACAGTGCATTTTCTACTATTAAAAAGTTTTATTTCGAAAACCTAATGTGCTATTCTTACTGACTTAGACCCTCCCGCGCCGTTTGGCGCATTTGCCGTCAAGCTGTTTCCATAAAATTGTAGATACCCTGCCATTACTAGCTATGGGGTCTGGGGAGCGCTAGCGCGGGGCGAAGCCCTGCCGCCAAGCACTATTTCTGGTATTGAAAGCCAACAAAATGCATATTCTGAGGTATCTACAGTGCATTTTCCTGCTATTAAAAAGTTTTATTTCAAAAAAATAATGTGCTATTCTTACTGACTTAGACCATACCGCGCCGTTCGGAGCATTTGACGTCAAACTGTTTCCATAAAATCTGTCACTGGTAATGTCTGAAGCCTCTTCCCACCTGCCATGAGGACCTCAATGAATGAGTGGCGTCAAGTTGTACTAGGATATCATTGCAACTCTTCTTATGCGTAATTCATTTTGTCGGAGAACATGTCCCGCAAACCTCATGCGTCGCTCTCTCACAATCTTACTAAAGGGTCGACTCCCAGTTCGGCATAGGATTTCCTTGATTTAAACCCGATCTCTATAACTGACTCCTAAAATCTGTCTTAGCCATCTTTGTTGAGCCACATTTAGTGTTTTTCAATTTCGGCAGATGACTATTCACTACAGTTTATTAAGGGAGCCCTGCCACTGGTAAAATGTGTAACCACTCTTGAATACGCTCTTGGAATTAAGTGACTGTAGTTTGCTTTAGATTTTATATCGAAAAGAGAAGTTTTATTGTCAAAATCATCTGTTGGGGGTTTTCCACCTCAAAATGCTCTGTAGGGGGATCTTAAACTCAAAACCATCTGGAGGGGTTTTAAACGTTAAACAAACGCCATCTGTAGAAGAGGGGTTTAAACTCAAAACCCCCGAATGGATTGGCTACGCTCAAATAATTTTAGTGTGTAATTTGCTTTTTTTTTTATATTGGAGAGGTATTTTTAGCATTAAACCCCTATGAATGGGGGTTTAAACTCAAAACCCCTTTTGGCAACGCTCATAGCATTTTGAGTGCGTAATTTGCTTTTTTTCTTACACTGAAGATGTATTTTTTAGCCTCAAAACCCCTTTGGCTGCGTTCATAGATTTTAGTGTGAGTAATTTGCTTTTATTTATATTGAAGAGGTACTTTTTAGCTTCAAACTCCACTGGAGGGGAGTTTAAACTCAAAACCCCTTTGGCTGCGTTCATAGATTTTAGTGTGAGTAATTTGCTTTTATTTATATTGAAGAGGTACTTTTTAGCTTCAAACTCCACTGGAGGGGAGTTTAAACTCAAAACCCCTTTAACTACACTCAAAACATTTTGAGTGTATAATTTGCTTTGTTTTTATTATTAAAGAGGTATTTTTTACCTTCAAACCCCGCTGAAGTGGGGTTTAAACTAAAAACTAAGTCAAAACCCATTTAGCTACGCTCATAACATTTTGAGTGCGTAATTAACTTTTTTTTATATTGAAGAGGGGGTTTATCGTAAATTTTGGAGGGGGTTTTAAAATCAAAATCTCCCTTAACTGTGCTCTTGGAATTAGGGGATTTTCGTTTGCATTTTTGTTTTGTTTTATAGAAGAGAGGGGGGGAGGTTAACTGGAAAAAACCCAAGTAGGAGGTTTAAAACTCAAAACCCCTAGTAGGGGGTTTTAAACTCAAAACCCCATTGGTTGTGCTGGAGCAATTGATGGTTTAGTATTAAAATCTCACCTAAAATAAACAAAATCAAAGCAAAAAATCATTCACTAAATTCCGAAAAGGGGGGGGGGATTTCATTTCGGGTGGGGGGGGTTGAACCCCCCCCTGGCTACGCCCATGAATAGTAGTATTAGAAATTAGACCTATATATAGGTCTAAATATATCTAGACTGGTCCGATCGAGGTACATCACAAGTACATCACAATGACAAGAGACAATCAAACAGAGGGACAAAATATCAAAATCAAAGACCACGAATTTGAAAACGTCCAAACTTTCAAATATCTAGGAAGTACTATTAATTTCAAAAATGACCTACTAACAGAAATAAAGGAAAGAATAGTAGCAGGCAACAGGGCATTTTATAGCACCCACCATCTACTTAAGAGCAAAATGATTTCAAGTAAAACCAAGAAAATAATATACAAAACTATAATAAGACCAGCAGCAATGTATGGAAGTGAGACCTGGACACTAACAAAGACATCTGAAAATTTACTTAACACTTGGGAAAGAAAAATCCTTAGGAAAATCTATGGTGCCATACAGGATGAAACAGGGTGGAGGACACGCACTAACCATGAGTTATATCAATTATATGAAGACCCACCAATAGTGAACGAAATAAAAAAGAACAGACTACGTTGGGCAGGTCACCTTGAAAGAATGTCAGACAACAGAGGGGCGAAAATCGTATACAGGCAAAAACCAAAAGGCAGGCGACTCAAAGGCAGACCCCGAATGCGATGGATAGATGACGTGGAAGCAGATCTGAAGCAGCTTGGGGTTAGGGCGTGGAGACGAAAGGCCCAGGAGAGATCTGAATGGAAGGATGTGTTAAAGCAGGCCAGAGCCCTCCATGGGCTGTAGCGCCACTGGGATGGATGGATGGATGGTCCGATCGAGGTGCTGGCCTAGATCTAGAAAAACAAAGTTTAAAATTATAGATTTATCTATACACTTAATAGTGATTATTAACCAAGTCGTCACTAGGCCCAATAGGATGAATATATATTGTGGAAAAACATGAACAATGACGACAATGTTAAGCTCATATAAGAATAGTTATTGTAGTACACGTCATATTTAGCTTGAGTCTAGTTAGTCAACTCCCCGTACAACACCAGCAAATACCTTCAACCTTAACATAGACTTAAAACTAGTCTGATTTAGATTTAAATTTTTAAAAACTATTAATCTATAATGCAAAAATTAGACCTAGATCTACCAATTATAGACAATATGCGAAATATGGATTTTGTTACACTCTTACATAAATATATTAGGGCCTATACATGCATAAAAAGTTCTATAAATCTATATGTAAAAATTGAAGAATTTTCATGTGAGCAGGTCAGGGTGGCGCTACTGAGTGAGGCCTTTTGTGTTATCTGCTGCTCAACATTTATTCATTTATTTTTACAGTAGGCAGGTGGTAGCTCTACTGGGTGGGCCAATCTGTGCACCTCGGTCCGCGACCAAGGGGCTAGAGTCGCCTAAGCAACCAGACAGCACAAAAGGCCTCACTCAGTAGCGCCACCCTGACCGGCTCACATTTTTCTGGTGTCAGAAGTGGGATTCTATGTTCAATCACATTGGTGAAACCCAAGTCATCGTCGGACCAGGCAAACACATTACTGAAACCGTGTAGCAAGGAGGCCATTTCAGACCGTTCTTCGCTGGCCAATGCCTCCGAGATCATGGGCGAAAAATTGATATGGCTACCTTTCAAAGGTGTAGCTTTCAGCGAGTTGGAGGCAATTATTTCAGCAGATATAGTATCCAGTCTGACCTCTACCTGGCTGGTTTGCAGTGTGGCAGTGTGAATGGAACCAACGTGGGTGCGCGGTTGAATGGTCACACTTTCATTAGAGAGATTAACAACTGCTACTTGAAAGTGTCCGTTTCTTGTGGTCGACAATGCTGGTACCAAGAGCAAATTAGGGTTGAAGGGTGTCTCGAGAGGCTCAACTAAGAGTTCAGCGTCTAATCTAGGATTGCTGCCCGTGGCAGTAATGAGTTGCATGGACCTAGCGGGGACCACAACAGGCCGTCTGGTAGTACGTGCTTGGCCGTTCATGTCTTTCTGTTCAGGCTTGATATAGGCTAAGTGCCAATCCCGTGGAGGTCCTTTAAAATGTTCATTCCCAGAATGCACTGGGTAGTTGAGCCAGAGTCCTTGAGTACCAGGAAAACCTTCTCTGCTAGCACCTGCTCCTTAACTGCTATGGTGGCCACAAAGTATCCGATAAAAGGGATAAGACGTATGTCCGCTGACTGCAATGTCTTTATGCTTTCTCGAAAATGCCTGGAGAAAAAACTATCAGTAACCGTACTGACTTGCGATCCTGAATCCACCATGGCAAGTAAGGGTACCCCCTCAATCAGCACTTCCACCGTCGGGCAGGTTCCAGCAATTTTGTTCAGAACAGAGTCTTTTGTCCGCCCCTCTGTGCTAATATTAGAGATATTACGTCATTGTTTGTTGTTTATGTTTTATGCGAAAGCAAAGAATCGGACGGAAATAAAAAGTTAGTTATATATGTCTACCTTGATAAAGACAGTCTCGTTATTATCATTATTAAATAGTAACGTCTACAGTAATTTATTATTAATCTGTGACTCGTTACTAATTAATAATGAAATAACGAGACTCCCCCCCCCCTGCCCCGCAAAAAAAAGTTATATATTTATATGTTTGTATGGATAAATGTGTGTGTGTGTACATAATTAATCTCTATTACATTCTAACCCTTAATTCTTTTGGAAGACGTTTATTGTGCCCTAGAATAGGTTCTTGCTGGAGTTAATGAACAAATTGTAGACCCTTCACCCTTGCCAGCAAGGGGTCTGGGGGAGCGCTGAGAGCTCCCCAAGCGCGGGGCAGAGCCCCGCCGCCAAGCACTATTTCTGGTATTGAAAGCCAACTAAATGCTTATTCTGAGGTACCTACAGTGCATTATTTTGCTATTAAAAAGTTTTATTTCAAAAACGTAATGTGCTATTCTTACTGACTTAGACCCTCCCGCGCCGTTCGGCGCATTTGCTGGCAAGCTGTTTCCACAAAATTCTGTCACTGTCAATGTCCGAAGCCTCTTCCCACCTGCTTTGAGGAACTCCATGAAAGTGTGGCGCCAAGTTGTACTAGGATGTCATCGCAACTCTTATTATGCGTAATTCATTTTGTCGGAGAACATGTCCCGCAAACCTCATGTGACGCTCTGTCACAACCTTACTAAGGGATCGACTCCCATTTCGGCATAGGATTTCCTTGATTTAGACCCGATCTCTATAACTGTTCCTAAAATCCGTCTTAACTGATAGGGATACCTTGCTGCTGCTATTTCGAAGTTAATCCGATCCAAATGCCAAAAGTCATTAAACATACTTCGAGTACTCAGCCATACAGACTGGGGAGCTGACAGAGATACCTAATCCGATCCAAATTAGACTACTGAGCCATATTATATGGAGCAGCAAGGAAGTCTTATCTAAAAATACTGGAACCAATACAAAATGCTGCCCTGCGTCTCTGTCTCGGCGCGTTTCGTACATCTAATATCCCAAGTCTCCATGTGGAGGCTTGACATGGAAATGAAAATAAGAATGAAAAAGCTTGCAATATATATATATATATATATATAGTCAAGCTAAAATTCAACCCCACGAAGCCTGCTTTCGACTTCATATTTAACCCTATAGATGTAGAACTATACAATCGAAGGCCTAACGTTATACAGCTGTTGGGCCTTCGAATGAGAGAACCCATCCAAAGTTTAACCCCACTTATTGACCAAATCTCTAAAATAGAAACCCCACAGAATCCTCCTTGGCTAATGAATAAACCCAAATTAAATTTATCCCTCCTTAATTTCAAAAAAGAAAATACAGACCCAAGCATACTACTAGTCCACTTTAGGGAACTGCAGGAGAGCTACGGAGATTGTGGCACCATCTACACTGACGGATCCAAAATGGATGGAAAGGTCGCGTGTGCCTGCTCCTTTCGGAACAAAACAATCTCCCGTGGACTCCCCGGTGGCTGCTCCATCTTTACGGCCGAATTACATGCAATATCGCTTGCACTTATGGCCGTCAAAGCATCAGAAAGGAGGAAATGTATAATCTGCTCCGACTCCAAATCTGCATTGCAAGCTTTGGGGCGGATGAAGACTGACATTCCATTGGTACATAAGAGCCTGAAGCTGTTGGACCAAATAACAGCCGACCATAGTGATGTCACCTTCATCTGGGTCCCCTCAGATGTGGGCATTGAGGGAAACGAAGCCGCAGACAGAGAAGCAAAGAGAGCACTAAATCACGCAGTGTCAGGAACCCTAATTCCCTGCTCGGACCTGAGACAAAGTATTGCCTCTGCCACCTATCGAGAGTGGCTGGACCGATGGGAGGATGAGACTCACAACAAACTCAGGCAGATTGTGGCGGATGTCAGGTGGCGGCCCACATCTAAGGGTCTGACAAGGCGTGGTAGCACGACCATGTCCAGACTTAGGATTGGCCACACCTACATCACGCACTCCTTTGTGCTGAAGAGAGAGGAGCCCCAACTTCTTGAGTACTGTGACTCTTGCCTCACCGTGGAACATATCCTCATTGATTGCCCCAGATACCAGGATGTCAGGGAGAAATTTTTTAGAGCACACACTTTAAAAACACTATTCGACAATGTTGACCCTGGGAAGGTACTGGGCTTTGTCCGGGAGGTAGGGTTGTCTACGAAGATCTGATTTTTGAATTGTGAACATATAATATTGTTACGAATCTCGCTATCCAGGCTCTCTTCAAACTGCACCACACGACACAACGAACTGAAAGAACCTCACAACTCAGGGCTCCAAAGTAACAGTAGCAATTTAATTTCGAATACAATACAACACTGTACAGTTGGCAACAATATTACACAAACTGTCCAAAAACCTAGCCTTGCTCTGCCTGACTTCACACACCGTACTGTTTCTAACTTCGCCTCGTACTGGTCACATTGCGAGGTAACGTGAAGTCCAGTCTTTCTGACACACTCGCTCTTATATACTGTCTCTACTGGCCTTCGTAATATTTACACACAGGTCGTTGCCGAACTGGCATGTACTGTCACTGGTCACAGTTGACCGCTCGTCCTGCGCTGGACTGGGGCGATTTGCGTCGGATGACTACACACTACACACATACCCCCAACTGTGCCACCACCAGGTTTATAACAATATATATATATACGATTTTTACCAAATTATTAAATTTTTACTACCTTTACTATTTTAACTGTAAATAGACCTTGTTTTTAATGATTTAACTGTATAGAATTTAGTCCTTGTTATGTATAGGGAGAGTGATCAGTCACTTTCAAAGACCTTTCCTATGATCCTGTACAGGGGAACCCACCTCATGGCGGCGACGATGGATGCCATCGAGGCTCTGACTGCTCCCTGTCCGGACAATTTTAGTAGCAAGGTGCCTGGTTGGTTGACCAAACGACCCTCCAGATCCTTGCGTTCAATCAGAAATGTCTTTATAGACATGATAGAAAAAAACAACAACAACAACACACCCCTTAAAAAAAAAAGAATCGAAGACATCACACTCCTAACGGAAACACAAATAATCCAAGGAAAATGAAACACAGTAAATCCAAAGAAATCACCAAATCCTAAGCATCATTTAACTCTATGCCTCAGACATTCAAAACTGTTCTACGTAACATGTTTTTAAAATAAAATTTTATTCAAAAGAAAAGACATAATATATTATTTTATATCAATAATAATACAAAAAATATTTAATAAAAACAAAATTTTGTGAAGGAATAGTTTCAAAAGCACAATTCATGATTTTCATCATGGACATCGAGTAGTCTTTTTTTTTTCAAAGAAAACGCGTAACATATTATTTTATATTAATAATAATAAAAAGAATATTTCATAACAACAACATTTTTATGAAGGAAATAGTTTCAAAAACACATTCCAGGATTTCCAGCATGATCGTGGAGTAGGCTGCAGCAAAGGTCCATAAAATGATGACAGCAAAGGTCCCAAAGGTCCATAAAATGATGACACCAAAGGTCCAGTATATAATGACAAAAACCATTCACAAAATTATTGAAAATTTTCCTCAAAATAAATATTCCCCCAAATTTTTTTTATTTTATTAAAGGCTTATGAGTTATTTAAATTCATTTTTACTATTATTATTATTATTTTTGCAACAGTTTTTCCCTTACGAACCTAAGACAAAAGACCTCCATACTATATCATTACGAATTCTCTGGGGTCTGCTAGAGTTACAAAAATGTACATATAATGAAACAATTTCGTTTCTATAAAAGTACAGAACTCAAAGTAAGTATGTGCATGAAGAGCTTAAAAATTATTACCTTTTTGAATATAACTCATTTTAAGATTAAATTTATTAGTTAGAAAATATTTTATAAATCAATCTTGTCCATATTGAAATAGTGTTTTTTTTTTTTTTTGTTTTGTTTTTTTTAACAATTTAGTAGTCCATTTGGTCCATTATCATGAATCCATGTCCTGTTTGGGTTGTCTTGAAAATGTATTTATTTGGCATAGACATAAATAAATATAGACTGGGAAAAGGAAATAACTTCATGTAACTTGAAAACATGTACATCTATTGTTGTCGGATTTCCGAATTCTGAAAAGTTGCATGATCTTCAGTCTTAGAGATTAAAAAAAAAACACAAGTGAAAATATTGTAATACTTATATAGGTGTGTGGCTGAAATAGATATGAATACTTAACTTTTATACTGCTCATAAATGCTGTATAATAAAGTACAAAAAATTGCACGTCACAAATTTTCGTTTCATAAAACTCTTTTCTCGACCAGTCTATATTTATTTATGTCTATGTTATTTGGTCAAAGGGATGTAATCAAAAGAAATTTCCACCTTGCATCTTTCAGTCTTAATTGTCTTTCTTGTTGAAAAAAATTAATAGGTAATTTTTAGTATTATAATTATAAGCAAATAAATAATGTATTAAATACATACACGTGTAAATTGGTTAATAGTTATCACTTATACAAACACACACACACATACATTGAACTTATTTTCTTCATTGTTTAAACAGATTTTTGTAAATTGATATTTATGATCCAAATGGGATTTTCCAATTCATTGAAAGAAAATAAAGAAATCCTTAAAAATAAAAAACATATGTACATACAATGGATCAATATAAAATTACATTTGGAGTCAGCCTTTATAGTGTTCAATTTTAAAATCAACTATATTTCGGCATATTATATCCAAATCATTAGGATTAAAAATGACATTATGATACACAGCTTCAAGCACTGGCGGATCCAGGGGGGGGGGGGCGGTAGGGACGATCGCCCCCCCCCACTCGGCCGACCCCCCCCCCCCCGAAGGGGGGGCGGACGAATTTTAGTAAAGAATTAAACACAATTTGTATACGAATTTATTACTTATGTTAATAATATATACTAATTATTTATATTTCAACTTTTTTAAAAGATTATTTCGCCCCCCCCCCCTAGTATGTTGGCTGACTTAATGGGGGGGGGGCGGTCCAATTTATTTGTAGAAATCAAAGCTTGCTAACAATAACAATTAAATATCTATATGATTAAAACTTGTTATTATTGTTTTAACCAATTTCTATATTATGTCGTTCCCCTGTTGGCCGATTTGGGGGGGGGGGGGGCGAATACTTCTACTGCCTTTCCCACCTAAACCCTTTGAGTGGGGGGGGGCGGTCCTATTTTGAATGGGGAAATCATAGTTTGTGAGCAAAATTAGTTGAATTAAAATATAATTTTTATATGATGTCGCTCCCTTTTTAGTATCTTGGCCGATTCGGTGGGGTAAAGGGGGGGGGGGAATTGATTGTATTGCCCTCCCAACTCTAGCCCTCTGAATTGGGGGGGGGGCGGTCCTATTTTTATGGAGAAATCATAGTTTGTGAACAAAATAAGTTGAATATCTATATAATATAAGCTACATATTGATATGTGAACCCATTGTATATTATGTCGCACCACACTCTAATATCAAATTTTATCATTAGTAAATATAAAATGAAAAAGGGTTGTACCAGGTGGGAGGGGCGATTCATGCAATCGCCTTCCGCCCATCGGACAAAACAATACTTTTTCTTTTTTTGTTTTATAGTTAAGATATTACAATTAAAAAAAAATCTGTCACTAATATTATTTATATATGTTATAAATTAAATTCTTATATCGAGTCGCCCCACCCCTATTCTTTAATGCCAAATGCAATCATTAGCAAATATTATAAAAGAAGCGAGGATTAATCGTTTTCACTCTACCGCCCCTCTTTTTCCAGACGAAAGCGCGATGTTTTAAAACAGAAAAGTCAAATATGGCGACAGAGTTTATGTAATTTCATCATTTTTTATCATAATTTTTTAACGAAAGACTTTGCTTTGGAAAATTTGGAATTCATACCAAATTTCTCAGTAGAAGAATAACGATTGAGATGAGTTCTCAACAGAAATATTCTTTTCCAATCAGCCTTTTTTCAATCTTTACTTAATCTGCAATTTTTCTAGTTAAATTTGGGACACAGCTCATAATTTATGCTTGAATCCTAAAAATGCAAAAAACTTTAGAGTAGAATCTAATTGGCCCACTTCATTTCTCCTCCAACTTCAGAAATTTATTTTAAGAGCTTTAGATTATAGTTCTGTCACAAAACAAAGTTACAAACATGCCTATTGAAATAAATGTGAAACTTACAAATGAGCCTATTTTGTATAAATATTATTTTTCGAACTTTTGTTTTCGGCGGCGATCCTCAAAGCCTTAATCTAAATATGTGGGGTATCTTCTAATCGTTTTATTTGCAATGTAGTAAAGGCCTATAAATTCATATTAGAATATTTTTCAAGTAAAACATTTTTCAAATGTTCCTTTTTAATAGGATGAATAATGAGCTGTAGATGTCATGGAAATGCGTTTCTGCAGTGAAGAATGCAAGAAATCGCTTTTGGCGTCGGGGCTTCGTCCCGAACCTCACTGATTACTTATGAGCTGTAGATGTCAGGAGAATGCATTTCTGCAGTGAAGAATGTCAGAAAACGCTTTTGGCGTCGGGGCTTCGCCCCGAACCCCACTAATAAATAATGAGAAACGCTTTTGGCGTCGGGGCTTCGCCACAAATCCCACTGATTACTAATGAGCTGAAGTTGTCAGGAGAATGCGTTTCTGCAGTGAAGAATCCAAGAAAACGCTTTTGGCGTCGGGGCTTCGCCCCGAGCCCCAATAATTAGTGCTGAGCTGTAGATGTCAGGAGTACGCATTTCTACAGTGAAAAATACAAGAAAACTCTTTTGGCGTCGGGGCTGCAGTGAAATATACAAGATAACGCTTTTGGCGTCGGGGCTTCGTCCCGAACCTCACTGATTACTTATGAGCTGTAGATGTCAGGAGAATGCATTTCTGCAGTGAAGAATGTCAGAAAACGCTTTTGGCGTCGGGGCTTCGCCCCGAACCCCACTAATAAATAATGAGAAACGCTTTTGGCGTCGGGGCTTCGCCACAAATCCCACTGATTACTAATGAGCTGAAGTTGTCAGGAGAATGCGTTTCTGCAGTGAAGAATCCAAGAAAACGCTTTTGGCGTCGGGGCTTCGCCCCGAGCCCCAATAATTAGTGCTGAGCTGTAGATGTCAGGAGTACGCATTTCTACAGTGAAAAATACAAGAAAACTCTTTTGGCGTCGGGGCTGCAGTGAAATATACAAGATAACGCTTTTGGCGTCGGGGCTTCGCCCCGAACCCCACACATATTATTAGTAATGAACTGTAGATGTCAGGAGTATGCTATTCTGCAGTGAAAAATACAAGAAAACGTTTTTGGCGTCGAACCCCAATGAGGAGGCTCACAGTGCTCCCCCAGAACCCCAAGCTATCAAGAGAAAGGCCTCAACATGACTTTTTTTTTTTGCGCCGAATGTTAAGAAACACTGCTTTTATTTTATTTTCATATATATATATATATATATATGCTGTACGCACGTTTATACATAGGGTTAGGGTTTACTGGGCATAAGGGTTAGGGTTTGGAAAAAAATCGCCCCCCCCCCACTCCGAAGTTCTGGATCCGCTAGTGGCTTCAAGTCTTTTTTTTTTTTTAAACATTTCAATAATTCATTTACTTTAATGTACATTTTACTTTTTTTTTTAAATATATATTTTATTAAAAACTTTTCTATCCTACATTGTATAATCCTTCTGTATATAGGATCTACTTGAATTCAATTTAGGATTTTGTTGTCGTAAGTAGTTTTTAAATACATGTTCCATATAAGTATCCTATACTCTGCTAATAAAATCAAGTTTTTTTACTTTTTGCTTTGGGTATTTCATTTAAAAATATTGCTAGGCCTATGTTGACCTTGACATAACATCTGATTATTGTAGAACTAGTCGTTATGTTTTTCAGTGATATGTCTAGCTAATGCACGAAAGTCGCTGCTTAAAATTAGTCCATTTTAAACATGTGCGTGATATTTACATACAAAGTGCCTTTATAAACAATTTTAGCAGCTAGTTGACCAGAAAAAAAAACAACACCTTTAACTAATATTTATATTTGTTGTGAACATTTCTTGTACATTTTATAAATATATTCGACTTAGTGATTCTGAAAATACAAAAAAAAAATAAATTCTTTCTTTGTTAACATATTGTAACATTATCTCCCTTACATTTATGTACTGTTTTAGAATTGGTGAATTTTAATGAAAAAATCGCTTGCATAATTAATTTTATAAGCTAAACGGTTTGCTTTTAGAAACTCAAAAGTAGCCTTTGCACCAAAACTTTTCAAGCCGCATCGCATGGTGAAATAATATTTTTCATTTCTCATCAACTTTTCGAGCTCTGAGTGTGACAGACGGACATTTTGCACAAACCTAATAGCGGCTTTTCCCAATACGGATGCCACTAAAAATTTAAAAAAATCCTTTAGTTAAATGCTCCATGGCCATTGGGGTAGTGTGCAGTACACGCGATAATATGACAAAACTACGTATTTATTGTTGTTTTAAATTATTTTTTTCGTAGGCCACGAAATCAAATGACCTTTATATCATCTGCCCAATAGACCACAAGGTCTGAAATGGGAACTTTACTTTTTTTTTTAAACTTTATATGCACACTAAATAGATTTTTTATTTCTTAAAATAAAGAAGTAATTTTTTTTTTTTTAATTTTAGTAGTTAGTATGTCAGAACTTACTTAACTTTGCAATACAAAATATTTTTTTTTGAAAAAAAAATCTAAAACCGTTTGCATAAATTTGTTATAAGATGGTACATTGCCTTGACCCTTACTAAAAAAAAACTCCCGTGTTTGTTACTATTAATAGTGAATATTTGTAAAAATGGTGTATTTTTTACGAAAAAATGCTTGCATAATATATTTTAAAAATTAGATTTTTCGCTTTCAGAAAAGAAAAAAAGTAGCCGTTACATCAGAACTTTGAGCGGTCTAAAATATTATGATGTCGGATTTTCATTATCTTTTCTAGTTTATGAGTTTTAAACGGGACGGACGGACGGACAGACCACACAAAAATAATAGCTCTTTTCCCCTTTCGGGGGTCGCTAACAAAATACAAGTGAGTTCAACATAATAAATGTGTTACCATACGATGTAGGATGATACAAGTCAAGATTCATCCATTGAATGTGATTACCTCGATAAATAAGACTAAGACTACCTCGATAAGTAATCAGTTATAGTTATAGTAAAATGAGATGAACCATAGTCGTTCTACGACTGAAGGAGGCCAATATATAATAAAATGGGGTAATGAGCATAGTACACTAAAGCTAAGGATGAGGTGAAAATAAAATACTAGGGATCGAGTTACAATGATTAGGGGTTGATATGATTAATCAAAATCATATTCATCCAAGGATATGTGAAAGGGGGGGGGTGTATTTTTTTCGGCGTATTGGGTGGCAAGCTGTCTCCACAAAAATCTGTCACTGGCAATGTCTGAAGCCTCTTCCCACCTGGTGTTCACTGCACTGAGCTCCTTTAGGATGTCCCTGTTTGCGCTTTCCTCATAATGGCCTCCAACTCTTGGTATGCGTAATTCATTTTGACGGAGAACGTGTCTCGCAAACCTCATGCGACGCTCTTTCACAGCCTCACTAAGTGGTCGACTCCTAGTTCGGCAAAGGATTTCCTTGATTGAGACCCGATCTCCATAAATTACTCCTAAAATCCGTCTTAGCCATCTTTGTTGAGCCCCATTTAGTCTTTTTTTTTCAAATCTGCAGATGACTTCCACGCTATGGAACATAGCGACTGATAGAAATTTGTAACATCTATGGGCTACGCTCTTGTAATTTGGTGACTGTAGTTTGCTTTAGATTTGATATCGAAAAGGGAAGTTTTATCGTCAAAACCATCTGTTGGGGGTTTTAAATTAAAATGTCTCTGGAGTTTTTTTTTATTATTTACAATAATATTGATGAGGGTTTTTCAACCTCAAAACCATATGGAGGGGTTTTAAACTTAAAGCTCTCTGGAGGCACTGGCACTGGCGAATGCAAGAAAACGCTATTGGCGTCGGGGCTCCGCCCCGGACTCACTGGGGAAACTTACAGTGCTCCTCCAGACCCCCTAGCTGTCAAGAGAAAGGACTCAACATGGCTGTATTTTTAGCGGCCCCCGAAAGGGGAAAAGACGCTATTAGTTTTGTGCGAAATGTCTGTCCGTCTGTCCGTCCGTCCCGTTTAGATCTCGTAAACTAGAAGAGATATTGAAAATCCGACTTCACAATATTTTAGACCATTCAAAGTTCTGATGCAACGGCTACTTTTTTTTCCTGAAAGCGAAAATTCTAATTTTTAAAATTAATTTTGCAAGCAGTTTTTTTATAAGAAAAAGCTAATTAGTATGCATTATATGTTAGACCTAATTTAAGACGAATAGTAATCTTATAAACATCATTTTCGTGAACATTTTTCTATATAGCGGAATTTTTTTTTTTTTTTTTTTTTTTTTTTTAGGATTCGAATATGAGATTGACCCTTTTCAAAACAATTAACTTATTTAGTTCGAACCGAGTGTCCCGGGTTCGAATCCTGGTGAAGACTGGGATTTTCAACTTCTGAGTCTACCCAGCTCTAATGGGTACCTGACATTAGTTGGGGAAAAGCAAAGGCGGTTGGTCGTTGTGCTGGCTACATGACACCCTCGTTAACCGTAGGCCACAAAAACAGATGAACTTTACATCATCTGCCCTATAGACCACAAACTAGTTAGGCCAGGTTCACATCTAACTTTACATTCACTTTCACGTATCCTTTGATCTGCGGGACGGTTGGGGCACTACACAAGATCTGTTAACCTTCTTTCTCCATTCTTATCTCTCATTTGTCTTTGATATAATTTCATACGGATTTTCTTTCTGAAAATATTAAAGCCTACCTGGGTGGACCACTGGTCGTGCGGTTTGCGCGCTGGACTGTCATTTGGATTTATCGACGATCGAAGGTTCAAACCCTGCCTGCTCCCATCCCCCGTCGTCCTGCGGGAGGTTTGGACTAGGAAGTAAACTATCTTCAACTCTGAAGGATTATCCGAATTATGTAAAACATTTTACTTCGGGGGCCGATTTTGAGTTTGTGTTTCCACACAAACTGTCTTTTGTAACCTTGTTTTGTTTATTTCTTTCTTATTCGCCAAAGGTTGAAAAACACTGTTCCCGCACTGAGATATATGGTGCGCACTAGACACTGTTCCACACGAGCGTGGAACAAGAGGAAGAGGAAATGGAGACATGATAGTAAATGCCGGCTTATTTTGCTGAATCAAACTAGATCTAAATCAAACTGACATTAAATCCTTATCTATGTTATCATTAACCTGTTGAGTGTTTTTCTTGGAATTTATAGCAATATATATATTTATGCCTATATATATACTGTTCGCGCGTTTATGCTTAGGGTTTGAGTTTACTGGGCGTTATGGTTAGGGTTTGGAAAAAAATCGCCCCCCTCCCCACTCCAAAGTTCTGGATCGCTAGTGTCTGGAGGAGGGAGGTTTAAACTCAAAACCCCCTTGGCTACGCTCATAGAATTTTGTGTGTGTAATTTACTTGAATTTATCTTATCGTATCTTATATAATACAGACGTTACTTTAAAAAAAAAAAAGAGGATTACGTCCTACGCGTCATGCATTTAGTCAAGCATGTTAACCAATGACCTAAATTGTTCTAAGTCACTGCTTTTCCTGGCTAGCTCAGGCAACCCATGCTCTAATAGCACTAAGGAAGAAGGAGCATTTGTACAAATTTGTCCTAGCATATGGAACGAAAAATGTGCCTTGTATCTTTGACAAGACTTTGTGTCTTTCTGAGTATTTTATTATATTTTGTTTTTGTATTTGAAGATTATGGTTCAGTGTTTTGTGTATACTTGCTACTTTACTTTTGAATCTTCTATCCTGAAGGATTTCTAAATTTAGTGATTTTACTAAAGGTGTTACTCAGGGCCGGTCTTAAGCCACTGCAACCTATGCGGCCGCAGTGGACCCCGCGCTTTCATAGACCCCGCGCTAAGTATATCTGTAATTGCATAATGATGCAAAATATACGAAAAAGTCGTGGAAATTATTCTTAAAATCTCCTGAAAATTAGACAAAATTGTTATATGGAAAACACAAATCTTACGCGAATAAAAAAAAGCATTGTCAGCTTTCATATTTAAATAAAAATATAATAATATTGCGAATTTTAACCGAAACGAAAGTTCCAATATAACTAGAATACGTTTTTAAAACGATCAAAACCCGAAAATGAGAACATAATCACTTCTAGTGAGACAGCTGAAACAGAGTCTATGAAGAATGCAAAAACTGCAGTGGTGAATGTCGTAAGAGAAGAAGAAAATGATGCAACAACTGATCAACATGTCGCAAGAAATAAAGGCAATAATGTAATAACTGATCAACTTGTAGTTATAGATAATGAGCTAAATGTGGTCGATTCATTGAGAAATCTGGATTATCCTGCCATATGTCTAGAAAAAATGGAAAAATCTTGTATTGACTATTTATTACAAAAGGGTCCACCTGAGATTACTTTGGAGAATTTTCCGAAAAATAAGGATGGTAGCAGTGGCGTAACTAAGGGGGGGAGGGAGGGGGGGAATTTTAAAATCCCCCCGGGCCCCCACCTAGGGGGGGGGGGGCCCAAATGGGTGTCCGAAATTTATTTGTAAATACATAAATTTAATATATTTGATTGACAAATAGTGTCAACGGGTGTCTTTTTTTCAACATTTATGGATTAAATTTATCACAAGGACTAAACCTAGATCTAGGTCTATTAGTACGTTGACTTTGTTGACATTTTAAAAATATTTTTTCCCACAGAAATCAAAGTTTTTTTTAAAGTTAGTTTTACATTTTAAACTTTGTTGCCAGGAATAAAACTGCATGATATACAGCGAATTCCAGGTATCTTGTTACCTTTACTAATAATAGATCTAAATGGCGAGTATTTTATGGCTACACTAATCAACCTTTAAGCAAAATATACAGAATCGAGTATATATCATATAATATTAGCACATCCTTCCTTTCGAAGTTATTATCACACCCTTCTATTTAAAGTTCTTAAGAGTGATATCTACTAGCAAGGCCGGCCCTAGCATTTGCGGGGCCCTATGCGAAACGGATGTCAATATTATTTTTGTTTAATTAGAAAATAGGCATACTTTCGTCTTTGCAATAAATTTTTATCAAATAAAATCTCGCAATGCCACTTTTTATTTATAGGCACCCCAAAATGTCAATTTCGTCTATTGTTCAGGAGATTTGAATAAATTAAAAAAAAATTCAGGACTTTATCGTATATTTCGCCTTTTCGTGAGATTTCCTGGAGGCCCTGAAAAATCAGGAGGTCGCGAAAACCCTGTTATTTTATATACGTTATAATGGTTTAATTTAATAATGTACACTTAGAATTAGCGCGGGTCCTATGAAAGCGCGGGCCCACTACGACCGCATAGGCTGCAGTGGCCTAAGGCCAGCCCTGTCTACTAGGAACTTTAACAATTCGTCCACTTCTGGTTGTCTTGACTGGCACAACAAGTTCTCTAGACGTTGGTCTATAACTGTCAGTTTCGTTTGTTCCAACAGTTTGCAGTTCATTGTCTCCATCGGTATAATAGTACCCAGAGATGTCTTCATCGAAACTCTTATTAAAAAAGCGTTGATTTCTTCTGTATGTTTTTCCGTTTGTCTTTATGATGTAAGATCTGGGTGCTGAATGTTTTTTTATGACAACTGCTTTCTGACATGTTTGACCTAGACGAACTCTCCGACAGAATAATCTTTAGGTAGTCTTGCTTTTGCATTGTATTTCACTTTGCTTTTCATCTGTCGTTTGTTGAGTAATGTCTCTGCATTTTCAGCTACCGATGGTTTTAATAGTTTGTGATCAGTTGGAATGATTCTACTAGTCAGCAGTTGTGATGGTGAATACGGCAGTCCGCTTATCGGAGTATTTCTATACTCGAGCATAACGAGATATGGATCTTTCCCACTTTTGTATGCTCTGAATCCTTTTGCTTGCGTAGAAAACATAAACAACCAACAATGACATAATACCATATAATATTAGCACAGAATCTTCTTCATGCAGTGGAAAATTAAGATTTTTTTGCCTATCTTGAATTCTGGTCAAAGCTCTTGCGCCCAATTACTATAGTTCAGAAGAAACTACAAAAGTCTGGACTGCATATACGGGAAGCTGCTAAAGAAATTAGCAAGATAATGCACTGTAGATACCTCAGAATATGCATTTTGTTGGCTTTCAATACCAGAAATAGTGCTCGGCGGTGGGGCTTCGCCCCGCGCTGGGGGAGCGCTGCGAGCTCCCCCAGTTCCCCTTGCTAGCAAGGGCGGGGAGTCTACAATAAACAATAAACGTCTTCCGAAAGGGTCAGAATGTAATAAAGATTAATTATGTACACACAAACACACACACATATATATATTTTTTTCTGCCGGGGTGGGGGGGGGGGGCGGGGAGGAATCCCTCCACCCCCCCACCCTAAAAAAAATCCTGGCTACGCCCATGATCGATGTAGTTGATGTTATAGGTGTCTTTGCTGCACAGAATTCACGACGTGAAGCGATATCAATTTAGATTTGTCACTTGTGCATTATTTAACTAATAAGCAAAGGTATTATTCATTAAAAGAGTCTTGATTACTTTTTGTTAAGTTTACTGATATACTGAACCTATTTGATTTGGGGCTTATATATTTTTGCGTACATTATCCCATGTCATATGTCCAATGTCAAAATGCAAGGGGCCCCCAAAGAGGTCAATCCCCCCGGGCCCCCAAATCCCTAGTTACGCCCCTGGATGGTAGACATTTCTCTTAAGCGCAATTTAGCTTTCAGAGGGACCATTGAAAGACTTAAAGAGCCAAGTAATGGGAAATTCTATTCTAGTAGAATTACTAGCAAAGTTTGATCCAGTAATGGGGGAACAATCTCGACGTGTTACCAATGCAGAACTTCATGATCGTTACCTGGGAAAGAAGATTCAAAACGAACTTATTATTGTAGTAGATGCTGCTGTTGTGAATTCTATCCTTCGAGACATCAAGAATGCAGTGATATTGGATTGTACTCCAGACATAAGTCACAACGAGCAGATGTTATCGGTATCTCTCAGATAAGGGTTAATATGAAAGAGCTTGTGGTTGTGTATGAACGTTTTAAGTTTCTTCCTGTTGTTTCTTCTTGTGACAGCCAAAAGAAGTTGGCTGGAAACATGGATGTTGTTGCAATCTTTCGCTACACACAAGGTTCGTTAAGTAAAGTTAATTTGATCTTGATTTTATACTTAATTAAGAATGTATAAAATGCAAAGACGAATTTATTTTTTAATACAAAATCTTAATTTTCACTTATTATCCTTATCCCTACCCAAAATAGGCCCCGCGCAATCCGTTTCGCATAGGGCCCCGCAATCGCTAGGACCGTCCCTGGTGTTACTCTAGTGCAGTGATGCCCAACCTCATTCAATCTGCGGGCCGTTTTAATTTCTAACACTAGTGTCGCGGGCCATATGATCGAAAAGATACAAAAACTTAATGAAATTGTCCTGAAACTTATTTTATTTGAGACCCGACAATCTAGTATGGGGATAATTGATTTTCTTTTTACGCGTTAGAAAACGGCGTAAGTTTTGTTTATTTTTGTTTTTGTAAAACAGGCACAATTTTTTTTTTATAAAACAAATATGTCGGCATATTATAATGTCCCACAAAAAAGTAAAGATCCGTTCACTTTCCTGGTAGACTCTATATTCTGAGTCCTATATATATTTCATAAACGCACTTGGTAGTATTCCATTAGAAAAAAGTGAGGGCCCTAACGTTGGAAAAGATACATTTTAAACATTTTTTTAGGGGGGGGGGATTTTTATATATTTTGTGCCGACGTTTCGGTGGGTCGGGTGGAAGTAGGCCTACGTTGCGGGCCTGATCTGGCCCGCGGGCCGTATTTTGGGCATCACTACTCTAGTGAAATGTGATTATTCGTTTGTTATGAATCTTACAAATCTCACTTCTCTATTTTGTGTCTGTTCCTTTTTTTCTTTAGTTGAGGGGTCCCAAACAGATGTAGATATATATAAATGTATATAGGTATGTGATCTAGATCTAGATCTAAATGTCTTTGGACTTTTGTTGTGGTTGTTAACAAGATGGCGTCATATCAATATCACTAATTGAAGTATTCTTGTCTAAATTCGAGGTTACAATCAAAATCTAGATATAGTCATATAGATTCTATAAAAATTTAATTAAGATCTAGACTAGTTAATAGGGTATTAATAGACCTAGATCTATAGTATATAGATCTAATCCTTATTAGGTCTATCTAGACTAGAGCTAGGGCTAGAGCCAGACTAGTCATACTAGTATTACTAGTCAAGTCATAGTATTAGTATTCAATTCACTGACTAGGATTATCTTTATTTATTATTAATAAAATTAGATCTAAATATTAAACTTTAATCTTTATGACTTTATCAACTTTATGATTTTAAGTTTATGATAAGTTTATCATACTTTATGATATTAATTATTTAAATTAATTAATTATCTGAATGTTTTCTATCTTTAAATAATCTTAAATTTTAAATCTATTGCCAATACAATAGTAGTCCTGGTCACTCTAATTACTCTAAATAGTTAAAAATAGTTACTAGTACTCTATACTATAGTCAGTATAGTACTAGTAGTAGTAGGCTATATAGTATAGTATATACATTTATATATAATATTATATATATATAGACTATAGACCTATACCGATATCATACCATAGATTAGAATTGATTAGATCTAAATATAGATCTAACTCTGTCTCTACTACTCTGGATCTATTCTAGTTCTCTAGTCTAGATCTATTACTTATAGTATTTACTAAGTCTAAGATCTAGATTCAATGCATTAGAATTTTTAGATTTAATAGATCTAATCTATATTAATCTAGATCTATAATTTTAAATTTATTAATTATAATAATAATATTGTGACGAGATGTTTAATTAGTTAATATTTGGCTTGTTTATTTAAGTCTAGGGGAAATTTTATTAATTTATCCCGCGCACATATAAGATTTTGTACAGGCACACCGCAACCAACAGTAAGAACAGACCAATATTATAAGTTTATAAATAAAAATAATTTATAAATGAAAGTTTACAAAAAGATAAATGATCAATAAAATTATAATCAAGAAATGAAATGAAGGTGCTAATATCTAACATAACTGCTCATCATGGATTGCTACTTAATGCGTGAATGGAAGAGTGTTCCTATGCCTCGACTACTTATATTCTTAGCTGCTAACCCGTGGGTCGTCTTCTGGCGGTCGAAGGACTGGCACTCAGAAGGATGTTCTCTATGCTGTAGTAAGCTGGCTCTAGGGTGAGGCCGCTGCCTGTTTAGCAGTAGAGAGGGTTGGTGCTGCAGACTAAGTTGTAGTGGGGTGGACCTCTCAGCTGTGGTTTCTAGCTTGTAGATGGCCGTGCTGACTCACACCAGTTTGTCTTCTGCAGAGAAGGTTGCTCTAAGCAGTCGGCATTAGGCAACAGCTATTGGGCAGTGGACAGTTTGGGCCGGGTACTGGGCAGTATAGGGCATTGTGGACAATGGGCAATATTTTAAGGCCAAGGACAGTAGGCAATGCCTTCTTGCTAACAGGTATGTAATGGGGGGTGGGGGGTATCTGGTGTGGTCTGCACCGGTTACAGCTTTGGGTGGAGATATGGCCGTTACAGCATACAGTTACTGAAGCATCAATCAGGTACAGCTATCAGTACAGCAATTGGGTGTAGCAATCGTGTGTAGCAACCAGGCTGGGGATAAGACAGACAATTAGGAACCTCCTAAAGGCATTGAGTAGGGATTCTCATATGCCTTGCAATCAATCAGATGTAGGAATTGGTATCAATCCCAACAAGGAATTTAAGACAATTAAGTGTAAAATCTTAAAGCATGCATATAACTCAATAACAAACAAAATATAAGGAAGACAACCACAATTAATGTGTTATCATACAATGTAGGATGAAACTAGTCAAGATTCATCCATTGAATATGATTATGTCGATAAGTAATCAGTTATAGTAAAATGGGGAATGAGCATAGTATACTAAAGGATAAGATGAAAATTAAATACTAGGGATCGAGATACAATGATAAAGGTTTGATATAATTAATCAAAATTAAACTCATCCAAGGAACTATAAGTTCACAAAGGTGTGAGACATAATAATATGTATGAGGGATATATATGTGACAAGTCAAAAACTCGCTGTCAGAGTCACTCAAATTTATCACAGCATTAATTATTATTTTTCACTATTTATTTATTTTATTTTGATTATTTGTCCATCCTACCCCTAAATCATTCACCCACCACACCTTTTCCTCTCCAGGCTAGACTTAGTTGACCACCTTGGAGATAGCTAAGGCGCGTCCTTTCATTTATTTGCCCTTGACCGGGGCAAAGATAGACACGTTCTCTTTAGTCTTATCCGCGGATGTCCGCCGCGATTGACACCCCCCCCTTGGGTGGAATGTAGGTCACTCTTCCCCCCACGTCTCTCTTTGATCTAAGAGATTACACGGGTCAATACACCGCGTGGTACTCCAAGGTGTGACTCTTGTCGGACTTCACCCACGTGTAAGCTAATTCTTAGCCTAGGACATTTCCTGTGTCTCACATTTCCCAGGCATATATAAAGTAAATTAAATCAGGCCAGACCCTCTTTCATTCTCATACGAGCTGAGCTATCGAGTCTGGACTACTTCATACATTCTCTCTCCTAGAGGAATACCTGGTGCCTCCCTCAGGTGTCTGCCTATTTATCGGATTACTTACCTGCCTATTGGCCTACTGGCCTATCTAGGTGCTTAGTGCACTTGCCTAGTTGCTACCAAGAATCACCTATTGCCTAGTTTTGGACCAACGATCTATTTACCTGCATCTGTGCTTAGTGCTATTCAGCACTGCACTTGCCTACTGAGATCTACTCAACTCTTCTACTCGGCGCTATCGGCATTGCCCGCCTATTCGACAGCCCACCTGTCAAGCTATTAGGTGCGACGTCCCTATGGATTCAGATCTGTGTGAGACGTCATAGCTACGCCAACCCTCTGCAACTCACTGGACATATCCTGTCAACTACGCTGCACACGGCAGATCAGCTCTGCCCGCAGTAACCTTGTGCCCACGGTAGCCGGCCACCCGCCCTACTGTGCCCACTACAGATATTAGATTTTGGGGATTGAGACTCCACAAGAACTATATCGCCGGCGTCCCTCTATCCGCTAGAGCGCCACCTCCAGCTGCAGATCCTCAAGCCAGGACACAGCCAGCTGCGACATCAACAGGAATACCAGCTAAGTCAGAGGACAAAGTGACCTACTCTCTTATTAGGTGCAAGAGTGATGATTAAACATAGAATATACTAGAGATAGATGCAAACCCTCCCCCTTTTTATTATTATATGTATATTTATGTAAATAAATATCCTTTATTTTAACTTTTGTATCTATCTTTCATTGCTTTGTCTCGTTGCGTGTCTGCTCCCAATTCATATGCTGATAAGTGGGGGTGTGATAGCATTAAAAATAATCATCCCCTAGACATAAAACGTGCCAAACACACGTCACATTTCCCCACCTGTCACATTATGGCGAGCCCGTCCGTGGATTTAACCCATTAGTACAGCAGGCACGAACAGGCAGCAATAACTAAATTTCCTATCAATATTTTTTCTAAGAATATTTATAAGTATCATCACCTTGCATTTTCAAGAGTGTCACTTCTGTCATATTTTATATTTTATATTTATTGCATTTTGTTTGTAACATTTCATTGCAGGAATTTGTGATTAACATAGGCAGACACCACATTCCTTTTGCACTCTTTCATATAACCAGCGACTCACTTTCGTTAACTCACTTTCTTTAATTCTAGCTCAATCCTATTATCCATTCTATCTGCCCCTCCACCATCCTAGTACCTCTCATTACCCACCCCTCATCACTATGGCCAGTGGCACGTTCTCCAAAGAGCACTCTGACTTAATGCAGAAAATAGCTGAATTCAAAGGAATAGCGGCCACCCTATTTAATGATGAGGCAGAACGAAAAAAATATGTGAGAGAACGTTTTGAGGCACTTGAAAAGAAAGAAGAAGAAAGGAGAAGGCAAAAGGAAAAGGAAGAAAGGGAAGCGAAGTTTAAGCGAAGAATTGAAGAGTTGGACAAAGCCCATGAGCAGAAAATACTAGAAATAAGAGAACGCTATAGACCGCAGAGATTGGAGCTGAACATCACACCGGCAAGGCAAGACCAGGAAGCAGAGGAGAGCGGAACCACAGCTCATGTCCAAATTGAGTACACTGCCCAAACGGACTCAGAAGTTGCTGCTAAGGATGAAGCTTTCATACCTGATATCCCTCCTCTCGACGATTCCACATTGTCTACCCAGCCCAACCCTCCTGCTCAGTCCAATAGTCCTGCAAACTGCGATGCCCCCATCCAGCCCATGCCCTCAAGCAAACCCCAACCTAGAAAGGCACCAATCCAACAACCAGCCTTGCACAAAAACTGCATCTACCCAGCACGTAAGCCTCGTCATAACCAGAACAATCAAGCCCACCGTGACTGCAACGACAGCACGCGTGGCAACAAAACTAACCGTGCCTACTGTGACTGCAACGACAGCATGCGTAGCCACAAACCCAACCGCCAAAAGCAGCAGGCCTCACAGCGCATTTCAGTAAAGACCGCGGTCCCCAAACCCTCTGTGTCTAATCAGCAACCACATACTGATAGAACAGCGGGCGACCCATACGTCATATCAACACTGACTGTGGCCCCTGAACACACTGCCCTCGGCCCTACGAAAACGGAAGTCCTACCGGCACTTCCTCACCCTGTCTCTTCTTCCCCCGGGATAGAGACCATTCTGGTTAACGGGCGGTACGTCCGGTCCCTATTTGACACAGGCTGTGCGGTAAGTTCAGTTATCTGCAAAGCACTGGTTGACCCGGCTGATCTCACAGATAGAACTGTGACGATTCAGTCCCTTGACCGTGAGATTCCTCCAAAGGTTCTACCTGTCGCGAGGGTGCACGTGGAGTGCAGATACGTACATGGCACCATCGACGCCGCCGTCATGGACACGCCAGTATATGACTTCATTCTAGGCTCCAAATATGTCCCTCTTGGAGTAGTCAATAAACCATTCTTCTCTCTGCCCGTCGGTAGATCGACGGAGCAGAAAGGTGGCCGCAACCAGCCGGTTGGAAGCCCTGGTCGCCACACTAACCCGCATAGTCCCGACTCATCAGCAAAGCACAAACCACCCCGCCCTGGCATTGACTCTGCTAGGAAGTCACGAGTTAAGTCGTTTACCCGCGCTCGTGAGGGTCTACTTCACCCAGGCTACTCAGCCAAAATCATGCAACGTTCCTCTGACCTTGACAGGGTCAGAATGCCCCGAGGTAAGATTAACCCTTGCTCTCGCGGACTCACTCCTCTCCATGGCTCATCAGCCACTACTCCGAATCAACCTCTCCCTGGCATTGATAGTGTCAGGAAGTCACGAGGTAAGCCGAACCCTCGCGCCCGTGAAAACACTTCTCCCTATGGCTCCTCAGCCACCATTCCAAATCAACCTCCCCCTGGCATTGATAGTGTCAGGAAGTCACGAGATAAGCCGAACCCTCGCGCTCGTGAAAACACTTCTCACCATGGCTCCTCAGCCGCCATTCAATATCGACCTTCCCCTGGCATTGACCATGTCAGGAAGCCACGATGTAAGCCACATTATTGCACTCGTGGGGACGTTCTCCGGCAGAACTCCACATTCTTTGTCAGGCCACTCTTCCCTGACATTGATCGTGTCAGACGATACCGAGGTAAGCTAACTACTTACTCTCGTGAAGAAGCGCCTCACAGCGGCTTCGGAGGTAAGTCCCAACGAGCACACGTGCCTTGGGCACCCCGCCTAAGCCCTAATCACACTCCCCAATCCGCCCCAGAAAGGAATTATTACTCACCCAATCGCCCAATCTACTCTCCCAAGCAACCCCATATGTTTCACTCAGGTGACTACATACACAGGGACGGGAAGTAGACCACGGACAGACTTGGACAGACTCTCCTCCTGGCATGGCTATCCCTTTATTTTACCAGATTTTTTTTTCTAATGCTGTGATAACAACTGATCTTAAAGTTAGAGTGACATCAGTCTGCTCGCACTTTATGGATCTTCTGCGATAGATCCATCTTGGCGGCGGCGTATGTGACAAGTCAAAAACTCGCTGTCAGAGTCACTCAAATTTATCACAGCATTAATTATTATTTTTCACTATTTATTTATTTTATTTTGATTATTTGTCCATCCTACCCCTAAATCATTCACCCGCCACACCTTTTCCTCTCCAGGCTAGACTTAGTTGACCACCTTGGAGATAGCTAAGGCGCGTCCTTTCATTTATTTGCCCTTGACCGGGGCAAAGATAGACACGTTCTCTTTAGTCTTATCCGCGGATGTCCGCCGCGATTGACACCCCCCCCCCTTGGGTGGAATGTAGGTCACTCTTCCCCCCACGTCTCTCTTTGATCTAAGAGATTACACGGGTCAATACACCGCGTGGTACTCCAAGGTGTGACTCTTGTCGGACTTCACCCACGTGTAAGCTAATTCTTAGCCTAGGACATTTCCTGTGTCCCACATTTCCCAGGCATATATAAAGTAAATTAAATCGGGCCAGACCCTCTTTCATTCTCATACGAGCTGAGCTATCGAGTCTGGACTACTTCATACATTCTCTCTCCTAGAGGAATACCTTGTGCCTCCCTCAGGTGTCTGCCTATTTATCGGATTACTTACCTGCCTATTGGCCTACTGGCCTATCTAGGTGCTTAGTGCACTTGCCTAGTTGCTACCAAGAATCACCTATTGCCTAGTTTTGGACCAACGATCTATTTACCTGCATCTGTGCTTAGTGCTATTCAGCACTGCACTTGCCTACTGAGATCTACTCAACTCTACTACTCGGCGCTATCGGCATTGCCCGCCTATTCGACAGCCCACCTGTCAAGCTATTAGGTGCGACGTCCCTATGGATTCAGATCTGTGTGAGACGTCATAGCTACGCCAACCCTCTGCAACTCACTGGACATATCCTGTCAACTACGCTGCACACGGCAGATCAGCTCTGCCCGCAGTAACCTTGTGCCCACGGTAGCCGGCCACCCGCCCTACTGTGCCCACTACAGATATTAGATTTTGGGGATTGAGACTCCACAAGAACTATATCGCCGGCGTCCCTCTATCCGCTAGAGCGCCACCTCCAGCTGCAGATCCTCAAGCCAGGACACAGCCAGCTGCGACATCAACAGGAATACCAGCTAAGTCAGAGGACAAAGTGACCTACTCTCTTATTAGGTGCAAGAGTGATGATTAAACATAGAATATACTAGAGATAGATGCAAACCCTCCCCCTTTTTATTATTATATGTATATTTATGTAAATAAATATCCTTTATTTTAACTTTTGTATCTATCTTTCATTGCTTTGTCTCGTTGCGTGTCTGCTCCCGATTCATATGCTGATAAGTGGGGGTGTGATAGCATTAAAAATAATCATCCCCTAGACATAAAACGTGCCAAACACACGTCACATTTCCCCACCTGTCACAATATAATAGGAATGCGGATAAGTATAGTAAAATGTTTACACTCACCCGTTTGTCCCTAATGAAACCTCACAAAATAAATTTCCTAACAGAGGAGACTGTATGAATTCTAGCGGGCCTATCTGAGGATGCTTTGGTCTCTATATATAGATGGGACTTTTTGTTTAACAGGTGGGGAAGAATGCTAGGTGATTTTCTCACATGTATCTATGTACCGGAGATGTCAGACGTCAGGTCAGATTTATGGTCAATATTCGTTGCCTACCGTGAGAGTAAAAATTAAGCGAATATGTATCTGTCCAGCCCGAGTGCAATGCTATTCTTAGAGTGGTGCGTATGCTGCGCTGGGGTGGGGGGAATAGGTGTGAAAAGTTATTAGGCTGCTTCGTGTAGCGCTGGTGCCGCTACTATTGTGTGCTGCTGGTCACCTTTACAGCGGTCAAAAATTAAAAGTTAGCCCTAGAGAAGCTAGTTAATGTTTTATGTCGAGATTCGTCCACTGAGAAACAGTGCGAGGGGAGATAAATCCTAAAAGAAATTAGTTATGGGTGGACAAGAAAATAATTTTAAGGTTAAAAATAAAAGTTTCAAACGATTTGCTGGGAAAAACTCAAATGAACTTTTGCATGCAAGTTTCGTATTGTCACAAATATCTATATTTAAATTTAATAAATTAAAATACAAATAAAATAGAATTTAGATTCTAGATATTCTAGAATCAAGTAGAATCTACTAATCTAGATCTAGTAATCTAGTCATTATAATTATATCAATATGGACTATACATTTATAGAAATAAAAGATCTAGATCTATCTAGTACTTTCAGATTACATTTCTATTCTAGGCAATCAAATTTTAAATCTATATTAACCATATATATATAATAATAAATATGTATATATATTATATATATATAGATCTATATATATATATATCATGGGCGTAGCCAGGATTTTTTCGGGGGGTGGGGGGAGTAGGTTTTGGGGGGATCCCCCCCCCCCCCCTGAAATTAAAAAAAAATATATGTTTGTATGGATGGATGTGTGTATGTGCACATAATTAATCTCTATTGCATTCCGACCCTTCATTCTTTGGAAGACGTTTATTGTGCCCAAGAATAGGTTCTTCCTGGAGTTAGTGAAAAAAAGGAGACTCCTTGCCCTTGCCAGCATGGGGTCTGGGGGAGCGCTTAGAGCTCCCACAGTGCGGGGCAGAGCCCCGCCACCAAGCACTATTTCTGGTATTGAAAGCCAACTAAATGCATATTCAGAGGTACCTACAGTGCATTATTTTGTTATTAAAAAGTTTTATTTAAAAAACTAATGTGCTATTCCTACTGACTTAAACCCTCTTGCGCTGTTCCGCACATTTGCTGGCAAGCTGTTTCCACAAAAATCTGTCACTGGCAATGTCTGAAGCCTCTTCCCACCTGCTCTGAGGACCTCCATGAAAGTATGGTGCAAAGTTGTACTAGGATGTCATCACAACTCTTATTATGCGTAATTCATTTTGTCGGAGAACATGTCCCGCAAACCTCATGCGGCGCTCTGTCACAACCTTACTAAGTGGTCGACTCCCATTTTGGTACACAATTTAGACCCAATCTCTATAACTGACTCCTAAAATCCATCTTAGCCATCTTTGTAGAGCCACATTTAATGCTTTTCAATTTCATTGCACTTTATTAATGAAGCCCAGCCACTGGTAGACATGTGTAACTTCTCTTGACTACGATTTGGAATTAGGTGACTATTTTGCTTTAGATGTTATATCGAAAAGGGAAGTTTTAAACTAAAATATATCTGGAGTTTTTTTTTTTTTTTTTAAAATTCAAAACCACATTTAGCTACGGTCATAGAATTTGGTAACTGTAGTTTGGTTTAGAAATAATATTGAAGAAAGAGGCTTTCAACCTTAAAACTCTATGTAGGGGGATTTTAAACTCAAAACTATCTTGAGGGGTTTTAAACTTAAAAAAGCCATCTGGAGGAGAGGGGTTGAAACTCAAAACCCCCCATTGGCTTCGCTACACTCAAAGAATTTTAGTGTGTAATTTGCTTTTTTTTTATATTGAAGAGGTATTTTTTAGCATCAAACCCCTCTGAAGGGAAATTTAAACTCAAAACACCCAATAGGCTTGGCTACGATCATAGCATTTTGATTGCGAATTTTTTTTTTTTTTTTAATTTTGAAAATTTATTTTTTAGCTTCAAACCCCTTTGGCTACGCTCATACAATTTTTAGTGTTTAATTTGCTTTTATATATTGAAAAGGGGTTTATCGTAAATTTTGGAGAGGGTTTAAAATCAAAATCTTCCTTAGATGTGCTCTTGGAATTTTGGGATTGTCGTTTGCATTTTTTTTTGTAGAAGAGGGGGATTTAAATGCAAAACCACCTTGTAGGGGTTTTAAACTCAAAACCCCCTGGTAGGAGGGTTTTCAAACTCAAAACCCCCTGGTAAGGGGTTTTAAACTCAAAACCCCCTGGTATGGGGTTTCAAAATCAAAACCCCTTGGTAGGGGTTTCCAACTCAAAACCCCTCTAAACCCCCTGGTTGGGTGTTTTCAACTCAAAACCCCCTTGGCTGTGCTAGGGCAAGTGATGGTTTATTGTTAAAATTTCACCTAAAATAAACAAAATTAAAGCAAAAGATCAGTCACTAAACTCCGACCCCTGGTGGGGGGGGGCGCGATTTCATTTCGAGGTAGGGGTTTGAACACCCCCCCCCCGGCTACGCCCATGATATATATATATATATATATATATATATATATATATATATATATATATATATATATATATATATATATATATATATATATATATATATATATATATATATATATATAATAATTAGTCTTGAGTTGGTAGAAATCTAGTCACTCAGTTGATCTATTCTATGTCTATAGTCTATATTGACGATATATAAATAAATAAATAATAAATAAATTATAGCTTTTATATTGCGCTACTTTCATGCTTATAGCATGCTCAGAGCACTTTGGTCCAATCTCATATTTGGACCAGTCGGGAGAGGGGAGAAATTTTTCTGTGCTGCCTTCAGGAGCTCAGTAAACACAACTCTCTGCTCGGGTCGGGTGTCTAACCTGGAGCCCATTTCATATTTAGCAAATGCACATCTGACATCATCTTGATCTAGACCTAGATCTGGGTCTAGGACTAAGTTTAGGTCACTCTTGAATTTACTAATACTCTACGTCCACAGTCACAGTAAATACGTTTCTAGATCTAGTAATACTTAACTTTTTAAACTTAGTCTAGGTCTGCTATAGATATTCTCAATTCTACTTTCTAATACTTCTAGATAGATCTATTATTCTAATCTGGATATAAATTTAGGTCTACTACTGTCTTTAGGCTAGACTTTATAGCACTAGCGGATCCAGAACTTTGGAGTGGGGGGGGGGCGATTTTTTTCCAAACCCTAACCCTAACGCCCAATAAACCCTAACCCTATGTATAAACGTGTGTACAGAACACACACACACACACACACACACACACACATATATTTTAAAAAGCAGCATTTCTCAACCTTCGGCGAAAAAGTGGGGCAACGCTATAAGGTTCCCTAGTGGGGTTTGGGGCAAAGCCCCGACGACAAAAGCGTTTTCTTGCATTCTTCACTGCAGAAACGCATTCTCCTGATATCTACAGCTTATTATTCATCAATGAAGTTCGGGGCGAATCCCCGACGCTAAAAGCATTTTCTTGCATTCTTCACTGCAGAAACGCATTCTCCTGACATCTAAAGCTTATTATTCATCAATGGAGTTCGGGGCGAAGCCCCGACCCCAAAAGCGTTTTCTTGCATTCTTCACTGCAGAAACGCATTATCCTGACATATACAGCTCATCATTCATTAATGAAGTTCGGGGCGAAGCCCCGACGACAAAAGCATTTTCTTCTATTCTTCACTACAGAAACGCGTTCTCCTGACATCTACAGCTTATTATTCATCAATGAAGTTCGGGGCGAAGCCCCGACGACAAAAGCGTTTTCTTGCATTCTTCACTGCATAAACGCATTTTCCTGACATCTACAGCTCATTATTCATCAATGGAGTTCGGGGCGAAGCCCGAAAGGACAAAAGCGTTTTCTTGCATTCTTCACTGCAGAAACGCATTTTCCTGACATCTACAGCTCATTATTCATCAGTGGAGTTCGGGGCGAAGCCCCGACGCCAAAAGCTTTTTCTGGCATTTTTCACTGCAGAAACGCATTCTAATGACCTAAAGCTCATTATTCATACTATTAAAAAAAATTACCTTTTGAATAATATTGTACTTGAAAGATATTCTAATATGAATTTATAGGCCCTTAATACATTGCAAATAAAACCGATTTGTTCCTTGAAAAGATAAGATACCCCACATATTTAGATTTTGGCTTTGAGGATCGCCGCCGAAAAAAAATTTTTCGATAAATAATATTCAATAACATCGTAGTGTAAGTTATGAGTTATAGTCCCAAATTTATTTAACTAGAAAAATATCCGATTGAGTAAAGGTTGGGAAAAGGCGACAATAAATGTATTTTTTTCGGTTTAGAACTCATCTCAATCATGATTCTTATAGTGAAAAATTTCGTTTGAATTCTAACTTTTCCAAGGCAAAGTCTTTCTTAAAATAATTATGATAAATTCATGTGAAATTACATAAACTCTGGAAATGGGAGGGGCGGTAGAATGAAAACGACTAATTCTCGCTCCTTTAATAATTTCTGCTAAAGATTGCATTTGGCATTAAAGAATAAAAAAAAAAAAGTAGGGCGCCTCGATATAAGAATTTAATTTATAGTATATATAAATTATATTAGTGGCAGATTTTTTACATTTTGTAATTTCTAAACTATAATACTAAAAGAAAAAGTATTGGTTTGTCCGATGGGGGAAATGCAATTGCATATATAGCCCTTCCCACATGGTGCAACCCTTTTTCATTTAAATTTACTAATGATAACATTTGAGATTAGAGTATGGTACGACATAATATACAATGGGTTCACATATCAATACGTAGTTTATATTATAAAGATATTCAACTAATTTTGTTCACAAACTATGATTCTCCATAAAAATAGGACCGCCCCCCCACTCAGAGGGCTAGAGTGGGAAGGGCAGTACATGCAATCGCCCTCCCCCCAACCCCACCGAATCGGCCAAGATACCAGAAAGGGAGCGACATAATATAAAATTTATAGATTAATTCAACTAATTTTGTTCACAAACTATGATTTCTCCATAAAAGTAGGACCGCCCCCCCCACTCAAATGGTTTAGGTGGGAAGGGCAGTAGAGGTATTCGCCACCCCCCCCCCCCGCACCCCCAAACGGTAAACAGGGAATGACCTGATTGCCTGGCTCAAGCTGGTCATACTTTAGTCAGTGCTGGAGCCTTTGTTTTTGATGATGATGATGATTACCTCTCAGGCAATGAAATAGACTATCACAGATTGAAACTACAAGTTTGTTTCCTTTCTTAGATTTTATCTAGTGTTTATCTTAATTTATCTGTTCTCTCGAAATATTTGTGTGTGAATCTTATAATTTCAAAAAAAAAAAATAAACATAAACACCAAATCGGTCAACATACTAGAGGAGGGGGCGAAATAATAAAAAAATAGGTTGAAATATAAATAATTAGTATATATTATTAACATAAGTAATAAATTTGTATACAAATTGTGTGAATTCTATACTAAAATTCGTCCGCCGCCCCCCTTTAAGGGGGGGGGGGTCGGCCGAGTGGGGGGGGGGGGCGATCGCCCCTACCGCCCCCCCCCCCCTGGATCCGCCAGTGCTCTATAGAGAGAGTAAAGTTCCATTAGTGAACAAGTTGGCACATTTTTTTAGTTTTTAATTTTTAACTTCCTAATGGTTAGACCAAGAATTTTTTTTTTAAAGTATATATAATATCAGCCATTGGCTAATACAAATCCAGACTCAAGTCTAGTTACTTTGATTGGAACACCTTTTTATACTTAAAATTCAAGTCAATTTGTGGTAAGGTCAAGCTTTGTGAACACAAAAAACATGCGTGTTAACGTTTGCCTATGCCAAGAAAATATTGGCTACCGGGTACAATGCATATATTATAGATCTATATGTTAAAAACAATATTATCTTCAAATTCCTTTCATTGAACAATTTTCTTTTACCACACAACATATTTCCCTTCTCTGCTTGTAATTGACCTATCCTCACCTCTCACTATGCATCAATTTTTACCTATACTGGCTTAGCCTAGCCTACGATACTGGTCATGTGTGTTAACATTTGTCAACACCAAGAAAATATTGCGTATAAAGCATAAAGATTAGATCTCTGTCTATATATATGTTAAAAATAATATTATCTTCAATTTCTTTTCATTGAGCAGTTTTCTTTTAACACTATAGTTAGCAAAACGTGTGCCCGGGGCAAGCTACTTTATTAGAGCCCTCCTCCCCCTTTTCCATGAATATCACATAGAAATATAGGCATATAAATAAAATGTATTTTATAATAATATTATACAGTATATAAAATGTATTACTTACTTAGACTTAGGTCCTCCCGCGCCCCTTCCGCGCATTGGGCGGCAAACTGTCTCCATAAAGATCTATCATTGGCAATGTCTGAAGCCTCCTCCCATCTGGTGTCCAATGTTCTGAGGTCCTCCATAAAGGTGTGTCGCCAAGTAATACGAGGACGTCCAAGTTTGCGCTTTCCTTGTATTGGCTTCCATGTTATCGCAACTCTTGGTGTGCGTAATTCATTTTGAGTAGAACATGTCCCGCAAACCTCATGCAACGCTCTGTCACAACCTCACTAAGTGTTCGACTCCCAGTTCGGCATAGGATTTCCTTGTTTGAGACCCGATCTGTGTAACTGACTCACAAAATCCGCCTCAACCATCTCTGTTGAGCCACATTTAGTCTTTTCTCAATTTTGACAGATGACTCCCATGTCTGACATGCATATGTAGCTGTTGGAATGACGATTGTGTTGAGAAGGTGTATTTTTGTCTCGAGTCCAATGGCTTGGCTAGTCCAAATAGGCTGCAGCCTTTGGAAAATGCTCCCTGCCTTTCCTATTCGGCACGCTTCATCATGGTAGGCATCTCCATCATTTGTTATGATGCTGCCAAGGTAAGTGAACTTGTCCAGCTCTTCAAGCTTTGACTCGCCAAGTCTGACGGGGGGCACCCTTTGCCTTATATCCCACTCACATAATTTTAGTCTTATTCAAGTTTATGCGGAGGCCAATTTCGGGTGCCTCTCTGTCTAGGCTTTCCGTCATTTCTTGAATGCATTTTTATTTGTAGCCCCGAGTAGTGCAACATCATCAGCAAAGTCCAAGTCCGTCAATCGGAGTTGTTCAGGCCATGGAATACCAAAGGCAGTCTGGTTCATTGCTCTCCTCATTATGTAGTAGATGGCTAGGAGGAAAAGGAAGGGAGATAAGATGCACCCCTGTCTCACACCTGCCTCGATGGTAAAAAAAACTCTGTTGTTCCGTCTTCTGTTTTAATGCATCAACTAGACTTACTGTAAAGATGTCGTAGGATCTGGACGAATTTTTCTGGGATGCCGTATTCTCTGACTATTTTCCATAGTGATTCTTGGTGGACACTATCAAACGCTTTTTGGAAGTCCACGAAACTGATCGTTAGCCGTTGTTGGTACTGAAGACTTTGTTCTATGATATTTCGTAGAATGAAAATCTGCTCTGTACATGATCTGCCTCTTCGGAAACCAGCTTGTTCTTCTCTGAGCCTTTCATCTACAGACTGTTGAAGCCGTCTCATTAAAACAGTGCTGAAAAAGTTGCCCAGGACAGAGAGGAGAGTAATGCTCCTCCAGTTGTTGCAGTCTGCCAAGTTGCCCTTTTTTGGAACCTTTACAATCACTCCCTTTTGCCAGTCCTCGGGGACTTTTGAAGTTCGCCAACAGAAATTTAAGAGATCAGTCATTCTGTTAACAATGCACTGTCCCTCATATTTTAGCATTTCTGCTGATATCATGTCTAGCCCTGGTGCTTTGTTATTCTTTAGCACTATAATGCCCATGGTAACCTCCTCAGCAGTTATTGGGTCTGTCTTGACCTCGAGATCATTGTCCGGAGAAGGGTCCTTGAATGTGTAAGTTAGGTCTGGCGACGGTTGGTTAAGGATCTCTTTAAAGTGCTCTACCCATCTTGCATCCATTTCTTCTTTCGTTAACAAAGTTTTTCCTTGCTTGTCTTTTATCGGTGCCCCATGTCCACTCTTTGCTCCAGTGAGATCTCGGACAATACGATGGAGAGTTTTTGTGTCATTTCTGCTTGCAACTGCTTGTGCCTCTTGCCCCTTCTGCTCAATCCAGTCCCGTTTATCTCACCGACAGCTTCTCTTTACATTCAGATCTGCTTCCCTATAGGCTTCTTCCGCTAGGCTGCGATCCTGTGTTTCATTTTTCTAATCTCGTCTACGTTTGGCCTCTTTCCTCTCATTGATCAATATCCATGTGTTCTGTCTTGTATCCATCGTTCCTTGTATGAACCTCGCCCCCTTCTGATAACTTCTTCCTCGCACTCAATTGTGATATCTTTGAAGTTGGCCCACTCTTCTTCAAGGGTCAATATATCTGCAAGAGCCTCAAAGCGGTTTGTTAGTTTCAATTGGAACTGTGCTGCAATATTGCCGTCTTTAAGCTTCTCTACATTAAATGGGCGGGGTCGTGTGGCTCGTTTTGGTTGGCGTTTCAGTCGGAACTTACATTTGCCACTGACAAGGTAGTGGTCTGAGCTGATATCCGCTCCTCTGCGGGTCCGCACGTCTAACAGAGATGACCTCCATCGTTTGGAGATGCAAATGTAATCTATCTCGTTGAAGGTTTCTCCATTTGGTGATCGCCATGTTTTTTTTGTGTATTTGTTTGTGCTTAAAATATGTGTTTCCAACTGAAAGGCTGTTGGATGCGCAGAGAGAAATCTAGCGCTCGCCATTATCACTGATGTTTTCTGCAGAGCCATATGGTCCCATTACATATAATGTATTACCTAACTAAAATATCTACAATAATTCTACTTATATAAAATACACTACTGTTTTACGTGGTAAAAAGAACTCAAATACTCCTTGTTGTTTCTGAATTTTGTAAATCGATTTTTCTAAAATTCAACCATGAATTGGTAGCAAAAATGTATTGCAAGTAATATTAACCTGAATAAAGAAAATAATTATACAAAGTCTTCCTCTACATGGATGTAAAAAGGAATGAAAACCTCTAGTTGGTAGGCCTATAAATGTTAAAAAACAATTAGACCTATCATTTAAATTTAAATTTGTCACTTCTATCAATTCATTTTTTATATGTCATGTAAAGCCAAGAGCTAATCATACCTATCACAACTATTTCAAAATTAGTTTTTTCATCTTCTAGGACAAAAATAATTTCTGGTCACAATGCCTTCGTTTCAGAAGATTAATGAGTGGATTGTTTCACATGGTTACACAGATCCATTTCTTCTGGTCCTTAAATGTGTGTCCAGTGGCCTTCGAGCTCCTTAACTGTCTCTTTCAGAGACCATCTGCTTCCAGCTACTTTCCTCTATGCTAGTGAGGGCAAAATGGTATCTGAGTTAATCTATATATCACTGTTACGCCTAAAGAGTGGTTTTGGTCTGCAAAATCTCCAAAATACCTAGCGCTGACTTGATGTCTAAAAATACAAGATCTACGTAATTTCCTATCATATTTCACAAAAAAACTGTAGATCACATTAGTATGATGTCAGATTACATACCAACATTACATACCAACATTATTCTAAATAATTAGATATAGCAAAAATTGTCTTTTTATTGTCTATCTAATGGTCTTAGTTGCTGCACATAAAAATTATATATATATATATATATATATATATATATATATATATATATATATATATATATATATATATATATATATATATATTTATGTGTCAGACGCGAATAGCCCAATTTTTCAGTAAAAGAAATGTGCAATGTTGGACTAGTCCGTTTCGTTTCTTTGATTAAAAAGTATTGGGCCGGAAGTCGCTTTTTTCCTTATATATCTTTGCATTTATCAGTTCTCTTTTTAAATTAAACTGACATTATTATGCTATAATTTTAAGTGTGCCTGATAGAGAAAAAAAATCTGCACAAGAATACGGGTAGTTGGGATATAACCCGATAGAGGCTATAAAATAAAAGACCTGAAACTAGCTCGTGAAACTATATATTCAGAGACCAAAAAACCCAAAAGAATCACACTAGCGGAGACGTTTTAAAATGTTATCTTCAAACGTTTTGACCCATATTATTGCATGCGCCCCCGCAAAAACAGTCTATATTTAACAAGGTTCTTATTAGAAGATAAAACGGCGTCTCCTACGTAAGATATTTTAATTTTTATAGGCCCCTACATGTAATTTAATATTATTCAGATAAATTACACTGAAAATAAAACATTTTTTCACCGCCCCCTCTCCTTGTTGGTCGTTGGCTTGTCGCTCCAAACAACTAGTGCAACTGAAGGCGTTTTATATTTTTAATAAATAAACTTTAAATAACTTACAAAACTTCTTATGTGAACATAAACTCAATATAACTGTTATTTCAATATTCACACATTTAACTTGAAATAGAGACCCTAATATTTATGAAATAAACTGATATTTAAAAGAAATCTAGCTCAGGACAAAACAACGTCTTTACTCTTTTATGTCTCAAGATCGTCTGCCGTTTCACTAATTTAATCATCCTCAACACCAATCAATTGCTTAACCTCTTCTTACCGTCGCCTAGGAAGAACACACACTTTATGACACCCCGTTTTGTCAGGAAGTTGCTTCCCCCACTCCCCTAGATATATTTTCTAGAAGTAGATCTATACTGATTCTATCTTACAATTTGAATTCAACGTGAATATTTATGATTATATAGATTACAGATTTATAACTAGATTTTATAGATCTATAACTATTATGAATGACAAAGCCCATGGTAGGCCTATGTGTGAGATCAATTTTTCAAAGCAACTATAATTAATGGACTTCATCTAATACAAGTTCATTCATATATTCACATACGATTTTTTAATATATTCTTAAGCTTAGCATTATTTTGGACCAAAGTCTCACAACGACTGATGAGAGAAATTAGGTATAAACATCAGGAGAAAACACGACCCCTTAACTCAAGAAAACATTAAGAAATTAAAACAGACACAAAATAGACAGTGAGATTCATAACAAACGAAAATTCACAATTGATTACAGTTACACCTTTTTAAAAACACCTTTTAAAAAATCATTCATTAACTGTTTTAAAATCACAATTTTTATTTCTACAATTATTTTTGTGTGTGAAATTGTATATCGGAAAATGCCGGGTACTTGAAGTAAGCTAGTCCTAAAAAAAATACACAGATCTTGGGTAAAAGACTCGTCAAATAAAGTACTGTAAAATGTGTAGTTTCACGAGCTTGTTTCAAGTCTTTTCTTTTTATAGCCTCTATCGGGTTTGATCCCAACTACCCGTATTTTTGTGCAGATTTTTTTTCTTTCAGGTACACTTAAATTTACAGCCTAATAATGTCTGTTTAATTTAAAATGAAAACTGAAAAATGCAAAAGATATATAACGAAAAAGGTACTTCTGGCCCAATTTCTAATCCTAGTTTTAAACCAAAGAAACGAAACGCATAAGCGCAACATAACCCATTGGTTTATTTTCTTTCAGAAGTTAGTTAACCAATGTGAGTAATAAGCCAGAAGACCCACTACTCTTTTCTTTTCAAGCATGTTAACAAGTATGGGTAATTCCCTTAAAGCGCAGAATCCTTACGATTCGGCTTAAGTTGTCTTTTGGAGAACTTTTATCCTAACAGTCTCAATAGGGTTTGTTGGACTAGTCCGTTTCGTTTCTTTGATTAAAAAGTATTGGGCCGGAAGTCGCTTTTTTTATTTATTTATTTTATGAGTATTTTACCCAAGATCTGTGTTGTTTTTTTAGGACTAGCTTATTTCATGTACCCGGCATTTTCCGATACACAATTTCATACACAAAGTAATTGTTGAAAAAAATTGTAGTGATTTTAAACTTTAAATGATTACTTAAAAAGGTGTTACTCTAATCAATTTGAATATTATTTTGTTATGAATGTCACTGTTTATTTTGTGTCTGTTCTAGTTTCTTAAATTTTTCTTGAGTAAAGGGGTCGTTTTTCTCCTAATGGGTATACCCGATTTCTCCAAGCAGCCTTTGTAAAATATTGGTCCTAAATAATGCTATGTTTATAAACGAAAAATCGCATGGCTGCATTATGATGAATGTACGTGTTAGTTCAATATATTTTATATTACTAGGTAACTATAAATAATCGCATAAATAAATGTAAGTTTAATTTTTTTTTCTGTTAGATAAAGTCATATGGCAAATGTTTGTTTATATCCTAATTCTAAAAAGGAATAATAATAGAATTATACAGTAAAAATAATCACTAAGTTTTTCTTTTAAAAGTTTTGAAAGTCTAACTGAGTTTGTGTTTTTGCAGATGTACACAAGCTACACTATGAGTCAGTCCATCTCTTCTAACTATTTAGAAATGAGAGTAAAAATGTAGGCTTCGATATTTTTAGCCTGAATTTAAGAAGTTACAATCTTCAAACAACTAATATATTGCCTCTTCCATAAAACTTTGTACTTAGAAAATAAATTTATCCAATGCTCGAAATCCTGCTTGTATACTTAGGCCCTATTTAAATCGATCCGGTATCAATGTATTAAGTAGCAATAACCCCGCAAAAAAAAAAAAAAAATTAAATGAAAGAAGATTGAGATATACATATATTTTTGTGACGGTACGCACCGGTAGGCCTACGGGGTACCGGCACCTTTTTTCAATGTCGGAAAAAATGATTACTTTTCTTGTAATTCAACGTTAATTGTTAATTTATTATTAGTTGAAAGTTAGGCAATCTATCACTGAGCACAGGAGCCTCTTTTTTATTTTTACAAAATAAAAAGAACTTTATATACTTTCAGCCGACATGCCGTATTAGTAAAAACACCTCTATGTGAACTTCTCAATCATCTAGAGTCTTAAACAGTCATTATTTTAGACTAGATTTAAGTAGAGTCTAGACCTAGATTTAATAGGCCTATTATTATAAAAAAAATAAATCAGTCATTATAGACATCATTCGCAATTTTATTTTTAGGTCTAGGCATTGAAAAGTAAATCTATTAATAAACTAAAATCGATCTAAGTCTAAGTACTAACTTATTAAATAAGTCATTATAAGTAGAAGTATTATAATAAATATTGTATAGATCTAGATTGACTATATTATAGATAGATCTATAGATAGATCTCTAGTCTAGTAGATTAAGTATAGAGTATAGTAAACGTATTACAGTATTATTAAATCTATGTCTTATGTCTATGTCTATATCTAATTAATTCTAATAAACTAATAATTAAAAAACTTTAGTCTTTATTAATATCTAGACTTTTTTCTTATAAAAACGGACTGTAGGCATAGCATAGGCTAGACTCGGCAATCTAGTCTCAAGATAGAATCTATACTATTACTAGATCTATTCGATTTTTATATATAGATCTAGACTAGAATTAGATTATAGATCTAAATATACTAATGGAGAGATGATATGAGGTGTTAGCTAATAGCGTTGCTCAAGAAACAAACCTGGGTTTTTCTAAACTCTAATACTTGGTATGTAATAGTAAAACAGCACCTACCTAAATAAATCGTAACTAGCAATCAAAAACCTATATTTATTGTAGTATATATAGGTCTGTGGTTGTATTTTATATAGCCTTCGTAACTTTTTCTATAGAGAAATGACTTTTTGTAATTTCTTTTACTGAAAATTGGGCTATTCGCGTCTGACACATATATAAATTTTATGTTCAGCAACAAACCCTATTGGCTTTGTTGCTGAGCATAAAAATTATATATGTGTCTGTGTCCCTTTCGTAGACCCCTGGGGGTCTATATAGACCACTTTGGGAATCACTGATCTAGATCTATACAATATTCATTATAATACTTCTACTTATTTAATAAGTTAGTACTTAGACTTAGATCTATAATAGTTTATTAATAGATTTACTTTTCAATGCCTAGACCTAATAATACAATTGCTAATCATATGTCTAATTTGAGTGCATCTCTGTTGAGGATCTCCCTTATACATGTATACATTTGATTGCATCCCCTAGAGATGCTATAACGTCCGTAAGTCCTAGTCTGCCAGTTGGTTTTGGATACCAAATGCTGCATGATTCTTTTTTTGTTTTGTTTTCATGACATAGTTGATGGCAGCAGAAAGAGAAATGGGGATATTATAAGATAAACCCTTGTGTCACACCGGACTCAATGTTAAAGAACACATTTATTCCATCTTGTGTTCTAACAGCAAAGTTATTTGCTGTAGAGATTTTGCATAATATAGGCAAATTGTTATGGGATGTCGTATACTCTTGTTATTCACGGGGGCACCGTGAATCGAAATTTGGCCATAGCCGTGAGGAATATGAGTCAACAGGACAGTGGTCTGTCCTGCACTGTGCTATAATAGCTTGCTCAGCCCTGGACAGCCTCCATCACGGGGAAGTGCGGTCAGGGCGCCTCATGCGCTCCCAGACTCCACGGGCTTTTTGGGACTTGTCCTAGCACTCAAAACACTATGAAAAGACTTGTATTTATGGGTATAAAAATATGTATCCTGTATTTCAGAAAATTATTCGTTTGACACTTCAGATTAAGATTTATCAATTAAGATTTATCTATTTAGACTTTCTTAAAATATGTATTACAAGAAATTTTTTATACTTCTCAGATGGAAAATTTTGCCAAGTTATCCTTTATCTTGTGTGCAGTTGTTGCTACAATATATCACAATGCATTATGGTGTGGATTTGTATTTGATGATATGTCTGCAATAGTGGAGAATAAAGATCTTAGACCAAATACACCATTTTCAGACTTATTTTTGAACGATTTCTGGGGCACACCAATGCATAAGGTATTTCCCTTTTGTGTGTGTTGTTTTTGTAAGACTTTGTTTATGCAGTTTAGAGGTACAGTAAGCTAAGCAAATAATAATAATAAGGCTAGTCTTCGAGTCCGAAGATTAGTGAGGAATACAGTACTTCCCGTGGCTGTGACAACTGTGACCTACATATTTTGCCACATCCAGGGCAAGCATAACCATTGTCCGCAGGTGATCGATTTAGATTTTCTTTTCGCCGTCTTCGTCTGTCCTAGGCATCGGATTTTCTTTTGGTCTCAAATGTGTATCCCGCGGCTTTTGTGAGTGACCTCCAGCTGTCTCGTTCCGATGCCGCATGCAACCAGGTGCTCTCTTCTATGTCAGCCAAGGAAAGTTGACGCGTTTCCGAGGTGCACCTCTGTTACGTCGACCACCTTTTAGCTCACCAAAAAAAGACTGCCTTTGGCATACGTTCGTCTCCCATACGGGATACGTGCCCTGCCCAGTGCAACTGTCGGACCATAAGAAGACCCTCTATACTGTCCATACCGGCGTTGGCAAGGACATCGCTGTTTGTTGTGCGGTCCTGCTACCGTATGTCCATGATGGAGCGGAAGCATCTTTGGTGAAAGCACTCAAGAAGTCTTAGTTGTTTTCTGTAAAGTTTCCATGTCTCAGAGCCATAATGAATATATTAATTGCAATATTAAATGTCAGAAAGTAACCATTTTAGAGGTTACACTGAAAAGACTTTCTTCCAAGCCTATAATAGCCCAATAGTTTTACACGAAAGAAGCAATGTAAAACGTTAAGACGTGAGCTGTGGTTTTCTATAGGCCTACAGTTTCTGTTTTTATCGCCATGTACAATTACATTGAGAACTGACAGAACGAAAAAGCAACTCTTCGGATTGATAGTCTTTACCCGATCGTTCATTTTCGAAATTACAACAATATTTCCAAAATGACTTCGGGTATATATCCTTCCTTAACAAATTATTCATCCTAGCGAGGCTCGGTCACCTGATATTCCTATACTCTTAAGCGAGCAATTCTTATATGTATGTATGTATGGCCCGCTCTGGGTCCAACGGATGGTCACGCTGAGCTACCAGCATAGGCTTTCGACCTATGCTGGAGGGCAGTGGCCGGAGGGCCTATCAGAGGGCTGCTGTATTGGTCACATGTCCGGTGCGGCAGCTGACTGAGTATAGCACCTGTGTAGCCCTGGCGGGCTCATTCTGGACATCCGAATGGCTCGTCTCCTTGTTGGACTCGATGGCGGGTGGGGAGTACATGTGCCGAACTACAAGAAATGTCTATGGACAAAAAAAAAATACCCCCCCCCCCTCAGATTTGAGTCTGAGCAAGAGACGCCGCGTAGACAAAAAAAAAAAAAAAAGGAGAAGGCCACACGAAGCTGTACTACATAGCCATCATTTTTGGTGGTCAGGTGCAGCGAGGAGGGAAAAAGCCTGACAAAGATAAGCCCTTTTCTCATCTACAAGGGACTTGTAGTGGGAGAGCCCAAGACTGAATCTAAGCTGGAATTTCTCGTAGAAGTTGATAGTAAGATACACTCTGATGGGCTTCTACGATACAGAAGAATCTGTGATCTCCAAGTAGAAGTCATGCCACACCAGAGTTTGAACACCACCAATCAGCTCTAGAGACCTGCTGGAATGTTCCGTGAAGGAAATAGTGGAGGGAATTGAAGGAGTCACCCATGCCCGGAGCATTACCAGGCGCGGGAATGGTGAGGAGGTCAAAACCGCCACTATTATCCTCACATTCGGAGCTAGGACACCGCCAGAGTATGTGAAGGCAGATTACCTACGAGCCCCAGTGAGGTACTATATACCTAACCCTATGAGGTGCTTCAAGTGCCAGAGTTATGGATATGGCACTGCAGACTGCAAGAGGAACACTGTGTGTGCCAGATGTGCTTGCGAGGGTCATTAGGACAAGGGCTGCACAGCCCAGCTCAAATGCCAAAACTGTCACGGTAGCCACTCAGCCTACTCCAAGGACTACACAGGAGTACAAGGCAAGAAATGTATGGGCCTATTCGGCTTGACAAAGACCTACGCCCAGGCAGTGGTAAAGATAGGGAAATCCATAGCCACACAGACGGACACATTGACCCAACCAACCCCTCCTCCTCCTCCAACGCAGAAGAAAACAACGCCACAAAATACACCTCCGAAGAGAAAAAAAAAGAGAAAAAAAGCCCTTTTGTCATGCTAAAGAATAGGTTCTCTTTGCTCGCTGATGAGAGCATGGAGACTGAGCAGGATGTCAAAACCAACACTCCGGGAGAACTCGGAGACATTATGTCTGACACAGGTTCTCCTCAGAGAACCCAGCCAGACACCCCAACCTCTACTGAGTTAGAGGTTGACCAACTCCCTAAGGGGAGAAATGAAATAAAAGATACCCGAAGTGAGGGAGGAGGAAATAGCCTCCGCTCTAACCAGAGGGATCTCCCCTCTCCAGAGAGAAGGACTTCTCCCAAAAGGGGGGGGGGTGTCCTCCTCTCCACCTAAACCTAAGTCTAAAAATACTAGTCAATGGAATAATGGGAAACCCCTCCGGGGGCCTCCGAAGGCCTAATAGCTCCAAGTAGGTCATTTAGAATAAGCCATGAATTCCAGAATTGTGCAGTGCAACTATAGAGGCCTCAAGGCCAATTATGAAGAAGTGCAGCTACTGATGGACTCTGAGACTCCTGTAGCTGTCTGCTTACAGGAAACATTTCTGAAAGATAGCATCAGTTTTCGAAGCTACTGTGCTTACAGCAGGAATGTTGAGGATGCGGAGAGAGCATTAGGTGGAGTCTGTATCCTTGTAAAGGACAGCGTGTTTCGTACATCACCTATCCCAAGTCTCCATGTAAAGGCTGGAGAACTCTCCATGGACATAAGAATGAAAAAACTTTAAAAAAAAAGCTTAAGGGACACCTTCCGTGCTTTGTAAGGGAATTCCTAAAAGACCGGAAATTTCAGGTTCGAGTGGGCAACTCCGCTTCTGACACTTATGACCAGGTGTACCCTAGGGCAGCATTCTTTCAGTCACCCTGTTTAACATTAAAATAAACAGCATAGAGTGCTCTCTGTATGTTGATGATTTTGTCATTTTTACATATGGGAAAAACATGAATACTTTAGAAAGAAAATTACAGTTATGTTTAAACAAAATTCAAAATTGGGCAAACGATAATGGTTTAAATTTTCGGACTCCAAAACAGTTAGTATCCATTTTGTAATTTAATGGGAATCCACCCAGACCCTGAACTATTTATACACAAAAAGAAGATCCCAGTCGTGAATACTACTACTACTACATACTTAGAGTACTCAGACATACGGACTGGGGAGCTGACAGAGATACCTTGCTTCTGCTATATCGAAGTTTAATCCGATCCAAGTTGGATTACGGATCCATAATATATGGAGGAGCTAGGAAATCTTATCTAAAAATACTGGAACCCATACAAAATGCTGCCCTGCGTCTCTGTCTTGGCGCGTTTCGTACATCACCAATCCCTAGTCTCCATGTGGAGGCTGGAGAACTCCCCATGGACATAAGAATGAAATGCAATGCAGTATATAGTCAAGCCAAAATCCAACCCCACGAACCCTGCTTTCGACTCCATATTTAACCCTACAGAGGTAGAACTATACAGTCGAAGGCCTAACGTCATACAGCTGTTGGGCCTTCGAATGAGAGAACCCATCCAAAATTTAACCCCACTTATTGACCAATGGAGGCTGAGACTGACAACAAACTCAGGCAGATTGTGGAGGATGTCAGGTGGCGGCCCACATCTAAGGGTCTGACGTCGCGTGGTAGCACCACCATGTCCAGACTTAGAATTGGCCACACATACATCACGCACTCTTTTGTGCTGAAGAGAGAGGAGCCCCCACTTTGTGAGTACTGTGACTCTCGCCTCACTGTGGAACATATCCTCATTGATTGCCCCAGATACAGGATGTCAGGGAGAAAGTTTTTAGAGCACACAACTTAAAAACACTATTCGACAATGTCGACCCTGGGAAGGTACTGAGCTTTGTCCGGGAGGTGGGGTTGTCTACGAAGATCTGACTTTTTAAAATTGTGAACATATAATATTTACGTAAGATTTTTACCAAATTATTAAATTTGTACTACCTTTACTATTTTAACCGTGAATAGACCTTGTTTTAAATGATTTAACTGTATAGAATTTAGCCCTTGTTATATAAAGGGAGAGTGGTCCTTAAGGGATTACGGGAAGAACATGGCCTAAATTGTGCCGATGTGCCTAAACTCAAACTCAAACTCAGGAGTCATAAAAAGGATCCCACTTCTGACACCAGTTGTATTTAATGTCACTATTCAGACTTTCTGCAAACTGCACCATGCAACAACAACCAACTCAAAGAACTTGACAAATCAGGACTCCAAAATAACGTAATGGTTTAATGTCAAATAGATCAATGCCAATACCATATAATTGGCAACTTGTAACACAGACTGTACAATGTTCTAGTTATCTGAACTGTCGTGACGTACTGAACTGATTCGTAGATCGGGAAATTGTGTCTGACTCGACCCTCGCTCTTTATATAGGGTCCCTAATGGCTTTCTAGAACCGGACGTAACATCGCTCGACTCTTTTGGTTAATCACGTGACCACATCCAACGTGCCTGGTCTGAGTAGTATTCACTCGTGTTTTTTTTGTGTACTTCGTAAGTCACTGCAGTTGACGGTCTCGGTTCGTCACGGTTGACTGCACCTCTAGCGCTGGCCTGGGTCGATTTGCGTCGACTGACACCACACACACTACTACCCCCATCCGTGTTACCACCAGGTTTATAACCATATTTTTAAACTAGTCCACCGGCGGCGTTGCATACGCCGCTATTTTGCAGGGCTGTCCTTTGGTAACCGCAGTGGGCTCCGCACTTATGCGGCCGCAGTGGGCTCCGCACTCTCATAGGACCCGCGCTAATTCTAGATGTATAAATTATTAAATTAAACCACTGTATAACTTATAACAGATTTCCCGCGGTCTCCTGTCGATTTACCAGGAGCTCCTGGAAATCTCCTGAAATTGCAAAGTATACGAACAAGTCATGGAAATCTCCGGAAATTATTAAAAATCTTTTGAAAACTCATACAAATCTCATGAAATATATAGACAAAAATTGTCATTTTGTGGTGTCATTCAATATGGAAAAACGCCAATTCTATGTGCAGTATACAAAAACGGCATTATGCATTAGCCGTAATTGTGTAATCTGGTGAAAGAAGCTTCTCGCGCCTCAAACTAATGAAGAATTACTTGAGGTCAACAATTCTCGTCGATAGATTGAAACATTTGGTAATTCTTGCTATTGAGCGTGATCTATGTAGGAAATAAAACTTTTATGATATACTTTATGACTTCGCTACACGAAAGGCTCGTAAGGTAATTCTGTACGTAGTAAAGAATGAATAAAATGCAAAGGCGAATTTATTTTGTAATACAAACTCTAAATTTTCACTTATTATCCGTATCCCTACCCTTACTGGTCCCCGCAAATGTTAGGGCCGGCCCTGGTTGTGCAAGTAAGGCATAGATAAGCTGTGTTATGACCATTTCCTATGTTTTGGTATGGGACAGTAGACTTCGAAGCTTAAACACATTGCAATAATTCACCAGCAAAATAATAACAAAGTAAAAGCTACCTACGGGTGTACGCAATATAAGTGTAAACAATTTATAAAGCCTTTAAAACACAATAACTAATCATACATAAAGATATTTAATTTCATTATTTTTCTTCCATATTTTCATAATGGATCAATGTACAATAAGATGGTGCGCAAATGTTTAATTACGCCAATTGTTAAAACTTTTCTTGTTTGCGAAGAAATGTCTTAGTGTACTGCTGTGAGCCTAGTGACGTAAGCGGTGTCAAGTTTTTTTCCCATTGACGTCATATCCTATACTCTTAAACGAGCAATTCTTGTATGTATGTATGTATATATATATATATATATAATATCAGGTGACCGAGCCTCGCTCGGATGAATAATTTGTTAAGGAAGGATATTTACCCGAAGTTATTTTGGGAATATTGTTGTAATTACGAAAATGAACTATCGGGTAAAGACTATCAATCCGAAGAGTTGCTTTTTAGTTCTTTCAGTTCTCAATGTAATTGTACATGGCGATTAGAATAGAAAGTCACCCCAACAGTAGGCCTATAGAAAACCACAGCTCACGTCTTAACGTTTTACATTGCTTCTTTCATGTAGAACTATTGGGCTATTATAGGCTTGTAAGAAAGTATAACTTCTAAAATGGTTACTTCATGACATTTAATACTGCAATTAGTATATTTATTATGGCTCTGAGACATGGACACTTTACAGAAAAAACTAAGACTTCTTGAGTGCTTTCACCAAAGATGCTTGCGCTCCATCATGGACATACGGTGGCAGGACAGCACTACATACAGCGATGTCCTTGCCAACGCCGGTATGGACAGTATAGCGGGACTTCTTATGGTCCGACAGTTGCACTGGGTAGGGCACGTATCCCGTATGGGAGACGAACGAATGCCAAAGGCAGTCTTTTTTTGTGACCTAAAATGTGGTCGACGTAACAGAGGCGCTCCACGGAAATTCTTCAAAGACCAGCCTAGTCGTCAACTTTCCTTGGCTGACATAGAAGAGAGCACCTGGTTGCATGCGGCCTCAGAACGAGACAGCTGGAGGTCTCTCACGAAGGCCGCGAGATACACATTTGAGACCAAAAGAAAATCTGCTGCCGAGAACAAACGCAGACGGCGAAAAGAAAATCTAAATCGGCCACCTGCGGACAATGGTTATGCTTGCCCTGGATGTGGCAAAATATGTAGGTCACAGTTGGGGCTGCACAGCAAAGGGAAATACTGCATTCCTCACTTATCTTCGGACTCGAATTTCATACCATTTTGCAAGAATATCGCTATTTGTATTGTGGTCTTTGGTAAAGTCTTAGTTGCTTTCTATAAAGTACTCATGTCTCAGATCCACATAGAGGGGTTGAGAGAATACTGGTTGACACTGATTTTTGTAGACAGGAGGAGCGATTTATTTCGCCACACTCTCGCTTGGAGGCGTCCAAAAGCACGACTATCCATGATCACATATCAACCTCTCTTTAAAGCAATGCGTCAATTGATAAAATGCTTCCCAGATTATGTGAAGTTATCTACCACTTTAAGGGAAGTCTATGCGCAGTTATCTTTGGGCTGAGTAGGTTTTATTGGATGACTTTTGGAACATGACTTCTGTTTTACCGAGGTTTATAGGTTAACAAATAAAAAAAAGGCAGCAGCGTGATGAAAATTCGTTGACCGCGAGCTGGATATCATCAGGGCCAGCCCTAGGCCTATGCTGTCAGAGTGGTGGACTCCGAAGGTTCAAAAGCCCCGCGCTAATTCTAGGTGTAAATTATTAAATTAAACCATTATAATTTATAATAGGGTTCCCGTGGTCTCCTTGTTTTCAAGGAGCTCCTGGAAATCACCTGAAACTCATAAAAATGTCCTTAAAAAGACAAAATTGTCACTTTGGGGTGTCAATCAATATGGTAAACGCCAGTCCTACGCGTGATATAAAAAAACGGCATCGTCAGCTTTCATTTAATAAAAATGTAATGCAAATACGAATTTATTTTCTAATACAAAATCTTTATTTTCACTTATTATCTTTATCTCTACCCTTACTGGTCCGCGCGCAATTCTCACATTTCACATAGGGCCCCGCAAATGTTAGGGCCGGCCCTGATTGTGCAAGTAAGGCATAGATATGCTGTGTTATGACCATTTCCTATGTTTTGGTATTGGACAGCAGACTTCGAAGCTTAAACACATTGCAATAATTCACCAGCAAAATAATAACAAAGTAAAAGCTACCTACGGGTGTAAGCAATTAAAGTGTAAATAACTTATAAAGCCTTTAAAACACAATAACTAATCTTACATTAAGATATTTAATTTCATTATTTTTCTTCCATAAATTCCTAATGGATCAATGTACAATAAGATGGTGCGCAAATGTTTAATTACGCCAATTGAATCATTAAAACTTGTTCTTGTTTGCGAAGAAATGTCTTAGTGTACTGCTGTGAGCCTAGTGACGTAAGCGGTGTCAAGTTTTTTTTCCCATTGACGTCATACAGAAAATTTCATTCATAAAACATTCTAGCCAAAATAAATGTTTCGATAATGAGCCATTTTCAAACCGATATAACGGTCGACCTCGAGTTTTCCCGAAGTGGCCAGTGAGTTGAGAATTTTTTTCTCACTATTATGCACATACCGTGAACTTTTAAAGAAAATCGTTAGAGCCGTTTTCGAAATAAAATTTATATATATATATATATATATATATATATATATATATATATATATATATATATATATAAATATATATACATACATACAAGAATTGCTCGCTTAAGAGTATAGGATATATATATATATATATATATATATATATATATATATATTATTTCAAAAACGGCTCTAACGATTTTCTTTAAAATTTCAAGGTATGGGCATATATCGGTTTGAAAATGCCTCATTATCGAAAAATTAATTTTGGCTAGAATGTTTTATGAATGAAAATTTTCCATGACGTAAACGGGAAAAACGCTGCTTACGTCACTAGGCTTATCGCAGTACACTAAAATATTTCTTTGCAAACAAGAACAAGTTTTAAAGAACCATTAGACCTAATTAAACATTTGCGCACCATCTTACTGTAGATTGATTTATTATTTGAACTATGAAAGAGAAGTAATGAAATTAAATGTACCGATGTATGATTAGTTATTGTGTTTTAAGTGCTTAATAAATTGTTTACTCTTTAATTGCGTAGAGTGGTGTAAATACCTTTTACATTGTTGTTTATTTTGCTGGTGACCTCCAGCTGTCTCGTTCTGTGCTATCTTCTATGTCAGCTAAGGCAAGTTGGCGCCTAAACTGGTCTTTTAAGCGTTACGGTGTTACGTCGACCACTTTTTAGCTCACCAAAAAAGACTGCCTTTGGCATACGTTCGTCTGAGATTCGTCTCCCATACAGGATACTGCTCTGTCCAGCGTAACTGTCGGACTTAAAGAATTCCATCTATACAAAGGACGCGGATACACAAAATAAAATCTGCTGCCGAGGACAGACGCAGACGCTAAAAGAAAATCTTAATCGATCATCGCGGACAATGGTTAAGCTTGCCCTGTATGTGGCAAAATATGTAGGTCACATCTGCAATCCTCATTAATTTTCGGACTCGAAGACAAGGCTTATTATTATTATTATTTTGCTGGTGAATTATTACCATTTGTTCATGCTTCGGTGTCTACTGTCCTGTACCAAAACAAAGGAAATGGTCATAACACAGCTTCTCTGCGCCTTACTTGCTCACACTAAACATGATATCCATCTAGCGGTCAACGAGTTTGCGTACGATGCAGCCTCTTTTGATTTAATTATAAACCTCGGTAAAAAGCTTGGATTTAGGGCGTGTTGACGCAAGGCTTAGGAGAGATCTGAATGGAGAGATCTGTAAAAGCAGTCCATATCCCTCCACGGGCTGTAGCACCACTGGGATGGATGGATGGATGACAAAAGCCGGTATGAACTTCTTATAGTCCCACAGTCAGGCTGGGCAGGGCACGTATCCCGTATGGGGGACGAACATATTTTTCGTCGAAACATATGTGCCCCACGGAAACATTTCTTTAGAAAACTAATGCAATGGTTTAAGTCTATTAAGAAAAAATTTGCCAAATCAATGGAGAGATCTGTAAAAACAGGCCATATCCCTCCACGGGCTGTAGCACCACTGGGATGGATGGATGGATGACAAAAGCGGTTATGAACTTCTTATAGTCCGACAGTCAGGCTGGGCAGGGCATGTATCTCGTATGGGGAACGAAGAATATTTTTTCGGCGTAACAGAGGTGCCCCACGGAAACGGTTCTTTAGAAAACTAATGCAATGATTTAAGTCTATTAAGAAATAAATTGCCATTTTACTTTGTCACAAGTGCCTGTTTTACCCTATAACGTAGAGATTTGCGTCACTTGATGTTTCGTACTAAAGCCATAATGAATGTATACTAATTCCATAATTAAATGTCTGAACGTAACCATCTAAGAAGTAACACTGCAAAGACTTTCTTCCAAGCCAATAATAGTAGGCCTACAATAGTTTTACGCAAAAGATGGATTGTAAAACTATAAGACGGATGTGAGATCTGGTTGGTCTAGAAGTCTAGACTATAGGAGGACTTAAGAGACTTTATATTTAATCGCGTGTGCAATTACATTTAGAACTAACAGAACACTAAAGCAACTCTTCAGATTAGTAGTCTTTATCTGATCGTTCATTTTTGTAATTACAACAATAGCCCAATAGTTTTACGCGAAAGAAGCAATGTAAAACGTTAAGACGTGAGCTGTGGTTTTCTATAGGCCTACTGTTGGGGGGACTTTCTATTCAAATCGCCATGTACAATTACATTGAGAACTGACAGAACGAAAAATCAACTCTTCGGATTGAGTCTTTACCCGATCGTTCATTTTCGTAATTACAACAATATTCCCAAAATGACTTCGGGTATATATCCTTCCTTCACAAATTATTCATCCGAGCGAGGCTCGGTCACCTGATATTGTAATATAAATTAGAAGAGCAAACAAACAAACTTTATCTGATCGTTCATTTTTGTAATTACAACAATAGCCCAATAGTTTTACGCGAAAGAAGCAATGTAAAACGTTAAGACGTGAGCTGTGGTTTTCTATAGGCCTACTGTTGGGGGGACTTTCTATTCAAATCGCCATGTACAATTACATTGAGAACTGACAGAACGAAAAATCAACTCTTCGGATTGAGTCTTTACCCGATCGTTCATTTTCGTAATTACAACAATATTCCCAAAATGACTTCGGGTATATATCCTTCCTTCACAAATTATTCATCCGAGCGAGGCTCGGTCACCTGATATTAGAAAATTACATTCCTAAAACATTCTAGCCAAGATTAATTTTTCGATAATGAGCCATTTTCAAACCGATATAACGGTCCACCTCGAGTTTTCCCGATGAGGCCAATGAGTTGAGAATTTTTTGTCACTATTATGCACATACCGTGAAATTTTAAAGATAATCGTTAGAGCCGTTTTCGAAATAAAATTTATATATATATAAATATATATACATACATACATTTATATAAGGATTGCTCACTTAAGAGTATAGGATATATATATATATATATATATATTTTATTTAAAAAACGGCTCTAACGATTTTCTTTAAAATTTCAAGGTACGTGTATATTAATAAGAAAAAAAATCTCAGCTGCCGGGCCTAACATTTGCGGGGCCCTATGTGAAATGGATGACCAGTTAGGGTAGGGATAAGGATAATAAGTGAAAATAAAGATTTTGTATTAGAAAATAAATTCGTATTTGCATTACATTTTTATTAACTGAAAGCTGACGATGCCGTTTTTTTTATATCACGCTGTCGTGAATTTGCTTGTTTGGATTGTCACCCCTTAGTGTTTATTTACATTTGTTAACCTGTGTACTGACCGTATTTCGTAATCCGTGTTGTGAACTCTACTATGTGTGTAGTTGTTTGTCATTCAGTGAAATAAAGCTTTGAATGTAACATGGTATTGTTATTATTAAGTACAACACACGCGTAGGACTGGCGTTTACCGTATTGATTCACACCCCAAAATGACAATTTTGTCTTTTTAAGGACATTTTTATGAGTTTCAGGAGATTTCCAGGAGCTCCTTGAAAACAAGGAGACCACGGGAACCCTATTATAAATTATAATGGTTTAATTTAATAATTTACACCTAGAATTAGCGCGGGGCTTTTGAACCTTCGGGGTCCACTGCGGCAGCATAGGCCTAAGGCTGGCCCTGATGATATCCAGCTCGCGTTCAACGAATTTTCATCACGCTGCTGATTTTTTTGGTTAACATATTGTCAATGACAGGTTGAATATTAGAGACTGATTGAATGGTGTAATACTGGGTTCTTACTTCCTGAAGTACTCTAGACACGTGACGAGACAAACACTATACGACTGACTCAAGTCCGTTCAGCAGACAACATGAAGTTTATTTACAACATAATAATAATATACTGCACTCCTTGTTAGTGCTACAAGTCAAGAAATAATAATCCTATCCGCATAACAGCGGTATCAAAAGTATCAATCATGTCTGTCAGTCACAAATCACGTCCGCATCTCAGCGGGTAACAATAAGAACAATTACTACTAGTGACACTGGAGCTTCAACTATAGATATCCATTGAAATACGATTAGTACCTTAATATTCAATAAGCACATAATGAAATCAACTCTCAAATATAATTAATCAACAATCATTAGTCCATCGACTTTCATGCTATATAGGCCTACATATATATACACCAGTCCAGGAAGAGACGTCCAACCTTCCTGTACCGGGAGCAAGACCTTACTGACTTGACTTGACTCTAAGTCAACTTTTCATTCTACTTCCTGTTTTCTACATCAGGAATTCCACGTGTCTTTTAAACTATTAACATGACGTGAACTTTAGATCATGCAATGTCAACTAAGACTGTGACACATATAAACCTCGGTAAAACAGAAGTCATGTTCCAGAAGTCACCCAATAAAACCTACAAAGATCACAGCGCATAGACATCCCATAAAGTGGTAGTTAACTTCACATTATCTGGGAAGCATAGTATCAAATGACGCATTGCTTTTAAGAGAGGTTGATATGTGATCAGGGATAGTCGTGCTTTTGGACGCCTCCAAGCGAGAGTGTGGCGAAATAAATAGCTCCGCCGGTCTACAAAAATCAGTGTCAACCAGTGATTCTCTCAACCCCTATATGTGGATCTAAGACATGAGTACTTTATAGAAAGCAACTAAGACTTCTTGAACGACTTCCCAAAGACCGCAATACAAACAGCGATATTCTTGCAAAATGGTATGAACTTCTAATAATCCGACAGTCACGCTTTGCAGGGCACTTATTCAGTATGGGGGAAGAACATATTTTTGGCAATCTTTTTTTTTTTAGTAAGCTGAAAGGTTGTCGGAGTAAAAGAGATGCCTCACAATAACGCGTCTTTAGAATACTAACGCGATGTTTTTAAGTCTCTTAGGAAAAAATGCGCGATTTTACTTTGTTACTAGGTGCCAGTTTTACACTATAACGTAGAGATTTTGCATCACTTGATGATTCTTACTAAAGTCATAATAATAAGGCTTGTCTTCGAGTCCGAAGATTAGTGAGGAATGCAGTATTTCCCGTGGCTGCGCAGCCCCAGCTGTGACCTACATATTTTGCCACATCCAGGGCAAGCATAACCATTGTCCGCAGGTGGTCGATTTAGATTTTCTTTTCGCCGTCTGCGTTTGTCCTCGGAAGCAGATTTTCTTTTGGTCTCAAATGTGTATCCCGCGGCCTTCGTAAGTGACCTCCAGCTGTCTCGTTCGGAGGCCGCATACAACCAGGTGCTCTCTTCTATGTCAGCCAAGGAAAGTTGACGCCTAAGCTGGTCTTTGAAGCGTTTCCGTGGGGCGCCTCTGTTACATCGACCATCTTTTAGCTCACCAAAAAAATACTGCCTTTGGCATACGTTCGTCTCCCATACGGGATACGTGTCCTACCCAGTGCAACTGTCGGACCATAAGAAGTCCCTCTTTACTGTCCATACCGGCGTTGGCAAGGACATCGCTGTTTGTTGTGCGGTCCTGCTACCGTATGTCCATGATGGAGCGGAAGCATCTTTGGTGAAAGCACTCAAGAAGTCTTAGTTGTTTTCTGTAAAGTTTCCATGTCTCAGAGCCATAATGAATATATTAATTGCAATATTAAATGTCAGAAAGTAACCATTTTAGAAGTTACACTGAAAAGACTTTCTTCCAAGACTATAATAGCCCAATAGTTTTACGCGAAAGAAGCAATGTAGAGCGTTAAGACGTGAGCTGTGGTTTTCTATAGGCCTACTGTTGGGGGGAATTTCTATCCTAATCGCCATGTACAATTACATTGAGAACTGACAGAACGAAAAAGCAACTCTTCGGATTGATAGTCTTTACCCGATCGTTCATTTTCGTAATTACAACAATATTCCCAAAATAACTTCGGGTATATATCCTTCCTTAACAAATTATTCATCCGAGCGAGGCTCAATCACCTGATATTTTAAGTATATGTGACAATTGATCATTCAGACACCTTTTTTTTTTAAAGCTATAGCTTACTTCGCCTGTAGTGAAATCCAGCTCTGAGTAGGGGATTTCGGTCGAAAATTAGCATACAAAATATTTAAAATTTTGATATTAAATTGATAAGCCAAAGATAAGTCAGAGATTGTTTGTAGTTTTTACTTTTTTGTTGTTGTGGCCGAAGGGTTGGGGGAATAGTAGAAGTGATACTAGAATTTAGAATTTAGAATTTATGTGTGCGTGTATGTGTCGTGCGATGGGTGTGTTATAGAGCGGGTCATTCCAATTCATATATGTTTGATAACGTAACGATTTGTAGGAGAAAAAACAAAAAAGGTGTTTCAGAGAGAGAAAGAAAGAAGGAGAGCGAGTGATAGGGAATGAGAAAGATTCTGCGTACAAATCAACGGGGTACCCGGTGTGCAATGCTAGCAGTGCTTATAAAAGGGAAATATAGTGAATATAAAAATATGCATAAAGTATATTAAAAGGCTCTCATAAAACTTCCAGAGTATACCCATGTCAAATAAGACATACCCAGTTTTACACTAATGTTGGTTCCCAATTTTGTTGCATTTTTTTTCCAGGAAAAAAGCCATAAGTCTTACCGACCTTTGTGTGTGGCAACCTTCAGATTAAACTATGCTCTTAGTGAACTAGAGCCATTAGGTTATCATTTATTGAACATCCTTTTGCATTCTGCTGTTTGCATTATATTTATGAGGTGAGTAATATAATTCTACAATTAGTGTGCTAATAGCAGATTCCCGGTATATCAATTCTGTAATATCATGACTCACACCACATGGTGGACTCTAGGGACAAGGAATAAGTAAGAATGACTGTAGAGAAAAAATATAATGTATTTTTAATGATTTAATTTCCATATGTGTGTTCTTTTACTAAACTTAACATATCAAACAGCACTGTTTCAAATTTTACTTAAATTGAATAAAATAAGTAAACAAGAAAACGATTAAAAAACAACAACAACAGTGCGACAGATCGTCTCAGATTACTTTAAAATATCACTTAGGTTTCAGCATTTATGTATTCAGTTAACCCTATCATTATTATTTCTACCAACTAGTCTATGAAGACTATTTACTATCATCTCTACTCTTAAAAAGTAAAGTTCCCCTTTCAGACTTTGTGGTCTATAGGGCAGATGATGTAAAGGTCATCTTTTTCTTTGGTCCACGGTTATCGAGGGTGTCATGTGGCCAGCACAACGACCAACCGCCTTTGCTTTTCCCCAACTAATGTCAGGCACCTATTAGAGCTGGGTGGACTCAGAGGCGCCCAAAGATCCCGAAATTAAAAATCACAATCTTCAAGTGCTTTACCGCTCAGCCACCGCGTCTCCAACTTCGCTCATGAATAGTATTACTATCATCTCCACCCTTACGCATGTACTTTCCCATTCGACACCTGTCATAATGTGACTTCAGCAGAAATCACACCCCCTGGCGAATTTAATTATGCGACGATCAAAAATATGCCAATGAATACAAAATTTCAACATACATAAGAAGCGATGAAGAAGTGGATAGAGAAAAAATTGTCAAGTAATTGAGGAGGGGCTGAACAGAAATGAAAGTAAAAAAGCGTACCAGCCACACAATCTTAAAACATGGTAGAGAGGCTAAGTGCGCTTGAACTTGGCTACCTAGAAGGGGGCTCGAGGTTTGACACCCGGCTCGGGCAGAGTTGCGTTTACTGAGCGCCTAAAGGCAGCACGGAAAACCAACTCCTAGATACCCCCCCACCCCCCACTGATCCACAAATGAGATTGGACCAAAGCGCTCTGAGCATGCTATAAGCATTAAAGTAGCGCTATATAAAAGCTATAATAATAATAAAACTAACACAATAGAAGACAAGAAAGAATAAATGTCCGACCGAGGAAAAAGATGTGATAAGAATAGGGGCTGAGTACTGTCCAGAGTTGTATAACTTTGAAATCTCAGGAGATACCGAGTTACTAAAAGTCCATGCAATATCCAACATCGAGGAGTAGGCCTATCATATTCTCCGCTCGGAAGTAACATCAGTGGTGAAAGCACTAAAAAGGTGAAAATAAGCCGGAGTGAACAACATTTTTGTTGAGCTTCTAAAGGCTTTAGGAGAAACCATGATAAGCGCACTTTTAAATATTTCTAGCAAGATCTTGCAATCAGGAGAATGATCCAAATCCTGGACCCAATCATTCATCATCACTCTTTCAAAGAAAGGTAATTTGAAACTCTTTCAAAACTATCGGACGATCATCCTCATAAGCCATGCCAGCAAAGTTCTGTTAAAAATTATACTAAACCGGCTAAAACCAAAAGCTGACAACAAATGAACAAGTGGGGTTTAGACAAGGTTGCAGCAGAAAAGAACAAATCCTAAACCTCAGGATACTCTGTGAGAAATAGCTCCAACACCAACAGAACCTTTTTCATGTCTTCATTGACTTCAAGAAAGCTTTCGACAGAGTATGCAGGCATGGGTCAGTCTGGGCAACAATGGAAAAATACAATACAAAACATAGTAAAAGTTAACCAAAACCTCTATAAGCAGGCCTTTAGTGCAGTGTACTTCAACAACATTCGAGACTGGTTTAAAACTACGGAGTGAAACAAGGCTGCCTACTCCCACGAATTATTTTCAATATCTTCCATGAAAGGATAACGGAAGATGCTCTCGAGGGCTATGAAGGCTCTATAACTATTGGAGGAAGAACAATTACTTAATTGCGCTTTGCGGACGACAGATGGCCTGGCAGGGACAGAAAAAGAAATAGCTGACTTGGTGAAGCACTTAGACAAGTCTTCCGTATGTGAATCAATGCCGAAAAAAACATATTATAAATAAATTATAACCAATAGCCAATGGGGCTTTAAAAGAGACATCAGCATCGGTTGTGAAAAGCTTTCACTTTTAAATACCTCGGAGCTGTTGTCTCAGATGAAGGAATCAGACCTGAACTTCTGGCCAAAATTGCACAGTCTACAGCAGCACTGCCAAAACTCAAAACAATCTGAACAGACAAAAGCATAGTCCTCGACTAAAAAATCAGACTGATGCGCTCCATGATCAAGGCCACATTCCTACATGCAAGCGAATCCGGGACACTTACTGCAGATCTCGAAAAGAGGATCCTAACAATTGAATTAAGATGCTACAGAAAGTTCCTAGGTGGCACTTACAAAGACCGCACTACAAATGAAGAGATTAGAAACCCTTACCCCACAATCACCTGCTAATCACTGTCAAAAAACGTTAACTCAAACTCTATGGCCACATCACAAGGTCCTCAGGTCTCGCAAAGATCTTCCTTCAAGAGACAGTATCAGGACGAAGATTATGGGTGATTTCAACCTACCTGATATAAATTGAAAACACTAACCATAGATAAACACCAAAACCTCAAGGACATAAATGAGCTTTTCATAGAAACTTTACACAACCTAAGTTTAGATCAAATCATTAAAAAGCCAACTAGATTAAACAACACATTAAATCTCTTCTTAACCAACAGACCTGGATTAGTAGTTGATTATGAAATTATCCCTGGTCTATCAGATCATGAGATCATAAAAATACACAGTCAGATAAAAGCAGTAGCCAATACAAAACCCAAAAGAAAAATCTTACTCTGGAATAAATGTAACCTGACACAACTACACCAAGCTGCACTAAACTTTCAACAAACATTCTTATTAGAAAAAGACATTAACCAACCAGTCGATGACCTCTGGAATTTCATTAAAAACCATCTTAAAAGCATTATAGAAAATCATATACCAACTAAATACACATCAAACAAAATAAATAAATGCTGGTTTAATAATAGACTAAAGAAGCTTTGTAAACAGAAGGTAAACCTATATAAAAAATTTAAAGAAACTAATGCAGAAAGAGTTTACAAAAAGTATACAAAAATTAAACACTTAACCCAAAAAGTAAGCAGACAACTGCAGAGTGAATACATAAACAATGTAATATCTAAAGATAACAACAAAAACCTATGGTCATACATTAGGTCTAAGAAAATGGAAACAACAGGCATAGCGCCATTAAAAGATGAACATAACATAATACATAATGATAATGAAACTAAAGCAAACATCCTAAACAAATACTTTGCATCAGCATTCTCAGCCCCAGGAGACAAAGACATATTACTGAATTTGAACCAAGTAAACAACATAGAAGATATAGTAGTACAAGAAAATGGAATTCAAAAACTATTAGCCAACACCAAACCAAATAAAGCATCTGGACCTGATGGTATTCCAGCTAGATTACTCAAAGAACTAAGCAATGAGCTAGCCCCAGTGTTCAAAATACTCTTTCAGGCTTCACTTAACCAGGACAGAGTACCAAAGGACTGGAAAGAAGCTAATGTCACCCCCCTATTTAAAAAAGGAGAAAAATCTGACCCAGGAAACTACAGACCAGTATCACTTACCAGCATCACATGTAAAATCCTAGAACACATAATATGTAGCAACATCATAAACCACTTAGACAAACATAATGTCCTCACACCATACCAAAATGGCTTTAGGAAATATAGATCATGTGAAACACAACTGATAGGACTAATTGATGATTTTTCAAAAGGTTTAGATAATAGTGAATAAATAGATGCTATCTTACTAGATTTTTCTAAGGCTTTTGACAAAGTACACCACCATAGTTTGCTTAAAAAATTAAAATATTTCGGCATTAATGGTTCACTGCATCAGTGGATTAAAGATTTTCTGATAGGGAGAGAACAAACTGTAATAATAAATGGCTCTAAATCAACACCGAAAACAGTAAACTCAGGTGTACCACAAGGAACAGTATTGGGTCCACTACTATTTTTAATTTACATAAATGATTTACCAAATTGCATTACTTCAGGAACAAAAGTCAGATTATTTGCAGACGATTGCATAATATATAGAACAATAAAAACAACACAGGACACAGATATTTTACAAAGAGAACTAGATGAATTACAGAAATGGGAATCAAATTGGAGCATGTCTTTCCACCCAGAAAAATGTCAGTTGTTAAGAGTAACAAAAAAACTAAAACAAATTAATTCCACTTATCTTATTCATGGCAAACCAGTAACACAGACTAAAAACGCAAAATACCTAGGTGTTATAATAAATGAAAAACTGTCATGGAATCCACATATTGATGAAACTACAAAAAAATCAAACAAAGCATTAGGATTTATTAAAAGAAATTTCTATAAATCAAATAAGAACATAAAACTAAAATGTTATTTAAACCTTGGTTAGGCCAATAATAGAATATGCATCCTCTGTTTGGGACCCCTCAACCAAAGAAAACATTAAAAAACTGGAACAGACACAAAATAGAGCAGTGAGATTCATAACAAACGAATATTCACATTTGACTAGAGTAACACCTTTAGTAAAATCACTAAATTTAGAAAGCCTTCAGGACAGAAGGCTCAAAAGTAAAGTTGCAATCATACATAAAACACTGAACCATAATCTTCAAATACAAAAACAAAATTTAATAAAATACTCTGAAAGACACAAAGATAAAGGCACATTCCTCGTCCCATATGCTAGGACAAATTTGTACAAACACTCCTTCTTCCCTAGTGCTATTAGAGCATGCAATGGGTTGACTGAGCTAGCCAGGAAAACCAGTGACTTGGCTGAATTTAAGTCATTGGTTAATATGCATGACTAAATGCATGACGCGTAGGACGTAATCATCTTCTTTTTTGAAGTAACGTCTGTATTATATAACATAAGATAAGAAGAAGAGGAAGACAGAGGAAGCGGTGGGAAGACAGCATTAAAGAATGAAAAGGCATGTCATTGAATGAAATTCTAGCCAATGCAAAGAACAGAGAGGATGCAGAAAGATGGTTAGATCCAACTTTTTAACAGGCTAAGGCGGCTAAGGGATTGGTGAAGGTAAATGGGAGAAGCGTCACCTTCGTATACAGTAGTATACCCACAGCAGAAGAGACATTTCCACTCCCCTCACTTCATGACATACTGATAATTCCTCCCCTTCTACACCCCTCTCTCTATGTGCACTGGTGTGACGACCAACGTGTATTGCTTGTATATTTGGCGTGTTTTGTGTATAGGCCCTAGGGGATGATTGTTGGAGTGCGTTATGTGCTTGGTCACCACAGATAAATCGGCACGCAACAAACAGACAATAGAGTAAGATACAAATATTAAAATATACAATGTTTCTTTATTTACTCACAGAAAAGATAATGGGGGGGGGGCTGCATCTTAACTCTTACTGAGAATATTTAATCTCACTCTTAGCACATATATAATAAAAGAATGTGTGATCGTAATATCAGTAGTGTCACCTGAGGTAGGCTGCAAAAAAATAAACACGTTAGGAAACTTATCTCGTGCATCTTATAGATGCCCTAAATCGAAGTGCATTCATCAGATCGGTAAGATAGTGATTACAATCAGGGGAGATGATGACAAAAAATAGCTTAAAGAGTCTGTTAATAACAACTATAAATATAAAAGCATAGCTAGGGAGATGATCTCAATTAAACATAAGTTAGTGGGGCAATAAGATTTTTTGCTCGAGATACAATGTAGGTGTGGACAATCAATTAAAGTGTCACTTGCTACACTGTGTCAGTTCATCGCACTAGCGGATCCAGAACTTTGGAGTTGGGGGGGGGGGGCGATTTTTTTCCAAACCCTAACTCTAACGCCCAGTAAACCCTAACCCTATGCATAAACGTGTGTACAGAACACACATACACACACATATATATATGAGAATTTTAAAAAGCAGCATTTCTCAACCTTCGGCGAAAAAGTGGGGCAACGCTATAAGGTTCCCTAGTGGGGTTTGGGGCGAAGCCCCGACGACAAAAGCGTTTTCTTGCATTTTTCACTGAAGAAACGCATTCTCCTGACATCTAAAGCTTTCATCAATGGAGTTCGAGGCGAAGCCCCGACGACAAAAGCGATTTCTTGCATTCTTCACTGCAGAAACGCATTCTCCTGACATCTAAAGCTTATTATTCATCAATGGAGTTCGGGGCGAAGCCCAGACGCCAAAAGCGTTTTCTTGCATTCTTCACTGCAGAAACGCATTTTCCTGACATCTACAGCTCATTATTCATCAATGGAGTTCGGGGCGAAGCCCCGACGCCAAAAGCGTTTTCTGGCATTTTTCACTGCAGAAACGCATTCTCCTGACCTAAAGCTCATTATTCATACTATTAAAAAAAAGGACCTTTTGAATAATATTGTACTTGAAAGATAATCTAATATGAATTTATAGGCCCTTAATACATTGCAAATAAAACCGATTTGTTCCTTGAAAAGATAAGATAACCCACATATTTAGATTTTGGCTTTGAGGATCGCCGCCGAAAAAAAATTATTCGATAAATAATATTCAATAACATTATAGTATAAGTTGTGAGTTATAGTCCCAAATTTATTTAACTAGAAAAATATCCGATTGAGTAATGATTCTTATACTGAAAAATTTCGTTTGAATTCTAACTTTTCCAATGCAAAGTCTTTCTTAAAATAATTATGATAAATTCATGTGAAATTACATAAACTCTGGAAATGGGAGGGGGGTAGAATGAAAACGATTAATCCTCGCTCCTTTAATAATTTCTGCTAAAGATTGCATTTGGCATTAAAGAATAAAAAAAAAAAAAGTAGGGCGACTCGATATAAGAATTTAATTTGTAGTATATATAAATTATATTAGTGGCAGATTTTTTACATTTTGTAATTTCTAAACTATAATACTAAAAGAAAAAGTATTGGTTTGTCCGATGGGGGAAATGCAATTGCATATATAGCCCTTCCCACATGGTGCAACCCTTTTTCATTTAAATTTACTAATGATAACATTTGAGATTAGAGTATGGTACGACATAATATACAATGTGTTCACATATCAATACGTAGTTTATATTATATAGATATTCAACTAATTTTGTTCACAAACTATGATTCTCCATAAAAATAGGACCGCCCCCCCCCCCCACTCAGAGGGCTAGAGTGGGAAGGGCAGTACATGCAATCGCCCTCCCCCCAACCCCACCGAATCGACCGAGATAGCAGAAAGGGAGCGACATAATATAAAATTTATAGATTAATTCAACTAATTTTGTTCACAAACTATGATTTCTCCATAAAAGTAGGACCGCCCCCCCCCCCCACTCAAATGGTTTAAGTGGGAAGGGCAGTAGAGGTATTCGCCCCCCCCCCCACCCCCAACCCCAAACGGTAAACAGGGAACGACATAATATAAAGATCGGTTAAAATATCAATAACAAGTTTTAATCATATAGATATTTAATTGATTCTGTTAGCAAGCTTTGATTTCTACAAATAAATTGGACCGCCCCCCCACTCGAAAATGTATGGGGGGGGGGGCGGGATAGATACCATTGAACCCTCCCGACCCCATCAAATCGGTCAACATACTAGAGGAGGGGGCGAAATAATAAAAAAATAGGTTGAAATATAAATAATTAGTATATATTATTAACATAAGTAATAAATTTGTATACAAATTGTGTGAATTCTATACTAAAATTCGTCCGCCCCCCCCCCCCCCGCCGAGTGGGGGGGGGGATCGCCCCTACGGCCCCCCCTCCTGGATCCGCCAGTGGTAAAATCGTCGTGTTGAACATAGTAATTGATGATGAATGCTAATGAGCTAATGACAATATTAGTTAACTTTATTGAAAATGTAAAACAAGTTACACATGATATAAGGGTTGTCGAACAACTAGGTGAAAAGTTTGGCATTAGTTGCCGAACGTCTAGTTGACAAGAAGTGTACGAGTCGTCCAATAACCATATGAGGTTTCGAAAAACTATGTCATATTAAAGCTATATGTATGTAGGCGTACGTATGATATTTATGAACGTAGGATAAAACCCAGAATAAAATAGAAGCGATAGTAGACACATAAATTCAAGAGTTGTGAAACTCAAATGGTTAATACTATAGAAACCATGTTTATTAATAAGGCTTGTCTGAAGATTAGTGAGGAATGCAGTATTTCCCGTGGCTGCGCAGCTCCAGCTTGACCTAGATATTTTGCCACTCCCAGGGCTAGCATACCCATTGTCCGCAGGTGGTCGATTTAGACTTTCTTTTCGCCGTTTGCGTCTGTCCTCGACAGCAGATTTTCTTTTGGTCTCAAATGTGTATCCCGCGGCCTTTGTGAGTGACCTCCAGCTGTCTCATTCTGAGGCCGCATGCAACCAGGTGCTCTCTTCTATGTCAGTTAAGGCGAGTTGGCGCCTAAGCTGGTCTTTGAAACGTTTCCGTGGGGCACCTCTGTTTCGTCGACTACCTGCCTTTGACATACGTTCATCTCTCATACGGGATACGTTCCCTGCCAAGCGTAACTGTCGGATCTATACTGTCCATACCGGCGTTCGCAAGGACATCGCTGTTTGTAGTGCCGTCTTGCCACCGTATTTCCATGATGAAGCGCAAGCATCTTTGGTGAAAGTGATCAAGTAGTCTTAGTTGCTTTCTGTATAGTAGCCATGTCTCAGAGCCATACAGAAGGGTTGAGAGAACCACCGCATGGTAGACATTGATTTTTGTAGGCAGGCGGAGCGATTTATTCCGCCAAACTCTCGCCTGAAGGCGTCTAAAAGCTCTACTGGCCCTGGCCAGACGGTTATCAACTTCCTTTGAATGTGAGGCGTCATTTGATACTACACTACCCAGATATGTGAAGTGGTCTACCACGTTAAGGGGCTGTCCGTTTACGGTTATTTTTGGTGCAGAGTAGCTTTTATTGGGTGACTTCTGGAACATGACTTCTGCAAATTCGGCCTAGCAAACTATGGTTTGACGCAGCTAGCAAGAGTGCTATTGCCGATAGGAAAAAACAATTGGCCTCATTTATCTAAAGCTAAATCTAAAGCTATTCAGGATAGCTAACAACACGTTCAGCCAAAACGAATTCCTGGAGAAATTTTGTTTGCAGTCTGGATGCCAAAACTTCTGCTAGAAAGGTTTGGAAGGTTGTAAGGCTAATCAAAGGGAAAGAATGAATCAAATATAATTGGGCATTTGAAAAACCAAGGACGAACTGTTACGTCCCCCAATATTGCATCCTCAATAGCAGATACGTCATACACTGCACACTACACGCCAGAATTCCAAAAAGTTAAAATCAGGGAGGAAAGACATCCAATTAATTTCAGATCAGAGAACAATGAAGACTATAACAAAACCGTTCTCACTTGAAGAATTGAGGAACTCGCTGGACAAATCACATGACACGACGCTAGGAGAAGATCAAATCCATTATCAGTTCCTCACGCATCTTCCCGAACCCTCATTGACAACCCTGCTAAAATTCTATAACTGTGTATGACAATCAGGCGCTTTCCCAAACAGCTGGAGGAAAGCCACAGTTATACCAATACCTAAACCTGGAAGAGATGGGTCTGACCCAGCTAACTATCGCCCAGTAGCGCTAACAAGCTGCATCTGCAAAACCGTGGAAAGGATGATAAATAATAGGCTTATGGCAAAACATGAATACTTTATAAAAAAAAAAAAAAATTACAATTATGTTTCAACAAAATTCAAAATTGGGCGAACGATAATGGTTTTAAATTTTCGGACTCCAAAACTGTTAAGATGCATTTTTATAATTAAAGGGGAATCCATCCAGACCTTGATTTATTTTTAGACAAAAGACGATCCCTGTTGTTAAAACTACAAAATTTTTAGGCCTTACCCTAGGTTCAAATTTAATTTTCTCCCACATATTAAGGAACTTAAGAAAAAATGCCAAAAGTCATTAAACATTCTCAGAGTACTCAGTAATACTGACTGGATAGCTGACAGAGATACCTTGCTGATGCTATATCGGAGTCTGATCCGATCCAAGCTAGACTATGGATCACATAATTACAAGAGCGTGGTCAAGAAAGGTTACCAATTTCTTAAAGTGGCTGGGCTCCATTACTAAATTCAGTGAAATGTCATCTGCCAAAATTGAAAAAGACTAAATGTTGTTCAACATAGATGGCTAAGACGGATTTTATGAGTCCGTTATAGAGTTTTTTTCTCAATCAAGGAAAACCTATGCTGAAGTGGAGTCGATCCCTTAGTGGGGTTTTGACAGAGCGTCGCATGAGGTTTGCGGGACATGTCTCCGACAAAATGAATTACGCATAATAAGAGTTGCGATGGCATGGAGGCCATTACGAGGAAAGCGCAAACAGGGACATCCTAGTACAACTTGGCGCCATACTTTCATGGAGGTCCTAAGAGCAGGTGGGAAGAGGCTTCAGACATTGCCAATGACAGATTTTTGTGGAAGCAGCTTTCTGCCCAGTGCGCCGAACGGCGTGGGAGGATCTAAGTAAGTAAGAATATCATATAAAGTTTTTGAAATAAAACTTTATAATAGCAGGATAATGCTTTGTAGATACCTCAGAATATTCATTTTGTTAGCTTTCAATACCAGAAATAGTGCTGGTCGAAGATCGAAGCGCTCCCCCATACCTCCTTGCTGGCAAGAGCGGGGAGTCTACAATTTTTCCACTAGCTCCAGGAAGAACCTATTCTAGGGTACAATAAACGTCTTCCGAAAGAATGAAGGCTCAGAATGTAATAAAGATTAATCACACACACACGCACACATATACTGGCCCCGGGGGGGGGGGGTCGAAAAAAATCCTGGTATCCATAATATATGAAGCAGCTAGGAAATCGTACCTAAAAAATCTGGAGGTCATACAAAAAGTTGCGCTGCGGCTCTGTCTCAGCGCGTCTCGTACATCTCCAATCCCAAGTCTACACGTGGAGGCTGGAGAACTCCCCATGGACATCAGAATGTAATGCAGTATATAGCCAAGCTAAAATCCAACCCCATGAAGCTGGCTTTCCACTCCATATTTAACCCTACAGACGTAGAACTATACAATAGAATGCCTAACGTCATACAGCCGTTGGGCCTTCGAATGAGAGAATCCATCGACCAAATCTCTAAAATAGAAATTCCACAGAACCCTCCTTGGTTGATGAATAAACCTAAAACAAATTGATCCCTTCTTAATTTAAAAAAAAGAAAATACAGACCCAAACGCACTACAAGTCCACCTCGGAGATTGTGTCACCATTTACATTGATGGATCAAAAATGGATGGAAAGGTCGCATGTGCCTGTTTCTTTCGGAACAAAATCTCCCGTAGACTCCCCGATGTATGCTCCCCGATGTATGTATGTCTTTACGGCCGAGTTGCATGCAATCTAACTTGCACTCATGGCCGTAAAAGCAGGAAAAAAATTCTAATATGCTCCGACTCCAAAATCTGCATTGCAAGCTTTGGGGCGGATGAAGACTGACATTCTATTGATACATAAAAGCTTTTAGACCAAATAATATGTAGGCATAGAGAGAAATGAAATGGCAGACAGAGAAGCAAAGAGAGCCCTAAATCAAGTTGCGCCAGGAACCCAAATTCCCTGCTCGGACCTGAGACAGAGTGGCAGGATCGGTGGGAGGCTGAGATCCACAACAAACTTCGACAGATCGTGGCGGATGTCAGGTGGCAGGCCACATCAAAGGGTCTGACCACGACCATGTCCAGACTTGGGATTGGCCACACCTACATCACGCACTCCTTTGTGCTGAATAGAAAGGGGCCCCCACTTTGTGAGTACTGTGACACTCGACTCACCGTGGAACATATCCTCATTGATTGTCGCAGATACCAGGATATTAGGGGAACATTTTTTAGAGCGCACAACTTAAAAACACTATTCGATAGTGTCGACCCTGGGAAGGTACTGGGCTTTGTCAGGGAGGTGGGGTTGTCTGCGGGGGTTTGATTTGTGATGGGGCGGAGAAATTGTAAATATATATAATATTTACAACATATTTTTATTGAATTAATACATATTTTTTATTTTTATTATTTTAACTGAACGAACCATGTTTTTGGTGGCTTGGCTGAAAAAAAATTTAGCTCTTGAGATATGAAGGGAGAGTGACCCTTGAGTGATTATGGGTGCGACATGGTCTAAATTCTGTGATGCCCAACCGTATACAGGCTGCGGACCATTTTAATTACCGACACTCGTGTCGCGGGCCACATTAATGAAAAGACACAGAAAAATGAAATAGAGACTAAACCATTTTAAATATTTTATCACAATATCGTGGATGCAGTAGATCTACTTACACCCATAAGTCAATTACGTAGCAAGGGTTTCAGGAGTCTTGTAACTGAAAAAGTTTTTTTTCTACTTAATTAAGTGCTTGTAAACATTGTTTTCTGAAATGTGCAAGGTTAATGTAGACAACAGGGCATATAAATCTATTGTCTGTATTGCTTGAAATTTCTCAAGCAGAGAAGTCTGGTTTTGAAAGTCAATCTGCTCCAATAGTAATGATTTCACAATCTGCTGCTCTGTCATTTAGTTTTGAATGGAGCTTTTCACCAACATCATCCACTCGTTTTGCAATAGTCATGCCAGAAAGGCGGCAGAGCTTCAATTTTTTTTTCAGGCCGATTTTATTCCATCTCTGCTAGCAAGCACTTTTTAATGCTTCATTTGTCTTCTTAAATTGTGATCAACTCTGTAGCCTCCATTACAGCCAACCCATTTTCTTGGTAAATATTTTCGTCACTCGCTCAACACTAGACGTAACTTAGCGACTCTTTTCATAGCGGCTCAAGCCGACAGTGCCTCCATATTTTTGTAATGGTTTGTTATAGAATGCCTTTTTATGTTATGTTCTTTAAAACAGCCACACTTTCTGTACAAATCAAACATGTTGTCTTGTTAATTTAGATTTAATAAAAAATCTTTGTCTACTTGTCCTGGAAAGTTTCAACATCCAATTATCTTTTCTTCGACATTAACGTACAAATGTTACATGTTACCTATCATGTTGATGTCAAAAGTACTCGAACCAAAATGATACAGAAAAGATGCGCTGTGATACACACATGAGTTGTCAAGGACACAGCTAGCTCAAGGCAGCCGCGGCATCGTCCAAAACTTTAAAATAACTGTCAATTCTTGTCGCCAAAAAAACTAACTTGTGTTCTTATAGAAAACAAATTACATGAATAACTAACAAGACAAAGATTAGTATGAAATACATCAAAGAAAACGTGAGAGTCCTAACATAGAGAAAATAAATTTTTCAACCTTTTTTTTTTAATATTATTTTTATTTTCTACATTTTGTGCTCATGTTTTGGCGGGCCTGTCAGAACCAAGGCGCGGGCCGGATCTGGCCCGCGGGCCGTAGTTTGGACATCACTTGTCTAAATTGTCAGATAAGCCAAAAACCCAAAATATCAAATATATCAAGCTTTGTGGCGGATGAATACTGACATTCCATTGGTTCATAAAAGCCTAAAGCTTTTAGACAAAAAAACATCTGACCATAGGGATGTCACCTTCATCTGGGTCCCCTCCCATGTAGGCATAGAGGGAAATAAAATGGCAGACAAAGAAGCAAAGAGAGCCCTAAATCAAGCGGTGTCAGGAACCCAAATTCCCTGCTCGGACCTGAGACAGAGTATAGCCTCTGCCACCTACTGAGAGTGATAGGATCGGTGGGAGGCTGAGACCTACAACAAGCTAAGAGTATAGCCTCTGCCACCTACTGGGCTTTATCCATGAGGTGGGGTTGACTACTAAAATTTGATTTGAGATTGGGCAGAGTAATTGTAAATATATACATAGTGTTACAAATGAACAGTGACAGGTAGAGGTCAACGTGTGACCCCGGCGAGATGACACAGCAGCGAGTGTTCTCTTGAATCTACGCGTATAAACAAAGAGAGGATGTGACGTATCCTCACGTGTTGTTACAGAAGGTACTAGCAGTGTTTTTGCAATTTGGAGGCGCGATTAGGACTCTATATAAACCAGAGAGTTAATGTGAAAAGGCAGTCGTCGGTAGAATCTAGAGCAGTGGTCTTCAACCTTTTTTTAGTCTACCGCCCCCTTTTCGAATTTTTTCTTTAAAAAAATCCGCCAGAGCCCCCCTCTAAGAAAAACAGTTATAAAGAAGCGTGAGAAGGAAAATTTGAACAAAATATCATCTATCTATTAAGTTTTATGTTGTCAATCCTATACTCTTAAGCGAGCAATTCTTGTATGTATGTATGTATGTATATATATTTATATATTTATAAATTTTATTTCAAAAACGGCTCTAACGAATTTTCTTTAAAATTTCAAGGTATGTGCATATTAGTGAGAAAAAAATTCTCAACTCATTGGCCACATCGGGAAAACTCGAGGTGGACCGTTATATCGGTTTGAAAATGCCTCATTATCGAAAAATTAATTTTGGCTAGAATGTTTTATGAATGAAAATTTTCCATGACGTAAACGGGAAAAACGCTGCTTACGTCACTAGGCTTATCGCAGTACACTAAAATATTTCTTTGCAAACAAGAACGAGTTTTAAAGAACCATTAGACCCAATTAAACATTTGCGCACCATCTTATTGTGGATTGATTTATTATAGAACTATGAAAGAAAAGTAATGAAATTAAATGTGCCGATGTATGATTAGTTATTGTGTTTTAAGTGCTTAATAAATTGTTTACTCTTTAATTGCGTAGAGTGGTGTAGATACCTTTTACATTGTTGTTTATTTTGCTGGTGACCTCCAGCTGTCTCGTTCTGTGCTATCTTCTATGTCAGCTAAGGCAAGTTGGCGCCTAAACTGGTCTTTTAAGCGTTACGGTGTTACGTCGACCACTTTTTAGCTCACCAAAAAAGACTGCCTTTGGCATACGTTCGTCTGAGATTCGTCTCCCATACAGGATACTGCTCTGTCCTGCGTAACTGTCGGACTTAAAGAATTCCATCTATACAAAGGACGCGGATACACATTTGAGACCAAACTAAAATCTGCTGCCGATGACAGACGCAGACGCTAAAAGAAAATCTTAATCGATCACCGCGGACAATGGTTATGCTTGCCCTGTCTGTGGCAAAATATGTAGGTCACAGCTGCAATCCTCATTGATTTTCGGACTCGAAGACAAGCCTTATTATTATTTTGCTGGTGAGTTATTACCATGTGTTCATGCTTCGGTGTCTACTGTCCTGTACCAAAACAAAGGAAATGGTCATAACACAGCTTCTCTGCGCCTTACTTGCTCACACTAAACATGATATCCATCTAGCGGTCAACGAGTTTGCGTACGCTGCAGCCTCTTTTGATTTAATTATAAACCTCGGTAAAAAGCTTGGAGTTAGGGCGTGTTGACGGAAGGCCCAGGAGAGATCTGAATGGAGAGATCTGTAAAAGCAGGCCATATCCCTCCACGGGCTGTAGCACCACTGGGATGGATGGATGGATGACAAAAGCCGGTATGAACTTCTTATAGTCCGACAGTCAGGCTGGGCAGGGTACGTATCCCGTATGGGGGACGAACATATTTTTCGGCGTAACAGAGGTGCCCCACGGAAACGTTTCTTTAGAAAACTAATGCAATGATTTAAGTCTATTAAGAAAAAATTTGCCATTTTACTTTGTCACAAAGTGCCTGTTTTACCCTATAACGTAGAGATTTGCGTCACTTGATGTTTCGTACTAAAGCCATAATGAATATATACTAATTCCATAATTAAATGTCTGAACGTTACCATCTGAGAAGTAACACTGCAAAGACTTTCTTCCAAGCCAATAATAGTAGGCCTACAATAGTTTTACGCATAAGATGGATTGTAAAACTATAAGACGGATGTGAGATGTGGTTGGTCTAGACTATAGGAGGACTTAAGAGACTTTATATTTAATCGCCATGTGCAATTACATTTAGAACTAACAGAACACTAAAGCAACTCTTCAGATTAGTAGTCTTTATCTGATCGTTCATTTTCGTAATTACAACAATAGCCCAATAGTTTTACGCGAAAGAAGCAATGTAAAACGTTAAGACGTGAGCTGTGGTTTTCTATAGGCCTACTGTTGGGGGGACTTTCTATTCAAATCGCCATGTACAATTACATTGAGAACTGACAGAACGAAAAAGCAACTCTTTGGATTGAGTCTTTACCCGATCGTTCATTTTCGTAATTACAACAATATTCCCAAAATTACTTCGGGTATATATCCTTCCTTCACAAATTATTCATCCGAGCGAGGCTCGGTCACCTGATATTGTAATATAAATTAGAAGAGCAAACAAACATTTGTTGGGGTTGATTAGTTTTGCACAAAAAAATCCGGAACAATCAATTTTTAGATACTTAAAACTATTGAGATGATACGGGAGGAACATTAAAGGGTAAATCAGATTTTCAATAGCTTTTAGAGTTCTAGTTTTTTAAATCTAATCGTGACGGACAGACCGACCAACAGACAAAACGCACAAAAATAATCTTCTTTTATTCGGATGGGGGCACTAAACAAAAAATAAATAAAATCTGATTTTTTTTTAAAGTTTAAGGAATTGGTTTAGCACCTGATAATGTAGCGACTTTACGCTACTGCACGAAAATCGCTGCATAAAAAGTCCATTAAAAAAATGTGCGTGATATTTACATACAAAATGCATTATTAGCCTTTATAAACAAACAGAAATGTTTTCTTTTAATTTTAGCAGGTAGTTGACCAGAAAAAAACATCTTTAACTATTATTTATATTTGTTGTAAACATTTCCTGTACATTTTTAAAATATATTTGACTTAGTGATACTGAAAATACACAAAAATTGTCCATCTTTGTTAACATATTGTAACATTGCCTCCCTTACATTTACGTAATTGTTTTAGAATTGGTGTATTTTTATGAAAAAATCGCTTGCATAATTAATTTTATAAATTAAACGGTTTGCTTTTAGAAAACCAAAAGTAGCCGTTGCACCTAAACTTTTCAAGCCGCATTTAATGATGAAATAATATTTTTATATCTCTTCTAGTTTTCGAGATCTGAGTGTGACAGACGGACAGACAGACAGACGGACATTTTGCACAAACCTAATAGCGGCTTTTTCCCCTTACGGGGGCCGCTAAAAATAGGAATAAACTTTATAGAATCCTAAATGCTGCTGGCAAAATCATTGGCAAAAAACAAACCCCATTTGCGGCTTTGATCCTTTTTAAATAAATTCTATTAGAACTCAGTGCACCAATGTCTATGAACCCTCGTTAAATATCTCGTGTAAATAAAGACATTTTTTTATGGTACCGGTACTAGCCTATTGTGAGGTAATGGAATTTTTTTTCTTTGACGTCATATGAATGGACTCTTTAAATGTAATGTTAAAAGAACGCACTTGGTGCACCAATGTCTACTAACCCTCGAAAAATTGCTCGTATTAATGAAAACATATTTAAGTCTAACTAAGCCATGTGACGTAGTGTTTTTTTTTCCTTTGACGTCATATGGAATGAATTCTTTAAATGAAATGGTAAAAGAACGCACTCGGTGCAGCAATGTCTATGAACACTCGATAAATGGCTCGTATTGATGAAGGTGATTTTTAGTCTAGCTAGGCCGTGTGACGTAGTGTTTTTTTTCCTTTGACGTCATATGGAATGAATTCTTTAAATGAAATGCTAAAAGAACGCACTCGGTGCACCAATGTCTATGAACACTCGATAAATGTCTCGTATTGATGAAGGTGATTTTTAGTCTAGCTAGGCCGTGTGACGTAGTGTTTTTTTTTTCTTTGACGTCATGTGGAATGAATTCTTTAAAAGAAATGCTAAAAGAACGCCCTCGGTGCACCAATGTCTATGAACACTCGATAAATGGCTCGTAATGATGAAGGCGATTTTTATTCTAGCTAGGCCGTGTGACGTAGTGTTTTTTTTTCCTTTGACGTCATATGGAATGAATTCTTTAAATGAAATGCTAAAAGAACGCACTCGGTGCACCAATGTCTATGAACACTCGATAAATGTCTCGTATTGATGAAGGTGATTTTTAGTCTAGCTAGGCCGTGTGACGTAGTGTTTTTTTTTTTCTTTGACGTCATGTGGAATGAATTCTTTAAAAGAAATGCTAAAAGAACGCCCTCGGTGCACCAATGTCTATGAACACTCGATAAATGGCTCGTAATGATGAAGGCGATTTTTATTCTAGCTAGGCCGTGTGACGTAGTGTTTTTTTTTCCTTTGACGTCATATGGAATGAATTCTTTAAATGAAATGCTAAAAGAACGCACTCGGTGCACCAATGTCTATGAACACTCGATAAATGTCTCGTATTGATGAAGGTGATTTTTAGTCTAGCTAGGCCGTGTGACGTAGTGTTTTTTTTTCTTTGACGTCATGTGGAATGAATTCTTTAAAAGAAATGCTAAAAGAACGCCCTCGGTGCACCAATGTCATGAACACTCGATAAATGGCTCGTAATGATGAAGGCGATTTTTATTCTAGCTAGGCCGTGTGACGTAGTGTTTTTTTTTCCTTTGACGTCATATGGAATGAATTCTTTAAATGAAATGCTAAAAGAACGCACTCGGTGCACCAATGTCTATGAACACTCGATAAATGTCTCGTATTGATGAAGGTGATTTTTAGTCTAGCTAGGCCGTGTGACGTAGTGTTTTTTTTCTTTGACGTCATATGGAATGAATTCTTTAAATGAAATGCTTAAAGAACGCACTCGGTGCACCAAAGTCTATGAACACTCGATAAATGGCTCGTATTGATGAAGGCGATTTTTAGTCTAGCTAGGCCGTGTGACGTAGTGTTTTTTTTTTCCCTCTGACGTTATATGGAATTAATTCTTCAAATGAAATGAAAAAAGAACTCGATATAGTAATGTTTGTTAAGCCTCGTTATGTGACTCGCGTTTAAGAAAGGAATGATATCTTGATTTAGATCTAATCTAGATTTTTTAAACTAGATCTAGATTTTTATTACAGTATATCTAGATCTGGATTTATATTCTAATTAAAATTATTTTAGAGTCTAGATCTAGAATTTCTAGATCTAGTATAGACTAAAATAGACTAGATTAAGATGTAGAATTTCAATTTCTAAACTTAAAGTGTAAAAAAAAGTGTAGATTTTCATTTCCAAACGTTTTGATCAATATTGTAATGTTTTAATATACTAAAACTAATCTAATATTTTTTATTTAATTTAAATTTAAATTAACGGCAATTGAATCTTTGAAACATTATTACTTTTGACCATCAAAATTAAATCACCTCTTGAATATTATTTGCGAATATGCAGATCCGACAGGGATCCGACTTCGACGGGGGCCGCCTCTGAGTTTGTGTAACACAAACTCTCTTTGTAATCTTGTTAATGCTCAGATTGCCATATCATTTTAGTTATGAATTGACCTTATTTTTAATAATTTAGTTAAAATCTTAAGCAAACTACAGACACCAGATTCTAAGAACGTAGTCAAGAAAGGTTACAAATTTCTACCAGTGGCTGGGCTCCATTACTAAATTCAGTGAATAGTCATCTGCCGAAATTGAAAAAGCTAGTGGCTCAACAAAGATAGATAAGAAGGATCTTAGGAGACAGTTATAGAGATCGGGTCTCAATCAAGGAAATCCTATGTTGAACTGGGAGTCAACCACTTAGTGAGGTTGTGACAGAGTGTCGCATGAGGTTTGCTGGACATGTTTTCCGACAAAATGAAATACGCATACCTAGAGATGCGATGACATGGAGGTCATTACGAAAAACAAAATCGCAAACAAGGACGTCCTCGTATTACAGGGCGCCACACTTTCATGTAGGACCTCAGAGCAGTGGACTCCTGGCGAGAAGAGGCTTCAGACATTACCAGTGACATTTTTTTTTGTGGAGACAGCTTTCTGCCCTATGCGCCGAACGACATGGGAGGATCTAGGTCCTAAGTAAGTAAGAAAAGCAGATTAGGTATTTGAACAAAAAAAAATTAATATCAGTATAATACACTGTAGATACCTCAGAATATCCATTTTTTTAAATACTGCCTGGAGGCGGGGCGGAGCCCAACGGGGAAGCTCTCAGCACTACCCCAAACCCCCTTGCTGGCAAGGGCGGGGTGTTTACAGTTTTTTTTACTAACACCAGGAAGAACCTATTCTAGGGTACAATAAACTTTCAAAAGAATGAAGGGTCAGAATGTTATAAGATTAATTATGTACACACATACACACTAATATACCCCCCTCTCACCAAAAAAAAAACGGAGGGGGAAACCCCCCTCCCGAAAACCCTTCCTAAAAATATCCTGGCTATGCATATATATATATATATATATATATATATATATATATATATATATTAGGGGTGCACCGGATAGTACTTTTTGATATCCGACCGGAGCCGGATATGACCGGATAGTAAAATTTGATATTCGGCCGGGGCCGGAGCCGGATACCTAAGTGTCTTGTAAATATCTTGTATTGCTGAACATTTTAAGAAACTGTTAAATAACATACCTATATTGGTTGTTGTTTTTTTTCCTTTTATATACCTTATTGTTTTAAACTCTGTTACTGATTGATTTATTCAAACTTAAGAGTATTTCTAAAAATCTGTATAGCATGAGTGTGTCTGTGTGTATGTACGATGCCACCAACTGTAAAGGATGTGTGTAGGAAGGTCAATGTAAATAATGTTAGTATATATTTAACTAGTTACTAATGTAAATCTCATAAGTAAAGTACAATCTGCCTTGTATAGTGCTCGGTTGTGTGTGTTCATGAATTCCAGACCATCAACTTGGTCAGATATACCTAATGAGCCTACACATGTAGTCCTAGTGTAGTGTGTATAGTTGTTTGTGTTAACCATCAAGCATTGTTTTTTTCCTTGAGCATACGCACGCAATAGAGTTGGGTGTCAGTCAAAAAAGATAACACATTGGCATGGTCAGTCAAGCGTATAGATAAATTATACCCGTCCACTAGTTAGAGGTCAAGGGTTGTTTTTGTTTTTTTACGCTCCAGCATATTGTTTCTTTGTTTGCTAGATCTAACGGCGGTATTATATTCAATTTATCCTTTGCGATTTTAAAATTTACTGTAAGGTTTTCCGTTATTTATTAAGTCAAAAGAATTAAACAATGAAATTAGCTTTCTTTCTAAAGGTTTTAATACAAGGCAAAAAAATACACACACGCAAACATGCACATCTTTGTTTTATTTTATTGTGCAAAGAACGTACGTAAGAAACATTAAATGCAAAGAACGTATGTAGGAAACATCTTCCTTAATTATTACTTATTAATTATTTTATTCATGGTTTCAGTAACTGTTACAAAAGGGAACGATAGTAAGCCTATGGATGTCAGGTGTGTAAAAGTCGTCCTAGCCATATACACAGTGGCTAAGTACGCGTCTTAAGTAAAAAAAAAAATTAGTAATAACAAGGAGTTAATTGACTGTCACTAAATATTAAGAATATTGTTATCAAATCAAGACACTTAACTGCAGGAGTAATATTCAAGTTAACACGTTAGAAAAACTATTTAACAGTAATATTTATTGACAGTGTAATATCCTTTGTTAGCACGTTGTGATTTTTCATTCTGGCTTAAAAATGGCCAATGTCTATCAATAAATTGGGTGTCAAGGACCAAAGAAATAAAATAAAGAGTAGGGGGTGTTTAGCTCTCCATTTCAAGATAGCCCTGGTCGTGTCTTCTACAAAATAATTAGTTACTGGCTTACTGGGCTATATAATCTCGCGGTTTGTGTTCTGTGTAGCTAAAGGTCACTCGTTTAGATGCGTTTGATCTTTAGTCCAGCTTACTAATAGAGATTTATGTTCAAATAACTCGGCACACTTGAAAAGGTGTGGCCTCTAGCCCAACCACGTGATTAAGATTTTTCTCCAAATAAGCAAACTCTTTGTCCGGATACCCGTGTAGATGTTTGGCTTGAAGTCCAGTCCACCCCCCCCCCCCAATTAAGATTAACGACTAAGTAAACAAACATAGTTCCCTCGTGTGACCTCTAGAGAGTGCTTACGTCCATCGTATCTGACTTGGGGTCAACTGTCAATCAATGAATTCATTGTGATGAACAAAACAAATAAAAGGGGGAGGGAGTTGTTCATCTGGAAATATGCCTAGTTAATTAGAGGTGTGGCTCTTGTAGTCCAGCCCCCCTAATAAAGATTAACTACTAAGTAAACAAACTCAGTTCCCTCGAAAGGTGTGACCTCTAGAGAGTGTCAATACGCTGACATTAAACCTACGTCCATCGTATTTAACTTGTGGTCGCCTACCTATAAAAAAAACTCAATGTGATGGACAAAACAAATAAAAGGGGTGGGAGTTGTTCATCTCTACCTCTGGAGATATACTCGCACAGCTAGACAGACGTCTGGTCAGCATGACGTAGTCAAGGAATGTAGCATTTTAACATGTTAACTAACCTACTCAAAGGTCAAGACAAATTGAAAAAAAAAAGTGCCAGCCATTTCTGCTCTGTATGTAAAGCGCATTTATGATGTAAAGTTTCATTTCTATTTATATTAAGTTATTAACACGCCTTGTCTTTATAATAAACGATGTTTGGTGCATATTCATAAAGGCTCTATTTTTAAGCACATTATTTTGTTTTAATATAAACATTAATACATTCTACAACAGACATTAATGGAACGAGGTCCACTTTATGCATATTAAATAGGTGTATTTTTTACTATCCGGTTTACTATCCGGTAGTGATATCCGACCGGAGCCGAATAGCACCGGATAGTAAAAAACGCCGGATATTCGGCAGAAGCCGGAGCCGGAGCGACTATCCGGTGCACCCCTAATATATATATATAAGTGGCACATAATTTTAAAAAAAATCGATAAGTTGTTTTTCATATTATCGTGTGAACTGGGGAGCAGCGCCACTGCTATGGAACTCATAACTAAAGGAATGTTGTTGTTTTTTTACGGAAATGTTTGTTTTTTCTTGAGGCTTTGAATAAGAGATTGACCCTTTACAAAACAATTAAAACAATTAGATAATCATTATAAGTTAGGCCAGGTTCACATCAATGTCACATTTAATTTCAACTATCCCTTGGTCTGCAGGACCGTTGGGCACCACACCTTCTTTCTTCATTCTTCCCTGGCATTTGCCTTTGATAGAATTTCATTCTGATATTCTTTCTGAAATTATTGAAACTTCCTTTTTACCTGACTGGGTGGACCACTTCGGGGGCCGATTTTGAGCGTATGTTTCCACACAAACTGTCTTTGTAACTTTGTGTAAAAATGTTTTTGAAACACAAATTTGAAGGTTAGTTTTATTAAATAATGAAATGAATAGACCATATTTTATATGTTTATGTGCTAAAGTAAAAAAAAGAAGAGTAGATATATCGTCTTAGACTTGAATTATGTAGGCTTCGAGAGATTTTAAGTTCTGCGCATGCGTAGCCTTTCGGTCTTGTCTATTGAAAGAAGTGCGCGATGTTTGGGTTATAAAGTACACCGGGACGTCTAAATTCGCAGATATTAAGAAAAAATTTATGTAAAAATGCTTTTGAAAAACTTTGAAGGTTAACTTTATTAAATAATGAAATCGATGGACTATACTTTGTATTTTCATTAGTCACAGTAAAAAACTATCTTTGAAAGTGTATTCCTTAAAATTAAATCAAGATGCTTTCGGTCTTGTCTCATGTAAACATTCTATATGACCAAGACTCATGAATTAGTGATACTTTTATAGAGTCTGGCAACGTTTTTTTTTTTTGGAGAATTTAGGGCTACTTTATATACGTTACTGTTTCAGTTAGTACCCAAAAAACATTCATGCCATGATTTTATCAAGATTCGGTCAAACGGTTTTGATTTCTATTCGGGACACACATACGTACATTTATACATATGCCTTACTTTTTGCTATATATTATATATATAAGGCTACTCTCCCTTCATACCACAAGATCTTAATTTTATTTAGTAAAGTTATTAAAAACAAGGTATATTCACAGTTAAAATAGCAAAGGTAGTGAAAATTTAATAATTTAGTAAAAATCTTTTGTAAATATTATATGTTCACAATTTCATAAATCAAATCTACCTATATATGGATCAACAGTGAATTGTTAAAAGTAAAAATTACATTTATTAATACCAAAATATTAAAACCAGAAAGTCCAGACTGACTGTGAATTCCTTATCTGGTATTTTTTTAAATTTCATGTATCTATTCAGCTCCAATTTCTAATGGACTGGATCAGACGAAAGCTGTGTAATTGAGTGCTCTGTGTTTTTAGAATCAATATAGCGATGGTGTCATTTTCCGTTAACTTATAGAAAAAATCTTTTATTTTGTTCTGAAATATAGCATTCTGTTCTTCTTATTATTAAGGTTATGTGATAATCAAATTAATAAAAGACCACAAAACGCAAACACATTATAAATATTACTTATAAATATGGGTAAGTTATTGTTTGCTTTAACTTTAAAAAAAGATTTATTGTCATTATTTGTCATTTTATGTACAGGGTTTGTTTAATGTTCATGTCTGAAGCTACCAGTTTTGCATCAGCCTTACTTTTTGCAGTCCATCCCATTCATACCGAAGCAGTGAGTTTAATTTTTCACTAATATTTGGTCTATTTAATATGTTTTGTATGAATAAACCCCGTTTTGTCTATTTTTATACCTTTTCTTTTTGTAAAATAATGAGAGAGGTGACTGTGTGATCAAATACATAGCTCCTTATTACAGTATTAAAGAATCCCAGTTAGGGCTTAAGTTTTGTGATTTTTATGTCCTCACTGAATCACTCTACTATAAAGGATACATTTGGCGAAAAAAAAGGCAGCTGCCAACTGGCACATACATCAAAAGAAAATCATCTTCATTTAAATAATTTTTATTGTAGTCTGAGTATGTTCTTACGTTCATATTAATAAAAGTGTTATTTGTTTTTAATTGTCTATAAAGCAATATCAATGTCAACTATAATAACAATATGATTCTATTATACTTTAATAATGATGAAATAAAAAATAAATGTGTTAAAGTGGAGCAAATTGGGAATAGTGGTGTCCCTTTCAAACTGTTCCATGGGAGGGGAAAAGCTTAAATGAAAACTCGGGATCAAAAGTGTGCTATGAAGTGCAGTGTGCAAAAAAGTTGAAATATTTTGATTTAATTGAGAAGCCAAAGAAAAGTCAGAGATTGTATGTAGCTTATTTGTTGGAGTGAGGGTGGAAGACTGAAAAGTTATACTAGAAGGAGAGCATTTTAAAACAGGACATTGATGTTTATTTTAACAACTTTGTCATATATGTTGTCACGTATCAGTTTAAATAAACCTAATTTAGGGTAAATTAAACTTAGGATTTAGTTCACGCGCTGGAATTACCCGCGTGCAGGTGTCATGAAAAACCCATAAAGTCACGTATCCAGTGACCATTGGCGTAGCCAGGGGGGGGGGAGATTATAGACTGATTTTTTTGCTATGATTTGTTTATTTTAGGTGAGATTTTAATACTAAACCATCTCTTACCCCAGCGCAGCCAAGTGTTTCTATGAAACAATAAAAAAAAAATGCAAACGTGAATCCCCTAAATCCAAGAGCACAGCTAAGGAAAACCCCCTCCAAAATTAACGATAAAAACCCCTCTTCAATATATCAGTCACCATATTCTAAAAGCGTAGCCAAGAGGGGTTTTGTGTTTAAAACCCCCCTCCAGCGGGTTTGCAGCTAAAAACCACCTCTTCAATATAAAAAAAGCAAATTACGCACTCAAAATGCTATGAGCGTAGCCAAAGGGGTTTTGAGTTTAAACCACTTTCAGCGCGTTTTGAAGCTAGAAAATACATCTTCAATATTAAAAAAAGCAAATTACGCACTCTAAATGCTATGAGCGTAGCCAAAGGGGGTTTTGAGTTTAAACCCCCCTTCAGAGAGGTTTAAAGCTGAAAAAATACCTCTTCAATATTAAAAAAAAAGGAAATTACACACTGAAAATACTATCAGTGTTGCCAAAAACGGGGTTTTGAGTTAAACCCCTCCCCCTCAGCGGAGTTTGATGCTAAAAAATACCTCTTCAATATAAAAAAAAGTCAAATTACACACTAAAAATTCTATGAGCGTAGCCAAGCCAATGGGGAAGGGGGGGGGGTGAGTTTAATCCTCCTTCCTACAAAGGGCTTTTTTAAAAGTTTAAAATCCCTCTAGAGGATTTTGAGGGTAAAAACCTCTCTCTTCAATATTATTCTAAAGCGAAATACAGTCACTAAATCCTATGAGCGTAGCTAATGGGTTTTGAATTTTTTGGTTTAAAACCCCCCAACAGATGATTTCGACGAAAAAAACGTCATTTTTCGATATAAAATCTAAAGCAAACAATAGTCACCTAATTCCAAGAGCGTAGCCATGAAAGATTACAAATTTCTTCTAGTGGCTGGGCTCCATTACTAAATTCAGTGACTAGTCATCTGCCGAAATTGCAAAAGCCTAAATGTGGCTTAACAAAGATGATTGAGAAGGATTTTAGGAGACAGCTATAGAGATCGGATCTCAATCAAGGAAATCCTATGCCGAACTGGGAGTCGACCCCTTAGTAAGGTTGTGACAGAGCGTCGCATGAAGTTTGCGGGACATGTTCTTCGACAAAATGAATTACGCATAATAAGAGTTGCGATGACATGCTAGTACAACTTGGCGCCACACATTCATGGAGGTCCTCATAGCAGGTGGTAAGAGTCTTCAGACAAATTCAAAACCCCATTTAGCTACGGTCATAGAATTTGGTAACTGTAGTTTAGAATAATATATGAAGATAGAGGTTTTTCACCCCAAAACGCTCTGTAAGGGGATTTTAAACTCAAGACCACATGGAGGGGTTTAAAACTTAAAAAAAAAACATCTGTAGAAGAGGTGTTTAAACTCAAAACCCCCAATTGGCTTGGCTATGCTCAAATAATTTTAGTGTGTAATTTGCTATTTTATATTGAAGAGTGGGTTTTAAAATCAAATACTTCCTTAACTGTGCTCTTGGAATTTAGGCATTGTCATTTGCATTTTTTTTTGTTTTGTTTTATAGAAGATAAGGATTGGACTGCAAAAACCTCTGGTAGGGGGTTTAAACTCAAGACCCCTGTTAGGGGGTTTTAACCCTCCCCTGGGAGGTTTTTTTTAGAATCAAAACCCCCTGGTAGGGGGTTTTAAACTCAAAAACCCTTGGCTTGCTTGGGCAAGTGATGGTTTAATATTAAAATCTCACCTAGAGATCTAGAGATACATCCCCGGTATGTCACAGTAACATCTTGTAACATCTCAACAATCTCAATAAAAGAAACTGACAATGTTTATACCTATACATTTGTTGTGTTCTATAATAAGCCTTTTTATTTTTTACTTACAATAATTTCCAATGCCTACACATTTCATTTAAAATCTATCATTTTCTTTCTTTTTAGGTTACTGGTGTTGTAGGGAGAGCAGAAACTCTTTCTTCTATTTTTTTTCTGGGAGCTTTTATATTTTATTCTAAATCTACAGGATACAGAGAGAAAACAAGTAGAGTAAAAATATTGATTAGAAGCTAATTTAGTTCATGAATACTGCCATAGAAGTCTTAAAATTATTTTCTTTACACATACATTAACACTACATAAATTTCTTCAAGTACATGGTATATTTAATACCAGTAATTAATTTTTCATTTTTAAAGATAAATAATTAATTTTTTTTTATTTTAAAAGTATGACCTTCCTTTTGTTGTGTTTTAAAAAATAGAATCCTTTTTAGTTTATTCTTGTTTTATTTTTCACTTTTATATAGAATGGGTAGAATTGCTCACCACTGTGTTTTTAGTGACTGTTGCCATGCTGTGTAAAGAGCAAGGCATAACTGTTGTTGGTGTTTGCTGTGTTTATGAGATTTTTATTGTTCAAAGGGTTTGTGTTTTACCATTTTGTGTTAATAATGCTGCATTAGAGGTTAAATCAATGAAACATTTCATTAAGATTATTGTATTAGTGTAGCAAACATTTATATAATACATATTCAATGTATTTTATTTACATATTTTGTTTTTAACTTATAGTGCACTTTACAAGAACTGTTGATTATATTAAGAGGCATGTTTGGCAAGAAACCATCATTTCCCCAGTGGCTTATAACATCATTAGCAAGGGCTGGATTTTTAGTTTTTAGTACAACATTTCTTTTATTTGCTAGAATCAAAGTTATGGGAGCCCAGCTGCCAGTATTTACTAAGTAGGTGCTCAATTGTTAATTATTTATTTAAAGTTTATTCTTCTTTTAGTGCCTATAGTGCCATCATTTTTGTTTAGCTCTGCTGATTATTTCAAACATTTTTTTTCCCCTTTAGTTTTGATAATCCTGCCTCAACATCACCAACTCCAGCTCGCCAATTGACTTTTAACTATTTGTTATCTGTTAATGCATGGCTTCTGTTAAAACCTTCCAATTTGTGCTGTGATTGGACAATGGGAACTATTAAGGTCATCTCATCATTTTTTGACCTTCGTAATCTTTGTACACTCATATTTTATGCTGTCTTAGTCATTTTATGCATTTTCGCAGTCACCCAGCAGACACAAAGATCAAGAACAGTACTAATGGTAAGCATCAAACTTTTTTTTGTCCTTACAGCAAAAACATTTGCATTGAATAAATTGTTGATAAAACAGTTTAAATACAGTAATAGAAGACTTAGAAGTAAAAGTAGCATTATACATAAAAACACTGAACTATAATCTTCAAATACAAAAACAAAACCTAATAAAATACTCAGAAAGACACAAAGATCAAGGCACATTCCTTGTTCCATATGTTTTGACAAATTTGTACAAATGCTCATTCTTCACTAGTGCTATTAGAGCATGGAATGGGCTGCCTGAGTCAGCCAGGAAAACAATGACTTGGCAGAATTTAAGTCATTGATTAAATTCACCTAGGAAAATGTGTAGGATGTAATAATCTTTTTTTTTTAAGTAATCTCTGTATTTTATAAGCTATAAAATATTATTTGTATATTTTTTTTTTACTTGTAAGTTAAAATATGTTTGTTTGTATAATGGTTTACATGTTTCGGATGCTTTTAGAGTTGAAGATAATTTACTTCCTAGTCTGAACCTCTCGCAGGGTGACGGGGCATGGAATCGGGCAGGGCTTGAACCCGGAACCATCGATAAGTCTGAACGACAATCCAGCGCTCAAACCACACGACCAGGCAGCCATATATTGCAATTCCCAAGAGAAATGTCGCCATGGGCCAAAAAACCTTGAACGACAGACAGCCTTAAACTAATAAGATATTTTTCTTTTTCAGGGATAGCTAAAAATGAGTAGGCTATAGTGATAAAGCCAAAATAATGAAGGATGCAATAAAAAAAGGAGGGGGGCTCCCAGATATTCCCTTTAATTGTAAACGGAGAAGAAAAAGGATAGCGGGGATAACTGATCTAAATAAATAGTCAACCCTGGAAACAAATCAACTTAAAATCACAGCATTATTGTGATACTGCCCTAATGCTACATTACAAGCTGGCGTTTAACAAATCCTGCTTAAAAAACTAACAATGACAGAGTGATTTTAAACCTGCAACATATATTTTGTTTTCTATTTTATATTTGTATGTATTATGGGGTGCACCGGATAGTACTTTTTGATATCCGTCCGGAGCCGGATAAGTTTCGAAAGTAAAATAATATATCCGGCCAGAGCCGGATCCCGTACCTACATGTCTAGTAAATAGCTATATATTGAAAATTTTGTAAAAACCCCTAAATATCATACCTATGTTATATTTTTATTTTACGTTAATTTTCAACTTATTATCACATTAAATTGTGGCAAAATATGTAGGTCACAGCATGGGCTGCTCAGCATGGGAAATACTGAATTCCTCACTAATCTTCGGACTCGAAGACAAGCCTTATTATTGTTATTACCTTAAATTATGATGAATTAGAATTTATAATTATTTAACATATTACAAACTAATCTATGTAACTTTTTTTTCGATGGAGAAAAATACATGTATATTGTACTAATGTAAAGCTCTCAAAGATAAACTACACTATGAGTTGCATAGTGTGTAGATGTTTTCACATATTTCAGACGATATTGATTTATGATAGTGATTTAGTATATATTGTAAGTAATGACAGCATGGGCGTAGCCGGGGGGGGGGGGTTTGAGGTTCAATCATCCCCACCCCCCGCACTGATTTTTTGCTTTGATTTTGCTTATTTTAGGTGAGATTTTAATACTAAACCATTACTTGCCCCAGCGCAGTCAAGGGGTTTTTGAGTTTAAAACCCCCTCCCTCTCTTCTGTAAAACAAAACAAAAAATAACGCAAACGACAATCCCCATATTCCAAGAGTATAGCTAAGGAAAATTTTGATTTTAAAACCCCCTCCGAAATTAACGATAAACCTCCTCTTCAATATAAGACTATCCATTCATCAGTCACCAGATTCTATGAGCGTAGCCAAGAGGGGTTTTGACTTCCAACCCCCCTCCAACGGGTGTGGAGCCAAAAAATACATCTTCAATATAAAAAAAAAGCAAATTACACACTCAAAATTTTATGAGCGTAGCCAAAGGGTTTTGAGTTTAAACTCCCCTTGAGCGGGGTTTGATGCTAAAAAAATACCTCTTCACGATAAAAAAAAAAGCAAATTACACACTCAAAAATGAGCGTAGCCAATGCAAAGGGGGTTTTGAGTTTAAACCCCCCTCCTCCATGGGCTTTTTTTTAAAATTTAAAACCCCTCCAGATGATTTTGAGTTAAAATATCCCCCCTACAGAGAGTTTTGATGTTGAAAACCTTTCTCTTCGATATTATTCTAAATTTAAATTCTAATTAAAAATAAAACAACTCCAGAGATTTCTTTAGTTTAAAACCCTCCAACAGATGATGTTGACGATAAAACTTCCCTTTTCGATATAAAATCTAAAGCAAACTACAGTCACCTAATTCCAAGAGCGTAGCCATGAAAGGTTACAAATTTCTACTAGTGGCTGGGCTCCATTAGCCTACTAAATTCAGTGAATAGTCATCTGCCGAAATTGAAAAAGTTGAAAAAGCCTAAATGTGGCTTAACAAAGATGATTAAGAAGGATTTTAGGAGACAGTTATAGAGATCGGGTCTTAATCAAGGAAATCCTATGCCGAACTGGGAGTCGACCCCTTAGTAAGGTTGTGACAGAGCGTCGCATGAGGTTTGCGGGACATGTTCTTCGACAAAATGAATTACGCATAATAAGAGTTGCGATGACATGGATGTCATTAGAAGGAAAGCGCAAACAGGGACAACTTGGCGCCACACTTTCATGGAGGTCCTCAGAGCAGGTGGGAAGAGGCTTCAGACATTACAATTTCAATTGCATAGTTTAAAATTTAAGATTTTAAATTAGAATTAACATCAATTGAACATGCTTTCCTTAGTACACTTTAAAGAGCTCCTAATGGAAAGTTAAACATATAGCGTTAGTTTTGTACCGACGACAAATTTATTAATCGATACAAAATAATGATAACAAATATTATTATTAATCTTAACATTTAAAAGCGTACATTAACTTTTCAGGCTTTCAAACCTTAAAAACTAATAAATAACTTTAAAGTCAATTTTTTTTTTTTGATTTCTTCTTCAATTGACAGAATTGCTTGATTTGAAATTTGTGTCTCAAAGTTTGTTAATTAAAAGTTCCTTATTAACTTCAGTTTTGAAAAACTTCTTTCATAGGCCCACCTTGATATGCATTTGGAAAGAAGCTCTTGAAGACTCAATCAAAGAGCTGGTAATGGTATTCCATTCAAATTGAATATACAAGTACTTCTCAGGTTTTAGCTTCCTCAAAATTAACCTTTTCTGCCTGTAGATGTACTCTAGTTTAGGTATTTCTGTTAAAATATCTTATCCCTGGTTCAGCATAAAAGGGATCAATGCACACCAGCATTTATTTTTTGTTCTCTACTTGAATGGTAAATCCGGCATTTTGAGACTTCTCTATTGCGATTTTCATAATGTTTAAACTAATTTTTCTGCATTAACATGCTATTTTGACTTGACAAGAATTATCTTAATAGCACTTTTACATAATGCGTCACACTTTTTGTTGAGAAAACATTGTAGTGTTCTAGCTTAGCCACCGCCACTTCAATATTAAAGCTCTTAATTTAAAGCTTCTTTAGTGTTGACTTTTTTAAAAGTACATCTGCCCCCCAAAAAAATAAAACAATACAAGGTATACATGTTTTCACAGAGAGCTGACAATGGTCTTTGATCAGCGCCTCTAGTATTTGTATTTTCAGAGCGGTGGAAAAGAGCTTTAGTAGCCATCACACAATCATTAAATCGTTCTTTCTTGGTTCGAACAGTAGTATGATTAGTACTCCAGTGTGTTGTTTATAGGTTGAGACAGAGCAGCAAAAGGTTTGCGGGACAAAATAAATTACGCATACCAAGAGTTGCGATGACAAGGAAGCCAATATGAGGAAAGTGCAAACAGGGACGTCCTGGTATAACTTGGCGCCACACTTTCATGGAAGACGTCAGAGCAGTGGGCAACGTCTGAAGAGTCTTCAGACATATTTTCCACAATTTCATTTATTCTTTGTAGACTCGTTTTCAATTTTCCACGAAACGCTGCATTCTCTTTACAAGTAACTTTGTGATGCCATGCATTCTGTGCAAGATTTTTCTCATGTTTTACCTTCTTAACCTTTGTCATAGCTTTTTTTAGCGGCTCCCGAAAGGGGAAAAGACGCTATTTGTTTTGTGTGGAATGTCTGTCCGTCCGTCCAGTTTAGATCTCCGTAAACTAGAAAAGATAGGGAAAATCAGACATCATAATATTTTAGACCAGTGATGCCCAAACTACGGCCCGCGGGCCAGATGCGGCCCGCAACGTAGTTCAGACGGCCCGCCAAAACATCGGCACAAAAGATAGGAAATAGAAAAAAACTTTTTAAAAATTAATTTAAAAATTTATTTTCTATGTTAGGATTAACTTTTTCTTTGATGGATTTCATTCTAATTTTTCGTCTTGTAGTAGTTAATAATTTTTTTTCTATAAGAACACAAGTTGTTGTTTTTTCGGCGACAAGAATTAACAGTTGTTTTAGAGTCTTGGATAGTTTCGCGGCTGTCTTGAGCTAGCCGTGTCCTTGACATCTCATGTGTATAACACAGCGCATCTTTTCTGCATCATTTTGATTCGTGTTCTTTGACACCAACATGATTGGTGTCGTTCCATGTAACATTTGTTCGTTAAAAGTAAAGTGGAAGATCTTTTTTTTTTTTTTGTGGAACATAGTAAGTAAATATGTTTGATCTGTACAGTAATGTTTTTAAATAACATAACATGAAATGCATTCTAAAACAAACAATTACAAAATATTGAATCATTGTTGTCTTGAGCCGCAAAGAAAAGATCGGAAAGTTACGTCAAACGTTGAGTAGAATTTATCAATTGGCGAAAATATTTACCAAGAAATCAAGAAATGGGCAGTAATAGAGGCTACAGAGTTGCTCACATTTTAAGAAGAAAAATGAAGCATAAAAAAGTGATTGCTGGCAGAGATTGAATAAAATCGTCCCGAAAAAAACAAGTTGTATCTTTCAGCTTTTCTGCCATGAAAATTTGCAAAATGAGTGAAAGATGTTAGTGAAAATCCAAATTCAAAACTAAATGACAGAGCAGCAGATTTCGAAATCATTTCTATTGCCGCTGAGGAATGACACCAACTGGAACTGATTGACTTACAAAACCAGACTTCCCTGCTTGAGAAATTTCGTCAATACAGATAATAAATTTCTACACCTTATTGTCCTCATAAACCTTGCACATATGCGAAAACAATTGCTGGGTATGATCACAATGTTTACAAGAACTTAATTTAGTGGAAAAACTTTCAGTTACAAGACGCCTGAAACCATTGTTACATATTGACTTATGGGTGTAAGTAGATCTACAAGCATACATGGGATTGTGATAAAACTATTTAAAATGTTTTAGTCTCTATTTCTTTTTTTTTTTTTTTATCTTTCGTTAAAGTGTCCCGCGACTCGAGTGTCGGAAAGTAAAATGGCCTGCAGGCCGTATAAGGTTAAGCACTACTGTTTTAGAACATTCAAAGTTCTGATGTTCTACTTTTTAGCGGCTCCCGAAAGGGGAAAAGACGCTATTAGTTTTGTGTGAAATGTCTGTCCGTCCGTCCCGTTTAGATCTCGTAAACTAGAAACGATAGTGAAAATACGACATCACACTATTTTAGACCATTCAAAGTTCTGATGCAAGGGCTACTTTTTTTTTTCTGAAATCGAAAAATCTAATTTTTTTAAAATCACTTATGCATGCAGTTTTTTTTAAAAAGAAAAAGCTATTTAATATGCATTATAAGTTAGACCTAATTTAAAACTAATAGTAATCTTCTAAACTGCATTTTGTTGTGCATGTTTTATATTGCGGAAATATATATCTAATTTTGAGGAGTCGAAAAAGAGATTGAGCCTTTTCAAAACAATTACATCAATTATAAGACTTCAGTTAGGCCAGGGGAGGCGCGGTAGCTGAGCTGACCGGGGTTCAAATCCTGGTGAAGACTGGGATTTTCAACTTCGGAATCTTTGGGCGCCTCTGAGTCCACCCAGCTCTAATGGGTACCTGACATTAGTTGGGGAAAAATAAAGGCGGTTGGTCGTTGTGCTGGCTACATGACACCTTCGTTAACTGTAGGCCACAAAAACAGATGAACTTTACATCATCTGCCCTATAGACCACAAGGTCTGAAAGGGGAACTAGTTAGGCCAGGCTCACATCTAACTTTGCATTCACTTGCACATATCCTTTGATCTGCTGGACCGTTGGGGCACAACACAAGATCTGTCAACCTTCTTTCTCCATTCTTATTTCTCATTTGTCTTTGATATAATTTCATTCGGATGTTCTTTCTGAAAATATTGAATCCTGCCTGGATGGACCACTTCGGGGCCGATTTTGAGTTTGTGTTTCCACACAAACTGTCTTTGTAACCTTGTTTTTTTTTATGAAAGCGAAAAATCAAAATTTTTAAATCACTTATTCAAGCAGTTTTTCATAAAAATACACCACTTTTACAACTATTCACTATAAATAGTAACAAACACGGGAGGCTCTTTGTTAGGGGAGAAGACCATTTACCATTTTTCAACACATTTATGCAAACGGTTGTTGATTTTTTGTCAAAAAATATTTTTTTACTAGATCAATTAGATATTCATTATAAGTTATCAGTTAGGCCAGGTTCACATCTTACTTCACTTTCACCTAGCCTTTGGTCTTCTGGACCGCTGGGGCACCACACAAGATCTGTTAACCTTTTTTCTCCATTCTTCTCTGTCATTTGTCTTTGATAGAATTTCATTCTGACATTATTGAAACCTGCCTTTTTACCTGCCTGGGTGGACTACTTTGGGGGCCGATTTTCAGTTTGTGTTTCCACATAAACTGTCTTTGTAACCTTGTTGGTTTTTTTTTTTGTAGTTCGGGTGCCAAAGTGTTCCAAAGCCTGATAAAGGTTCTTTAGTCTTCTCGTGATTTTCTAATTTTTAACATTTCACAATAACAAAAGCAATAAAACGTATTGCTTTTGAATTTGTACCCAATTATGCTTAATTTTATAAACAAAAATAAATTCTTATATTTTTTTATCTTTTTACTTTCACATTTTTTTAAGTTGTCTATTTTTTGTTTTCAAAAGTGCATTTTTACCACTTGGGTTTCATCTTCTATTGGGTGTCACCCTGTACGGCCTGCACCTCCCGCACTCCCCTCAGTCACGCCACTGACCTCTAGACAGTGTCAAAATGTTGACATTACATCCATCTGATTTAATGTGGTCACCTGTCATGTGATGGACTAAACAAATATTGGAGATTCACCTCTACCTCCGGAGATACACCCGCATAGGTAGACAGGGTGACCGGTCATTTCATCCCCGGTCACTTCAACCTCGGTCATTTCATATTTGGTCACTTCATTTCCGGTCATTTCATCTTTAATTATATATTTTTTCCTAGTTATTGTGTAATTAATTGTGTTGTAAAGACTTTGCCTTTAAGCCCTCATTTCATCTAATATATAAATATTGTTACAAATGAACAGTGACAAGTAGAGGTCGACGTGTGACCCCAGCGAGATGACACAGCTGCCTGTGTTCTCTGGAATCTACGCGTATAAACAAAGACAGGATGTGACTTGTCCTTACGTGTTATTCCAGAGGGTACTAGCAATGTCCAGTGACAGATAGAGGTCACAACTTGTGACCCCGGCAAGATGACACTGCAGCAGGTGTTCTCTGGAATCTACATGTAAAAACAAAGACAGGATGTGACGTTTCCTCACGTCTTGTTCCAGATGATACTAGCAGTGTTTGTGCAACTTTGGAGGAGCGATTAGGGACTCTATATAAGCCGGAGAGTTAATGTGAAAGTCAGTCGTGAGTGAGTCGTCGGTACTGTTGTCTACTGTGCGAGACAGTAGAAGAGAGATGTGTACGACTCGATGCAAGTTAACTAGGGTAGAGTTAACTGGAGTGGACTACTGTCGTTAAGGTCTATACAGTGGACTTGAGCCATTACAGTCGATACAGTCGATGTAAGACGTGTACGGCTCTAATTCGGTAGACTTGAGTACGACTTGGTTCAGCTTTGGGAGACCTGGAGCGACACTGGGAAGTGTGTCGTTGGTCTGTTCTTTGGAATACGGCTCGATGCAAGTTGAGAAGAAATGAATTGCAACGAAGTGAAGAGATGAATTGCAACGAAGTATAGCTAACTGTAAACTGACAGATATTGTACAGTCTTCTACGCTACATGTTACAGTAACGAATTGTTAGAGTTAATTGTCATTAAAGTTATATGAAACTGAAAGTTTAGTCGTCAAGTTCTTTACAGTGTTTTTATTTGTGTGCCAACTAATACATCTAGCCAGAAGATTCAGAAATACGTAACAATATATTTATTCAGAAAATGCTTTTTGATATTTTTGGCATGTTATTATAGTGTTAATAGTTTTCACCATCCTCTCTTCATATTTGTTTAAAAATGAAAGAATATATCTAAATAAATAGATATATTATAATGTGGGGTTTGTATTTATTTCTATTGTTTCTATTTGAGATGAGATCTAAATATTATCATGCGCATATTGCATGTTGTAATGATCAAAGGCCATGGTGTGGTGGAAATAGTGGAAATTTTTTGAAAGATGAGAATGATTAGAATACTTATGATCATACTGCTGACAACTTATCTCGTGAAAGCCATCATATATTAGTTCTTTCTTGAATTTGGGCGGGCCAATTTTATTCTAAAAAACTCTGACGTAAACCTCCGGACCTGATTATTATCGCCTATATACTTTTTGTTTTAATCCCCGTTATAACATTTAAGTTACAAATTCTGGCAATGAAGAACGTCCAAGGAAGAAATATACAACACTGGGAAATAAATTACAAACGTTGTATAGCAATACGAATCAACGAATCATCTTGTAAACCTACGTACTATCTTTATTATTGATTTAGACATGCAAAAACAATTTTTAATGAGGTCTTTATCTATAGATATTTAAATATTTTTATTTTTAATGACATTAAGTTCTATTTTTATTTAATGTGTCACACTTTTTTTCATGCAAATTAAAATAAATGAAATATTCTTGATATTATATAACTATTATTTCTTGGATCAGAGATGAAATGACTATGGAATGAAATTAACAGGAACCGCTAGACAGAAATCTGGTCAGTGCGATGTAGTTCAAGAATATAACATGTTGACTAATCCACTTAAAGTTTTTTTTAAATGTGCCACCGATTGCTGCTATGTGTGTAATGCTCATTTATAATGTAAATTTCCTTTCTTTTTGTATTTGTAATAAAACATGTTTGGTGCATATTTATATAGGCTATCTGAAACATATAAAAAAAAAATAAAAACGTTAATATATTCCATAACAGACATCAAAGGAACCACATCCTTTTTATACATACCGGGTATTAATAGAAATGTATGTACTATGGTTACTTTTTACTGCCTGACCAACCATGATGTAGTGATATTCGGCCGGAGCCGAATATGTGTCGATAAAGAAAAATGGTGGGATATTTAGCTTGAGCCGAAACTACTATCTGGTGCACCCCTAGTATGTATGTGTGTGTGTGTGTGTTTTAATAACTATTTGTTGTTGTTTTTTTTTCTGCAGAGTTTGGCATTAATTGTTCTTCCATTTATTCCTGCTTCAAATTTGTTCTTCCCTGTTGGTTTTGTTGTTGCTGAAAGAATCTTATACACCCCAAGCTTTGGCTTTTGTATGTTGGTAGCATTTGGTGCACAAGTCTTGAAAGAAAAGTTTAGGTTTGTAAGCCAGTATCACTTGCTGCACTAGTCAAATAAGAATAATTAGGTTTGTATTATGATGGCACTGGTGCACTGATCATATATGAAATGTATGAAAATTAAGTTTTTTTTTCTCCCTGATCTATGATTTGTTTGTTTTGTAAAATGTTCCTTCATAGTTAAAGATGATTTACTTCATAGTCCAAACCTCCCACAGGACGACGGGGATGGGAGCGGGCAGATTTTGAACCCGGAACCATCGATATGTCCAGACGACAGTCCAGCGCGCAAACCGTACGACCAGGCAGCCCTCTATAATGCAACACTGTAATGTTTATGAAATAAAGTTTTGTATTATATGTATTTGTCCTTGCCAGTCCTTGCCAATCAGTTGAAATAAACCTCAGCAATAGATGTAAATATATTTTAGCATTAAGAATGCATTTATGCAATTATGACTAAAAATAAAATTATATTTGAATATTAAAATTTTACTTCTGACTTGGAACATATCAGATAAATGATAAGCTTACTGTAAAGTAGCATAATTGATCAATTGACACATCAAGAAAGTAAAGAAAATGTTTCTCAAAAACCCATGTCTAATATTGGTTCTCACGCTCATTCTATAGGCCTATAGTTTTGAGACCTGTTTGTTACATAAACATAAAAGCATATTTTTGTTACTCTGCACTTCACAACACTATCATTATTCACTGGGTTTGTTTTGTTCTCACTGACAATAAATTATTGTACACAATTAAACAAAAGACTTTGTGTTGATATAAGCAGACATTGAAATACTTTTCAAGTATGTGAAGGTGAGACAGTAGATAAAATAATTGAAAGATTTCAAAATCATTTTTTGCTTTGGTCTAACACTGTGTATGACAGGATTAAATTTTTCACAAGAAATCAGAAAGAATGTGAAATGTATGAACAGTATAATACTGGGTTGAAGAATTTGACGAAAGAATTAAGTTCGACAACCTTAGAGATGAACTTATCAGAGATCGATTAGTATACAGCATACAATCGGATCGAGTGAGACTTCTTAGAGGCGTCTACGTAGCATATATAAGTGATATATATGAAAGGACTACATGTAGATGCTGCTAATAAATAAAAGAAGACAGAAGATAGAAAGCCAGTCAAAAGCTCACAAAAGCATACACAAGTGGTTAAGATCCATATCTCGCTGTGCTTGAGTATAGAAATACTTAGATAAGCCGACTTCCTTATTCACCATCACAACAGCTGATGAGTAGAAGACTCAGGGACATTATTCTAACTGATCCTAAACTATTGAAACCATCGGTACCTCAGAATGCAGCGACATTACTTAAATAACGACAGATGAGAATCAAAATGAAATACGATGCTCATGCAAGATAACCTAACGAATACTGTCCAAAAGTGAGAGTATAGGACAAACAAGGCAGAAAGCAGTTGTCGTAAAAGCATTCGTCACCCAGATCCTACATCATAAGGACAAATGATGGAAAAACCTACCTAAGAGTTTCGAAGAAGACATTTCTGGATACTATGATACAGATGAAGACACCGAACAGACAACTGTTAGAACTAACGAAACAAATAGTTGTAGACCAACGTCTATAGAACTTGTTGTACCAGTCAAGATAACCAGAAGTGGTCGAGCTGTTTAAGTTCCAAGTAGATATCAATCTTAAATTCAAAATGAAGGATGTGCTAATATGTTTATAGTACGTGAATGTTTTTTGTGAAAAGTTCTTGAATGGATGTGACGTAATGAAAGGATAGTTTTCAATGTCTGCTTATATCAAAGCGAAGTCTCTGTTAATTAATTCTTATCTTTAATTGTCTACAATAATTTATTCTCTGTGAGAAAATCAGGGCACATATGAAGCACAGGTACAACAATTTTCATAAGTGATAAAGATGCTTTTCTGCTATGCAGCCTAAAATGGACAGTGATTTTAAGGTTATTTGAGCTACAAGTTATTCTTTAATAGGGAAGCAGCTAGGTTGCTTTTTTGGGAAATTTTTTTCTACATGTGAGACATATAACATCTGAAACAAGCATGTTATTGATGCAGCATCCAATACTATTGAGAGAGAAGTACCTGATACCATTGGTTGACAGTGGTGGCTACTGAGACCTGTTTGGTAAAGAGATTCTCATTTATGTCATCTCACTCTTATTGGCAATAGAAATGAACACTTGTCAGAATCTGGCTTTTAAAAACATTTTTTAAAATCCTTTTTACGTTATTTTCAAGAGAGGTATCTTTAATAAGTTCTGGTCAGAATGTTCATTTGAATATAACCATAGGCTCCTTACAAGATATCTTGCTGAACATGATGACGACTTTATGTGGATAAAGCTCATTACTAATGTATAATGTGCTTACATTTCTCTAACACTTCTTAATTAAACTTCATTAGACTTATGATTTTTTTTTACTAAGAGCTGTAGACACCAGAAGAATTTATTTCTGAGGCTCAGAATGCAGAAAAGCATTTTGCGCAAGGGCTCAGCACACTGATCTTCTAGACCCACAATTTAGCCAGAAACACTAATCTATGTGGTTACAGCTGTTTGCTATTGTTCTGTAAATCAGAAGCAAATCAAAAATAATTTTCCAATAGTCTGTGACTTTATCTGGCAGATGTACTAGATGATGTTAATAATACACAAGAGTACTTTCAGACAAGGTTTTAATATCTACTGATCTTTTAGTCATTCTATTCTACAGCTTTGTATCAATGTTTGGAATTAGCTGTTATGTTATGTTGTCTTAATTTGGAGGAGGAGAATATATGGCTGGGGAAGGGTGTAACACCAGTCCTTGCAATGGTGTTGGTAATAATAACACATTTGAAAAACTTTTGAGATACAAATGTGAATAAAAAGTGTTAACGTTAATTAATTATAATTAAATTTTCTAATAATTATCTTTTTTTTTTTTACTTCTAGCTCAAGAAATTGTTTTATTAATGTCGCCCTAGCTTTTTTGATTGTGGCTTATGGAGTCAAAACGTATCTACGTAACTTTGACTGGTAGTAAAATCTTTACACTGTTGCCAGCCTTTAAAATTAATATTATTTATATTTATAATTAAATTAAACAAATAAGTTTTGTTAATTATTATTTTAAGTTTTTGTTAATTAGTTATAATTAATATAACTAAAATGCTTTTTAATTATAGTACATTAATTGCTTTCATCATTTTAAGTTTACAGATTTTAATATTTTTATATGGATTAATATAAAGTTTATTCATTCAGGTAGCCCCTTCTGGTTCTGGAAAATGATTTTTAAAATCTATGACCTCTTTATTAAAAGATGCACACCTTTTTTCTTCTGTATTGCAATATATTATAATGCACAAAGATTTCTAAAGCACATAAAATAGTAACACAATGCAGCTTTACTTAGGTAGCCCTACTCTCTGTTAGGAACATTCATATTTTTGAACCTTTAATTTTACCACATACAATATTTAAGAAGTGCTTTTTTTTTCAGTTAAATAAAAAAAAATTATAACTCAAATGACACAATTGGACAATTATAATAATATGCTACAAATACATATTTCCTGGTGTGCTCTTAGTTTGTTGAAAAAGTGACTTATTTGCTAAAAAGGTATACCAATATAAGAGGAATTTTTTTTTTTCTAAATTCAAATATTTTGATAGATGTTATCTAAAATTTAATTATTTTGCTAGATATTGGTGTATAATTTTACAAAAAAGAACAACATAATATTGCTTAAGAATTAGTAGGGTTTACTTAAACTAATTAATAAAAAGCCATTTTGTTAACATCATATTTAATGAAATACTGTAATACTTCTAGTACAACAATTTAAAAAAAAATAATTAAAAAACATTTCCAAAATAGCATAAATTTTTTTTCTTATATCTGTGAGTAACCAAGTTTCAGAGCATCAAAATTCAAATTCTAAAAACCCTCATCAGTATTCATGATTCATTAGTAGCATCTATTCACACATTTTATGTTCAGAGACACATATAAATTTATGATAGTTATTCATTAGGACATTGTAGTTCATTCTTAAAGGCTTCTCTTACATTTTTTATATTATAATTTTAGGGAATCAGAATATACAATATTCCGTTCAGGCCTAAAAGTGAATCAGGAAAATGCCAAACTATTTAATAATGTTGGTCATGCCTTAGAAAAATTACTAAAGTTTGATGAAGCATTACATTATTTTGAAAAAGCAGCCAGGTAAGGAGATAATGAAATTTCTACTAGCTTGAAAACAATGATATAGATAAAAATTTGTATATCTTGATAATTTAACTAAATAAGTTTCATATGGACTATGCTTATTTAAATGTCTAATTCCAACATTCTACTGAATTTAAACTAGGTATAATAATTCTATGATTCATTCTAACTAGTGTTCAACCTGATGATATTGGTGCTCACATAAATGTTGGCAGAACTTATGTCCAACTTAACAAAAGTCAACCAGCAGAGTTATCATATCTGAAAGCCATCAGTTTGTTTCCGCCAATTATTAAAGGTAGTAATGATACATTTTAATTGGTAAAGCACTTGGCTTCCTGACTGAGAGTCATGGGTTCTAATCCTGGTAAAGACAAGGATTTTTAATTTGTTGGGAAACAAAGGTGGTTGGTCATTGTGCTAGCCACATGACACCCTCATTACTGTGGGCCACAGTAACAGATGATTTTTTACATCATCTGCCTTGTAGATTGCAAGGTCTGAAAGTGGAACTTTACATTTTTTACTTTTTTTTTTTTAGATACTGGGTATGAAAAATTGAATTTATAGAATAATTTAATTTTGTTAACTTTTTAGTTACTATGCAATATTTTCTTACATATTTCCAAGCTTTTACTAAAGACTATGAAATTAAATTAAGAAACTATATTTGTTAAATAAAAAAAAAATCAACTATAAGCTTCATTTTGTCCTCTGTCAATTAAATATAATAAATTCATGATTTAAATACATACTTATGACTGACTATAATTCATAGGTTAAAATTTAAATTTGTATTCAAGGAAAATCTTATCAAGCCAGGGTTGCCCCAAGTCATTTGAATGCATATCTCAATCTGGCAAACTTGATTTCTAAAGATCCTAATAGATTGAGAGAAGCTGATCAGGTACATTATTATATTTTTTTTTTTTTTAAATATCCTTTAAATTTTCTATATTTTGTAACTGAAAATAAAAACAGGGTCTTTATATTTTCAGTAATGTTTTTAAGAATGATTCATTTTATTTTAAGGTGGCACATTTGATTGCACAATGTCCTGCAAACTGTTTCAGTAGATCATAAAGGATAAAAAATAATATTACATTCTAATTCTGGGCATCCAGCTAAACTTGAGGCCATGAAGGTTGTTTTGTAAGGTTGTTTTGTAAAAGATTACTTTGGCCAAAGAAAAAATATTCAAAAGAATGTTTGGAGGAAGGATCAAGAATCAGTGTAGCAAGGCAAGATATTGGGACTCATTGTTCAGTGTAAATTCCTTGGAGGTTTATTATAGTTTACTATTTATTATTGGTTGTAGTTAATCATGGCATACAGTCAGTCTAGCTACCGGTACCTTATTATATTGTTACTTATACAATCTACATGGGATTTTTATTTTAATTTTTATTTCATTGTTACATATATATGCATTCCTTTTCTGTCAGTGAGTTTGAAAGCATAAAACTTCAATTAACTGAACTTCAACTTTGTATCACTTCAGTACCAGGTGACCGAGCCTCTCTTGGTTAAAAAATTTGTTGAGGAAAGATATTTACTTATTTTGGAAACCTTTTTGCAATGATGAAAAATGAGCTATTGGGTAAAGACTCCCAATCCAATTAGTTGCTTTCGTGTTCTTTTGGTTGTAAATGTTGATGTACATGGCGATTAGAATAGAAAGTCCCCATACATAATATAATATAATAGAACAATAAAAACAACAAAAGATACAGAAATTTTACAAAGAGAATTAAATGAATTACAGAAATGGGAATCAAATTGGAGCATGTCTTTCCACCCAGAAAAATGTCAGTTATTAAGAATAACAAAAAAAACTAAAACAAATTAATTCCACTTAGCTTATTCATGGTAAACCAGTAACACAGACTAAAAACACAAAATACCTAGGTGTTATAATAAATGAAAAACTTTAATGGAATCCACATATTGATGAGACTATCAAAAAATCAAAAAAAGCATTAGGGTTTATTAAAAGAAATTTCTATAAATCAAATAAGAACATAAAACTAAAATGTTATTTAACCTTGGTTTGGCCAATAATAGAATATGCATCCTCTGTTTGGGACCCCTCAACCAAAGAAAACATTAAAAAACTGGAACAGACACAAAATAGAGCAGTGAGATTCATAACAAACGAATATTCACATTTGACTAGAGTAACACCTTTAGTAAAATCACTATATTTAGAAAGCCTTCAGGATAGAAAACTCAAAGGTAAAGTAGCAATTACACATAAAACACTGAACCATAATCTTCAAATACAAAAACAAAATTTAATAAATACTCAGAAAGACACAAAGATAAAGGCACATTCCTCGTTCCATATGCTAGGACAAATTTGTACAAATGCTCCTTCCCTAGTGCTATTAGAGCATGGAATGGGTTGCCTGAGCTAGCCAGGAAAACCAGTGACTTGGCAGAATTTAGGTCATTTGTTAATATGCATGACTGAATGCATGACGCGTAGGACGTAATCATCTTCTTTTTTGAAGTAAAGTCTGTATTTTATAAAATAAAAAACAGTCTAAAAAACTTCAGCTCTTGTCCAGTCGTTTATATAGCATTTTTTGTCTAAAAGTATTAGTAGTCTTGCAGTGTAACTCCTCAAATGTTTACGTTCAGACATTAATATTGCAATATGTATATTCATTAAATCTTTAATACGAAACATCAAGTGATGCAATATCTCTAGGGTAAAACATGGACTTTTTTAGATGCCCCCAAAAGGGAAATAGACGCTATTAGTTTTATGTGGTCTTTCCGTCCCATCCAGATCTCGTAAACTAGAAAAGATAGTGAAAATCCGACATCATGATATTTTAGATATTTTAAAGACCTTTCAACGGCTACTTTTTTTTTCGAAAGCGAAAAATTTGATTTTTAAAATCAACAATGCAATCAGTTTGTTTTTTTCATAAAAATACACCATTTTTGCAACTATTCACTATTAATAGTAGCAAACACCGGAGGTTATTTAGTAAGGGAGACAACTATTTACCATTTTGTAACACAATTATGCAAACGGATTTATATTTTTTGTAAAGAAATATTTTTTTTTTACAAATGTATTGCAAAGTTATATAAGTTCTGTCATACTACTACTACATTCACAGAAAAAAATGTTTATTTTTTTAAAGAGACAATAATCTATTTAATATGCATATATGTGCAACATAATTTAAAACAAAAATTAATATGTAGTTTTTTTGTATGTTATCGCTTGAACTGCACGGCGCCCTCCATTACATAAGAGACTGAACTAAAGAATTTTTTTTCTTGACCCTTTACAAAACAATGAGATCAATTAGATAATCAATATATGACATCAGTTAGGCCAGGATCACACATATCTCTTGGTCTGCTGGGACACCACACAAGATCCGTCAACCTTCTTTCTCCATTTCCTCTGTCATTTGCCTTTGATAGAATTTCATTCTGATATTCTTTTTGGACATATTGAAACCTGCCTTTTTCCCTTCCTGGGTGGACCACTTCAGGGGCCGATTTTGAGTTTGTGTTTCCTCACAAACTGTCTTTGAAACCTTGTTTTACTTTTAACGAAATAACATGGCAAAAAAGACTTAGAAACATTGCGTTAGTATTCTAAAGAAGGATTCATCAAATCAATTTTTGAAAAAACAAACAAACTCGGAGCACTCAACGAAAAAAAAAACACAAGTCATGTTCCAGAATTCATCCCCTGAATGTGGTAGACCACTTCATATATCTAGGAAGCATGGTATCGAATGATGCATCGTTTTCAAGGGAAGTTAATACAGTCTGGCCAGGGCCAGTAGAGCTTTTGGACGCCTCCAGTTGGCGGAAAAAAATCGCTCCGCCTGCCTACAAAAATCAGTGTCTGCTAAGCAAAGGTTCTCTCACCCTTTCTATATTAATCTGATACATGGGTAATATACAGAAAGCAACTAAGACTTCTCGAACGCTTTCACCAAAGATGTTTTTGCTCCATCATGGAGTTATGGTGGCAAGACCGCATTACAAACAGAGATGTTCTAGCGAACTCGGTATTGACAGTATAGAGGGACTTCTTATGGTCCGACAGTTACGCTGGAGAAAGCACTAACCGTATGGGGGGACGAACGTTTGCTAAACGCAATCTTTTTTGTGAGGTGAAAGGTGGTAGACGTAACAGAGATGTCTCACAGAGACGCTTTAAAGACCATCTTAGGCACCAACTTGTTTTAACTAACATAGAAGAAGGCATCTGACTGCAGTCGGCTTCAGAACGAGATAGTTAACCAGATAGAGATTTTTTTACAAACGTCGCGGGATACACTTTAGATACCAAAAGAAAATCCACTGCCGAAGACAGACATAGACGGCGAAAAGAGAATCTAAATCAACCACCTGTATATAATGTATATGTTTAGCTGTGGCACTCCTCCTTAAGTATTCGGACTCGAAGACAAGGCTTGTATAAAGGCATCATGGAAACCAGCTTCCAGATCCCCCTGCCCCCTCCCCATTGTAAAGCTATAGAGATAGGACCATAGTGATCTGTGAATGCTATAAGCATGAAAGTTTCACTAAAAAAGGTATTCATTAATTACAATTACAATGTAATTTAATAAGGCACAGAGTTCGATCAATAGATTATGGAATTTTGGAAGAAAAAAAATGAACTTAAATTTGCAGAGGTAGGTTTGGTTATTGTGTTTTGCAAGTTTTATTAATTCTTTATTATTTTAATTGCGGAGAGCCGTGTAGGTGACTTTTACTTTGTTGACAAGGCTAATAGAGACTACAATAAGATGGTGCGCTAATATTTATATTTAATTAGGTCTATTAATTCATTAATACTTGTTCATGTTTGCAAAGAAATGTAGTGTATGTTTAAAGGCCCTCCCACAACCGGAGGGCCCTAAAATAAACAAAAAGTGCCTAATTATATCTCTATTAAAGAACGAAACCTTTTAACGAATCGGATAAACACGTTTTCACAGTATTTTATATTTGATAATGAATATGTCGGCTGAACAGGTAAACTCATTGTCACACTCTACTTTTATTTTTCGTGGCAAAATAAAAAAAAATTGTGAAAGGAACATTCTCTATAGTTGACATAGATCTAAATCAAATTCAGTAGATCAGTAATACCATGGACGTAGCCAGGGGGGGGGGGATTCAACCCTCCCCCTTCCGAAATGAAATCCCCCCCCCCCTTATAAAGCAAAAAAAAAAATTGCAATCTATAGGCTAATCCCCAAATTCCAAGAGCATATATAGCTAAAGGGGATTTTGATTTTGAAATACCCCTACGAAATTATTTTACGATCACCTCTCAGCTCACTAAAAAAAAAAAAGATTGCCTTAGGCATATGTGCATCCTCCATACGTGCCCAGCCTTGTTTGACAGTCGGACTATAAGAGGTTTATACCGGCATTCGCAAGAACATCACTGTTTATAGTGCAGTCTTCCCACGTATGTCCATGACGGTGTGCAAACATCTTTGATGAAAGCGTTCAAGAAGTCTTAGTTGCTTTCTGTAAAGTAGGCTACCCATGTCTCAGATCCACATAGAGGGTTGAGAGAACCACTGCTTGGTAGACAGGCGGAGTGATTTATTTCGCTACAAAAACACTACTGGCACTGATCAGACGCTATTAACCTCTCTTAAAAGCATTTCCACGCACCCATTCGAGGCCGGGTGGTATAGCGAGGACTTGATTATCTTCACATTGAAGAATTTACAGACTTCTATGTTTAAATCTGAACCATATTGAGAACCATTGTCAGAGAGAATGGCCTCTGGAAAACCCATCCTCGTGCAGATCGAATACAAAGCTTCTATCACAGTAGTTGTCTCTATATTTCTCAATGGTACAGCTTCAGGCCATCTGGAAAATGTGTCTATCATAGTTAGGATGTATCTATGTTTATTTTCTGTCATAGGAAGAGGTCCAACCAGGTCTATAGCGATTTTCCTAAAGGGTACACCTTGTCTGTCCATCTTCCCCAGCACTGCTTTACCAGCTCGACCTGGAACTTTTGCATGTGTCGCAGCACCTTACTAACTGTTTAACCTCTTTGTCAACTCCTGGCCAATAAAATTCAGAGTAAATGCGTAATTTGGTCTTCTTTACAGACATATACCCTGCCAATTGTGAGCTGTGTGCGTTTTCAAGTATCAACTTACGTCTGCCCTTGGGAACAACTAAAAGATCTTTCACTACTTGCGGTTCTGTAAGGGACGTAACTCTTTTGTAAAGCAAATTTTTCTTCCTGACAAACGTAATACTTGCTTCTTTAGTTACCTGTGTTGTTTTCTCGATGCATTTTCTCCATAGTGGTGCCAGAGTTTTATCTTCTTTTTGTTCTTTCTCTAGATTTCCTTCTATAATTGTACCTATGATCGGAGTCTTTACCTGAGTTTCTTCCCTTTCTCCGTTCTTCATCCCTTGCGTCTCTACAGCTGACACAAACAGACCTTTCATATTTCCTATTAAAACATCAGCGACCGGCTCAGGAAACAGTACAACAATAAATTCTCCTTTAAGGTATGATGTATCAAGCATTGCCTTTGCTGTTTTGTATCTGAATACTTGCCCGTCAACTAAGCACAATGAGCATTTCTCCGGCAAAATATCATCTTCATTGACAAGTGACTCTCTTACGGCGATAACGCTACAGCAGCTATCTCTCAGAATTGACGCCTTTCTTCCATTAAGTTTTCCTTCTATATTTAGTGATCCAATAGACTTGTCATTCATAATGAAGTTGGCCACACTTTCTGGATTATGATAAATCAGATTACAATTCCCTTGTCTTTCCGGCAGTTGCACCACGGCACATTCGGCACGACTTGAATAGTTCCTTCTTGTCTCATTTCTATACCTTCCTTGGTTGTTCGAGTACACCTTATTACCATAGTTGTTTCTTCTGATTCCTTTAGCTCAGTGGTTCCCAAACTTTTTTGTCTCGTAGACCCCTTTGCATGTTTTTAAGTTTTTCGGTAGACCCCCCAGCATTTTTTTTGAAAATTCATTAACTTCAGATGTGCTTTTCTCACTGATTACTATGCGATATATATTTATTGATGACATTTAAAGCAAAATAAAATTTAATATACATTACAAGAAGTAACTAAACAACAACAAAAAAAACGCCTATTGGTGGGCAGCTTTCATAATAAAATGTCAATCTTGGGCTTCAATTTAGTTCGAGTTAACATTCTATCTTCTCGAAAGTAAGAAAATTTATCATTGTCATTGTAAGCTTCATTAATTTAATCCTAACATGAAACACTGAGATTATGCCTTCGTGTTCATCAAATTTAGGTTATCACATTGTAGCTGCAAGTTAACCTCATTCAATTTATGAAACAAGTTTGTGAAATAGACTATATCCGATTCCCGTTTAATTTCTGTGTTTCAAAATATGATCTTAGCAACCAAGAACTCAGAAAAAATAGTGTCAAAGATAAGCCTTTCGAAAACTATCATACTTCATTGTGAAGGAGCAATTGATCAAAATCTCAGGCAAAAAGCAATTCTTTTTGAATTTCTTGAATCATAACAAAAATATAATAATACCACTACATTATCAGGCAAGGTTAACTAGTCCAGCTTTTTAAAAAAGTAAATCGTAATAACACGATAACCATTCATTGTCCAAAACTCATTTCACCATTACACCTTTGAACTGTATTGTTGCTTAGAGGAATTTTTAATGATATCAGATATAGGATTGTGTAAAACAGATTGTAAAACCTCTTCAATGGTTGGCAAAGTCAATATTTTGCTTATAGTGTGCAGTTTTTTAGAGTTTGATATAAGCCTAACTAAATATATTGTAAGACGCTCACAAACCTATTCTCTATTATGATGTTTAATCAACATTTTTCTACTGTGGCTTAATTCTGAATTTAAAAGTTTTCAAAAGTATTTCAAATCTTAATCTATATTATTTCATGTTGACTTTTCTCAATGTTCCAGCTTCGATGGTTTCATAGCGACATAGCTTCAAACTTTGTTTAAAAAAATAAAGAACAAATGCAATAGTTGTTCAACAAAGAAAGAATGAAGCCAAATTTTTAATAACAATTTACGGTCAACATTTTATTTTATAGACTCGGCCATGTAAATTATTACTTTCCTGTAGACACAATTAAGGTATTTAAAATAATACGTTAAAATGTTTAAATTAAAAAAAAAATCATTCCACTAACAGGGTTGAAATTCAAAGGATTAACTAAGGTACAAATCATGCGTGAACGAGTTAATTTCATGAATGGTCATGCTTCAATGAGATCCGCCTTCGTAGACCCCCATTAACAGGCCATAGACCCCCAATTTATTTTTTCACTTCCGTAGACCCCTTGGAAGTCCTCGTAGACCCCTGGGGGTCTATATAGACCACTTTGGGAATCACTGCTTTAGCTTGATTGTTAAAGATGTAATTTGGCCTATTCCATCTTCCTCTGGCTCTGTTGTACGAATTGCTATAACGTGGTCTGATGAGATTTCTTCTGGGCTCATTGTATTGAATGTTTGGCCTGATGTAGTTTGCTCTGTTGGGACTGGTTTGATAGTCGTAATTTTGTCTATTAAAATTTCTTCTGTCACTCACAGCGTAGGCCTGATAAATTCTCGATTTCTTAAAAATGCTTTTACTCGAGAAGATTATCTTTCTATTCTCCAACAGATCCACTAGCTTTTCCAACGACTCAGGTTCTTTATCTAGGATCTCCTCTCTTACTTCCTCGTTTAGGGCACTGAGTATAGAGTCTTTCAATATTAGATCCTCCAGCTGATCAAAGTTCCGTTCTATTTTCGCCGCCTCGCACCACTGTCGGAAGTTTTTTTGTAACGCCACAAAAAATTCTCTTGGGCCATCTTCAATTGGGACAGTCTCATGCCATCTTTTCCGAGAGGCTTCCTCCGTCATTCCCACATAGTCTAGGAGCTCTTTTTTAATTTTATCGTAGTCAGTGCAGTCCACTTATCTTCTCTGTGTCAGGAATTGCCTTAGTTTAGGTGTTATTTTCTCCTGCAACTGTGCTACCCAGTCTTCCTCTAAAACCTTGTCTCTCCTAGCTGCCATCTCGAACATGTCGAGGTAACAGGGTAGATCTTCGGTTGTCATGGCAGTCTTGGTCTCTGGGCCGTGACTCCGGTTGTCGCGCTTGATGGTGTTTTATTTTTTTCCTGGGCAATTTGTAAATCAAGTTTCTTCATTTTTTCCTCATGCTCTCTCTGCTCCTTTTTTTCTTGTCTTTCTTTATCCCTTTCCTGCTTATCTTTATCTTTTTCCTCCAATTCCAGTTCTTTATAATACACAGCACTGAGAGTACGTTTGCTACACTAAGTTTACAGAAAATTTTAAAATAACAGTCTTAGTATTTCTTTTACCTTAAATTACTACCATAAGAAAAGTTATAGTGTTCTATTGTAAATACCATAAGCATTAGTAGAAAAGGTACATTAACATGAGAAAATAAAATCAATCCTAATTTTGTACAATAAATTTGTAGAAAATATATTTAATAATATCTTATAATAGATCAGAAAAATAAGTAGTCAAATAAAGGATCACAAGTGTCAAATACAAATTGAAATAATACAGATTATTAGCTCAAGCTAGAAAGATAGAATACTTTAGCAACAATTGGAAGAGAAAAACAGGATGAAATGACTGAAGCCTAGACATTGATAGGCTAATATGAATGAAGAAAAGACAGACAATTTATGACAGTCAAATAGAAAAATTATAACAGAGGCAAGAAAGTACAGGGTTCAATTGCAAGAGAGGTAATACAAATCTCTTAACTCGCCACTCCCTGCATGTGATCCAACCTGTCCTTGTGATGCAACTTAGGGCTGTCGCTGTCCTCTCTTCTCTGTACTGGTACTTCAAACCACCGCCGTTCCTCAGGCCAAATCAAGGGGCATAACACATGAGGAAAAATGTTTAAAAATAGAATGAGTGTCAAATTAACAACAATATAACATGTAGAACAATATTTGTAAGTTTAAGTACATCGATTACAATTTATAACTGTGACGAGAGGTCCTGGTTTTCTTTCACAAGAGCCCCCAAATGTAAAGGACTTGGGTTAGTCCAATACAGGTATAGCTCGTGTAGGGGTATGATTCTCACATGCAGACCTTTACATGTATAAATATTGTAAAGTACCACTCAACGAAGGAGTATAAAATTAGTATTTATTTACAGCCAACTGAAAGTTACACATATAATATTGAATGCATCATAATCAATAACTGAAATACTAAATGTGCCCGAATTAATACTACAGGGCGCTTAGACTAGATTCATTTTAACAAAAGCCATCAATGCCACACATAATATTACCCCCAAGAAGTCCGTTCACACACATAGCAAGAATAATAATATAACCTCTCCTTACACTAGGCATAAAAACTGAGAATAATCACTAGCACCCTACTCAGACCAGGTCAGCTATAAAAGTGATAAAAACAATGGACCTCATTCAACAATCGTAAACAAACAACATTTAGTCACGTGATCTTACTGATAAAACAAATGGAAAAACTGTCACTTGACAACCATCATGAATTAAACATGAGATCCTAAATTATATAGAAGATATAGAGCGCCACGTGGCTAAATGTTGTTTGTTTACGGTTGGTGAATGAGGTCCATTCACAAACCAACTAATAAAATAAACAAACACACACACAATCTCACATCTTACACACCCCGCTCTTGACATGCGTCATTTCATACTATGCTTCCCAGATATGTTAAGTTGTCTACCACGTGGTCCATTCACGATGATCTTTGGGGTTGAGTAGATTTTATTGGGGGAATTCTGGAACACGACTTCCATTTTTCCGAGGTTTATTGTTTAAAACCAAAGAGGCGGCGGCGTACGCAAATTCGTTGACCGCGAGCTGGAGATCATGTTCAGTGTCAGCAAGTAAGGCGTGAAGAAGCTGTGTTTCCGTTGTTTTGATATGTGACTGTAGGCTTTGAAGATTGAACACATTGTAATAATTCACCAGCAAAATAAAATATTACCCTGCATAATTGTGTGACAGGTTAGCGAAAGTGACGTGTGTTTGGCTTGTTTAATGTCTAGGGGATGATTATTTTTGAAGCTATCACACACCAACCTATCAGCATATAAATCGGGAGCAGGCACGCAACGAGACAAGCAATGAAAAAGAGATACAAAGTTAAAAATTGAAGAATATTTATTTACATAAATAGTTACATAGGAGAATAAAAAGGGGAAGGGTTTGCATCTATCTCTAATCAATACTATATTTAATCATCACTCTTGCACTTAATAAGAGAGTGTCACTTTGTCTTCTGAACTTAGCTGGTTGTCCTGCTTGGGTCGCAGCTGGCTGTGTCCTGGCTTGAGGTTCTGCAGCTGGAGGTGGCGCTCTAGCGGATAGAGGGTCGCCGGTGATACAGTTCTTGTTGGAGTCTCAATCCAAAGTTCTAATATCTGTAGTGGGCACAGAAGGGCGGGTGGCCGGCTACCGTGGGCACACGTGCGTACTGCGGGAAGAGCTGATCTGCCGTGGGCAGCGCAGTTAACAGGATAAGTCCAGTGAGTTGCGCAGTTCAGGCGGAGCTATGACGTCTCGCACAGACTCTAGGTCTATAGGGACGTCGTGCCTAATGGGTTGAGAAGTGGACTGTCGAATAGGCAGGCAAGTTGAGCAGATAGCGCCAAATAGTAGATCGCGGTGCTGGATAGCACCAAGTAACTAGTTGAGTAGATCCTAGTAGGCAGTAGATGATACTCAATCGCAAATAGGCAGTGATCCGATAAATAGTTGAGTAGATCCCAGTAGGCAGGAGATGATACTCAATAACAAATAGGCAATTGACTAGGCAGACAATGCCAAACAAATAGGCAGGTGATCCAAACAAATAGTTGAGTAGATCTCAGTAGGCAGGAGATGATACTAAATAACAAGTAGGCAGTAGTGCGGTGCTGAATAGCACTAAGTACGAAGGCAGACACCTGAGGGAGGCTGCGGATAAATAAAGACAAGTTAGGACATGTCTCTCATGCATCTTATTGATGCCCTCGACTGAGGTGCATTCGTCAGATTGGAAAATTGCTTTTGAGCACAATAGGGAGATGATGACAAATGGGATTTGGAAAATAGATGGCTGATAGTAGCAATATAAAAATGTACATAAAAGGGGGAAATAATAATCTCAAATGAACAACACAAGTTAGAAGAGAACAGGGGGGGGGGGGGGGGAGAAATTGACGGTGGTCAGCGACCATGACGGTTTGTTTACAGGTGACCGTCGGCCAAGAACAATGGAGCGCGCTTGAATGGAGAGGGTGTCCATTCAAGGGCGCAACTCTCGTCAAAGCAAAATGAGTAAAGGGGGAGATGATTCATATATCTTCTCTAAGCGCAGTATTAGTGCGCTAGTAAAATTATCAAGGCGGTCAGCCGAGATAAAGGGAATAAAATAAGATGTACAAATACATACATGGTTGCATCAACTATCAATTGAGCAACGTAGCATTAATAGATTAATGCAATACATAAATACACACATATGCCATGTTTATGTTTTCTACTTACGACAGTGAGAAATACACAATGCACTAATTAAATATAAATGAAATAATGAAATACACATGATAATATCCAGTGAGAAATATGCACACATTAATTAAGATGGAACTGTAATTAAATTCGGCTTACCACCGGGTATTCTTCTAAGAAAAATGTCAGTTGTTAGGAGTAACAAAAAAACTAAAACAAATTAATTCCACTTATCTTATTCATGGCAAACCAGTAACACAGACTAAAAACGCAAAATACCTAGGTGTTATAATAAATGAAAAACTGTCATGGAATCCACATATTGATGAAACTATAAAAAAATCAAACAAAGCATTAGGATTTATTAAAAGAAATTTCTATAAATCAAATAAGAACATAAAACTAAAATGTTATTTAACCTTGGTTAGGCCAATAATAGAATATGCATCCTCCGTTTGGGACCCCTCAACTCAAGAAAACATTAAGAAACTGGAACAGACACAAAATAGAGCAGTGAGATTCATAACAAATGAATATTCACATTTGACTAGAGTAACACCCTTAGTAAAATCACTAAATTTAGAAAGCCTTCAGGACAGAAGACTCAAAAGTAAAGTAGCAATTATACATAAAACATTGAACCATAATCTTCAAATACAAAAACAAAATTTAATAAAATACTCTGAAAGACACAAAGATAAAGGCACATTCCTCGTCCCATATGCTAGGACAAATTTGTACAAATACTCCTTCTTCCCTAGTGCTATTAGAGCATGGAATGGGTTGCCTGAGCTAGCCAGGAAAACCAGTGACTTGGCAGAATTTAAGTCATTGGTTAATTTGCCTGACTAAATGCATGAGGCGTAGGACGTAATCGTCTTCTTTTTTGAAGTAACGTCTGTATTATAACGACATGGCCTAAATTGTGCCGATGTGCCTCAAATCAACAAGTCTGTATTATAAAAGATAAGAGTAAGAATAAATGAAATAGTCCAGACTCGATTGCTCAGCTAGGATGAAAAATGAGAGAGTGTCTGTCCCGCCTTATTCTACCTTATATATGTCTGGAAGAGGTGGGCAGAAACAGGAATCGGGATTGTCCAAAGGTTATCTCTCACGTGGATGAATCTGACTCGAGATGGGAGTCGCTCCTTGGAGTGTCGAGGGGCGTGTTGATCCGAGTGATCTCTTTGATTGAAGAGAGACGTGAGAGAGGGGGGGGGGGGAAAGAAAGAGTGATTTGTATTCCACCCACGGTGGAGTCAACCGCGACCGTCAGACATCTGGCGGGTAATATCAAAGAGATTGTGTGTTTATCTTTCCCCGATCAAGGGGAGATAAGTGAAAGCTGTGGCCATGGCCAAGGTGGTAGACTGAGTCTAGCCTGAAGAGGGAAAGGTGGGGCGGGTGATGAAATTGGGGATAGAACGGGGAAATAATTGAAATTAAAATAAATAAATAATAATAATTAATGCTGTGATAAAATTGAGTGACTCTGACAGCAAGCTGGTTTGCTTCATAAGATAAGAGCCGTGGGGGGTGCGGGGACGGATATATTACTGGATTAGAGACTTCCTACAAGAGCGTACAATAAGAACAAGGATGTACGGAGAAGTCTCAGGGGAAATTACCCTCGAGCATGGCCTCCCCCAGGGCTCCGTCCTGTCATGCGCCCTTTTCACGGCCTTCATAAATGACCTACCGGCTCAGCTAAAATGCCAAAAGCTGCTATATGCTGATGATATTGTCCTTTGGAAATCCGGAAGGAGCGCAACCTCTATACAAAAAGTGCTACAAGAAGACCTCCATACGCTCTGCTCATACACACAAAAATGGAGGCTAGAAATAAACACCTCCAAGACGGTCTATTCTCTGTTCACGCTCGGGACTGGCATTCTCGGGCAACCTTTCCAGCTCTCCCTCAACGGAGTGGCTCTCAGCATGGAAAAGCTACCCAAGTACCTTGGTGTAACTTTAGATCGCAAACTAAAAATGTGTGAGCACATCCAGGATGTTGTAAGAAAGGCCTCAGGGAAACTTTGCATTGTGCGGAAGTTGGCATCCACGAAGTGGGGAGCCCGAGCAGACATGCTCCGATCCCTGTATTTAGGAGCAGTCCGATCACAGATAGACTACAGCCTACCTGTGCAAATTTATGGCTCTAGGACTGCTCTTGAACAACTTGATAAAATACAGTCCCAAGCACTAAGATTTGTCTGTGGAACCTTTAGGACAAGTCCAGTAAATGCGGCTGAAATAATGGCTAATATAGGTCTACTAACCCTTAGGAGGGAAAGGTCAGTACTGACCTGCTATGAGCGGTATAAAAGACTGGATGAATACCTCCCAGCAAGAAAACTAGTGGATGGTTGGAGATGCAGAAGACGTATCCAGATGCAGTCTTTTATGCATCATGCCACTAGACTATCTGATGAAGCTGGCCTCTCCACCAACCGACAAAACATTCAACGCTTTCATCCCCTTCCCCCTTGGTGTCGCCCAACTACCCCAGACATACGCTTGAAATTAGTAGACCCTAATGCCACTAAGCAAAGCCGTTCATCTAACGACCTTCAAATCCTAGCTCTGGAGACCATTAATACCTTCAAGCCCAGTGCTATTTTTGCATACACTGATGGGTCGGCATCAATAGATTCTGGAAGAGCAGGCTATGGAGCCTACATCGACTTTCTTGGCTCTTACACAGTCAAAATCTTTGGACCATGTGGTAGTGTTTGCAGTTTTGATGCGGAGACCATGGCAGTCTGAAGCCTTAAAAGTCATTGACTCTCAACTCGGCGAGGGACATTTGAGGGCAACACAGATTGTTGTGGTCACTGACTCAAAATCTGTACTACAGGCTTTGCAAAGCCACGGACCATGGCCCCCCAATATCAACAGTGTCATCATGGCTTCACATAACATCAAACAACGCTATGGCACCCCTGTAATAATGCAGTGGGTACCGAGTCACATAGGTGTGACTAGCAACACAATCGCAGACTCTTTGGCCCACCAGGGAGGGCAAATTCCACCCACTGATCAGGCTGTAAGCTTTCATTAAGCCCTGGCTATAATACAAAAAACAGAAATGGAAAAGTGGTTTGAGTGCTGGGACAAGTCCCAAAAAGCCCGTGGAGTCTGGGAGCGCATGAGGCGCCCTGACCGCACTTCCCCGTGGTGGAGGCTGTCCAGGCCTGAGCAAGCTATTATAGCACAGTGCAGGACAGGCCACTGTCCGTTTGGCTCATATTTCTCGCGGCTATGGCCAAATTTTGATTCACGGTGCCTCCGCTGCGGGGAAGAAGAGGAAACCGTGCCTCATATTCTGTTTGACTGCCCCAGACTTGCTGATCTCCGTCTCGACAGGTCTGGGAAACCCAAAATTCTCAACCTGTATGGCGACATTTATGCACTACGCAAGACAGCAGGGTTTTCTTTCCAGGGCTTTTGCAAGAGAGGATTTGAGCCTCTCAAGCCCTCACTCTAATGGAGTTTGATGATGATGATGATGACAGCAAGCTTTTGACTTGTCACAAATAGAACTATGTTAATTATTCTAGGCTATCTAAATTGGGAATAGATAGTTATTAGCTTTGAAAATTTGAATATTTATAAAGGACATCTATTTGCATACACTTTAATTGCGGAGAGCCATTTAGGTAGATTTTACTTTGTTGGCAAGGCTACAGCCTACAATAAGATGGTGCGCAAATGTTTAATTAGGTCTATTGATTCATTAAAACGTGTTCATGTTTGTTTAAGTAAACTGCAGTAAACCAGTGACGTAAGCGGTGTCAAGTTTTTTTCTTTGACGTGTTATGAAAAACTAGTCGACCCAAGGCGTACGCCGTTATTTTGCAGGGCCGGCCTTAGGCCAATGCAACCTAAGTGACCGTAGTGGGCCCCGCACTTTCAAAGGACCCGCGAAATTCTAGGTGTAAATTATTAAATTAAACCATTTTATAACTAATAACAAAATTCCTGGAAATCTCCTGAAATTGCAAAATATGCGAAAAAGTCATGGAAATCTCCGGAAATTATTAAAATCTTTTGAAAACTCAAAAAAAAATTCCTGAAATATATAGACAAAAAATTGTCATTTTGGGGTTTCATTCAAAATGGTAAACGCCAATCCTACGCGCGATGAAAAAAACGGCATTATGCAATAACCGTAATTGTGGAATCTGATGAAAGAAGCTTCTCACGCCTGAAACTAATGAAGAATTAGTTGAGGTCAACAATTCTCGAAGACAGATTGAAACATTTGGTAATTCTTGCTATTGAGCGTGATCTATGTAGGAAACAGAATTTTTATGATTTACTGTATGGCTTCGCTACACGCAATGCTCGTAAAGTAATTCTGTAGGTAGTAAAGAATGAATAAATTGCAAAGACGAATTTATTTTCTAATACAAATTCTTAATTTTCACTTATCCCTACCCAAACTTGGCCCCGCCAAATCCATTTTGCATAGAGCCCCACAACGGTTGAGTCCGGCCCTGCTATTTAGTGACATGTAAATACAGAGTACATTACTTGTTCTCCCCTCCCCTCTTTTTTTTTCGCAGATAAAGTTACATGGGGTAACTCTAGTCCGATTTGCAGAAATAAAAGAGTTATCTTTTCATGACTTCTAGGTCAAAATGGTTACGCCCGGCCCTGCTATTTATTGATGGGTGAATACTACTTGTTCTCCCCCCACCTGATTTTTTATTTCATAAGGTAACTCTAGTCTGTCCGACTTGCAGAAATAAAAGAGTTATCTTTCCTTTACTTCTTGTGTGTCCAAACTCTTGCGCCATGAAGAGAATTATATATATAGATTTTCATTCATATAACAATCTAGCCAAAATAATTTTTTCAATAATAAGACATTTTGAAATATATATAACTGTCGACCTTGAGTTTTTGCAATGTGGGCAATGAGTTGAATTTTTTTCTCTCATTTATATACATAGATACATGAAATTTTAAAGAAAATACATACATACATACAAGAATTGCTCACTTAACAGTATAGGATTTAAGAGAACTCGGGATAGTCTGCATTACATTTTGAGTAAATCAAATCAATAATACAAAGATCTAAACTCTCATATGAAACCCCCACATGTTGTTACTAACTTTGATGCATTGAAAAACTACTTTTGATAAAAAGATGTTATTTATTATTTGTAGTAAAAACTGTTTTCTTATTTTATAAATAGATACATTTTTAAGGGGTCTGGGAGAGCACTGTAAACCTCCCAAGGGAATCTTGATGTCAAGCTTTTCCAATCATTTTGAACTGCAGAAATGTCTTCTGCAGCATGCTCCATAGTAAAAAGAATGCAAGTAAAAATCAAAGAAATTAAAAGGGTCAGGATGGACTAATCAAATCAAAGATTTTAGACCTTAAAAAAAATAATTGGGGGCCATGAATTGGATCTTTTACCATTGTAGAGAAGATTGAAGTATTTTATGACAAAACATACTAGAACTTTTATTGTTCCCTTAGCAATAAAATTACTGAACAAATGCCAACTTTTTCAAGTAAACCCCTACATAACATTCATGTGAGACAGCTGTGTAATTGTAGCCTACAATTCATTTGCATTGCTTTAATATTTCAAATATATTTCACTACTGTGAAACTAATTTCTTATAAATTTATTTAGTTAAAAAAGTATAATATATAATTATTTATATATAGTTATATATAAAATATAAATAAAAATATATATAATTAGGTTAAAAAAACTACAGATTTTATGTTTATTTTCAGCACTAATAAGACTAGTTTCTGCTGAAATATTAAAAGCCTGTTTTTTCTGAACTATTTGCTGCATGTTTCTTTTAATTCATTATTAAACAGTGACTAAAATATTTTTATGTAACAAATCATTTGTGATTTTTTAAAAAAAAGTTCATTCACGTAGTTGAACAACAATCCTTGAAATATGATGTTTCCTATTTAATAAGAACCAAATTTAGAGTTTCCCTAATAGGAATGGGACAACATGATAAGGCAGCCTTACAAAACTTGCAGTTACTAATTTTATATATTTAAGAAATAAGCAAATTATATGAGGAATGTATTTTCTTAGGGAAATCATCTACTTTAAAAACAAATAACCTTTTTATTGTGTCATTTAAAGTTTGTTACATATTTTTTAAAGAATTTTATTACAAACTTGGAGTAATCTTTTTTTTTTTATCTCCATGTTAATAATTATTTGTTAAAAAAAATTTTAAGCATAAAAAACTGTTTTTTAAACTTATAAGATATATATTTATATTATCTGTGTTTTAGTTACTGAGACAAGCTATCACAATGAGGTCTGATTTTGTTGAAGCTTATATTAATCTTGGTGATATTCAAGTCAAACTTGGCAAGTGAGTACTTTTTAAAACATTGTGAGTAAAATGATACCTTACTTTTTATTACAAATTTATTTTACTTATTTTTTTGATAATAAGGCTTGTCTTTGAGTCCGAAGATTAATGAGGAATGCAGTATTTCCTGTGGCTACGCAGCCCCAGCTGTGACCTACATATTTTGCCACATCCAGGGCAACCTTTTGATAACCTTTTTGTCATCTACACACTTTTCACAATTTTGTGAAAATCAAGAATATTGTTAAAATATCAAAGAAAAAAAAATTCTCTTTGTTAAAAAAAAAAATGAAATATTACAAAATCAGTAAGGACATAATGAGCTAAAGTTTCCTAGTTAAAGAACTTGCTATAAAAAAAAATCAGAAATGAAAAGTTTATATTTATTACAAATGTTTCTTCTCTCTAGGCTTGATGATGCAAGAGCCACATATGAGGCAGCTCTTAAACAAGATCCAACAAATGCAGATCTTTATTACAATGTGAGCCAATATGTGTATAATTTTTGATACTGGTTGTTTAAGCCAATAATATTAAGGTATTGTCTATGAGTACAAATATTAATGTCAGAATGCAGCATTTTAGGTGACAAAATAATTTTATAATATAATTTAATTTCATGACTGATCCAAACTAATTGATACAAAGAAGCTTTGTTTTTTTGAAAAGTATTTTTTATATTTTTCACTTCTGATGCTAATGAAACGTCTCCTGATGGTTGATTAAGTTCTCCATTTTCCTCAACTATAGTTTTTTAGAAGTCAACTGTCAATTGTTCTTGTCTGCCTATAAAAAAGGTGATGGCTGAGGTGATATTTAAGGTTTCTTTTTATAAAGCTTATTTCAACTCACTCTGTTGGTCTTTCTGTCTGTCTTACAAATTTTTGTACATGTTATTTCTCCCACACTCAATCCTGGATCAAGTTGAAATTTTCGTACAATTATTTCTTGTACCTGACAAAACAAGAATCAATTTTAAAAAATTAAACAATTAGTTATTTAATTATTAATTATTGGTAATTAATTATTTTGTCTGGTATCAAACAAGGGAAAGAAATAGAACTTGACAGATGTGGCAGTAAAGTTGAATTAGCTCCTTTATACTTTGTGTAGAGAATTAGGACATTGCTTAAAAATTTTAAACTAACAATAGATAGCTATGAAACCTTTTATTTTCATAAGCACTTTGCTGGCACAGGGGTTAGCATATTGCTATGAGGAGGCTAGAGCCTTGAGTTTGAATTCGCCCAGATATCCCAATCTTTATCCTCCTGCTCCCTTCCCAACTCGTCCAGATAAGTGATAAGATCCTAGCACACTGAAACAGCTAAAAGCTTGAAATTGCGCTAAACAAAAACAATTGGTATAAATATTTATAATCACACAGATTTATTGTTGTTAGTCTAGATCTATTACAAATAAAATTTAATTTCATGACTGATCCAAACTAATTGATACAATGACACTTAAGAGAAGCTTTGTTTTTTTTTTAAAGTATTTTTTTTATTTTTATTTTTTCTTCTGAAAAGGCAAATATATAAAACCCTTTATAAACCCCTTGACTCACTGTATTAAAAGTTTTATTGAGATTAATATAAGCTCTTCTAAGTCGCATTTCCATTCCATACATTTTACTTGCAATAGTTGCGTAACAAAAATTACAATCACTTTACTTTTTGCTTCAAAACTACATTTTCACATTACATTCTGCTATAATCTTATTCAGCTTGTCAAGAAAGATTCTAGGTAACAAACATTGTTTTTTGTTAGGAAATACAAATTTAATCAAATTATATTGTTTTTTCTTTTTACATTTTTACTTCTTTTTGATGCTCAGGCTTTACATCATCTGTCCTATAGACCACAAGGTCTGAAAGGGAAATTTTACTTTTTTTTACTTTACTTCTCTTAAATAATGTTTTTGACTCAACTTACATTTATTATTTCTATTTTATCCATAGCTTGGTGTTGTCCTTTTAGAACTAAATCAAACAAAGATTGCCAGGGCACATTTTGAAAGGGCTCTACAGTACAACCCAGATCATTGGGTAATAACTATAGTTACATTTCATCTTTTTGTTTTTTCTATTTATTTCTCTCATAATGTTGTTAACATTATGAAATTATCACAAACAAATTTTTTTTTAGTACAACTTGCTCGTGGTTCCTGTACTTCTATATGAAAGTGATAGTTGAAATCAGAGTCTTAAAGAAGAATTCAAGCCTTTGAGAGAAAAAGCTACTGAAAAATGCCGGGTATCAAATATCAGAAATAACAACAAATGAGTTAGTACTTTTAGAAGTCAACACTGTTGACTCACTGTCAGAAACCATCCTTCAGGTATAGTAGAAAGAGCATGAAAAAGCTGGCTAGACAACTTGCTGTTGCTGACCTGGAAGAGTGGAGGGAGCGAACAATCACAACACCTTTAGGATAGAAGTAAAGGGACTCATAATAATCTGTATGATCATAATACACTCATGTTTATGTAATACCATTTACACTACCAGTATGAGTATATTTGATATGGGATTGTATGTGACTCTAGGTATTGTTCTGATCAATTGTTTTGCACCTGAGACACCAACCAATTTCAATTGTAAGGAGCTCTAATTGTTTTCCATTTCACAGATTGGTTAAGATCATGCATTTATCTGTTGCTGCTAGTTCTGGACTTTTTATTTCTATGTCAAGTATATCATTTTTATATATTTTAAATCCACCCTATTGTTAGTCATCAGTTTATCTTCCAATGGAAAGCTTTTTAACCTGGCTTAACCTGAAACCAAAACAATTAGATGGTGTATCCTGATTAGAGAATTGCTGCTTGCAGATGCTGCTGCAGCACTCAGCTCCCATTTAAAAGCAAGATTGCAAACACTAGTGAAAGCTTTGTTTGGCAGCTGCATGTCAATAGCTCAGTTTTATGTTACGTCTCACTAAGACTAAAATTCTGGCACAAGACATCACAGAAATACCAGAGATAAAATAAGAATTCACACATTTACGTTTGTGCAAGAATTTACCTACCTGTGATCAACTATCACCAGTAACCTAAATCTAAATCTAGACATTGAGGTGACAAAAAGAATTAGAGAGGCTTCTGTAGCCATGTTCTAAGCCAGTTTGAAAAAATGCCCAATAGACCACAGCACCCAAAATGTATAATGAGCACTTTACTTTATTTTTGTGAGAGCTGCTTGAGTATCAAGAGCATTTGAACAGTTTTCCCATGCATTGCTCGCATTACATAATGTGCATCTCCTGGAGGTAATCAGTAGGGTTTTGAAGATTATATTAACCTCACCTGCATGCCAGATGGAGGAATTCCCTCAGACATAATTTATGCTGAGTTTGCTGAAAGAGTCTGATTCAAGGGATACCCAAGACTAGCCTACAGAGATGTCTGCAATAGGAATCTCAGAATACAGGCAGGGTGGGATATAAGTGAGTGGAGGCCCCCAGGACAAGATTTTTGTGGAGGCTCCTGCACTTTGTTAAAAAGCTTCAATAAAAATGCATTTGTTAATAATAACACTTACATCTAAATGCATTCATATTTAAAATTAAAGAAATAAGGTACTTGTAAATTTTAATCTCATTTTCCTTCTTAAAAAAACAACAATTAATTTTAGTTACAAAAAAATTATATTTATGAGTTTGTGGAGGGTAAGGCCTTTGGTTGACGCTCTCCGGAGCTGCATTTATTTATTATGATAATGCTACAAGGACACTTATTAAATGCAACAGTGTTGCCAACTGTAAGATTTAAAGTATTGTTGTAGAAAATGCAAAAACAAGTATTTTGAAACAAAAGTTTCTAATCCGTCAAAATTGTTATTTAAAGAAATATCTCTTTTGTGGAGGCCCAGACTACCCTCCCTTAAATTCATCTCTGACTACAGGCATCAATTAAAGTATTTGTGGGAGCAAATTGCCCAAGATTGTATAGCATTGGAACTGACTTTTCATGCTGGTATGACTGATATTCATTGAGAGCAAAAGCCTTAGACAAGAGGAAGAAATTCGTCCTATCCAATAGCCCTAAAACAAATGCTTTCTCATGTGCAAACTGTGGCAATGTTTGCTGCTCCAGAATTAGTTTGTTTAGTCACAGAAAATTATGATCCATTTCAAGGAGAAAAAAACATCACCAATAATTCCTCTGTGCGCATCCATTGTCTTTCGAAACAGAAGGGGCCTTAAGTCTGATATCTTACAAGCCTATTAGACAATACAATCACCGTTATTCAAATTAGATATGACCCAGCTATTGCAGGAATAAAATGCTTTATCACAAAGTAATGAATAATTTATAGTACAACTATTGAATTTTGAATACCCTTCTATCAGAAGAAATAACTGTGGGCTATATAATCAGTCTGCATTACATGAAAGAGACTAAAAATAATAGAAATATGTCTCTAACTGTCTGTCTGACTGTCCAATCGAATCTAATTTAATTGAATCAAATCTCTCTAATATATGTCTGTCTGTCTATTTATCTCTGTGTTTCTTTCTGCCTTAATTTTGTCTGTCTGTTACAGACATGGTTGGCAGTCTAATCCAACTTTGGCAGACCCTACTACCACTACAGCCCAACATAACAACAATCTGTACGGCAATACTGAACAATTGAAAGAACAGTACACTAATTTTGCCTGGCACAGTCTGCAAAATAACTTAAGCCCTGCAGCAAAAGCTGGCTACAAGAAGAAGAAGAATGCTTTCACCAAACATGTTTGCACTCCATCATGGACATAAGGTGGCAAGACCACACTATAAACAGCAAGGTCCTTGTGAATGCCGGTATGGACAGTATAGAGGGACTTTTCATAATTTTGATAGTTACGCTGGGCAGGGCATGTATCCCGCATGGGAGACAAATGTATGCAAAAAGCAGTCCTTTTTGGTGAGCTGAAAGGTGGTCAACATAACAAAGGTGCTCCACAGAAATGCTTAAAAGACCAGGTTAGGCAGCAACTTGCTTTAACTGATGAAGAGAGTACCTGGCTGCATGCAGCTTTGGAACGAGACAGCTGGATTTCCCTTACAAATGCTGTGGAATACACATTTGAGGCCAAAAGAAAAATCCACTGCCAAGGTTTGACATAGACAGAGAAAAGAAAATCTAAACCAACAACCATCAGAAAATGTTTATATCTGCCCTTCGCATCTGGGGCTGCATACTGCATTCCTCATTAATCTTTGGACTCGAAAACCATCCTTATTATCTGTATATAATTCTCTACATTGCCTAACCATGCAGGACACCACGCACGCACACCCACTCTCTAACCCTTGATGAAAAAGTCATGGAAAGATAACTCTTTTATTTCAGCAAGTTGGACTAGAGTTACCCCACATAAATTTCGCGGCAACAGAGAGCACGACTCAGAAAAAAAAGAGGGGGGGGGAGAGAACAAGTCTCTACGTCACCCAACCATGCGGGACACCATGCAGGCATGCTGACTCTCTAACCCTCCTTCTGCCTCCTCTTGCCCACACCTGCGCCTTCCTTGCTCTCCAGGCATGCGCACACACTCTTTTGCCCGAACCTACCCCATTAGGACAACTGTGTCTTTCAGGAAGTATTCATCCATCACTAAATAGCGGCCTATGCTACGCTGCGGGTCGGCTAGTATAAAATAAATATCTACATTTTCTTAATACAGCTTTCCCTGTTTTTTACTATTAATACTAAATGGTGTATTTTTATGGAAAAAATAGCTTACATATTTGATTTTATAAACAAAATGGTTCACTTTCAGAGGATATAACTGACTTAAAATAAAAATTCCTTCTCGATCACTTCGCTCTTAATAACTAATGTAATATACTTGCATATAGGCCTTATATTTATAATAACTAATGACTGATTGATAAAAAGAAAGAATTATGCAGCCCCCCCTCTCATAATACATGTACTAAGTTTGGAGTTTAGTGTCTTGGAATGTAACCTTGGTAATATGTAGATCTCACATTTGATGACTGGACTTACAGATTCTTTGTTACCACTTAAATGTAATACAAATCCCTAAAAAAAACAGAAACACACTCCTTGAATTGAAAGTTCAATGCTTTAATTAAATAAATTTATAAGTACATTTGTATCTCTGAATTACATTATTCAATCAATAGTTTTACTAAAATTAGATTTATCAGTCCAAAGTAATAAACTAGTCAACAAACCCTAAATGTATCTTCATCTTCCAAATCATTCTGGTAATTTCTAAGTGTCACTTGGAAGTTTCTGAGCTATTTTATGGCTTTCTAGAAGATTCTCTATTTTCTAGAAGTGGATGACTTTAATATTTCACTGTAAACAAAATGAAGCACATCATCTCCCTTGTGCCTTTCTAGATTGACTTGTGACAATAAAATGCAAATCACTTGGTAAACCTAAATAATACAGGGCAGATCAGTAAACCAGTATTCAATTATTTAATTTTTTCCTATAAATTTATGTCTTAGCAATCTTTGTATAATTCTGCTATACTGATGCAAGAAGGAGGAGATCCCAAAGAAAGAAATTTGGCTTTTAAAAGGTACTAACATATTTATTTTATTAAATATATGCTCTCTAGCATGTAAAGACAAACTATTTTTTTTTTGTCAATCCTAAAAAAAAAAAAGTTTTATCTCTTTAAATTAGATTTTGATATTTTACAAAATTTTTTTTTATTTAATTCTGCTTGGAAGACCAACCTGGACATAAATTGCCCGCAGGCCTTAATTTGCGTATCACTGATATAGTCTCTGATATAGTGCATTAGAAACAAACAAAATAATAATGTTATAAATAAAGCAGATGCATGAATGTAAATATGTTATGTTCTGCGCATGGGTGACCTTTCGGTAGTGTCTAATGTAAGAAGCGCGTGATAGCATGAATGATTATTTAATGTACACCAAGACAGAATGAATTTATGTAAAAATGCTTTTGAAACACACATTTGAAGGTTAATTTTATTAATGAAATGAATGGACTATATTTCATATGTTCATGTGTAAACGTAAAAAATTATCTTTTCGAAGAGCAGATCTATCATCTTAGGATTACTTCTAGATCTAGGCTTTATCCTAGAATTAGATCTAGATCTATGCTTCGAGAGATTTTCAGTTTTGTGCATGCATGACATTTGGTTCTTGTCTCAAGTAAACATGGCTATTTGATCTAGATCCATGAAAAAGTATTACTTTTATAGAGTTGGACGCACTTTTTTTTTTTTGAGTGTCTTAAATTTATTTTTGAGCTACTTTACATATGTTACTTTTCCAGTTAGTATCCAATGAACATTTATGCCAAGTTTTATCAAGATTGGTCAAACGATTTTGATTTCTATTGGGGACATACATAGGCTACATACTTTATATTATACATAACACAATTTTGGATTTAAAAAATCTTTTATTTTTCATTTTCTTAAACTAGTATTGATATTTTTAGAAATCATATATTAATTCACTCTGTCTGTCTGGTAAAAAGTTTGAACATATTATTTCTCCCACACGTTCACACCTATTCTCGGATCAAGTTGAAACTTTGCACAATTACTCATTGGCAAACAATAAATGAATCAATAAAAAAGTAAACAAATTAATTAATTATTGGTAATTTTGTTTAATTCTGAAAAGGGAAATTAATTCTTTAGTACTGGTATTAAGGGATATGGCTATATATCTGGGGTTTTATCCCCTTTGATAATTGTGCACTTTATTTGTCCCACACCCATTCTTAGATCAAGTTTGATATAAAAAGGAAATAACATCTACATTATTTAGAGAAAATAACGTCTACGTTATTGAGATATATTGTTCTGAAACTGGAGTTTTTCCCCTTAGGTGTATTTTTTTTATTATCTATTGTTGCCATGTTCTGAACTTAGGCAAGGCAGGGAACTCCATGTAAAAGATTATGGTTGTTTAATTACAAGTGATATGAGGATATCACAAACATAGAGATCTTGCCTACTGAATTCAATTCACTACTTCAAAGTCACAGTCCTTGTCTCTAGCTATCCTCACCAGTTGTCACAAGAATTGGTAGCCTTCCCAAACCACCTAGAATTTCTTACAATCGCAGGAATGACCCTTCTACTTCTTCTCTTGTCCATACAGTCCCAAAGAGCACTTCAACTGTCTCTATTAGCTCATCTAAATATTACATTCTATCCCCATGTTAAACCGTGCACTGGTGCCCACCATAAGTTCTTTTGCAGGGGCAGAGTTATAATAGTTAAAAAGGTTTGTTGTTCTTCCTCGTTCTCATTTTACATGTCGGAGGGTTCAGATCAGTAGATCTATATCTGAGATGAACCGCGCAGTGGTTTCCAGATGTGACAGTTCTCCATATAGTTTTTCTTCTATAGGAGGTTTTGGGGCCAGAGTCTTGTTTGGGCCTCTTGATATAGTGTGCAGCTTTGAAGGACATGGTCAATATTCTCTGGTGATGCTCCACAAGGCAGGTTTTGCTAGTCCTGATTTTTAGCTTCCGGAATATATGTTGTCTCATTCTGTTGTGTCTAGTTCTGAGTTGAAAAATTATGTGTTGGTCATTTATTTGTTCGTTCTTCCATCTCTGGCCAGTATGTCTGCTTTTTCATTGCCTTCTAATTCAATGTGTGGTGGAACCCATTGAAGAACAGTTTCCTCGCTGTTGATGTTAAGGTTTACAAGAGCTGTCCTGAGTTGCTTTATATATGAAGTATCACAGTTTTTCAGGCTTTGAAGGACTGTTTTAGTATCGGTCAGTAAGACAATTTGGCTGTTTAGTGTACAAGGGTAGTTTATTAGAGTAGTAGCTGCTAGTTCAAGTGCTTGCTTTTCTGTTCTATGGCTGTCTGAGAGATTGTCAGTTGCAATTGACTTTTTCATTCAATTAGTATGCCAGCGCCTCCATTTGTGTTGGATTTTTGAGAGGATCCATCAGTGTAAACTCTGACCCATTCATAAGGATTCTATTTTTGGTGCATTGGGACATTTTTTTCCTCTTCTTCCATCTAAAGAAACGAGGGCAGCGATTTCCCCCATAGCTCTGTAACATAATGGGTGTTGTCTATTTTCTGCAAGTTGATTTTGACTGCTGAGCCCCAAGCTGCAGCACAGCATTCTAGAGTGGTTCTGATGTAACTGGTGTATTTCTTTTTTAGAATGTTGCTCCCTAGTCGCTGCCGGCTAATTCTTTCATAAGGCACAATCTTTTGATATCTTTACTCTGTATTTTTTCTATTTGTTTTTTCCAAGTTAGTCTCATGTCATATGTAACTCAAGATATGTGGGACTGTCATTTTTTTTCTAGAGCTTCCTTATCTAGTGTTAATTTTATTGTTTGCCGTTTTGTTGATAGTGAAAAGATGGTGTATGTTGTCTTTTTGGTGTTATGGTCATGCCACAGTCTTTGGAACACTGACTGAGTTTGTCGAGAGCTTCCTGTAGCTAAAATTTTGATGTTCCTACATATCTGTGCTGATTAAGGCGAGGTCATCTGCATACATGCTTTTGATTTTCTTTGTAGGTTTTGGTTTAGATCATTAATGTATATTAGGAACAGTGTTGGAGACAGAAATCCTCCTTGGGGAACGCCATTTTTTTTATGCCCACAGTGTGTCCTTGCATGCAGACCAAAGCTTTTCGATTGTTCAGATATTCTTTTATCCATTTGTACATTGTGTGGGATATGTGATGGTCTATTAACTTGAACTTGCTCCCAGACTTTATCGAATGCTTTTTCCAAGTCAACCCAGACAATCATTGTTGGCTTCTTTCCTTGAAATCCATCTTCAATTTTCTGTGATGAAGGCGATTTGGTTCTCTGTAGATCTGCCTTTTCTAAAGCCAGCTTGGGCTTCTGTAAGTAGATTGTTGAACTCAAGGATCCAAGTGAGACTGTTATTTACAATTCTTTCCATAAGTTTGCATGTACAGTTGGTGAGGCATATTTGGAGGTAGCTCTCTAGTTTGTTTCTTTGTTTGCCCTGCTTTAGTGTGCGAATCATGATGGCTTTCTTCCAGATGTTTGGGATTCTACCTTATTTCCAGCTACCATTTAAGATTTGTAGGTTGAGGACCTAAGTGGAGTAGCATGTCGTTAGAGATTGTGTCGTGGCCTGGGGCTTGTTTTGGTTTGAGGTCCTTTAGAACTTCATCTGCTTGTTTCATTTTTAGATTTGTTGTGACTCCTTGAGAGTATGCTGTTTTGTTAACTTGATTTTTATCCTGAATTTCTGCGTGGACATCTTTAATTCTGCTTTCATTGATTTGCATATGACCTACACATTGAAAATATTTTCTAAATTCATTTACAGCTTCTTGGCATTTCAGGGGTTGGTTGTCAATTTCTATAACTATGGTTGATCATTTTTCTTCTTGATTTAGGCATTCCGCAATGTGCCACAGCTTGTGGCCATCTCTGTCTACATTTAGTTGTTTTTTCATGCCAACTTGTCCTCGTTGCAGAGAGGTAGTTTTTCCTAAAAACTGCATTAGCTTCTTTTAGTTTAATATTATTTTCTAAACTAGGGTTATTTTCTACTGTATTTTTTGGCTTCAACTGTGGCGTTGTGGAGTTATTGTATGTTATTAGACCAGTTTGAAATATAATCTTTTCTTGCTCCTCTAGGAATAGACTCCTTAGCTTCTTAAAGGATTCTTTTGACGAAAGCTGAGTATGATTTGTTAATCTGGTTTGATTTACAGTTTATTGATGCAGTGTATTGGTTTGTTAGTTTTGAGAAAAGATTCCAGTTGGCTTTTTGTAGTTCCATCTGAGGATAGTAGAGTTTTATGTTTTGTAGGTGGCATCGATACAGATGAGTATGGGCCTGTGGTCACTTGTGGCTAGCTGGTCAGCTAAATCTCTCTTGAAGTTTTAGGAGATATTATTAGTTACAGAGGCTAGATCTGGAGTGGAGGATGTTAACCAGACTCTTGAAAAGGAGGTTGGTTTATCATCAGGCTTATTTAACAAAATAAGACTATTTTCTGCTTGCCATTCTTCTATTTCTTCTCCCTTGGCATTGAGATCTGGGTAGCCCCACCCCGGAGAGTAACTGTTCATATCCCCTATAACCAGACATTCTCATGGTTGATCTTTATGCATTCCAGGTTAAGTTCCTTGTCTGGGGGCAAAAGCAATTGAAGATATTTAGGTTTTCCTCTGGAAGAATCAGCCTAGTGCCCATTATTTCTTATTCAGCTGGGTTGGCAGTGTTATATCTGTGGCAGGAATAGCATTTTTTATAATGGAAAGGTTTCTTCCTTTAGGTCTTTTTTCTCTCTCTTGTCTGATACAGGTACCGTGTAGCCTATAATGAAGAAGCGTAGGTGGCTATTCAGGAGTTCAGGTAGGTTTCTTTGATGCAGGCTACATCTGTTTTATTTTCATGAAGAAATATTTTTAAAGCTTATTTTTTCTTTTAGATGCTCTCTGCATTCCATTGAATGATTTTTAGTTGTTTTTTTTTTTGTCTTGGAGTGTTGGCCAGTAATTTTTACTTTCTAATCACTGCTCCTGGCTCCAAAAGCAGAGAACCACTAACTCGCTTGTGTGTGTGCTCCTTCGAGGCGGAGAGCCTGGGCCCTACCTTTGCGGCGGGTTTCCACAGGCAAGACGCCACATCTATAAGAATCATTCCTGAACTCCAACATAGATGAGGTTGCTTGTCGATGTGATATGCGTCAAGAGGCCAATTGAATCCTGCTTCAGCCTGCTTTTTCTTTCTGGGTTTGCTCCCATAGCCTTTGATCAGCCAAGATCATCTGCAAGGCAGCAGTTTTATTTCGGAGTTGTCTCTCCTAGATAAATAATATCCCTAGTTAACGAGTTTTATCTACCCGGGTTTAGAGTTAAAGCGCCCTATACTCACTTTTTTAGATGTTTTAAGAGAATATCCTGGGATACCCCACCTCATCCTCCAAGACTACAAACCAGTTGGTCCGAGGTTGTTTATTTGATATTCACAGCAAACCCTTATATCTAAGGGTTTTTCCCTTTCCGCCACCTGGGAACTCACTTAGTAGAAGATGGTAGCTTCCATAAGAAAAGGTTTGTTAATATTAAAAGATAAGCAATCTTTTGAAAAGTAAATACAAAAAAAAAGGTTTTGTTTTTGCTTACTTTCAGGTTGGAGAGGTTAAAAGTACAGAAAGGGGAGGATCCAAAAGTTTACTTCAATTATGCCATGCTGGCGATGGATGAATATAAATTTGAAATTGCTGAGCAAAATTTTAAAAAAGCTATTGAAGTAATTTCTTTAAGTGTAACTGGTTTTATTTCACTTAAGTAATGTTGTGTTTTTTTTACCATTTTTATTTTACTCAAGCAATAATATTTTTAGTGTAAAGAAAATAATAGTATACCAACAATTTTTTTTTTTCAGCTTGATCCAACATTTCGCAGTGCCTTGTTCAATTTAGCCTTAATGTTAGTCAACAATTTGAATAGACCTTATGATGCTATCCCTATTTTAAATCAACTTCTTGAGGTAAAGTTTCTTGCTTTTATATTATAAAAATCAAAATTGTATGGACATTTTTTATGGAAAAAAGAAGTGACTCATATGAATACTTTTATAGAAGGTAAAAATGGTAATGAAATTGTAGAAAAATCATTCAAACATGTTGAACTTTTATTTGGTTGAATGTCATTTTATTATTTTTGTTTTTGTTACTCTTAATAATATGCAATTCTCTGGGTGGAAAGACATGCTCCAATTTGATTTCCTATTTCTCATTCTCTTTGTTCTTTTAGTATTTTGTGTTGTTTTATTGACTACTAGCCGGATATTACCCACGGCCTGCAGACCTTATATATAGTTGTCTTAGGCTTGAATTACTGTTTACTGTTATCAGAGATGAGTTAAATTTTTCGTTTTGTTGTATTAAAATCAAACCAAATTCATTAAAAAAGCTATTTAACTAATAAACTAATATCTTTAAATTATATATTTTACTCAATTCAGCATTTTTTCCACTAATTAATTCAAATTAACAACTCTTAGCTTAGGACTATTTTGTCTCACCAATCCTTATAATTTAATTTAAATTTAATATTATTTAGATGAGGTCTATATTTTTTATTATATCCTTAGATTTTAGATCTTGTCAGTCTAGTGTTAGACTTAGACTTTAATTAAGGCTTTAGACTTTAGATCTACTAATCATCTACTAATACTACTAATAATAACTAATAGTAATATTCTATATAGTTAGTTATACACGTAAATATATTGATCTAGAATTAGAATTAGATCTAGTCTAGGTCCATATTTTAAATTTAATAAACCATTTGATCTGATTTAATTGTCGTTGTAAATTAGCTCTTATAGCAGAAGAAATTACCTTACCTAACTCAAAAAATATAGAATCAACATTTTGTAAAATTAATACCACCTCAACATCCCTAATAATAGGCAGCATTTACAGACCACCAAATTCTAGTTTAGAATACATGCAGGAACTATGTAATCAGATTACTACACTTAAAGAGACAAATAAAAATGCAGTTTTTTGGATTATGGGTGATTTCAACCTACCTGATATAAATTGGAAAACACTAACCATAGATAAACAACAAAACCTTAAGGACATAAATGAGCTTTTCATAGAAACTTTACACAACCTAAGTTTAGATCAAATCATTAAAAAGCCAACTAGATTAAACAACACATTAGATCTCTTCTTAACCAACAGACCTGGATTAGTAGTTGATTATGATATTATCCTTGGTCTATCAGACCATGAGATCATAAAAATACACAGTCAGATAAAAGCAGTAGCCAATACAAAACCCAAAAGAAAAATCTTACTCTGGAATAAATGTAACCTAACACAACTACACCAAGCTGCATTAAACTTTCAACAAACATTCTTATTAGAAAAAGACATTAACCAACCAGTCGATGACCTCTGGAATTTCATTAAAAACCATCTTAAAAGCATTATAGAAAATCATATACAGACTAAATACCCATCAAACAAAATAAATAAATGCTGGTTTAATAATAGACTAAAGAAGCTTTGTAAACAGAAGGAAAACCTATATAGAAAATTTAAAGAAACTAATGCAGAAAGAGTTTACAAAAATTATATAAAAATTAAACACTTAATCCAAAAAGTAAGCAGACAGCTGCAGAGTGAATACATAAACAATGTAATATCTAAAGATAACAACAAAAACCTATGGTCATACATTAAGTCTAAGAAAATGGAAACAACAGGCATATCGCCATTAAAAGATGAACATAACATAATACATAATGATAATGAAACTAAAGCTAACATCCTAAACAAATACTTTGCATCAGCATTCTCAGCCCCAGGAGACAAAGACATATTACTGAATTTGAACCAAGTAAACAACATAGAAGATATAGTAGTACAAGAAAATGGAATTCAAAAACTATTAGCCAACACCAAACCAAATAAAGCATCTGGACCTGATGGTATTCCAGCTAGATTACTCAAAGAACTAAGCAATGAGCTAGCCCCAGTGTTCAAAACACTCTTTCAGGCTTCACTTAACCAGGGCAGAATACCAAAGGACTCGAAAGAAGCTAATGTCACCCCCCTATTTAAAAAAGGAGAAAAATCTGACCCAGGAAACTACAGACCAGTATCACTTACCAGCATCACATGTAAAATCCTAGAACACATAATATGTAGCAACATCATAAACCACTTAAACAAACATAATGTCCTCACACCATACCAACATGCCTTTAGGAAATATAGATCATGTGAAACACAACTAATAGGACTAATTGATGATTTTTCAAAAGGTTTAGATAATAGTGAACAAATAGATGTTACTAGATTTTTCTAAGGCTTTTGACAAAGTTCACCACCATAGTTTGCTTAAAAAATTAAAATATTTCGGCATTGTCCACTGCATCAGTGGATTAAAGATTTTCTGATAGGGAGAGAACAAACTGTAATAATAAATTGCTCTAAATCAACACCGATAACAGTAAACTCAGGTGTACCTCAAGGAACAGTCTTGGGTCCACTACTATTTTTGATTTACATAAATGATTTACCAAATTGCATTACTTCAGGAACAAAAGTCAGATTATTTGCAGACGATTGCATAATATATAGAACAATAAAAACAACACAAGACACAGATATTTTACAAAGCGAATTAGATGAATTACAGAAATGGGAATCAAATTGGAGCATGTCTTTCCACCCAGAAAAATGTCAGTTGTTAAGAGTAACAAAAAAACTAAAACAAATTAATTCCACTTATCTTATTCATGGCAAACCAGTAACACAGACTAAAAACGCAAAATACCTAGGTGTTATAATAAATGAAAAACTGTCATGGAATCCACATATTGATGAAACTAAAAAAAAATCAAACAAAGCATTAGGATTTATTAAAAGAAATTTCTAAAATCAAATAAGAACATAAAAACTAAAATGTTATTTAACCTTGGTTAGGCCAATAATAGAATATGGTTCCTCCGTTTGGGACCCCTCAACTCAAGAAAACATTAAGAAACTGGAACAGACACAAAATAGAGCAGTGAGATTCATAACAAACGAATATTCACTTTTGAGTAGAGTAACACCTTTAGTAAAATCACTAAATTTAGAAAGCCTTCAGGACAGAAGGCTCAAAAGTAAAGTAGCAATAATACATAAAACACTGAACCATAATCTTCAAATACAAAAACAAAACTTAATAAAATACTTTGAAAGACAAAGATAAAGGCACATTCCTCGTCCCATATGCTAGGACAAACTTGTACAAATACTCCTTCTTCCCTAGTGCTATTAGAGCATGGAATGGGTTGCCTGAGCTAGCCAGGAAAACCAGTGACTTGGCAGAATTTAAGTCATTGGTTAATATGCATGACTAAATGCATGACGCGTAGGACGTAATCATCTTCTTTTTTGAAGTAACGTCTGTATTATATAAGATAAAAAGATAATTAGATTTAGATCTAGAGATATTTTAAGCTCTGCGTATGCGTAACCTTTCGGTCTTGTCTAATGAAAGAAGCATGCGATGAATGGGATATAATGTACATCTAGCTGTCTAAATTTGCAGATATAAGAACCGAATTTATGTAAAAATGCTTTCGAAATTAATTTTATTAAATAATGAAAATGAAATCAATGGACTGTATTTTCATGTGTCTAAGTAAAAAACTATCTTTGCAAAGTGTAGTTCTTAAAATAATCTAGATAAATCTAGATCCTTTCGGTCTTGTCTCATGTAAACATGGCTATATGACCTCGAGCCATGAAATAGTAATACTTTCTAAGAGTGGGCAACTTCCAGTTTGTACCCAAGGAACATTTATGCCAAGTTTTATGAAGATTTGTCAAACAGTTTTGATTTCTATTAGTACGTACATACATACGCCTTACTTTTTGCTTTATATTATAGTTACGTTGTTGGTACTCAAGACTTTGTTCTATGATATTTCGTAGAACGAAGATCTGCTCTGCACATGATCTGCCTCTTCGGAAGCCTGCTTGTTCTTCTCCGAGCCTTTCATCTACAGACTGTTAAAGCCGTCTCAACAAAACAGTGCTGAAAACTTTGCCCGGGACAGAGAGGAGAGTAATGCTCCTCCAGTTGTTGCAGTCTGCCAAGTTGCCCTTTTTTGGAAGCTTAACAATGACTCCTATTTGCCAGTCCTCAGGGACTTTTGAAGTTCGCCAACAGAGTTTAAGAGATCAGTCATTCTGTTAACAATGCATTGTCCCCCATTTTTTAGCATTTCTGCTGACACCTGGTGCTTTGTTATTATTTAGCACTGCAATGGCCATGGAAACCTCCTCTGCAGTTATTGGGTCTATCTTGACCTTGAGATCATTGTTCGGAGAGGGGTCCTTGAATGTTTAAGTCAGGTCTGGCGACGGTTGGTTAAGGGTCTCTTTAAAGTGCTCTACCCATCTTGCATCCAGTTCTTCTTTCGTTAGCAAAGTTTTGCCTTGCTTGTTTTTTATCGGTGCTCCATCTCCACTCTTTGCTCTAATGAGATCTCGGACAATACGATGGAGAGTTTTTGTGTCATTTCTGCATGCAACAGCTTGTGCCTCTTGACCCAACTGTTCAATCCAGTCCCGTTGATCTCGCCGACAGCTTCTCTTTACTTTTAGATCTGCTTCCCTATAGACTTCTTCCTCTAGGCTGCGATCCTGTGTTTCATTTTTCTGATCTCGTCTAGGTTTGGCCTCTCATCGATCAATTTCCATGTTCTGTCTTGTATCCACTGTTCCTTGTATGAACCTCGCCTCCTTCCGATAACTTCTTCCGCGCACTCAATAGTGGTATCTCTGAAATTGGCCTACTCTTCAGGGTCAGTATATCTGCAAGAGCCTCAAAGCGGTTCTTTAGTTTCAATTGGAACTGTGCTGCAAGATTGCAGTCTTTAAGCTTGTCTACATTAAATGGGCGGGTTCATGTGGCTCGTTTTGGTTGGCGTTTCAGTCGGAGCTTACATTTGCCACTGCCAAGGTAGTGGTCTGAGCTAATATCCGCTCCTCTGCGGGTCCGCACGTCTAATAGAGATGAGCCCCATCGTTTGGAGCTGCAAATGTAATCTAACTCGTTGAAGGTCTCTCCATTTGGTGATCGGCATGTTTTTGTGTGTATTTGTTTGTGCTTAAAATATGTGTTTCCAATTGAAAGGCTGTTGGATGCCCAGAGAGAAATCAAGCGCTCGCCATTATTACTGATGTTTTCTGCAGAGCCATATGGTCCCATTACGTATTCAAAGCCAGTTCGGTTGGGATTGATTTTGGCGTTGAAATCTCCCATCAGTAGAATTAGGTCATGAGTGGGTGTTTCTTCAAGTGTGGTTTGAAGTTGATTATAGAAATTTTCTTTGATGGTATCTATTGCATCATCTGTAGGGGAATATACTTGGATGGTAGTGATTTCGATTTGGTTTGTTTGGAGTTGAGCTGTAATGATGCGGTCGCTGACTGGCTTCCAGGCAATTAGTGCTGAAGCTGCTATTTTAGACATGATGATTCCTACACCACTAATGTGTTCTTTATCGTGTCCTGAATATATTATGGTCTTGCCATCATTGATTATTTGTCCACCTGATGTCCACCGCATCTTGCAGATCCCAAGGATGTCCAGCCGGTAAGAGTCAAACTCTCTTAAAAGTTGGGCCAGTTTACCGCATTGGGTTAGGATACTTACATTCCATGTGCCTATAAGAGTCGGTTTCTTTGCGTTGAAGGACTTGCCATGTATCGGGCATTGGACGTCCAGTTGGGTTTGATCCAACACCGTCTTCGGGGGTTGGCCGCCCTCGCCGCATGTATAATTTTTTTTTATGTGTCAAGTTTGCTGTTTCTGTAGCCATTGTGGTTTTACAGGGTGGGGTCGCTAGCCCCACGCCAAACGCTCCTCCTTTCTCAATATATATATATATTGTTATAAATCTACGACAAGCACTCAACGAAAGGTAGGAGATATTAAGAAACGATGTATATATTATAAGCTATCAACAAATAGTTAGACTTGGACTTTCGCTATCAAGTCACAGGGAGTAATGTCTTAAGTTCTAAGAGTCCTACTTAGTACTAGGACAGACCACCGACACACTTCCCAGTGTCGCTCCAGATCTTCCAAACAGTTCACTAGTATCACACAGGACAGCACTTAGCCCCAGACTGTTCAAACTGCCATACTACAGCCGGATCTACAACAGTCCTTCCTCCTAGTATAAACATGTCTTATACTACTTGTCTTGAATGGTGCTCTCATGCGCACCATCAGTGTGGCGCTGGAGTGGAGTTACAACATTGCCCCCATCTCAGCTCTGTTCGTCCCGAACAGATTCAGGTGCCCTACAGGGTAGTGGTTGTTGGTCAGTGCAGGTCTGTGGGGGCCACATCCTGCAGGGAGCATGTTCACCACGAAGCCATCTGTAGTGTTCTCTGCGGTTGCCGCTTTCTCTTCCTCCAGTTGGCCAGTCTGTTCTTGAGACGATTTCGTGATTGTTACGGTGACTTTTCTTGATCGTTGTCGTAGGCGCTCGCCTTCTGACACGTTTAGAGGTAGTGACGATCCCTGTAGTTGTCATCAGAGCAGTTGGTCCGGGACTCCGCTTCAGCAGACCTTCTCGTTGAACGTCCCATGACAGACTTGTAGACCCACACGTAGCCATGGTTGCAAACATATTGTCATTGTCAGCCGTGTCACTAAGGTATGCCCATGAAGCATCTTTGCAATGCTGATGAAAACACAAGTATCGATGTCCAATGGTTTCAGACCCTGTATGTGTTTTTTTTTTGACATTTGCATCCCCTTCGTGAAGAACTGCATGTACAGTTCTTGTTTAACCCCTGGTAGCAGTTATCAAGCATTGAAGTCTCTTTATGGACGCTGGACAGAGGTCTTTAAGGTCTAAGGTGACAGGCTCTGACGCAGGCCCAAAGTTGTCTTGATCTGATACGGTCGTTGTGGTACTCATAACAGGTACAGCAATAGCTTCAGTCACAAAGCAGATTTGTTCTCTTTCTTCTACTCTCTTTCTTTTCAGATCTGTTATAATCGTTGAAATCATGGTGGCAATCGTTTTCACATTTGTCATCCTTATGGTAGGACTCGATATCGTTGAGGCGTCCCAAGACATGACGTTAAACTGCGCTCCTCTTTCCTTAGCACTTTTTTAGCTCAAAAGTACCCTACTTCTTTACTGCCATTGTGTCTGCCTCCTCTTTTTCAGTCTGCTTTCATTACTCATCACTCTGTCTCCTTATCTTTAAAATCTCCCTATGTCTTACACCACTCCGTTTGCCATGGACTGCGACGGGTAAGGGGGGATAAAGAGATCCTGGTCTTTGAGTAGGTGTCTATCCGAGGATAAACTGCCGCAACACAATACTTTGGCTCCAAGTTCCCTTAGACCTCAAGCACAGATGACCCGCTCTGGGTCAAAAGGCTGGTCATGTTGAGCTACCAGCAAAGGTCGAAGACCACTGGAGGGAGCTGCTGTATGTCCGATGCAGCAGCTGACTGAGTATAGCGCCTGTGTAGCCCTGGCGGGCTCATTCTAGACATCCGAATGACCCGTCCCCTCGTTGGACTCGATGGCGGGTGGGAGCACAGGGGCCGAATTACTACTAATGCCCATGGACCAACCCCCCCCCCCCCAAAAAAAAAAAAAAAAAACTACTTGCCCAGATTTGTGTCTTGGCAAGAGACGTCGAATAGAGGCGCAAGAAGCTGGTCAGTAGTGGGAGAGCCTAAGAGTGTATCTAAGCTGCACAAATCATCAGAACAGAAGTTGATATTAAGATACACTCTGATGGGCTTCTTCGACGTAGAAGAATCTGTGATCTCCATGTGGAAGTCATGTCACACAAAAGTCTGAACACCAGCAGAGGTGCAATCAGCTCTAGAGACCTGCTGGAAAGTTTCGAGAAGGAAATAGTGGAGGGCATTGAAAGATTCATCCATGCCCGGCGCATGGTGAGGGATGGTGAGGAGATAAAAACCGCCACTATAATCCTCAATTTCGGAACTAAAACACCGCCAGAGTATGTGAAGGCAGGATACCTACGAGTTCCAGTGAGGCCCTACATACTTAACCTTATGAGGTGCTTCAAGTGCCAGGGTTATGGACAATGTGCTGCAGTCTGCAAGAGGAACACTGTGTGTTCCAGATGTGCTGGAGAGGGTCATGAGGACAAAGTTGCACAGCCCAGTTCAAATGCCCGAACTGTCAATCTGGCCACTCAGCCTAATCCAAGGACTGCCCAGTGTGGAAACAGGAGGTTTCCGAGGAGGAGTACAAGGACAGAAATTGATGTACCTTCAGCCAGGCGAAATCGACTGTATTGGCCCTATATATATGCTAATTCGGCTTGACAAAGACCTACGCCCAGGCTGTGGCTAAGATAGGAAGATCCATAGCCACACAGACATACACGTTGACCCCACCACCCCCTCCTCCTCCTCCAATTCAGAAGAAAACACCGCCAAAGAACACACCTCCGAAAAGACAACAAAGTCTTGTTGTCATGCTAAAGAACAGATTCTCTGTACTCGCTGATGAGAGCATGGAGACTGAGCAGCATGTAAAAACCAACACTTCGGAAGAACCCGGAGACATCATGTCTGACACCCCATGGATTTCAGAATGTACAGTGGAATTGTAGAGGCCATAAGGCCGATTATGAAGAAATGCAGCTACTGATGGACTATGATACTCCTGTAGCTGTCTGCTTATAGGAAACATTTCTGAAAGATATCATCAGTTTCCGAAGCTTCAGTGCTTACATCAGAAATGTTGAGGATGCAGAGAGAGCATCAGGTGAAGTCTGTATCCTTGTGAAAGACAGCGTCCCCCATGAGAGGGTAGAACTACAGACCACACTACAGGCCGTAGCAGCTAGGATAACCCTACACAAGATTATCACTTGCTGCAGCCTGTATCTACCACCAGGCGCTCCATTAAACCCAACAGACATGGAGGACCTATTGAAATAACTCCCTCGGCCTTATATAATCCTTGGGGTTTTCAATGCCCATAACACCATGTGGGGATCCAACAATACCGACACAAGAGGTCGTATGCTTGAGGATATCTTCCTCCAACATGATTTATGCTTACTTAATGATGCATCACCGACCTACGTGCACACAGGAACTGGATCTCTCTCATGCATTGACCTCACCGTATGCGTCCCCGGACTTCTGGACGACTTTAAATGGTCAGTTAGCAATGATCTACGGGGAAGTGATCACTTCCCAATCATCATTACTAACAATCTCCCCTCATTGGGACCTCAGCGGTGGAAACTGAATAAGGCCGATTGGGAACAATTCCAAAAAAGATGCTCCGAGGATATCACAGAAAAAATCCATGATGAACAGAACCCAGCTGATACCTTTGCTAGCAAGCTACTTAGTATAAACAGGAAAGGTGTACCCCTAACCTCCGAAAATCGAAAACGGCCTAGCAAACCATGGTTTGATACAGCTTGCAAAAGTGCTATTGGCGATGGGAAAAAATGACTTGCAATTATAAAGAATCCTTCCCAGGAAAATCTAAAGCTATTCAGGATAGCTAGAGCAAAGACTAGACAAACCATACGGTCAGCCAAAAGGAATTCCTGTAGGAATTTTTTCGGCAGTCTGGATGCCAAAACTTCTGCTAGAGCGGTTTGGAAGGCAGTAAGGCGAATCAAAGGGAAAGAATCAAATGCAGTAGGGCATTTGAAAAACCAAGGACGAAATGTTACGTCCCCCAGAGAAATAGCTGACTGCCTTGCAATCTCAATAGCAGATCAATCATACACTGCACACTACACGCCAGAGTTCCAAAAATTTAAAGTCAAGGAGGAAAGACACCCCATTGATTTCAGATCTGAGAACAATGAAGATTATAACAAACTGTTCTCGCTTGAGGAACTGAAAGACTCGCTGGACAAATCACATGACACAGCACCAGGAGAAGATGAAATCCATTATTAGTTCCCGAACCCTCATTGGCGACACTGCTAAAAATTTATAACTGTGTGTGGCAAACAGGCGCTTTCCCAATTAGCTGGAGGAAAGCCACAGTTATACCGATACCCAAACCGGGAAGAGATGGTTCTTACCCAGCTAAATATCGCCAAATAGCACTTACAAGCTGCATTTGCAAAACCATTAAAAGAATGATAAACAATAGGCTGGTCTGGTACCTTGAGAGAAACAAGATAATCTCCAACTACCCGTGCGGATTTCGGCAGGGGTGGACAACAACTGACCACCTGGTAAGGCTGGAAGCCTTCATCAGAAATGCATTGCTAAGACGAGAACATCTAGTAGCTGTATTTTTCGACAAAGAAAAGGCCTACGATACAACCTGGAAACATGGTATTCTACGTGACCTGGAGCCTATGGGGCATAAGGGGCACCTTCTCTGCTTTGTGGGGGAATTCTTAAAAGACCGGAAATTTCAGGTTCGAGTGGGCAACTCTTCTTCTGACACTTATGACCAGGAAAAGGGTGTATACCAGGGCAGCATTTTCTCAGTAACCCTGTTCAACATAAAAATAAACAGTATTATAAAGGCTCTGTCCCATGGCATAGAGTGCTCGCTGTATGTTGATGACTTTGTCATTTTTACACATGGGAAAAACATGAATACTTAAGAAAGAAAAGTACAGTTATGTTTAAATAAAATTCAAAATTGGGCAAACGATAATGGTTTTAAATTTTCGGACTCCAAAACAGCATGCATTTTTGTAATTTAAGAGGTATCCACCCAGACCCTGAACTATTTCTACACAAAAAGAAGATCCCTGTCGTGAATACTACTAAATTTTTAGGCCTCACCCTAGATTCCAAATTTAATTTTCTACCCCATTAAACATACTTAGAGTACTAAGCCATACGGACTGTGAAGCTGATAGGGATACCTTGCTGCTGCTATTTCGAAGTTTAATCCGATCCAAGTTGGATTATGGATCCATAATATATGGAGAAGCATGGAAATCTTATCTAAAAATACTGGAACCCATACAAAATGCTGCCCTGCGTCTCTGTCTCGATGCGTTTCGTACATCACCTTTCCCAAGTCTCCATGTGGAGGCTGGAGAACTCCCCATGGACATAAGAATGAAAAAGCTTGCAATGCAAGCTAAAATTCAACCCCACGAACCCTGCTTTCGACTCCATATTTAACCCTATAGATGTAGAATTATACAGTCGAAGGCCTAACGTCATACAGCCGTTGGGCCTTCAAATGAGAGAACCCATCCAAAATTTAACCCCACCCATCGACCAAATCTCTAAAATAGAAATCCCACAGAACCCTCCTTGGTTGATGAATAAACCCAAATTAAATTTATCCCTCCTTAATTTCAAAAAAGAAAACACAGACCCAAGCATACTACAAGTTACTTTAGGGAACTGCAGGAGAGCTACGGAGATTGTGGCATCATTTACACTGACGGATCCAAAATGGATAGAAAGGTCGCGTTTGCCTGCTCCTTTTGGAACAAAACAATTTCCTGTAGGTTTCCCGATGGATGCTCCATCTTTACGGCCGAATTACATGCAATATCGCTTGCACCTATGGCATCAGAAAGGAAAAAATGTATAATCTGCTCCGACTCCAAATCTGCATTGCAGGCTTTGGGGCGGATGAAGACTGACATTCCATTGGTACGTAAGAGCCTAAAGCTGTTGGACCAAATAACAGTCGACCATAGGAATGTCAACTTCATCTGGGTCTCCTCCCATGTTGGCATTGAGGGAAACGAAGCCGCAGACAGAAGCAAAGAGAGCCCTAAATCACGCGGTGTCACGAACCCAAATTCCCTGTGCGGACCTGAGACAAAGTATTTGCTCTGCCACCTATCTAGAGTGGCAGGATCGGTGGGAGGCTGAGACCCACAACAAACTCATACAGGTTGTGGCGGATGTCAGGTGGTGGCCTACTTCTAAGGGTCTGACATGGCATGGTAGCACGACCATGTCCAAACTTGGGATTGGCATCAAAAAGGAGAAAATTTATCATATGCTCGGACTCCAAATCTGTATTGCAAGCTTTGGGGCGGATGAAGACTGACATCCCACTGGTACATAAGAGCCTGAAGCTGTTGGACCAAATAACAGCCGACCGTAGGGATGACCCCTTCATCTGGGTCCCCTCCCATGTTGGCATTGAGGGAAACAAAGCCAGAGAAGCAAAGAGAGCCCTAAATCATGCGGTGTCAGGAACCAAAATTCCCTGCTCGGACCTGAGACAAAGTATTGCCTCTGCCACCTATCGAGAGTGGCAGAACCGACGGGAGGCTGAGACTCACAATAAACTCAACCAGATTGTGGCGGATGTCAGGTGGCGGCCCTCATTTAAGGGTCTGACCAGGCGTGTTAGCACGACCATGTCCAGACTTAGGATTGGCCACACCTACATCACGCACTCTTTTGTGCTGAAGAGAGACTAGCCCCCACTTTGTGAGTACTGTGACTCTCGCCTCACCGTGGAACATATCCTCGTTGATTGCCCCAGATACCAGGAACCAGGGAGAAATATTTTAGAGCCACTAATTTAAAATTACTATTTGATAATGTCGACCCTGGGAAAGTACTGGGAGGTGGGGTTGTCTACAAAGATTTGATTTGTGAAATTGTGAACATATAATATTTTCAAAAGATTTTTACTAAATTATTTTTTTTCCGGGAAGAGGGGCTATCTACGAAGATCTGATTTATAAATTTGTGAACATGTACTATTTACATTAGATTTTTACCAAATAATAAAATTTTTATTACCTTTACTATTTTAACTGTGAATAGACCTTGGTTTTAATGATATGACTGTATAGAATCTGGCCCTTGTTGTTTAGAGAGAGAGTAGTCCTTAAGGGACTGCAGGCACGACATGGCCTAAATTGTGTCTATGTGCCTAAAATAAAAATGAAATGAAATCAGGTTGTGGCGGATGTCAGGTGGCGGCCAACATCTAAGGGTCTTACAAGGCATGGTAGCACGACCATGTCCAAACTTAGGATATGCCACACCTACATCACTCACTCCTTTGTGCTGAAAAGAGAGGAGCCCCCACTTTGTGAGTACTGTGACTCTCGCCTCACTGTGGAACATATCCTCATTGATTGACCCAGATACCAGGATATTAGGGGAAATTTTTTAGAGCGCACAACTTAAAAACACTGTTCGATAGTGTTGACCCTGCGAAGGTACTAGGCTTTGTCCTGGAGGTGGGGTTGTCTACGAAGATTTGATTTGTGAAATTGTGAACATATAATATTTTCAAAAGAATTTTACTAAATTATTATTTTTTTTACTATTATTACTATTTTATCTGTGAATAGACCTTACTGTTTTATGATTTAACTGTATGGAATTAAACTCTGGTAATATGAAGGGAGAGTAATCCTTGATGGATTACGGGCACGACATGGTCTTTATTGTGCCGATGTGCCAAAAACTCAAAACTCTGCTTTTGAGCTAACCGCAGCGGCTGACGTTGACCCTAGTGATGCCACCTAACGTAGAAAATAAGCTCAATGTATGTTATTATGGTTCAACAAAAGAAAAAACAGACGGGAGTTGTTTTTTTTTTGTCAAGGGGGGGGGGGGGGGAAATATAATCTGATTGCACTTGTAACACCAATCCTAGTGACCCCATAATACTAGCTTATACTTGTTTACATTTCAGCAATATCCTGACCATGACAAAGGTCTAATTTTGATGGGAGATATTAATGTCAACACATTAAAAGATTTGGATGCTGCTGAGAAGGTACTAAATCATTAACACTGTCAATGTTAATTTACTATACTGTTAATGCAGATTTTGTCTATACATTTTAATGTTACCAGTATCAGTAGGCCTATATACAATGCTAGTGTTATAGTAATTGTGCCAACATTGTATCTTCACTAGTATTGTTTCTTGTGCGCCCCGAGGCATAACGTTAAACTGCGCTCCTCTTACCTCAGCACTTTTGGAGTTAAAAGTGCCCTACTTCTTTTCTATCATTGTGTCTTTTTCTCAGTCTGCCTTCACTGATCATCACTCTGTCTTCTTATCTTTAAAATCTCACTACGTCCTAGACCTGTCCGTTTGCCGTGGACTGCGACGGGTAAAAGGGGGGGGGGGGATAAAGAGATCCTGGTGTTTGAGTAAGTTTATATCTGGGGATAAACCACCACAACACAATACTTTGGCTCCAAGTTCCCCTAGACTTGAGGCCCAGATGGCCCGCTCTGGGTCAACCGGATGGTCATGCCGAGCTACCAGCATAGGTCTTCGATCTATGCTGGAGGGCGGTGGCTGGAGGGTCAATCAGGGATCTGCTGTATCGGACACATGCCCGATGCAGCAGCTGAGTATAGCACCTTTGTAGCCCTGGTGGGCTCATTCTGGAAATCCGAATGGCCCGTCCCCTTGTTGGACTAGATGGCGGTTCGGGAGCACAGGTGCCGAACTAATAAGAATATATATATGGATAAGAAAACACCCCAAAAAATACTTGCCTCAGACCTATTTCTGGGCAAGAGACGTCGTATTGAGGCAAAAAAGGAGGAGACCACAAAAAGCTGTGCTACCTGGCCATAACTTTTGGTGGTCAGGTGCACAGAGGAGGGGAAAAGCCTGACAAAAATGAGCCATTTTCTTATCTACGCGGTAGATAGTGGGAGAGCCCAAGAGTGTATCTAAGTTACACAAGTCAATGGAACTTCTTGTAGAAGTTGACAGTAAGATACACTATAATGGGCTTTTACGAACACTATAATGGGCTTTTACGATGCAGAAGAATCTGTGATCTCCAAGTGGAAGTCATGCCACACAAGAGTTTGAACACCAGCAGAGGTGTTATCAGCTCTAGAGAGACCTACTGGAATGTTCCGAGAAGGAAATAGTGGAGGGCATTGAAGGAGTAACCCATGCCCGGCGCATTACCAGGCCAAAACCGCCACTATTATCCTCACATTCGGAACTAGGACACCGCCAGAGTATGTAAAGGCTGGATACCTACGAGTTCCAGTGAGGCCCTACATATCTAACCCCATGAGGTGCTTCAAGTGCCAGGGTTATGGACACGGCAGTATGCAAGAGGAACACTGTGTGTGCCAGATGTGCTGGAAAGGGTCATGAGGACAAGGGCTGCACAGCCCAGTTCAAATGCCCAAGCTGCCACGCTGGCCACTCAGCCTACTCCAAGGACTGCTCTGTGTGGAAACAGGAGGTTGCCGTGCAGGAGTACAATGCAAGAAATGGATTTACCTTCAGCCAGGTGAAATCTGCTGTATCGGCCCTACCTAAGGGCCAACTCGGCTTTACAAAGACCTACGCCCAGGCTGCGGCTAAGACAGGAAGATCCATAGCCACACAGACGGACACGTTGACCCCACCACCCCCTCCTCCTCCTCCAACTCAGAAGAAAACACCTCCGAAGAGACAAGAAAGCCCTGTTGTCATGCTAAAGAACGGGTTCTCTGTTCTCGCTGATGAGAGCATGGAGACTGAGCAGCATGTCAAAACCAACACTCTGGGAGAACCCGGAGACATTATGTCTGACAAAGGTTCTCCTCAGAGAACCCAGCTAGACAACCCAACCTCTAATCAAAGCGGAGAGGATGCCCGAGGTAAGGGAGGAGGAAATAACCTCCGCTGTAACCAGAGAGAAAGACTTCCCCCAAAAGAGGGTTGTCCTCCTCTCCATCCAAACCCAAGAATAAAAATACAAAGGTCACTGGAATAAAGGGAAACCCCTCCGGGGCCTCCCAAGGCCTAATAGCTCCAAGTAGGTAATTAGAATAAGCCATGGACTCCAGAATTGAACTGTAGAGGCCTCAAGTCCAATTATGAGGAAATGCAGCTACTGATGGACTCTGATACTCCTGTAGCTGTCTGCTTATAGGAAACATTTCTGAAAGATATCTTCAACTTCCGAAGCTACAGTGCTTACAGTAAGAATATTGAGGATTCAGAGAGTGCTTCAGGTGAAGTTTGTATCCTTGTGAAGCACAGCGTCCTCCATGAGAGGGTAGAACTACAGACCACACTACAGGCAGGCCGTAGCAGCTAGGATAACCCTACACAAGATTATCACTTGCTGCAGCATGTATCTACCACCAGGCGCTCCATTAAACCCAACAGACATGGAGGACCTATTGAAACACTCGGCCTTATATAATCCTTTGGGATTTCAATGCCCATAACACTATGTGGGGATCCAACAATACTGACACAAGAGGTCGTATGCTGGAGGATATTTTCCTCCAACATGATTTATGCATACTTGATGCATCAACGACCTACTTGCACCCAGGAACTGGATCACTCACATGCATTGACCTCACCGTATGCGTCCATGCAATTCTGGACGACTTTAAATGGTCAGTAAGCAATGATCTACGGGGAAGTGATCACTTCCCAATTATCATTACTAACAATCTCCCCTCATTGGGACGACCTCAGCGGTGGAAACTGAATAAGGCGGATTGGGAACAATTCCAAAAAAAAATGCTCCGAGGATATCATAGAAAATATTCTTGATGAACAGAACCCAGCTGATATCTTTGCTAGCAAGCTAATTGATATTGCTCAGAAAGTTGTTTCCCTAACCTCCGCAATCCAAAACGGCCTAGCAAACCATGGTTTGATACAGCTTGCAAAAGTGCTATTGGCGATAGGAAAAAACGATAGGCTGCATTTATAAAGAATCCTACCCAGGAAAACCTAAAGCTATTGAAGATAGCTAGAGCAAAGGCTAGACAAACCATACGGTCAGCCGAAACGAATTCCTGGAGAAATTTTGTCGACAGTCTGGATGCCAGAACTTCTGCTAGAGCGGTTTGGAAGGCAGTAAGGCGGATCAAAGGGGAAGAATCAAATGCAATAGGGCATTTGAAAAACCAAGGACGATATGTTACGTCCCCCAGAGATATAGCTGACTGCCTTGCATCCTCAATAGCAGATAAATCATCCACTGCACACTACACGCCAGAGTTCCAAAAAGTCAAAACCAGAGAGGAAAGACACCCCATTGATTTCAGATCTGAGAACAATGAAGATTATAACAAACCGTTCTCGCTTGAGGAACTGAAGGACTCGTTGGACAAATCACATGACACAGCGCCAGGAGAAGATAAAATCCATTATCAGTTTCTCAAGCATCTTCCCGAACCCTTACTGGCGGCCCTGCTAAAAATCTATAACTGTATGTGGCAAACAGGCGCTTTCCCAAACAGCTGGAGGAAAACCACAGTTATACCGATACCCAAATAGGGAAGAGATGGGCCTGACCCAGCTAACTGTCGACCAATAGCACTAACAAGCTGCATCTGCAAAACCATGGAAAGGATGATAAACAGTAGGCTGGTTTGGTACGTTGAGAGAAATAAAGTAAACTACCAATGCGGATTCCGGCAGGGGCGAACAGCTGACCATCTGGTAAGGCTGGATGCTTACATTAGAAATGCATTACTTAGACGAGAACATCTAGTAGCAGTTTTTTTCGACATAGAAGAAGCCTACTATACAACCTGGAAACATGGCATTCTACGTGACCTGGCGCTTATGGGGCTTAAGGGACACCTTCCGTGCTTTGTAAGAGAATTCCTAAAAGACCGGAAATTTCAGGTTCGAGTGGGCGACTCCGCTTCTGACAATTATGACCAGGTGTACCCTAGGGCAGCATTCTTTCAGTCACCCTGTTTAACATTAAAATAAACAGCATAGAGTGCTCTCTGTATGTTGATGATTTTGTCATTTTTACATATGGGAAAAACATGAATACTTTAGAAAGAAAATTACAGTTAGATCTATGTTTAAACAAAATTCAAAATTGGGCAAACGATAATGGTTTAAATTTTCGGACTCCAAAACAGTTAGTATCCATTTTTGTAATTTAATGGGAATCCACACAGACCCTGAACTATTTATACACAAAAAGAAGATCCCTGTCGTGAATACTACTAAATTTTTAGGCCTCACCCTAGATTCCAAATTTAATTTTCTACCCCACCTTAAGTCATTAAACATACTTAGAGAACTCAGCCATACGGACTGTGAAGCTGATAGGGATACCTTGCTGCTGCTATTTCGAAGTTTAATCCGATCCAAGTTGGATTATGGATCCATAATATATGAAGGAGCTAGGAAATCTTATCTAAAAATACTGGAACCCATACAAAATGCTGCCCTGCGTCTCTGTCTTGGCGCGTTTCTTACATCACCAATCCCTAGTCTCCACGTGGAGGCTGGAGAACTCCCCATGGACATAAGAATGAAATGCAATGCAGTATATAGTCAAGCTAAAATCCAACCCCACGAACCCTGCTTTCGACTCCATATTTAACCCTTCAGATGTAGAACTATACAGTCGAATGCCTAACGGCATACAGCCTTTGGGCCTTCGAATGAGAGAACCCATCCAAAATTTAACCCCACCCATCGACTAAATCTCTAAAATAGAAATCCCACAGAACCCTCCTTGGTGGATGAATAAACTCAAATTAAATTTATCCCTCCTTAATTTCAAAAAAGGAAAATACAGATCCAAGCTTGCTTCATCTATACGGCCGAATTACATGCAATATCGCTTGCACTAATGGCCGTCAAAGAATCAGAAAGGAGAAAATTTATCATATCTGCATTGCAAGCTTTGGGGCGGATGAAGACTGACATAGAGCCTAAAGCTTTTGGACCAAATAACAGCTGACCATAGGGATGTCACCTTCATGTGGATCCCCTCTTATGTTGGCATAGAGGGTAACGAAACCGCAGACAGAGAAGCAAAGAGAGACCTAAATCATGCGGTGTCAGGATCCCCAATTCCCTGCTCGGACCTGAGACAAAGTATTCCTCTGCCACCTATCGAGAGTGGCAGGACCGATGGGAGTCTGAGACCCACAACAAACTCAGACAGGTTGTGGCGGATGTCAGGTGGCGACCCACATCTAAGTTTCTGACAAGGTAGCACGACCATGTCCAGGCTTAAGATTGGCCACACCTACATGACGCACTGCTTTGTGCTGAAGAGAGAGGAGTCCCCACTTTGTGAGTACTGTGACTTTTATCTCACTTTGGAACATATCCTCATTGATTGCCCCAGATACCAGGCTATTAGGGGAAAATTTTTTTAGAGCGCACTATTCGATTGTGTCGACCCTGGGAAGGTACTGGGCTTTGTCCCGGAGGTGGGGTTGTCTACGAAGATTTGATTTGTGAAATTGTGAACATATAATATTTACAAAAGATTTTCTAATTTATTAGATTTGTACTAACTTTACTATTTTAACTGTGAATAGACCTTGCTTTTAATGATTTAACTGTATGGAATTTAGCTCTGGTGATATGAATGGAGCGTAATCCTTCAAGGATTACGGGCACGTTATGGCCTAAAATGTGCCGATGTGCCAAAAAAACTCAAAAGCTAAAAAAAAAATTGTTTCTTTTTATGTCTGTAAATAATTATATGCATGCATTGTGTATCATTCTTGGATGCTTGAATCGAACTTTTCTACTCATCCAATGGTCATCAAATTTTGCATACACGTTAATGATCAATGACAATAAATGAATCAATTTTAAAAAATCAAACAATTTGGTATTAATTAACTAATTTTTTAAAAAGTATAATATATATAAAAAAAAATGAACTCATTTTGGAAACATTAATGACAAAATGAGCGATGAGGAAACCACTACCAATCCGATAAATACATACATGTTCTGTTAGTTCCAAATGTCATAGTACATGTTGATTTAAATAGAAAGTCTCTTAGTTCCCCTAGTTCCGAGAACTGTTGCTCACTTCCAGTCGTTTTACATTGCAGCTTTCTTTTACGATAATGAAAGGTTTTTAAACCAACATAACATTTGACCTCGATCGACCCGATCTTGCCAAAAATATGAGAATCTTTGTCTTATTTATATACGTATACCTTGAGTCGTTTTCAAAATAAAATTAGTATATATATATATATATATATATATATATATATATATATATATATATATATATATATATATATATATATATATATATATATATATATATATATATATATAACAAGAATCGCTAGTTTAAGCGTAAAGGATTTTATCAAAGACTATATGTATATTCGTCAATTATTTAAAATAAAACAATTTTGTAATAGATTTGTTATTGTCTAAATCACCATTTTTTACAATTGATAATTTCTTTTACGAAAAAACATTGACCCACACTATGAGTATAGTGTAAAGGTAATACAAGCGTTGAAAAAAATAATAGTTTTTAAAAATATCAAGGCTACAAAAGACAGTTTGTGTGGAAACACAAACTCAAAATCGGCCCCCGAAGTGGTCCACCCAGGCAGGCTTCAATATTTTCAGAAAGAACATCCGAATGAAATTATATCAAAGACAAATGAGAGATAAGATTGGAGAAAGAAGGCTAACTGATCTTATGTAGTGCCCCAACGGTCCCGCAGATCAAAGGATAGGTGAATGTGAATGTAAATTTAGATGTGAACCTGGCCTAACTAGTTCCCCTTTCAGACCTTGTGGTCTATAGGGCAGATGATGTAAAGTTTATCTGTTTTTGTGGCCTACGGTTAACGAGGGTGTCATGTAGCCAGCACAACGACCAACCGCCTTTACTTTTCCCAAATTAATGTCAGGTACCCATTAGAGCTGAGTGGCCTCAGAGGCGCCCAAAGATTCCAAAGTTGAAAATCCCAGTCTTCACCAGGATTCGAACCCGGGACACCCGGTTCGGAAGCCAAGCGATTTACCGCTCAATCTCTTATTCGAATCCTAAAAAAATTCCGCAATAATAAAATAGTTCAGGAAAATGAAGTTTACAAGATTACTATTCGTTTTAAATTAGGCCTAGGCCTGATTTTAAAAATTAGATTTTTCGCTTTCAAAAAAAAAAAAAGTAGCCGTTGCATCAGAACTTTGAATGGTCTAAAATATTGTGATGTCGGATTTTCAATATCTTTTGTAGTTTACGAGATCTAAACGGGACGGACGGACAGACGGACAGACATTTCGCACAAAACTAATAGCGTCTTTTCCCCTTTCGGGGGCCGTTAAAAACAATGCCAAGATTAAAATGAACGCAATAAAAAGTATACACAAAAAAAAAAGTGTTGGGTTTGAATTTCACTTAAACTCATACCTAACTTTTTTTTTTTACAAAATGCGTGGCAGTACTGTGGAATATGTTGTGATAGATTTTGGGAGCCACACTGTTTATGAGTAGACAATCATATATAGTTAGATCTCTAGAAGGGCTCCGAGTGCATGACTTGAATTGCGTGAAGCTTATTGGCAAGACACCATGTATTAATGTAATGGAGGAAATGAAAAGACTACGATAGTTAGAGTCAAATACAAAAAAATTAATGTTAAGATTACATAAAAAAACTTTATGTATATTTATCAGTTATAAATAAAAGTTTGTAATGGATTTTGTAATGAACATTGTCTTAATTACCACTTTCACAAGTACAAAAATATTATTAATTTAAATAATATAATCGTAGACAATCATAATACATCATTATTAAAACGCGCTATAAAGTAGACAATTTAAAAAAGAAAAATATCGGGTGTGAGCTTCTCTTAAACTCTTACTCAACACATTTTTCGTCTTCTTTTTAAGCGTGTTTTTTTTTTTTTTACTTTTTATTATTATTATTATTTTTTTTCTAATTCTTAATAGAACTTCAACAGTATTCTAAGTAGAAATCCAAGAAACAGCCAAGCTATGCACAATTTGTGTGTTGTTTATGTGGAAAGAGGAGACTTGCTTCAGGCTGAGAAATGTCTTCAGCAAACCCAAGAGCTTGATCCTACTGCTGAATACATTCAGAACCACTTAAGAATTGTCCGCAACAAAATATCTGAGGTAACATTATTTTTCAGCAACTGGTACTTTAATTGTATTTCACTTGCCTCTACAGTTTGTATCCAACTATGTGTCTCTACAGTGCATGGGGAGCTTCAGCCTCTCTCACAACTTCCTTTTTTTTTTTTTTGTGGACGAAGTTTATTTATTTATTTTTTTTTTTTTTTTATTGTTTTTCATGTAACAAATAGTTGTCAAGGATATGTCTAGATTAACTGTTACATTATTTGTTTGTGGGTTTTAATTATACACTATCTTGAACATTCTGTCAGTCACCAAGTGGGATGTTTGTCAGAGACATTTACTTCATTTTTTTTTAACCTTAACATTTCTCTGTTGTCCTCAATATGAGGCCCATCCCTTCCTGTATTAGTTTTCTTACTGTTCTTTCTTTTGCCAGTCTCTTTTCCTTTTTCTTTGTATTGTGGGTGATCCTTAGTGTGTCTTTGTTCTTCTGCATTCTCCTTATTATGTTGGAGGGTTCCGATGACTAGTCGGTAGGGTTCCGATAAACTGCTCTGCGGTTTCCAGGACAGACAGTTTTTCGTGTACTTTTTCTTATAGATGGATGTTTTGGAGCCAGAGTCTCGTTTTGGGACTCTCTATTATGTATGCAGCTTTGAAGGACATTGTCTGCTTTTTTTGGTGACACTTCACAAGAGCTATTTCACTAGTCCCGATATTCAGCTTCAGAACATGTGTTGTTTCATTCTGTTTCTGAGTGTTGTTTCTGTTGGGATAGCTTATAGTAGGCAGTAGCTTTGTTGTTGTTTTTTGGTAAATCTTATATCAACTCACTCTGTCTGTTGGGACTGACATTCTCGGGCAACCTTTCCGGCTCCCCCTCAACGGAGTGAAAAGCTACTTAAGTACCTTGGTGTAACTTTAGATCGTAAACTAAAAATGTGTGAGCACATCCAGGATGTTGTAAGAAAGGCCTCAGGGAAACTTTGCATTGTGCAGAAGCTGGCATCCACGAAGTGGGGAGCCCGAGCAGACATGCTCCGATCACTGTATTTAGGAGCAGTCCGATCACAGATAGACTACAGCCTACCTGTGCAGATTTATGGCTCTAGGACTGCTCTTGAACTTGATAAAATACAGTCCCAAGCACTAAGGTTTGTCTGTGAAACCTTTAGGACAAGTCCAGTAAATGCGGCTGAAATAATGGCTAATGTAGGTCCACTAAACCTTAGGAGGGAAAGGTCAGTACTGACCAGCTTTGAGCGGTATAAAAGGCTGGATGAATACCTCCCAGCTAGAAAACTAGTGGATGGTTGGAGATGCAGAAGACGTATTCAGATGCAGTCTTTTATGCATCATGCCACTAGACTATCTGATAAAGCTGGCCTCTACACCAACCGACAAAACATTCAATGCTTTAATCCCCTTCCCCCCCCCCTGGTGTCGCTCAACAACCCCATACATACATTTGAAACTAGTAGACCCTAATGCCACTAAGCAAAGTCGTTCATCTAACGACCTTCAAATTCTAGCATTCATGCCACTATCTGAAAAATCTGGCCTCTCCACCAACCGACAAAACATTCAACGTTTACATCCCCTTCCCCTTGGTGTCGCCCAACGCCCCCAGACATACGTTTGAAACTAGTAGACCCTAATGCCACTAAGCAAAGTCGTTCATCTAACGACCTTCAAATTCTAGCATTGGAGACCATTAATACCTTCAAGTCTAGTGCTATTTTTGCATACACTGATGGGTCGGCATCGATAGATTCTGGAAGAGCAGGCTATAGAGCCTACATCGACTTTCTTGGCTCTCACTCAGTCAAAATCTTTGGACCATGTGGTAGTGTTTGCAGTTTCGATGCGGAGACCATGGCAGTCTGTGAAGTCTTAAAAGTCATTGACTTTCAACTCGGCGAGGGACATTTGAGGGCAACACAGATTGTTGTGGTCACTGACTCAAAATCTGTACTACAGGCTTTGCAAAGCCCCGGACCATGGCCTCCCAATATCGACACTGTCATCATGGCTTCACACAACATAAAACAACGCTATGGCACCCCTGTAATAATGCAGTGGGAAACCAAAAATTCTCGACCTGTATGGGGACATTTATGCACTACGCAAGACAGCAGGGTTTCTGTCCAGGGCTTTTGCAAGAGAGGATTTGAGCCTCTCAAGCCCTCACTCTAATGGAGTTTGATGATGATGATGATGATGATACAATTTTAGTACTTGTTATTTCTCCCAAATCCATTCTTGGATCCAATAGAAACTTTACATAATTCATTCTTGTACCTAACAAAACATGAATCAAATAAAAAAACAGTTTTAAACAATTAGATTGTTACTTATTTAATTATTTAATTATTTTGTTTGGTATCAAAATAGGGAAATTGGCCATGGTCGAAATACATTATAAATTAAATTGAGAAGCCGGAGAAAAGTCATGAGTGCATGCTTGTGTCGTGGGCGCATAATGGAGCGTGTGTTATCAAATAAGTCAAAAGTCTATGTCGGAGTACGATGTGCAGTTTAAAAGAAAACAAAATTAGGGTTCCATAGAGCGAAAAGTGAGAGAGAGAAAGATAGAACAGGAAATAGAGAGCGGGACGTAAAATTTCATTGCAACAGATATACTAATTCACGGGCTGAAAAAAGTATGTTAGGTTGATCGTTAAAGTGTAGCCCGTTTATTACAATTCCAAATAAGAAAAAAAAATTAAAAAGCTTTTATTAAGCGTGTTTGTATCAATTAGTTTCGATCAGTCATGTAATTAACATAGTTATAGATCTAGAATAACAATAAAAAATCATTTATAAAAATAAAAAATAGGGGGAACGACCTGAATTCGAACTCATGGCTCTAGCCAAAAACAGTAACCTAGAGGAGAGCTTATGAAAAGGGAAGATAGTTGTTGTGCGCTTCCGCGGTGATGAGTAATTGAACTATAAACACTCAAAGGAGGTAACACCGAACTCAATGCTGGAACAGCAACACCGACGAAAGGCCAACAATCGATAAAAGGAGTCGACGCTGGTGTTAAACAACAAACACTTTTAATACTCAATGCGGAAACCGACGGATGTTCTCTATTACTAGCCGTCTATAGAATTCTTCTTATTCCTAGTGTAAATGAGAAAGCGTCCTGATTCTAGCGTCTCTTAGAGCGTTCTTACTTTCACTTCATTTGTCACTAAGTAAAACTTCCCCCTTATTCCCGAAACAAATACCTAATTCCTAATCATAATCATAACAACTCCTCCCCCTCCCGCTAAAAACAAATGCCTGTCTGTTATCTAACGTCATAGTTATACATTATGCAAGGGGCAAACTGTATGGGAAACATAAAAGACAACACATCTTGATTCCGGTTTCAACTTTACCTCCAGTGTCCCAAAATCAAGTTCATATGCACCCCTACTTCACTCAGGTGTTACTAAGTGATACTGTCCAATGTGATGTCTCACAAGTGACCGCAGACGTAGTTCGTTTGCGCTGATACTATAGGTGTGTCTAGCTATGGTCAATTCATGTTCCAATGGTTACACCGCTTTCCACCACACGTCAGGAGAGACATTTCACCTAGTACAATAAATTAACATTTATCACTACTCGTTCTTCCACTACACGCCTAACGTTTTTTAAGGCATTTACAAGTGTATTTAATTTTTTTCTCTCCACTTGCTTGTCCCATCGCGACCTGCGTCCCGAGACAGATTTCTTCTCTTTCTTCTACTCTCTTTCTTTTCAGGTCTGTTATTATCGTTGAAATCATGGTGGCAATCGTTTTCACATTTGTCATCCTTATGGTAGGACTCGATATCGTTGAGGCGTCCCAAGACATGACGTGAAACTGCGCTCCTCTTTCCTTAGCACTTTTGGAGCTCAAAAGTGCCCTACTTCCTTTCTATCATTGTGTCTGCCTCCTCTTTTTCTCAGTCTGCCTTCATTGACCATCACTCTGTCTCCTTATCTTTAAAACCTCCCTATGTCTTAGAGCAGTCCGTTTGCCGTGGACTGCGACGGGTAAAGGGGGGGGGGATAAAGAGATCCTGGTCTTTGAGTAGGCGTATATCTGATGATAAACCACCATAACACAAATCTATAACTGTGTGTGGCAAACAGGCGCTTTCCCAAACAGCTGGAGGAAAGCCACAGTTATACCTATACCTAAACCGGGAAGAGATGGATCTGACCCAGCTAACTATCGACCAATAGCACTCACACGCTGCATTTGCAAAACCATGGAAAGGATGATAAACAATAGGCTGGTCTGATACCTTGGCGGATTGGTTGGCGCTCACGAGCTAGGCTCTAACTAGCCCGTTCCCTGGTGCGCTGGTGGAGAAATTCACCGCGAAAAATGGTAGTTCCAATACTGTGAATGTCAAAAAACGTGCGCCACCCCACTCCTGCCCTGCAGGAAACTTATATGCCAAACTGTGTTGGTGATTGCTGGGGCAGATTTTTCCTTGCCCTTTGTATAGGCCATACACGCTGCTACATTAGAGCAGTAACTAAGGCCGCCAACGGCCTTAACCATACATCTATGACAAGTACAGACACGGAAAAAAGCGGGCACGAGCAGACCCGAACAGGCTCTGCGCCCCGGGTAGTGGGCGACAGGCCTGGGCACGAAAAGTCCACTACTGGTCGCCCCGCGACCTCGATGAGGGGGAATTTGTCAAGTCGTGATAAATGGACTAAAATTCCTCCACCAAAGTCCTCTTCTCAACGAACACTGCATTCCTACCTCCTTCGGAGGCCGATTCGAACAAGGTTGATGGAAGTCAGCCACAACCTCCTGTCGATAAAGATACACGACAGGCAAATATGACTGGAAGCGAAACAGTGACGAGAGCCTCCGGCTCTCAAACAACCCAACCATACACTAGTGGGATCCAACCCACCCCAGGGACTAAGCCCTTAAACACTAGGTCCCTCCTGATTTTACAATTAAACATCTGTGGGGTAATACCCAAGATGTTAGAGCTCTCAAAACTCCTCCACGAGAGGGCAATAGATGTGGCATAACTACAAGAGACACTAACTGGCAAGCGTAATGCCAGTATCACCGGTTATACTGAATTTAAGTGCAAGTGCACCTACGTACGTAACAATCGGGTTACTACACAAGTCCCCGGTCCACGAGTGCACGGACGTACCGACGCCATCACCCTCGAGATACACAAACTAGGGCGCAAACTCACGGTAACTAATTTGTACAACCCCCCTCCCCCAAAACACTAAATCTGCCTAGAAGTTGACTGCACAAATATCAACTCACATAATGTCATCGCGGACGATTTCAATGCTAAGTCTCCACAGTGGGGCTATGACGTAATTGATTTGTCAGGACATAAAATACATGATCTCCTCAATAATTCTAATCTCTTTTCCTTACAAAATAAACATACTCCCCCAACATTATACTATACTGGTAACGGCAGTCAATCCAGACCTGACCTTACTCTAATAACAGCAAATTTAAAATCCCATACACAATTCCAGGTCCTTGACGATATTGGGAGCGATCATATGCCCTTATTGATCACTATTGCCCTCTCAGAGGCCAGGGGTGTAGCCCTAAAAGTCCCACGGAAGTGGAGCTATACCAAAGCGAACTGGCCAGCATACGAGGCAGCAGTCGAAGCTGCCCTAATGAATTTAGCGGTGGAGGAGAAAGACGTCGACACTACCTACGGCTAAATAACAGCAACAATGTTGGGTGCGGCCAAGAGGTTTGTCCCGCGGACTTATCCTGGCGTTAGGATTTGAACAAGCTGGTCCTGAGACGCAAGCGGGCCCGGAGGCTCGCTGAAAAGAAGGGTACCCCTGAAATCCGGCGGGAGTACAACCGGCTCTGTAGAGCCAAGAGTAAATTGGCCCGACGCGTTCGGTCGGACCATTGGAACGCTGCGCCGGGATGGATCTTCGGGACTCCTCGAAAGCCTGGCGTCTTCTACGAAACCTTGAGGCCAAAGACACAGGTCGAACGGCTACCCCTCTATCCTCACCCAGAGTGCCGGTCTCAACGGTAACCAAAATGGCCGGGTTGCTAAATCGACATTTTGCTAAAATTAGCAAGCCCGTAAAGAAGACAGCCATGTCCAAAGCCCTCAACAAAGAACGTAAAAGACTCGAGATGGAGCCAGATGAGCCTGAAACCCAAGCAACGTGCAACGCCCCCTTCTGTTGTGCTGAGCTGGACAGAGCGATAGCTAATTGCAAAAACCGAAAAGCCAGACAAGGACCAGACAAGGTTACCCCTGAGATGGTAAAACTCCTGGAGTTTATGAATCGAACCTAGGCAGAGTCCAGAATTCCCGGGGCCTGGAAGAGTGCTATCATTGTGCCAGTCCTTAAGAAGGGTAAAGACGCGACTAACTTGGAGTCCTACAGACCCATTTCACTAGCCTCAACCCTTGGCAAAATTGCTGAGCGTATGGTTAACGAGCGGCTAGTTTGGTCCTTTGAGAGTGCCGGTATCCTGGCGCCAGAACAGGCCGGCTTTAAGGCAGGCTTGAGCCCGATCGACCAGGTCACGATATTCGCATAGGAGGTGGCCGATGGGTTCCAGAGGTCCGAAAGCACATAGACCTAAAACAGGCTTACGACCGTGTGTGGAAGCAAGGCCTCTATCTTAAGCTTAGAGCCATGGGTGTGCGGGGAAAGATATACAATTAGATACAATCCTTTCTGGGAGGAGCACACGTAAAAAATACCAGCACTCCCTTAGCAAGCCAAAACAGCAACTTCATGGCCTGCCCCAGGGCTCTGCCCTGTCTTGCACACTTTTCATGGCCTATCTTAATAGTTTGCCCAGCTCAGTGCGGTCCAAAAAACTGCTTCATGCGGATGACATTGTGCTCTGGTCAACCGGTAAGAAAGCCGACCAAATTCAGGCGGCATTACAAGCAGACCTCCAAAACAATCTCCTCGTATTGCGACAAATGGCAGATTCAGTTAAACGTTGCCAAAACGACCTGGTCCCTGTTCAGCCTAGGGATCGACATTCTTAAGGCTCCATACGAGCTTCAACTCGGTGGGCTGCGACTCCAACGTGAAAACACGCCAAAGTATCTATGGGTGACCCTGGATAGAAAACTGTCAATGCTCCAGCACGTCCAGGATGTTGAAAGAAAAGCCTCGGAGAAGTTAGCGTTACTAAGAAAGCTGGCCAGCACAAAGTGGGGTGCCAAAGCTGACATGCTACGCACATTGTACCTAGGGGCATTCAGATCACAAATTGAGTACAGCTATACAGTTCAAGTATATGCTAGTAAAACTGCCCTCGAATCACTCGACCGAGTACAAGCACAGGCCCTGAGGTTCATTTGTGGCACCTTTCGACAAGCCCAACAAACGCTGCTGAAATCTTAACAAACGTGGCCCCCTTAAATCTTCGGAGGGAAGTACTTACGGCCTTCGAGCGCTACCAAAGGGGCGACTCTAGGCTACCCACCTCAATATTAGTGCGACAGTGTAGAGAGAGGAACCGCATAAAAATGCGATCGTTCCTCCACATTGCGGCTAATTAGTCTAAATCAGCTGGGCTCTCCACTGACAGAATCTCAATAAGAAGGATTAGTACCTGTCCCTAATAGGGCAAGAGGGAGCCACCAAGAGGCGACTAACACCTGCCATTCTCCAAAATTTGGCATCAGCAACAATTAAATCCTACCCATCAGGTGCCATTTTCTGCTATACCGATGGGTCGGTATTGAGGGACCCCGATAGATCAGGGTATGGGGCCCTTATAGTCTACCCAGACCGGACATAACCAGACCGGCTACGCCGCATGCTCCATGGACGCCGAGTTAATGGGAATAACTCGGGCGTTTGAGGCAATTAGAGCCCGAATGAAAAAACACGAAACTGGTGCCACTACTGTGGTACTAGTAACCGACTCTTGCTCCAGTCTCCTAGCTATGGGTGGCGGCGGGGGAGGGTCGCCCGTAATAGAAGAGGCAATCGGCGCCACAGATAACATCCGCCGAGCTATTGGAGCTGTCGTTTTCATGCAGTGGGCGCCCTCACATTGCGGCGTGTGGGGCAATGAAACGGCAGACGTCCTCACAAGGGAGGGTGCTATGGCAGCCACACACCTCGAAGCATCAAGCACGTACTTACAAGCAACGGCACAAATCTGAGCACTCATTCATGAGAAATGGTTAAAGTCCTGGGAGGAATACGACAGAGCATGTGGTGTCTGGCAGCACATGCGTCACCCAGATCGCGACTATCCATGGTGGCGGCGTCCCGAGACATGACGTTAAACTGCGCTCCTCTTTCCTTAGCACTTTTCAAGCTCGAAAGTGCCATACTTCTTTTCTATCATTGTGTCTGCCTCCTCTTTTCCTCAGTCTGCCTTCATTGATCATCACTCTGTCTCCTTATCTCTAAAATCTCCCTACGTCCTAGACCAGTCCGTTTGCCGTGGACTGCGAGGGGTATGGGGGGATAAAGAGATCCTGGTGTTTGAGTGGTTGCTATCTGAGGATAAACCACCACAACACAATACTTCGGCTCCAAGTTCCCATAGACCTGAGGCCCAGATGGCCCGTTCTGGGTTAACCGGCTGGTCATGCCGAGCTACCAGCATTCGACCTTTGCTGGAGGGCGGTGGCTGGAGGGTCAATCAGGGAGTTGCTGTATTGGACACATGTCCGATGTAGCAGCTGACTGAGTATAGCACCTGTGTAGCCCTGGCGGGCTCATTCTGGACATCCGAATGGCCCGTCCCCTTGTTGGACTCGATGGCGGGTGGGGAGCACAGGTGCCGAATTAACCAAAATATATATGGACAAAAAAACACACACAAAACTACTTGCCCCAGACCTATGTCTGGGCAAGAAACGTCGAATTGACGATAAAAAAGAGGAGGTCCCAAAAAGCTGTGCCACCTGGCCATCATTTCTGGTGGTTAGGTGCACAGAGGAGGGTAAAAGCCTGACAAAGTTGAGCCCTTTTATTATCTATAAGGGACTCAAGTCAGTAGTGGGAGAGCCCAAGAGTGTGTCTAAGCTACACAAATCAATGGAACTCCTTGTAGAAGTAGACAGCAAGACACACTCTGATGGGCTTTTAAGATGCAGAAGACTCTGTGATCTCCAAGTGGAAGTCATGCCACACAAGAGTCTGAACACCAGCAGAGGTGTAATCAGCTCTAGGGACCTACTGGAATGTTCCGAGAAGGAAATAGTGGAGGGCATTGAAGGAGTCACCCATGCCCGGCGCATTACCAGGCGCAGGGAGGGTGAGGAGGTCAAATCCGCCACTATTATCCTCACATTCGGAACTAGGACACCGCCAGAGTATGTGAAGGCAGAATATCCTACGAGTTCCAGTGAGGCCCTACATACCTAACCCCATGAGGTGCTTCAAGTGCCAGGGTTATGGACACGGCGCGGCAGTCTGCATGAGGAACACTGTGTGTGCCAGATGTGCTGGAGAGGGTCAGAGGACAAGGGCTGCACAGCCCAGTTCAAATGCCCAAACTGTCAAGCTGGCCACTCAGCCTACTCCAAGGACTGCCCTGTGTGGAAACAGGAGGTTGCCGTGCAGGAGTACAAGGCAAGAAACGGATGTACCTTTAGCCAGTCGAAATCGGCTGTACTGGCCCTACCCAAGGGCCAATTCGGTTTGACAAAGACCTACGCCCAGGCTGTTGCTAAGAAAGGAAGATCCATAGCCACACAGACGGACACATTGACCCCACCACCCCCTCCTCCTCCCCCAACTCAGAAGAAAACACCGCCAAAGAACACACCTCTGAAGAAACAAGAAAGCCCTGTTGTCATGCTAAAGAACAGGTTCTCTGTGCTCGCTGATGAGAGCATGGAGACTGAGCAGCATGTCAAAACCAATACTCCGGGAGAACCCGGAGATATCATGTCTGACACAGGTTCTCCTCAGAGAACCCAGCCAGACACCCCAACCTCTACTGAGTTAGAGGTTGACCAACTCCCTAAGGGGAGAAATCAAAGCGGAGAGGATGCCCGAGGTGAGAGAGGAGGAAATAACCTCCGCTCTAACCAGAGGGATCTCCCCTCTCCAGAGAGAAAGACTTCCCCCAAAAGGGGGTTGTCCTCCTCTCCATCCAAACCCAAGAATAAAAATACCAAGGTCACTGGAATAAAGGGAAAACCCTCCGGGGGCCTCCCAAGGCCAAATAGCTCCAAGTAGGTCATCTAGAATAAGCCATGGATTCCAGAATTGTACAGTGGAATTGTAGAGGCCTCAATGCCAATTACGAGGAAATGCAGCTACTGATGGACTCTGAGACTCCTGTAGCTGTCTGCTTACAGGAAACATTTCTGAAAGATTGCATCAGCTTCCGAAGCTACCGTGCTTACACCAAGAATGTTGAGTATGCAGAGAGAGCATCAGGTGGAGTCTGTATCCTTGTGAAGGATAGCATTCCCCATGAGAGGGTAGAACTACAGACCACACTACAGACCGTAGCAGATAGGATAACCCTTCACAAGGTTATCACTTGCTGCAGCCTGTATCTACCACCAGGCGCTCCATTAAACCGAACAGACATGGAGGACCTATTGAAACAACTCCCCCGGCCTTATTTAATCCTTGGGGATTTCAATGCCCATAATACCATGTGGGGATCCAACAATACCGACACAAGAGGTCGTATGCTGGAGGATATCTTCCTCCAACATGATTTATGCATACTTAATGATGCATCACCGACCTACTTGCACCCAGGAACTGGATCATTCACATGCATTGACCTCACCGTATGCGTCCCCGGACTTCTGGACGATTTTAAATGGTCAGTTAGCAATGATCTACGGGGAAGTGATCACTTCCCAATCATCATTACTAACAATCTCCCTTCATTGGGACGACCTCAGCGGTGGAAACTGAATAAGGCCGATTGGGAACAATTCCAAAAAAGATGCTCTGAGGATATCACAGAAAATATCCTCCATGAACAGAACCCAGCTGATACCTTTGCTAGCAAGCTACTAAGTATAGCCAGGAAAGTTGTACCCCTTACCTCTGCAAATCCAAAACGGCCTAGCAAACCATGGTTTGATACAGCTTGCAAAAGTGCTATTGGTGATAGGAAAAAACGACTGGCTGCATTTATAAAGAATCCTTCCCAGGAAAACCTAAAGCTATTCAGGATAGCTAGAGCAAAGGCTAGACAAACCATACGGTCAGCCAAAAGGAATTCCTGGAGAAGTTTTGTCGGCAGTCTGGATGCCAAAACTTCTGCTAGAGCGGTTTGGAAGGCAGTAAGGCGAATCAAAGGGAAAGAATCAAATGCAGTAGGGCATTTGAAAAGCCAAGGACGAAATGTTACGTCCCCCAGAGAAATAGCTGACATCCTTGCATCCTCAATAGCAGAAAAGTCATCCAAAGCCCACTACACGCCAGAGTTCCAAAAAGTTAAAACCTGGGAGGAAAGTCACCCCATTGATTTCAGGTCAGAGAACAATGAAGACTACAACAAACCGTTCTCGCTTGAGAAACTGAGGGAATCGCTGGACAAGTCACATGATTCAGCGCCTGGAGAAGACGAAATCCATTACCAGTTCCTCAAGCACCTTCCCGAACCCTCATTGGCAGTCCTGCTAGGGGTTTATAACTGTGTGTGGCAAACAGGCGCTTTCCCAAACAGCTGGAGGAAAGCCATAGTTATTCCGATACCTAAACCGGGAAGAGACGGCTCTGACCCAGCTAACTATCGACCAATAGCACTAACAAGCTGCATCTGCAAAACCATGGAAAGAATTATTAACAGTAGGCTGGTCTGGTACCTGGAAAGGAATAAAGTGATCTCAAACTACCAGTGCGGATTCCGGCAGGGGCGGACAACAACTGACCACCTGGTAAGGCTGGAAGCTTATATTAGAAATGCATTACTCAGAAGAGAACATCTAGTAGCTGTATTCTTCGATATAGAAAAGGCCTATGACACAACCTGGAAACATGGCATTCTACGTGACCCGGCGCTTATGGGGCTTAAGGGACACCTCCCCCGTTTTGTGGAGGAATTCCTGAAAGATCGAAAATTTCAGGTTCGACTGGGCAACTCCGCTTCTGACACTCATGACCAGGAAATGGGTGTACCCCAGGGCAGCATTCTGTCAGTCACCCTGTTCAACATTAAAATAAATAGCATCATAAATGCTCTGTCCCCAAGCATACTACAAGTTGACTTTAGGGAACTGCAGGAGAGCTACGGAGATTGTGGCACCATCTACACAGACGGATCCAAAATGGGTATATAGAATATAGAATAGAATTTTAAGTGTGTAATTCGCTTTTTTTTTTTTTGAAGAGGAGTATATTAGCTTTGAACCTGCTTGACGGGAGTTTAAGCTCAAAACCCTTTATGGGTACGGTCATAGCATTTTGAGTGTTTAATTTGCTTTTTTTTTTCATATGAAAGATGTATTTTTTAGCTTCAAATCCCGCTGAGGAGAGGTTTAAACTCGAAACCCTTTTGGCTACGCTCATATGTTTTTTAGTGTGCGATTCGTTTTTTTTTTTTTAATATTGATGAGGGTTTTTTTAGCTTCAAACCCCACTGAAGGGGGGTTTAAACTAAAAAAAACCTTTGGCTAAGCGCATAGAATTTTGAGTATGTAATTTACTTTTTTTATATTGAAGAGGTGGTTTTTAGCTATAAACCCCTCTTGGCTACGCTCATAGAATCTGGTGACTGATTTATCTGGTGACTGATGTATGGATAAAGGGGGTTTTATCGTAAATTTCGGAGGGGGTTTTAAAATAAAAATTTTCCTTTACTATGCTCTTGGATATTGGGAATTCTTGTTTGCATTTTTTTTTTTTTGGTTTTGGTTTAATATAAGAGGGTTATTTGACTGCAAAAGCCCCTGGTAGGGGTTTTGATTTTAATATCCCTTTGACTGCGCTGGTGCTAGTGATGGTTTAGTATTAAAATCTCACCCAAAATAAATAGAATCAAAGCAAAAAAATCAGTCACTAAATTCCGACACCCCCCCTCCCCTGCGAAAGGGACCACCTGCTACAGCCAGTACAACCCATCCTCATTGACGATAAATAAATAAATTCTGCTATATCGGATTTACAATTCAAGATGACCTGTCTCTAGAAGACGAGATAAAAAAATACGCATAAGGAAGGCCGCATCGACCTTCCCTAGACTCTGACCAAGAGTTTGGGAAAACCAGAATCTCACTACAGCGACCAAAATGCCTTCTTAGTACGCTACTGTACTGCATTGAGTCGTGGACTACCTACGAAAGCAAGAGAGAAAACTAAACTCATTCCACTTGCGCTGCCTTGAAAATCACATGGCAAGAGAGAGTGTGCAATACTAAGATCCTCGCGCGAACGGGCCTTCCCAGCATCTTTACAGTCCTCAGGCAACGCCGCCTGCGCTGGCTCGGACATGTCCTCCGGATGGAGGAAACTTGCGATCTGGCTCAAGAAAAACTGGTCACCCCACCTCCGTTACGTGAATGTAATAAAACGGGATTTAAAAACAGTGAACATTGGTACTGACCATTGGGAAGACATAGCCCTAGACCGCACTAGTTTGAGAGAGACAGTGACCAAGAAAGCTATGGACAGCGAGAAAACGTGGGCCTCAGCTCTTGAAGAAAAGCGTGCCATACGAAAAATGGCCGGTTCCTCTTCCACCAAAACGAAAGCCATCTTGGCCTGCAATATAATTGGACGGGAGTATCTCTCCGAAATAGGGCTCCACAGTCACATTAAAAAATGTTCAAGAAGAACCATAGTCGTTCTAGGACTGATGGAGGCCAATGATGAAATAGTAAAAGCGTACTAATGATAACGTAATGCTGACATCTATGAAAATTATCAACAACGAAAAACATGAAATGGTCAATTATGAATAAAATAGGGCCTACATATACCGGTAAAAGAAAAGGAAACATCAAAACACATTTAGGGCAAGAACAACAAAATTTAGGAGAGAAGAGAGGGGATGCATTAGGTGAACTTCTCCCCTCGCTCTTAGTTATTAGATGCATGGCTTAAAGAGATTTGACATGACACCACGGTGGAGCTCCACTTGGAATAAGGCTGGGTTGGGCTGGCGAAGGGGGGGGGTCTTTTCTGTAGACAAAAGAACAAAATATATCAATGTGATTTTTTTTTATCGGCCCTGTGCTAGTTCTCAAGCTAAGCTTGTTGCGATTGACTTGTATCAATTAGTTTTGATCGGTCATGTAATTAAATTTTAATAGATCTAGTCTAACCATAATAAATCTGTGCGATTATATTTTTTTTGCCAATTGTTTTGTTTAGCGCAATTTCATGCTTTTAGCTTTCTCAAAACGCTATGATCATGTCACTTGTCTGGACCAGTTGAGAAAATGGGGGTGGTGGAGGGAGAAAGAAAGTGACATTTGGATGAATTTTAACGTAATCCCTTTTTAAAGCATTTTTTTTAAAGGAGGAAAGACCTGAATTCGAACTCATGGCTCACGCATGGGCGCCCGTAGGATGGGGGTCTCAAGGTCGAGGACTTGTACCCCCTTGGATTCTGAGTTGCGAATTCTAGCCAATCTATTTTTTTGCATCGTCAAATCTGCCTACGGGGCTCCAAAACCAGATTTTTTGTTAGGGTTCCTTAAACGACGCAAGAGCTGGAACGTAAAGAAGAATATCATCATCATCATCATCATCAAACTCCATTAGAGTGAGGGCTTGAGAGGCTCAAATCCTCTCTTGCAAAAGCCCTGGACAGAAACCCTGCTGTCTTGCGTAGTGCTTAAATGTCGCCATACTGGTCGAGAATTTTGGGTTTCCCTGACCTGTCGAGACGGAGATCAGCAAGTCTGGGGCAGTCAAACAGAATATGAGGCACGTTTTCCTCTTCCTCCCCGCAGCGGGGGCACCGTGAAACGAAATTTGGCCATAGCCATGAGAAATATGAGCCAAGAGGACAATGGCCTGTCCTGCACTGTGCTATAATAGCTTGCTCAGGCCTGGACAGCCTCCAATACGGGGAAGTGCGGTCAGGGCGCCTCATGCGCTCCCAGACTCTACGGGCTTTTTGGGACTTGTTCCTGCACTCAAACCACTTTTCCATTTCTGTTTTTTGTATTATAGCCAGGGCTTGATAAAAGCTTACAGCCTGTTCAGTTGGTGGAATTTGCCCTCGCTGGTGGGCCAAAGAATCTGCAATTGTGTTGCCAGTCACACATAAGTGACTCGGTACCCACTGCATTATTACAGGGGTGCCATAGCGTTGTTTTATGTTGTGTGAAGCCAATTGTTTTGTTTAGCGCAATTTCATACTTTTAGCTTTCTCAAAACGCTATGATCCTGTCACTTGTCTGGACCAGTTGAGAAAATGGGGTTGGTGGGGGGGGGGGGGGAGAAAGTGACATTTGGGTGAATTTTAACGTAATCCCCTTTTTAAAGCATTTTTTTTTAAAGGAGGAAAGACCTGAATTCGAACTCATGGCTCACGCATGGGCGCCCGTAGGACTTGTACCCCCCTGGATTCTGAGTTGCGAATTCTAGCCAATCTACGTCCCGAGACATGACGTTAAACTGCGCTCCTCTTTCCTTAGCACTTTTGGAGCTCAAAAGTGCCCTACTTCTTTTCTATCATTGTGTCTGCCTCCTCTTTTCCTAAGTCTGCCTTCATTGATCATCACACTGTCTCCTTAACTTTAAATTCTCACTACGTCCTAGACCAGTCCGTTTGCCGTGGACTGCGACGGGTAAGGGGGGATTAAGAGATCCTGGTGTTTGAGTGGTGGCTATCTGAGGATAAACCACAACAACACAATACTTTGGCTCCAAGTTCCCCTAGACCTGAGACCCAGATGGCCCGCTCTGGGTCAACCGGCTGGTCATGCCGAGCTACCAGCATAGGTCGTCGACCTATGCTGGAGGGCGGTGGCTGGAGGGTCAATCAGGGAGCTGCTGTATCGGACACATGTCCGATGTAGCAGCTGACTGAGTATAGCACCTGTGTAGCCCTGGCGGGCTCATTCTGGACATCCGAATGGCCCGTCCCCTTGTTGGACTCGATGGCGGGTGGGGAGCACAGGTGCCGAATTAACCAAAATATATATGGACAAAAAAACACACACAAAACTACTTGCCCCAGACCTATGTCTGGGCAAGAAACGACGAATTCACGATAAAAAAGAGGAGGTCCCAAAAAGCTGTGCCACCTGGCCATCATTTCTGGTGGTTAGATGCACAGAGGAGGGAAAAAGCCTGACCAAGTTGAGCCCTTTTATTATCTATAAGGGACTCAAGTCAGTAGTGGGAGAGCCCAAGAGTGTGTCTAAGCTACACAAAACAATGGAACTCCTTGTAGAAGTAGACAGCAAGACACACTCTGATGGGCTTTTAAGATGCAGAAGACTCTGTGATCTCCAAGTGGAAGTCATGCCACACAAGAGTCTGAACACCAGCAGAGGTGTAATCAGCTCTAGGGACCTACTGGAATGTTCCGAGAAGGAAATAGTGGAGGGCATTGAAGGAGTCACCCATGCCCGGCGCATTACCAGGCGCAGGGAGGGTGAGGAGGTCAAAACCGCCACTATTATCCTCACATTCGGAACTAGGACACCGCCAGAGTATGTGAAGGCAGGATACCTACGAGTTCCAGTGAGGCCCTACATACCTAACCCCATGAGGTGCTTCAAGTGCCAGGGTTATGGACACGGCGCGGCAGTCTGTAAGAGGAACACTGTGTGTGCCAGATGTGCTGAAGAGGGTCATGAGGACAAGGGCTGCACAGCCCAGTTCAAATGCCCAAACTGTCAAGCTGGCCACTCAGCCTACTCCAAGGACTGCCCTGTGTGGAAACAGGAGGTTGCCGTGCAGGAGTACAAGGCAAGAAACGGATGTACCTTTAGCCAGTCGAAATCGGCTGTACTGGCCCTACCCAAGGGCCAATTCGGTTTGACAAAGACCTACGCCCAGGCTGTTGCTAAGAAAGGAAGATCCATAGCCACACAGACGGACACATTGACCCCACCACCCCCTCCTCCTCCCCCAACTCAGAAGAAAACACCGCCAAAGAACACACCTCTGAAGAAACAAGAAAGCCCTGTTGTCATGCTAAAGAACAGGTTCTCTGTGCTCGCTGATGAGAGCATGGAGACTGAGCAGCATGTCAAAACCAATACTCCGGGAGAACCCGGAGATATCATGTCTGACACAGGTTCTCCTCAGAGAACCCAGCCAGACACCCCAACCTCTACTGAGTTAGAGGTTGACCAACTCCCTAAGGGGAGAAATCAAAGCGGAGAGGATGCCCGAGGTGAGAGAGGAGGAAATAACCTCCGCTCTAACCAGAGGGATCTCCCCTCTCCAGAGAGAAAGACTTCCCCCAAAAGGGGGTTGTCCTCCTCTCCAACCAAACCCAAGAATAAAAATACCAAGGTCACTGGAATAAAGGGAAACCCCTCCGGGGGCCTCCCAAGGCCAAATAGCTCCAAGTAGGTCATCTAGAATAAGCCATGGATTCCAGAATTGTACAGTGGAATTGTAGAGGCCTCAATGCCAATTACGAGGAAATGCAGCTACTGATGGACTCTGAGACTCCTGTAGCTGTCTGCTTACAGGAAACATTTCTAAAAGATTGCATCAGCTTCCGAAGCTACCGTGCTTACACCAAGAATGTTGAGGATGCAGAGAGAGCATCAGGTGGAGTCTGTATCCTTGTGAAGGATAGCATTCCCCATGAGAGGGTAGAACTACAGACCACACTACAGGCCGTAGCAGCTAGGATAACCCTTCACAAGGTTATCACTTGCTGCAGCCTGTATCTACCACCAGGCGCTCCATTAAACCGAACAGACATGGAGGACCTATTGAAACAACTCCCCCGGCCTTATTTAATCCTTGGGGATTTCAATGCCCATAACACCATGTGGGGATCCAACAATACCGACACAAGAGGTCGTATGCTGGAGGATATCTTCCTCCAACATGATTTATGCATACTTAATGATGCATCACCGACCTACTTGCACCCAGGAACTGGATCATTCACATGCATTGACCTCACCGTATGCGTCCCCGGACTTCTGGACGATTTTAAATGGTCAGTTAGCAATGATCTACGGGGAAGTGATCACTTCCCAATCATAATTACTAACAATCTCCCTTCATTGGGACGACCTCAGCGGTGGAAACTGAATAAGGCCGATTGGGAACAATTCCAAAAAAGATGCTCTGAGGATATCACAGAAAATATCCTCCATGAACAGAACCCAGCTGATACCTTTGCTAGCAAGCTACTAAGTATAGCCAGGAAAGTTGTACCCCTTACCTCTGCAAATCCAAAACGGCCTAGCAAACCATGGTTTGATACAGCTTGCAAAAGTGCTATTGGTGATAGGAAAAAACGACTGGCTGCATTTATAAAGAATCCTTCCCAGGAAAACCTAAAGCTATTCAGGATAGCTAGAGCAAAGGCTAGACAAACCATACGGTCAGCCAAAAGGAATTCCTGGAGAAGTTTTGTCGGCAGTCTGGATGCCAAAACTTCTGCTAGAGCGGTTTGGAAGGCAGTAAGGCGAATCAAAGGGAAAGAATCAAATGCAATAGGACATTTGAAAAACCAAGGACGAACTGTCACGTCCCCCAGAGAAATAGCTGACTGCCTTGCATCCTCAATAGCAGAAAAATCATCCACTGCACACTACACGCCAGAGTTCCAAAAAGTCAAAACCAGGGAGGAAAGACACCCCATTGATTTCAGGTCAGAGAACAATGAAGACTACAACAAACCGTTCTCGCTTGAGGAACTGAGGGAATCGCTGGACAAGTCACATGACACAGCGCCTGGAGAAGACGAAATCCATTACCAGTTCCTCAAGCACCTTCCCGAACCCTCATTGGCAGTCCTACTAGGGGTCTATAACTGTGTGTGGCAAACAGGCGCTTTCCCAAACAGCTGGAGGAAAGCCACAGTTATACCGATACCTAAACCGGGAAGAGACGGCTCTGACCCAGCTAACTATCGACCAATAGCACTAACAAGCTGCATCTGCAAAACCATGGAAAGAATGATTAACAGTAGGCTGGTCTGGTACCTGGAAAGGAATAAAGTGATCTCAAACTACCAGTGCGGATTCCGGCAGGGGCGGACAACAACTGACCACCTGGTAAGGCTGGAAGCTTATATTAGAAATGCATTACTCAGAAGAGAACATCTAGTAGCTGTATTCTTCGATATAGAAAAGGCCTATGACACAACCTGGAAACATGGCATTCTACGTGACCTGGCGCTTATGGGGCTTAAGGGACACCTCCCCCGTTTTGTGGAGGAATTCCTGAAAGATCGAAAATTTCAGGTCCGAGTGGGCAACTCCGCTTCTGACACTCATGACCAGGAAATGGGTGTACCCCAGGGCAGCATTCTGTCAGTCACCCTGTTCAACATTAAAATAAATAGCATCATAAATGCGCTGTCCCCTGGCATAGAGTGCTCTTTGTATGTTGATGACTTTGTCATTCTTACTTATGGGAAAAACATGAACACCTTAGAAAGGAAATTACAGTTATGTTTAAACATAATTCAGGGTTGGGCAAACTATAATGGTTTCAAATTCTCTGACTCCAAAACAGTTAGTATGCATTTTTGTAATCTAAGGGGGCTCCACCCAGACCCTGAACTATTTATACACAAAAAGAAGATCCCTGTCGTGAAAACTACAAAATTTTTAGGCCTCACCTTAGATTCCAAATTTAATTTTCTCCCCCACATTAAGGAACTTAAGAAGAAATGCCAAAAGTCATTAAACATACTAAGAGTACTCAGCCATACGGACTGGGGAGCTGACAGAGATACCTTGCTGCTGCTCTATCGGAGTCTAATTCGATCCAAGCTAGACTACGGATCCATAATATATGGAGCAGCAAGGAAGTCGTACCTAAAAATACTGGAACCAATACAAAATGCTGCCCTGCGTCTCTGACTCGGCGCGTTTCGTACATCACCTATCCCAAGTCTCCATGTGGAGGCTGGAGAACTCCCCATGGATATAAGAATGAAAAAGCTTGCAATGCAGTATATAGTCAAGCTAAAATCCAACCCCACGAACCCTGCTTTTGACTTCATATTTAACCCCACAGAGGTAGAATTATACAATCGAAGGCCTAACGCCATACAGCCGTTGGGCCTTCGAATGAGAGAACCCATCCAAAATTTAAGCCCACCCATTGACCAAATCTCTAAAATAGAAACCCCTCAGAATCCTCCTTGGCTAATGAATAAACCTAAATTAAATTTATCCCTCCTTAATTTCAAAAAAGAAAATACAGACCCAAGCATACTACAAGTCCACTTTAGGGAACTGCAGGAGAGCTACGGAGATTGCGGCACCATCTACACAGACGGATCCAAAATGGAGGGAAAGGTCGCGTGTGCCTGCTCGGAACAAAACAATCTCCCGTAGACTCCCCGATGGCTGCTCCATCTTTACGGCCGAATTGCACGCAATATTGCTTGCACTTATGGCCGTAAAAGCATCAGAAAGGAGTAAATTTATAATCTGCTCCGACTCCAAATCTGCATTGCAAGCTTTGGGGCGGATGAAGACTGACATCCCATTGGTACATAAGAGCCTGAAGCTGTTGGACCTAATAACAGCCGACCGTAGGGATGTCACCTTCATCTGGGTCCCCTCCCATGTTGGCATTGAGGGAAACGAAGCCGCAGACAGAGAAGCAAAGAGAGCCCTAAATCATGCGGTGTCAGGAACCCAAATTCCCTACTCGGACCTGAGACAAAGTATTGCCTCTGCCACCTATCGAGAGTGGCAGAACCGATGGGAGGCTGAGACTCACAGTAAACTCAGGCAGATTGTGGCGGATGTCAGGTGGCGGCCCACATCTAAGGGCCTGACAAGGCGTGGTAGCACAACCATGTCCAGACTTAGGATTGGCCACACCTACATCACGCACTCTTTTGTACTGAAGAGAGAGGAGCCCCCACTTTGCGAGTACTGTGACTCTCGCCTCACCGTGGAACATATCCTCGTTGATTGCCCCAGATACCAGGATGTCAGGGCGAAACATTTTAGAGCCACTAATCTAAAAACACTATTTAATAATGTCGACCCTGGGAAGGTACTGGGCTTTATTCGGGAAGTGGGGCTATCTACGAAGATCTGATTTCTGAATTTGTGAACATGCACTATTTACATTAGATTTTTCCCAAATATTTAAATTTTTACTACCTTTACTATTTTAACTGTGAATAGACCCTAATTTTAATTATATTACTGTATAGAATCTGGCCCTTGTTGTTTAGAGAGAGAGTAGTCCTTAAGGGACTGCAGGCACGACATGGCCTAAATTGTGCCGATGTGCCTCAAATCGACAACAACAAATCTAGCCAATCTATTTTTTTGCATTGTCAAATCTGCCTACGGGGCTCCAAAACCGGATTTTTTGTTAGGGTTCCTAAAACGACGCAAGAGCTGGAACGTGAAGAAGAATATGAGCACGGTGCACAATATGCAATATTGACAGTTTCTGTGGCCACAATCTGTTTGCAGTTTGTTTTTTTGTCGGCCATAGGGAGGCCGGTCCACGCGGATAAGCTTAACAACGTGTACAGTAAATAGTTTGTTGGCTTGTTTGGTGTGTTTTTTTATTTTTTTATTTTTATGAAACAAGCATTTACAATGGTCTCAATATTACACAGGCCAAAAAAAAAAGGGGGGGGGGGCGCACTATTTCTTTTCTCTAATAATCTGCGTAATAAGAAAGTAAAAGATACGACTTTGAGCTATAGATCGCAACTTGCACCCCCCTGCAAATTATCCTGCGGGCGCCCCTGGGCTAATAGAAGATTGTATAGTTATCGTTTGTTTCAAACTTACTTTAAAGATGCGACCTATAAAGGGGACTAATTCAGCTTGAGGCCTACCACCACTTCAGTCAAGTAAAATTTCTTTCCCTTGTTCGAGATACCAAACAAAATAATTAATTACCAATAAATAATTAACTAATTGGTTAATTTTTTAAATTGATTTTTGTGCTGTCAGGTAAAAGAAATAATATTTCGCATATTCAGCTTGATCCGAAATTGGGTGTGGGAGAAATAACGTCCACTTATAACCATACAGACAGAGTTGATATAAGCGTTGTAAAAAAATAATATGAGCACACATGTGTGTCAGGGTTCACTTTATGTTTGTCTGGACTTGGTTCCTGTGGCTCTATAGGGGGTTTCTTGGCTTGATAATGGTTATATAATTAGGAACAATTACTACTAGATATAGTTAACTCCAACTCCAGAATTCCAAGAACATGACAATGATACTTTAATACTTAATAATCCAATAGAGCACAAATAATGACATAAACCTCAATGTATATTTAATACACAACACCAGTCCAGGAACATAATACAACTGACTACCAATTCCACTCTATCAACCAACGGAAACTCACATTCATAAAATATCACGTGTATACTGTTCACATTCATGTCTGGGGGAAATAAACACAGGGATATGACTCTTTCATACTTAAATAGTACCAAGAAATAACACAATCACTCTCGCCATACCTGCCCCTGACAATGTGCATTGAATATGTAAAGAAAAAATGTGTGGATGTCAATGTCCAAGTCTTAATAAGAACATTTTATAGTAGTTAAATATCTTTGAGATTTTCCAGCTCAGCATGTAAATAAAAATCATCGACTTTATAGATAACATATAGATTTATATTTTCTTGTTTTTATTTAACATTTCTTCTTAGATAGTTTGAAATGATGTTTTAACTTCCCGGAATGTGTGAAACGCTAAGCTTAAATTCTTGTAGTAAAAGGGCACAGCGAGTTAGCTTCGAATTTTTATAACTACCTTTGTTTAGATATTGTAATGCCCGTTGATTGGTTTCTAATACAAAATGGACATTACTGAGATAGAGGGCCTATTTGCCGACGTTCCACAGTGGAACATCGTGTCTCCCGTGCGGTTAACTTTCGGCTAACAAATTTGACGGCCTTCGTACGCCCCCTCTCTCTTGAGATAGCACCCCATCGATACCGGGAGCGGAAGCGTCTGTTCTGAGAATAAAACGCATTGTGTCAGACTTTGTTATTTGACACTCATCGTTCCATACAACTTATTCCAATTTTCCTTTTGTTAGTAAGTCGGTGAAGCACCGCCTTAATCTCACTAAATCGAGGGATAACTTTGGAATAGTAAGAAGTGAGACCAATAAGAAATCGAACCTGTTTTTGTTTTTTTTGCGACCCCCAAAAGGGGAATAACCGCTATTTGTTTTGTGTAGTCTGTCTGTCCGTCGTCCGTCCCGTTTAGATCTCGTAAACTAGAAAAGATATTGAACATCCAACATAATGATGCAACGACTGTAATCGAAAAATTTAATATTTTCAATCAACTATGCTAGCAGTTTTTTTTTTTTCATAAAAATATACCAATTTTACAACTATTCACTAGTAATAGTATTTAGTAAGGGAGATAACTATTCACCATAATAAAACACATTTATGCAAACGTTTTCAGGAGTTTTGTCAAAAAAAATAATATTTTTTTTACAATTGTATTGCTAATTTAAGTTAAGTTCTGTCACCTTCTGCTATCCAGTTGTAGCCTATGGTGGACCGTTGGAACACCGCACAAGATCTGTCAACCGTCTTTCTCCATTCCTCTCTGTCCTTTGCCTTTGATAGAATTTCATTCGGATATTCTTTCTGAAAATATTGAAACCTGCCTTTTTACCTGCTTGGGTGGACCACTTCGGGGGCCGATTTTGAGTTTGTGTTTCCGGACAAACTGTCTTTGTAGCCTTGTTTTTATTAGGCCGTGCAATGTAGTGATTTTTTTTCCTTAGACGTCATTCGGAATATTTCTTTTGTAGGTGGCCGCCTCTGAGTTTGTGTGATAATATAAACTCTATTTTTAATCTTGTTTGTTATATATTTTCAATGCTGTATATTAAAGAAAGAAAATAGCTTAGTTCCCATGGTGGAAATTCTTAGTAGGTCTTATTGTTTAGCTTATTCCAGAGTTATATTTACAGTGGTAATAATGTCGTTTATAGTTACAATGCAATTACAACCATTATTTTTTGTTCTTAAGCACACACACATTATGTTTTTGCACCCATCTTATCAGCATGTGACATTTTGAAAATTTTAAGGAAATTAAAACCAAAATTTGTGAAGCAAAAAAATAAAATAAAATAATAATAATAGAGAGATGTAGGTCTGAGAATTACAAGTGCATTAGCATGTTTGGTTTCTAGCTACTACTAAAGTTTTATTATCACTTTTATTTATCATCCCCCCTCTCCCGCCAACAAAACAAAACCCCTAATAATACGTAAAATCTCTGACTTTTCTTCAACTTATCTATTCAACATTTAATATGTTGCTTTTTTCACCACCGTAACACACACACACACACACACAACAGCACACACACCCTCTTTCACACTTTTAACTATCCGATTGATTCAACACACACTTTTTAGCTTTTTACATTCTACATATATAGTAGAGGTTAGATGCACATTTTTTTCTCCTAGTCAAGAGCCACTCAAGCCCGAAGCTTACGAGAAAAATAATGTTCGTCTCTATCTATAACTGACGAAATAAAACAAAAATTCATGTGTAAACATTGGACCGAAATGCAAATAAGCGTTTTTCTTTCAAATGGGAAGAGGATAGCTTAAAGAATTCATCCATTTTCTATAACTCACTGGCCAAAAAGAAAATGCAGTGCGGTGTTTGGGGAAGTGTTGGGGCCCTTGGGGGACATAAAATAAAGGAACTTTTTTTTTTCCTTTACGCTTACAACTGAGGGCCGTCCCACCAAAAATGCAAGTACCAAAAAGTGTGTGGAGTTGGGAGGATGGGTGGGATTACATTGGAAAATAAAAAAAAAATCATGAGTAACAACAACAAAAAAAAAGAAGAAGAAGAAGGGAACCTCAAAACTTTAGAGGCCAGAAAACTGGGGGGGGGGGGCATTTCAGTACGGGCCTAGCATTAAAGGACAAAAAAAAGTTTCCGGTCAAAATAAATACGTACCAACTATTACAATCATAATAGGTATATTTCTTATTATTATTATACATATATATTACTTTAATTTCCCCACTATTGTTATCTGTCGCCCTTTTTAACTTTTTCATTCATTAAATCATTTATTTATTTAAACTCATTTTTTCTCCATTGCATTATTGTATGTCTTCTTTGTGTCTGTTTCCTAAACCTTAAATGTACGCTTCTCTATAGTTCTTTGAAAGAATCTCCTAGACCAGGGATTCCCAAAGTAGTCTATAGAAACCCTAGGGGTCTGCGACGACTTCCAAAGGGTTTACGAGAGTGAAAAAATAAATTGGGGGTCTGAGATGTAAATGGGGGTGTACGATAGTGGTTCTCATATAAGCAGTCGAGTTTTTATAATTCATTTCTTATTTACGAAATTAACTCATACACACATTGATTTATACTCTAGTTAATCATTTGAATTTCAACCCAGATATTCGAATGAATTTTTAAATTTGTAAATGTTAACATCGTATTTAAATAACTGTGTCTATGTGAAACATGGTTGAATCCAGAAAGTAATGTAGACAGTACAGTGTTGATTATTTGAAATTTGGCTTCATTCCTATCTTCATTGCCTATGTGTCTATTATGCAACAAAGTAAAGACGCTAAGAAACCAAGCTGGAGGATCATGTGAGAGGAAAGTAATAAGCAATGTCTTTGATTCCGAAGATTAAGGATAAGTGCAGTGTTTCACTACGCTAACTCAGTTGCGACCCTGCATATCTTTCCGCATCTCGTGCAGACAACGCCGTTGTCCGCTGGCGATCTATTAAGTTTTCTTTCCGTCTTCTACGCTGATAAAATACATAAAGATTTGAACTAGTTTCAACCACTCAATGATGGAGTTCAGAATTAACACACAGAGAACAAAAACCTTCAACATCACAAAGAGAAGAGGTTTGCGAGCGCTGTACAATATCTCTACTTAAAGTAAATTTCGTAAAAATCGCAAACTAAAGACAAAAACTGTTTTACACAAACCTGTATCTGATATAATAAAACAAATTCATGCAAGCAGCAACACAGTTAAAAACCGTATTGGTGAAATTAGTTTTTCATTAAAAGCTGTTTACTACTTATCTCTCTATTAATTTGGACGAGTTAACCTTGCCTGGTAATGAAACATTTTATTGGTATATGTTTGTTTTATTATAAATCAAGAAAACCATGAAGAACTTTGCCAAGAAGTTATATCATTTGCTCTTTCACAAGATGTTTAACGAAAGTCTTTGTTTGACAATATTTTTGTCTCTTTTTAACACTGTTTTGGAGTAGGACTACTTGGATGAGTAAGATCTAATTTAAAAACAATAGTACCGTAATCAAGCAGAAATCATAATCTATTGAACAGACTTGTTTCAGAAATTTAGATTTAACTTGCAGCTGTATGGTGATGCCAAAATTTTATAAAGAGGTCCATAATCTGAGCATATTAATTCTTGTGAGAATTTAACTAATAAAGCTAAAGATTGGACTGGGCGAATATTTCCAAATTTCTATGAAGCTGATGTTTTGACTTGTGTTGAGTATTTAAATGCCTTCTGTTTCAATTTTCAGCTAAGGTTTGGGGATATTCTGAATACGGTAATAGCTCAAAGAATTATCAATCCCTATGATGATAATATAGGAAAGACGGATGGAAAATTACAAGAACTGTTCAAAATTAATACTGATGAAGAGCTTAAAGAGCTATTTAAAAAATGGATATCTGCCTTCTAGCGCCACAAATACTGGTACCTAATATTTATTATTACAGTTAAAGAGCCTGATGTCACTGTTTGTAAGTTTCTCTCTTGTTAGTTGAACTCGTTGTTGATCTTTGCCGAAATTCGTCAGGGGCGCTGAAATCTTGTAACTGTGATGCCCAGGATTCTATAGATGTGTATATCTAGATCTAAATGCTATCTTAGAGATTCTATAAACGAAGATCCTTTTAATTGAAATACAGAACTTTAATTCGTCAACCAAGAATCACTTTATATGGACAGAAATAAAACTGTATCAGATGAATAACTTCTTTCAAAGCTCAATAAAATATATTCAGATTAATACTAGATCTAATAAAATACAAAACTTGTCACTGCAAGCTCTAACTCAAACTAAAATACGTCCTATCTCTATGAAAAATCTGTGCACTCGCGTTTTTCTAACCTCCAATTTGACACTTGGCTATTTAAACTAGACTTTGGTTTAGTTAAATTGATACATGACACTTATCATCACGAAGTTTTTAACTGTGATTCCATCTTCATATTTAGTGGAAAAAAAGGTTTCATGGAGGTTGACAATCTTCTAATGATAATGCAAATAACAGGAAATCACTAACCGAGAAATTAAAATATTAAACCTAACAAAATGAAGCCCAATTTTGAAATGTTATTATCAAAGCAGCCCGCCCACTAATAGGCATTTTGTTTGATAAATTTATGTATAAAATATTAAATTTTTAAAGCTAAATTTTAAATTTAATATTCCTTAATAAATATACACGACTTAGAAATCAATGAGAAAATAAATACACATTTGAAGTTTGACAAATGCAAGCAGGGGGTCTACCGAAAATTGAAAAACAAATTTTGGGAACCTGTGCCCTAAATTAAGCATTGCCATCTCTAATTAAATATTCAATTAATTAAATTAAAATTACACTATGTCACATTAACATTTACCCCCAATATTCTATTGTATTAATTGAATTTGTCTCTTCATATTTCTTTGCTTTTTTTCTACTCTAGGTCAGAAGCAGAATGACAGCTGATAAAAAATATGGACAGCAACCAATGAATCAGCCTTTTGAAAATTTAAAAGATGAAAAAAACAAATTAAGTAATCAAGTTAGTCCTCCATCTGATAAAACTAATACCAGATGATAAATCATTCATGTTTTTTTAAGTTACTATTTCAATATTAACATATCTCACAATATATCACAATAAATATTAAAATCTTTGTATTTCATGTACATTTTTTTAAAATTGCTTTTCATATCATTTTTTTTTAATAAGCCAATAAATAAATATATATGAATAGTTTTGTTGCATCAGTAGTCTGACCTCAAAGCAAAACATTTAAGCCATATCAACATGTTTATGTCACTAAGATGGATTACATGTCCTCGCATTTTTTATGTTTTTTTAAATCTTAGCAACTCTAATGTTTCAGATTCAAAATTTATATTGACCCAAGCAAATTTGTTTATAGATGGTGCATTTTTTGTATCTGTATGTCATTTTTTTTTGTTGCTTCTAAATAAACTATTTCTAAATAAACTATATTGTATGTTGGTTTCTATGGTAAAATATGTCATTTTCAGTTCATAGTAAAAATATATGCCTATATTTAGTCAATATTTGAGTATTATAATTTGATAAAAAGCAAAATTTAAAAAAAATACTTAAAAAAAACAAAGTATTATTGTATCAATTAGTTTGGATCTCAGTCATGTAATTAAATCTGTAAAAAGCCTCAGATGACAATCTATAATTATTAATCAACACACTAAAGATCAATGCAACTTCAAAAATAATCTTATATACACATCCATAACACTAATTACCCATCACAAATGGAAGTTCTCAATTAACAGAAGGACCTAGATCTAAAGAAAGATGCAACATCTGTAAAAAAAAAAGTGTGCACCATGAAACAGAAATCCATTCAATGTGACATCTTCGATGAATGGTACCATGCATCATGTCTCCATACACCTGTGTATTATGCATTAGGACTGCTTGACTCCTTTGATTCAGACACTTCTAATCCATACAACATCCTAAACACCATCCCAAAACAAACTCAACAACCACTAGACCGATCCACTCCTGTTAAATCTGCTAAAACCAATAAAACAACCTCATTAAACAAACCTACTAATGCAGTACCTTAAAACCTTAGTAATACATTTTCAAAGCATTAGGAACGAATCGGCAGGCTTAGAAATCTTATTAGAATGTGAGAAACCACACATAATTGCAGTGACAGAAACTTGGCTACATCCTGAAATTTTTAATGCAGAAATTTTCAATAGTGATTATGAAATTATGAAAAGGTAGGACGGATAATCATAATCATCTTTTAGCAATAAAAAAAACACCCATATAGCAGAAGAAATTACCTTACCTAACTCAAAAAATATAGAATCAACATTTTGTAAAATAAACATCACCTCAGCATCCCTTTTGATACGCATTTTAGAGTACATGCAAGAGCTATGCAGTCAGTTAACTACACTTAAAGAAAAAAAAATGCTCTTTTTTTTTTTTTTGGATTATGCGAGAATTCAACCTACCTGATATAAATTTGAAAACCCTAACCATAGATAAACACCAAAACTTAAGAACATAAATGAGCTTTTCATAGAAACTTTACACAAATTAGATCAAATCATTAAAAAACCAACTAGATTAAACAACACATTAGATCTCTTCTTAACCAACAGGCCTGGATTAGTAGTAGATTATGATATTATCCCAGGTCTATCAGACCATGATATTATTAAAATATACAGTCAGATAAAAGCAGTAGCCAATATAAAAACCAAAAGAAAAATCTTACTCTGGAACAAATGCAACCTCCCTTATAATCGCAGTATCTACAGCAAGCTGCATTAAACTTTCATCAAACATTCGATGACTTCTGGAATTTCATTAAAAACTATCTTTAAAAATTCTAGAAAATCATTTACCAACAGAATACACATTAAACTAAATAAATAAATGCTGGTTTAACAATAGATTAAAGAAGCTTTGCAAACAGACGGAAAACCTATGTGAGCAGGTCAGGAGGCGCGCGAGAGAGGACCTTTTCTCTGCTCAACATTAAATTTTATAAAAGAAAAAATAGAAAATTTAAAGAAATTAAGGCAGAAAGAGTTTATAAAAAATATATTAAAATTAAACACATAACCCAAAAAGCAAGCAGACAGCTGCAGGGTGGATTCGGTACATAAACAATGTAAAATATGGATAACAACAAAAACTTATGGTCATACATTAGGTCTACGAAAATGGAAACAAAAGGGATAGCACCATTAAAAGGAGAAGATAACTTAACACATAATGATAACAAACTATATAAATATTCTCAGCCCCAGGAGACGAAGACATAATTTGAACCAAATAGACAACATAGAAGATATAGAAGTACAAGAAAAGGGGATCCAAAAACTCATACAACCACTTCAAGTATTATTTCTTTCCCTTGGAAAGGGGACTAATTCAGCTTACACCACTTCAGTCAAGTACCTGGTACTATTTCTCTCCCTTGTTTGAGATACCAAACAAAATAATTTATTATAATTATTGGAGCACAGAGAAATATCCAATTAACTAATTTGTTAATTTTTTAAATTGATTCTTCTGTTGTCAGGTAAAAGAAATAATTGTGCAAAATGTCAGCTTGGGTGTCAGAGAAATAACGTTTCATGCAGACTTAACTTTTGGTGGAATAAAACAGACAGAGTGAGTAAACTTTGTAAAAATAATAATAACTATGTTGCCTTCATTGTATATACTTTTTATTCATTACGCCTCATCAATTTGTTAAATTTATTTGTGTTTCACTGGCACTAGGTGCACTAGGGGTAATCAACACCTCTCCTCCCTGTTATATTAAGTAAGATATCTTGCCACGGATTTTGTTGTTGTTGCATAAAAATCGTCCCCATAAAGATGTACAACAGTCAAGAGAATTTCTACCATTATTCTGACACAAAAAATTTGCGAAGAATCACTTTAGCGGAGATCTTTGAAATGTCCTCTTCAAAGAGTATTTTGTTGATATTGTTTCTGATCCCTCTCGCAAAAACGGTATACATTTTAAAAGGTCCTTATTAGAAAATAAAATATCGTCTCTTACTTCAAATATTCTAATTTTATTTTAGTGTCAATTTGATTGGTTAATTTTCAAACACGATTGTGTTAAGGCTTAAGCACGGTGTTGATTCTTTGAAATATAACTAGTGTAGATCTAAGTCTGACTGGAAGTAACACTGAACTCAAACTACTTCAGTAACACTGGCGAAAGGCCGAAACAATCAAATATGTAGTCGGCGCTGATGTTGTTCTACAAATATATTTAATCATCACGAAGGGAATCGTCCGATGTAAGCTATGTCCGTAAATCCGTATATCTATTCTACTGCTCTACACGAAGCGTCTTCTTTTTAGCGTCACTTAGAGCGTTCTTGTTTTTTTTTAACCAACTTTACGTCATCGTCGCTAAGTAAAACTTTACCCTATTCCCGAAACAAATTCCTAATCATGTCATAACAACTCCTCCCCTTCCCGCTAAAAAAATGCCTGTCAATTTTTTAATCTACTGTCTTAGTCTTACAATGTGCAAGGGCCAAAATGTAGGGAAACATAAAAAAACAACACAACTTGAGTCTTGATTGCGATTTCAACTTCTCTTCCTGTGTCAACAATCAAGTTTCTCTGAATACATATTTCCCTCAAGTGTCACTAAGTGATACTGTCCAATGTGATGTGCCATAGGTGACCGCAGACACTAGAGGTGTGTCTAGCTCACTGGCGGATCCAGAACTTTGGAGTGGGGGGGGGGCGATTTTTTTCTAAACCCTAACCTTAACGCCCAGTAAACCCTAACCCTATGCATAAACGTGCGTACAGCATATATGTATATTATATATATATATATATATATATATATATATATATATATATATATATATATATATATATATATATATATATATATATATTCGATATATGAGAATAAAATAAGACTGTTTCTCAATCTTCGGCGAAAAAAAACAGAAAAAAAAACAGTCTTTCTCTTGCAAGCTTGGGGGTCTGGGAGAGCGCTGTAAGCTTTTTCAGTGGGGTTCGGGGCTAAGCCCCGGCGCCCAAAAGCGTTTTCTTGCATTTTTCTATGCAGAAACGCATTCTTCTGACATCTACAGCTCATTATTTATCAGTGGGGTTCGGGGCGAAGCCTCGACGCCAAAAGCGTTTTCTTGCATTTTTCACGGCTGAAACGCCTTCTCCTGACATCTGCAGCTCATTACTTATTAGTGGTGTTCGGCCCCGACGCCAAAAGCGTTTTCTTGCATTTCTCACTGCAGAAACGCATTCTCCTGACATCTACAGCTTATTATTTATCAGTGAGGTTCGGGGCGAAGCCTCGACGCTAAAAGCCTTTTCTGGCATTCTTCACTGCAGTAACGCATTTTCGTGCCCTACAGCTCATTATTCATTCTATTATAAAGTGCCTTTTGAATAATGAGAAAAATATTCTAATATGAATTTATAATCCCTTAATACATTGCAAATAAAACCGATTTGTTCTTTGAAAAGATTAGATTCCCCACATATTTAGATTAAGGTTTTGAGGATCGCCGCCGAAAAAAAAATATTCGATTAATAATATTCAATAAAATTCTAGCATACATTGTGAGGTATAGTCCTAAATTTATTTAACTAGAAAAATATGAGATAGAGTAAAGGTTGGAAAAAGTCGACCAGGAAAAGATTATCTGGCTTTTGAACTCATCTCAACCGTGACTGTTGTATTGAAAAATTTCGTTTGAATTATAACTTTTCCAAAGCAAAGTCTTTCTTAAAATAGTTATGATAAATTCATGTCAAATTACACAAACTCTGTCTGGAAAGGGCAAGGGCGGTAAAATGAAAACTATTAATTTTCGCTCCTTTTTATAATTTCTGCTATTGATTGCATTTTGCATTAAAGAATAGGGGTTGGGCGACTCGATATAAGAATTTACTTTATAGCATATATAAATTATATTAGTGACAGATTTTTTTAATTTTGTAATTTCTTACTATAATACAAAAAGAAAAAGTATTGATTTGTCCGATATTCGACTAATTTTGTTCACATACTATGATTTCTCCATAAAAGCAGGACCGCCCCCCCCCACTCAAAGGGTTTAGATAGGAAGGGCGGTGGAGGTATTCGCTCTTCCCCTTCCAATCGGCCAACAGGTGAACGACATAATATAAAGACCGGTTAAAATACCAATAACAAGTTTTAATCATATAGATATTTAATTGATTCTGTTAGCAAGCTGTGATTTCTACAAATAAATAGGACCGCCCCCCCCCACTCGAAAGTTTATGGTTGGGGGGGGGGGGCGGATTGATGCCATCGCCCCTCCCGACCCTACCAAATCGGCCAAAATACTAAAAAGGGGGGGGCGAAATAATCTAAAAATAGGTTGAAATATAAATAATTAGTATATATTATTAACATAAGTAATAAATTCGCACACAAATTGTGTGAATTCTATACTATATTTCGTCCGCCCCCCCCCCGGTCGGCCGAGTGGGGGGGGGGGATCGCCCCTACCGCCCCCCCCCCTGGAGTTAACATCTCTTCTTACACCACTATAGCCCGCGTGCGGCCTTCTACCTCTGTATGACTTGCGATTACCACTACCACAGTCATCTCTTCTATCATCCTTGTCGGATACAGACCTGTGCCTCCTATCCGAACTCGCAATCTTCTGTTCAGACTGTTCTGCCCTACTCCAACAGTCTTTAGCGATGTGCCCATGTTTATGTCAGGTTTGTTTCGCCTCATGTTGTCATACCTGCTTTTCCAACTTCTAACCTGTTTGTCAGTATCGGCTCTGACACTTGCTACATTTCCAAGTAAAACATCTCTCGATAACCTTGGCATGGCTACCCCTTCACAATACCCTGTGTATAATGGAGATCGAAGGAACACTTTGCATGCTTCGAACCTCTTAACTGCCCGTCTGCCAATCTGACTGATTTGGTATAGCCTAAATAATCCTTAGATTTCACTAATCCCCCTCGAACTGCGAGTGTACTGCTAGCTGTGTCCCGGATCACATTTATCTGTTTATTATTTATCATGCCCGGATATAATTTAAATCTATCTTCCCCACAATCAACGTAGTTAATTTCTTCATCTGGTTCACTATGTCCACTATCACGATCCCTGTCTTGGATGTTCCTTACAAAATTAACTCTATCCGGTGGCCGATTATCCCTCTCCTGTCTACGGTTTCCCTGATTAACTCCCCTGTCATTAGTGCCACTGTTACCCTGTGCATTTCTTACACTGGTATGCCATGTGTCCCTTTTCCTGACAGTTAAAACATGTAACATCCCTAAGGTTTCTATCACCCGCTTTAGGTCTATCGCTTCTCCTATCATAACTTTCTCTACCATTATTCTCATTTTCCCAGGATTTTTCATTTATGCCCTCATAACTATCCCGACCATTGTTCCAACGTTCCCTGGACCTATCATTTCTCCTACCATAATCCCTATCATTACCATCATTTCTCTTTACATAATTTACCAGGTCAATAACTTTTTTGTGGTCTCTAACCGAAAGTGGGTTGTTTGAGTAAGCATACTTAAAGATCCTAATGATTTCTACCAAGTCTTCAATTGTTTTAGGGTTTCTTTCCTTTATAAAGGACTGTAGCTGAGGGTCACACTTGTTGATGAAATTGTCGATCAGAATAAAGTTCTTCAGGCCTTCATATGTGTTTTCCACATTCTCGAATCCAAGCCACTTGCTGAAAAAATCTTTTCCAAATTGATGGTCGTTTGTGGATCTACCTGGCTGGATGGAGTGTTTTCGTAATACTTTTTCCTGAACGTTGCCGCGTTGTGCCCGTATGCGTTTAGCAGCTCCTTCTTTAGCACCTGATAGCTGTTTCGCATAGAGTGGTCGTGTTTTTGGCAAATCGTGAGGGCTTTCCCATGTACGAAGTCCAACATGATTTCGGACCACTCCTTCTCTTGGACATTAAACTTTGCTAGTTTAATTTCAAAACGTTTTAGATAGTCGCCAATGTCATCTTTGTCTTCCGCAAAATGTTGTATTTTCTTTTTCATCCATGCGGCGCTACTATGGCTTTCTATGTTGGCGCTATTATTGCTATTCCCTTCGGTGGGCACACTTACACCAGCCTCTATATTCATCTGTTCAACTTGAATTCTTACTTTTCTGTCCGCCTCTTCTTTTTTCTCCCTCTCGAGGCGTTCCGCTTCTCTGACTTTTTCCCGTTCTACACGGTCTGCCTCTTCTCTTTCTTTTTCTCTGGCTCTTTCAGCTTCTCTGACTCGTTCCTACTCTCTGCGGTCTGCCTCTTCTTTTTCATTTTCTCTGGCCTTTTCCGCTTCTCTAACCTTCTCACTCTCTAAGCGCTCAGAGTCTCTACTCCTCTCCTTCTCTAAGCGTTCTGTTTCTCTAATCCTCTCCTTCTCTAAGCGTTCTGTTTCTGCCGCCACCATCTGCTGTACATAGGCGGCCAGTTCTTTGCCGCGTAATTCTAGTTCTGTCTTGGCCTCTTGGATTAGCTTTTCCCTAAACTCGTCTAGGTCGTACCCTGGAGCAGTTGCCATATTACTTATTTGTTACTTTACCTTACGTATTATCTAAATTATGGTACCTCTTGTCCCAACGAACAAAACCCTTTCTTTACTCTGTTCTATAACAAGAACTTTTGGACTCAACCTCGCTCCGAGGCTTCCCACTATCTCCCAATTACCAACTTAGGTTTACCACAACTCCTGCTTTCTAAAATACACACACAGTACTCTTGGTACACATATGTACCATCTAAATGACCCGACTGAATATGATGTGCGACACACGCACACCCAACCGACTACGTGTTACTCAACACGAGTCGTTGGTAAATAGACCAACTTGTCTATTCACAACCAACAAAATTATGAATGGGCAATCAGGCTTCACCTCGATTGTTCCCCAGATCTAGTCTAGATTACGCTAGATCTTAGTTACTTCTTACCTGCTTTCACAGCTAGGATTTTATACAACTTACAACTCATACAAATAACCTATGAAAATAAACCTAAATACGATAAACATCAAACTATAGATCTAGTTCTAATGAATGAGACTTTCGTCTGACAGTAAGACTTAAGACAGGAGTATTGCAAACATTTAATACATGACGTTACTAAAAAAATTCTTAACTAAATGATTCACATTCACATACAGGACGAATTAACAGCTAAACGTATTGTTACGAATCTCACTATCCAGGCTCTCTGCAAACTGCACCATACACCACCAACCTAAAGAACTTGACAACTCAGGGCTCCAAAGTAACGTAACACTTTAATAGTTGAATAAATAACAGCCAATACTGTACAATTGGCAACACGTACACTGTACAAATATCTCTCCGATAACACCGTTCCGCCGTATCAACTCTTGGACTGGCCTCTCCGTCTCGTTCCGGGCTTGCACTGGGTTCAACAGTTCAGGACTGACTTCACACACTAGGCTCGTTGTGTCGGACTCGATCACAGACCAAGATAAAGACGCCAGCCGTCTCAACTGTACTTGACAGTACTCCGCACTGAACCGTCGTAATGCTCCGCACAGAACCACACCGCTGAACTGTGCTGTAGTCGACCGGACTGTAGTGAACCGGGCTCTGAACCCCTGCCGTGAACCGTCTTGACTGCGACACCTCCGCTCTTATATAGGGTCCCGACTGGCCTTCTCGAACCGGACAGAACGCCGCTCGACGTTTCTAGGTGGTCAGATGACTACAACTCTCGTGACGCTGCGATCCTTCCCGAACCGTCCTGTTGATACTCGACTCGGCTGACAGTCGTAGCTCGTCACGGCTGACCGCTCGTCTAGCGCTGGCCTGGGGCGATTTGCGTCGGCTGACCACACACACACCACTACCCCCATCTGTGCCACCACCAGGTTTATAACAGTATATATGGACCTCTTGCTAGATTACACATAATTTCAAGGATATCCCCAATCCACCACGATTTAACCTGGTAGTGATAATCTAGCGAGTGGTCATTTCCCTACAGACTCTAATTATTCTAAGGAGAAAGTAGTTAAATAACACCTGACTTATCTGTCTAAGAAGCGGCGATAACTCCACAGTCAGTCTCGGGTCCACTCTTCCTACGCTAATGTCTGTCCCGGCTGCAAGGCTCACGGCGATGTCTTCCCTAGCGGTGAGATAAGGACAGCGAACGTTTCGGCTCTCCAAGGTCCTTCGGTTCTGGTCTGCAATGGCTCCGGTTCTTCGGTGGTACGGCCTCTGGTTCTGGTTCACGGTGATCTGTCGTCTGGTTCCGGTTCGTCGATGGCGTAGAGTCTGGTTCCGGTTGCTGGTTTCGACGCAGGTACGGTGGTTCCAGGTGGTCGTCTGTACAAAGCGAAACTGGAACGGACCAACAGTCGATACAGCGACAAAGTCAGAGTCCAGTGATAAAATACCGGCTATCTGGCTATCTAACGTGTAGCACAGATTCAGCCGAGCCGTAGAGCAATATAGCACTACTGCACTTAAGTGTCGTAGGCAGTACGATGGCTCCTACGTCAAAAGTTCTTTGGCGTGACCTCAACGGTCGATCTTGGCCTTGCAGAGGCGACCTTCACGTTCGTTCTCAAGATGCCGGGCATGCGATATCTCTTCAGTACGGCTTCGACAGGACGGTTTTCTTCCCTTCCACAAAACTGTAGCCTTCTCGATACAAAACTATAGGCTTCAATACGATGACCCAACGTTTGGGCGTTTACAAATTACAAATGTAGATCTATATCTCGTTACGGTACCTCCTAGGTCTACGAGTCCAGGACCTCACTGGCTTTCCATCGCCAACGTGGCTGTACAATCAGGGTCTAGCTGCAGACGAGGCCGATGACGTTAACTTCTGCCTCCTCCTAACAGAGGGCTTCTCTTTTTCTGGATGTTGCAGCCAGTAAGCTCCGAGTCGGGGGTCGCCAAGTTGTTAAGGCTTCAGCGCGGTGTTGATTCTTTGAAATATAACTAGTGTAGATCTACGTCTGATGGAAGTAATGCTGAACTCAAACTACTTCAGTAACACCGGCGAAAGGCCGAAGCAATCGACGCTGATGTTGTTCTACAAATATATTTAATCATCACGAAGGGAATCGTCCGATGTCAGCTATGATGTAATCAGAAGAAAAAGGGAACATTATTGAACCCCAACCCCCCTGGCTACGCCTATGCCCAGTAGCGGCATTAGGGAGTGGCAAGTGGGACAACCTCCCCAGGCCCCGCGATTGGAGATTCCCTTGACACTGTCAGTTTCGAAAACCAGAACAGTTCTCATATATACTCAATATCTTTGGAAATCTTTCCAGGCATCTTTATAATACCAAATACTATTTCTATGTAAGCTCTTAACATGACATGAACTTCAGCAGCACGATGTTTCTGTACATCCCGTAAAGTGTGTGACTTTCTGGTTGGATTTAGCTCTGAGAATGTCAAATGGTAGCACAACGAATAACGTGATGCAAGAAAAATTAGAAAAGTAAAACTGCTGTAGCGCGCAGTCTTAACAAAAATTCTAGCGCTTGTACAGTACCTTTAAGAAAACAACACCGCATATAATGGGAGAACAGAGAAACAAACGAACAACGGTGATAGCCGAAGTCGACCCAACCATGCAAGTACATCTTCGAAGAATTAAGAACGCCGAGGTTCACGGCCATTACATCGGACATAGGATTCAAAACGAGCATATGAACATTATGGCATCAGAAGTAAAAGGGAACATTATTGATAAAATCAAACTTGCAAAATATTTTCCCGTCATTCTTGACTACACACCTGATGTTAGCCACAAAGAGCTGATGTCCCTTATATTGAGTTTTTTGGACGTATCCTAATGTTGACAACTTAACAGGAAAGGGTTTGTCATGGCGCTTCTTGCTGCGCTGGTGAACGTTGGTCAGGACATCGCCGATTGTCGTGTCCAGGGATACAAATACAATGGTGTAAACTTGAAGGGAAAGCACCAAGGAGTCCAAGCACACATTATTCGCATCAACAATCGACCTTTTGCGCTCTTCTTGCGGCGACCATAATCTTAACCTTCGGAGTGTTTAGCAGAAATATATTATTATGTAGTTTGTTGATTGTTCATGAATAATTGTCTTAATCATTAGTTACGTTGATTAAACTTTAAGGCAAAATCTTTCATAAAGTACATTATGTAATGTAGTCAAACGGCCAATAGTACAGTACATACGTAAGGTACTATGTTTTGTAGCAAAAATAAGACCTACAGCATTAGAGGCGGACGAGACATTAGCGTGATGTGATGTGGTATGGATATATAGCCTACACTTACCACTTAGGGTCCCGCATATGACACTCACCCAGGGCCCCGCGCACTGCTAAGGCCGCATCTGCCCATGCCTCCAGAGTGTCGAAGTCCGACAGCCATCAACAAATACAAGGCAGGACTATTACAGTAGGCCTACACACGCAAGTATCTTTTTTTCCATAAATTGTGAGAAGTCACCTTCCAGGAGCTTCTTGTAAACCAGAAGACCACGGAAAATCTGTTATAAGTTATAAAATGGTTTCGTTTTAATAATTTACATTGGAGTGGGTTCTATGACAGTGCGTGGCTCACTGCGGTCGCATAGGTTGCAATGACCTAAGGCAAGCTCTGAAAAATATCGGCGTATGCTACTCACTGTATAATAATAAGCTTTTTTTTTTTACATGAACTAATTACCATTTTTAACATCGTTTACTTTCAAAATACACCACCAATAAAACACAACAAGAGAAATAAATAAATAGAAATGGCTATATGACAAGCGTGAGAGACATAAAACGCTTGGGCTTGTGATAGCTACATATAAAGAGGCTCGAGGTTCTCAACATCGGACTCAATCAGAGTTGTGCTTACTGAGCAACTAAAAGCATTACTGAAAACATTTACCCTGGATACCTCCCCCCCCCAACCCCCTAGTGATCCTGAAAACAGATTGGACCATAGTGCTCTGAGCATGCTATAAGCATGAAAAATGCTCTTTATGAAAATAAAAACTATTTAAAATAATATGGAATCTGGTCTAGCAATTCATAAAAGCTATTTTAAAAAAATCTCAATTCAGATCTTGTCTTATAAAATACATGCGTAGGTTACTTCACAAAATAAAGTATTTACTCAGAGAATGTAATAATTCATAATTCAGTGACAACGAAAAGTAACATCTATTTAGCACACACACACAAAATGATTGCAATAAATCTTAAAAAAAACAAACAACTATTTTATTGTGGTCTAAATTATTTTGTCTAACATTAATACATCTGTACATAATGGGTGTTTCTCATTCCTAGTTGGCAGCACTTAATGATGCCAAAATTATTTTTGATAAACAAATCTGGATTTGTTTTTGGCCAGGAAGAGAAAACAAGGAATGTCGCGAAAAATAATGTTTGACGCTCACATTCATGATTACCCAAAATAAATCTAGATCTACAACAGAGTAATATCAGTTATAATAGCACAGCAGAGTAATAGTAACATGTATTTCAGCAGCTATATTCAGCAGTTAAAACAGCAGTTACAATCAGCAGTAATAATAGCCTGCAATACATAAAATCATATATATTCTATTAGGTCTAGAAAACTCAAAGCATGACTGGTGGACGCCGCCATCTTTAAATTAACATGCTCAAAACTGCCAACTAGAAAATAAAACTAAATTAAAATATATATATCTATATATTTTACACAGTGTGCCATAGATCTAGTAAAAGAAAATATAAAATAGTTACAAACTTACAGGCCGTCCCAGGTATAGAAATATAAAATAATTAAACGACAGACCACAAAGATCTTCGGCTGTCACACAGACATACTATACTGACCACTGGTCAACTGTACACTGAACTGTTTTAAGACAGCATGTAGTACATAACTTTTTATACACCCCACCCTAACCTACACAAAAAGCGGAAGTACAAATAATAAATTTGGCACTAGCCTATAAAAAATAGAATACATAAAAATATAGCGCAAGCTCACATATGTGTAAATATGCTAGATATATCTTAATTTTGTTTTTTGGAATATTTTTCAAAAGAGTTGACAGTTGTTCCCAACATGCTGTTTTGAAAATGGCGGCGACCAGCTTAGCCTGATATGAATATGTTGTTCATGTTCTAGATCTAATAGAATATATGATTTTGTATTTCTAGTTTTGCATTATGTATTGCAGGCTATTATTACTGCTGAATATAGATCTAGCTGCTGAATATTACTGCTGAATATATATTTTTACTGCTATTACTCTGCTGCATTTATTACTGCTATTGTTATTGTTTCTGTAGATAGGGAATCTAGTGTTATTTTCATTAGTTTGTTTCTGTTCATGTTCTAGATCTAATAGAATATATGATTTTGTATTTCTAGTTTTGCATTATGTATTGCAGGCTATTATTACTGCTGAATATAGATCTAGCTGCTGAATATTACTGCTGAATATATATTTTTACTGCTATTACTCTGCTGCATTTATTACTGCTATTGTTATTGTTTCTGTAGATAGGGAATCTAGTGTTATTTTCATTACTTTGTTTCTGTAGTGTTGCCTTAGTTGGCTTAGTAGAGGCTTAGTTAGTGGCTTAACTTATAGTATTTATAGTCTGTTCTTAGTGAATAGTAAGGTACTAAGGTGTTCTTGTTTTAGTGTTATGGGTTGGTTGTAGTGGTAAAATAGTGTAGATCTAGACTAGTTTATTGTAGTGTGTTTGTGTAGATCTAGGTCTAGTGTAGTTGTTGTAGTAATTTAGTTCTCTTTAGATAGTTGGTTTGATCAGTTTGTGTTAGATAGTTGGTTTGGTTAGTTTGTTGGTGTTTGTAGTGGCGTAGATGTAGAGGGTTGTTTATAGTGGTTAGTATATATATTATATTTTATTGTTGATTAGAGGGTTGTTTATAGTGGTTAGTGTATATATTATATTTTATTGTTGATTTTTTTTTGTATATGTAAACAAAGTTTCATTTTGTCTTGTTTAATTTCAAATAAAGTTTCGTTTGTGATTTCATTTAATTTAGGTTAGTATGTCTGGTTACTTAGGCGACTCTAGCCCCTTGGTCGTAGACTGAGGTGTCACAGATGAAACCCACCCAGTAGCGCTAACATCTGCCTACTGTAATAATTTAATATTGAGCAGAGAATAAAGTATATCCACTCAGCGCCTCCTGACCTGCTCACATTTTTTGGTGTCAGAAATGGGATCTGTGCTTGAGTAGCCAGACACGCATATATTTTTTTTTTTTGGATTAGGATAGATTAGGTTCGTGTTAGAGTTCATTGATAGGCGGCAGAAATAGTGATAGTTTAGTTTTTCCTTGGGCGTTTGTTAGGGAGACTTTATTTTGTTGAGTACTTATAGTAGGATGGACAGCGAGGCAGCAGCAGCAGAAAGAATGCAGCCGTCTCAGACAGTGATTGTGGTGCCAAGGACAGAGATGAGTATCCGGCGCTTCCATGGCGATGGACCTTCCAGGGAAGTTGAAGAGTTCCTTCATAATGTGGAGAAAGCCTGGAAGTCCCAGCACATACAGCAGCCAGATGAGAAATGTCACTTCCTCTTTGCACATCTAGATGAGGCAGTGAAGGCCGAACTTAGGTGTCACCCTCAGACGACAAGGGCATGCCCAGTTCAAGTTCTACGCTCCACTTATGGAGAAAGGCGGAGCATCAACTGCCTGATTGGGCAGCTTTTCAGAATATGCCAGCACCCGAATGAGTCTGTCCGCACCTACTCACACCGCCTCCTTCAGGCATTTGAGTCACTCACTGACGGGCAGAGAGCTCTATCTGAAACTCCCTTCAGCGAGTCTATCCTGAGGGACCAGTTCGTAGAAAACCTCAGTGACAGGGCCCTAAGGAGAGACCTGCGAGAGAGACTACACGATAGGCCAGAAACCGAATTCCTGGCGTTAAGAGACGCGGCCATTAGGTGGGCGCAGGACGAGGATGTCGCACCGCAAGTCAATCTCACATGCAGTGAGATAAAGATTGAAGGCCAGCTAGCTGCGCTTTCCAAACAAGTGGAGGAGCTGGCAGCCCAGATTGTACGCCTACAACTTTCAGGGCCAGAGAATTCTAGCTGTCCCCACTGCAACCACCATCAACCAGGTCAAGTTAGGGACATTCCAGTCCGACAGATTACATCACAACAGCGTGTGAAAACAAACCGTACTCTTAACCATAAGAGGCCAGCGACGAAGAACAGAAAATGTTACACGTGTAGCAAACCTGGCCATCTTGCTAGGAATTGCAAGCTGAGGAACAGGTTCCAAGTCAGCAAAAGAAGCCAGGGAACCGGGCTCACCAGCAACACCCTTCTAGAAGCAACTGCTCGAATTGTGGCAGCCGGGACCACTTCACCCGGGCTTGCCCTAATGTTTGTGCAGCAGTGAGCAACATTCAGGTTGCCTTATTGGAAGAACCACAGGCAGTACAACTGCGACCTGCCCCCAAGCCAACAGAATTGTCGGTTGAAGTGCCACTGAATCATAGGCAATCCAACACTGCAGTGATCCACACAAGCCAACCCGCAGTGGCAGAAATGTTGTCAATGCATGCAGAAGTAGCCTCAGCTGACGCTACCCGAAACCATATGGAGGCTGGTAGAGAAACACACACCTTCCTAGAGTTGTGTCAGCCTGAATCCACCCTTAATCCCCAGGATGATACAGAAGGCCGGAGGAAAAGGAACGACCTTCTGAACATTGGATGCAGAGTTCTTGTCGAACAGAGAGTCAGAGGCCAGGGCAGAATGTTCATGCAGTATGAACCCTCATGTTATGTTATTACTGCGGTACCCAAGTATGCTTCTGGCTGGTACATGGTAGAAGCAGAATATGGCAGTACATACAGATATGTACGAGAGGAGGAAATGAAGTTTGTTTCCTCGCCATACTAGCATAATTCTTGCATTTGCAGTCCTCCACTCTAGGTGTAATCCACTAGTTGCGTCTCAAACAAAGAATGTCGCCTTATTTATTTATTTTTGTTTTCAAACAACTGTTAAATGTTGTGCTCTTTATAAAGAGCCCCACTTTCTTTATAAAACAAACATGATCGTTACCGATCCATTTACTCTAGCGTAAGGATTTTTTTTCAAAACTTATCTTTTTGTGAAGAGGGAATTTTCTACACTTTGTGTCGACGTGTCGGCGGGCCGGATGAAATCACGTCGCGGGCCGGATGTGGCCCACGTGCCGTATTTTGGGGAATTCACTGTTCTTACTTATATTACATGTAATTTCCGTGCTATGAACTTTGAAGAACTTTGAATGTGTTCCGGATATTGTTTTATATAAAAAAAAATATGTCAAAACAATATAGATCTAGATCTAGTAGACTAGTACTGTAATGGTAGACTCTAGATCTAGAATCTATGTATAGATCTTGTCAGACAAGTGTTGTTCAGGATTTAAAATAAGAAAGTAATTTACTAGAAACCAGTGGCGTAGCTAGGGTTTATGATGCCCAGTGCGGCAGCTCGTGATGATGCCCCCCACCCTAAAAAAAAAGCAAAAAAGAAATAAAACAGAAAGTAGTTTTTTCCCCCAGAAGTAATTTAATATCATTTATTTAATCATCAATATTACTAATTTAGCCCACCAAGTGCTAAAAACGTAGCCATCACCCCTCCAATTCCAACCCCCACCCATTTTTTGGCATCGGTGTCACATTTTACCTTCCATATCTTGACACGAGTACACTGGCTGGCCACTTGAAAGAGCCCATTCAACTCAACGCCTCGGGCAACGCTGATCGCCTAGCGCTAGCCAGTGTCAATGTGTAATCCCCCTTGATCTGGCCGAACTTTGATAATCTCCCCTTCACATTCTCCGACCACCTGGGCAGAAAGACAGGGGGGACGCGAGCCGACCGGTTTCCTGGTCTTTCAATTCGCGCCTTCTCGCAATTTCTATCCCCAGGAACTCGAATCTCGTCTCCGTCAAGCGGGGAATTCTTTATCGAAGACGCCAGATAGTTTACATCACATTTGCGCTTATCGCCCCACCGCCCTTGTTCCACTTCCTACCCAACTTTAAATGGACAAACCTCTCAGTCCGAGATTTTATTCACGCTCAAGACCTGCTGGGGAGTGCATCGATCTCTAGCTTGAGCCCTACATATTTGACTAAAACGCAAAATACATAGGTGTTATAATAAATGAAAACCTGTCATGGAATCCCCATACCATGAATAAGATCATCATCATCATCACTCCTTTGAGTTCCTAGTGGAACATAGGACCTCGACAAAAACACGCCACTCTCCACGGTCTCTTGCTAGTTTTTTTATGGTTTCCCAGCTCTTCCCAGTCTTCTCTGCTTCTTCAAGTACACTGCGTCGCCATGTTCTTTTTGGTTCCACTCTAAGGCCTGCCTAGCTCTGTTGCTGGTATCTTTTCTAAGGGTGTGACCAATCCATCTCCACTTTCTCTCTAAGATTTGCACTTCTATATTTTTCTGTCCACTCATCTCCGACAGTTTGGTATTTTCTACTTTGTCATACCAGTGTATTTTTAGGATATTTCTCAGGCATCTGTTGATGAAGGTCTGTAATTTTTTTGTTGTGGCTTCAGTTGATCTCCATGTTTCAGAACCATACAGTAGGACAGCCTTGACATTAGAGTGAAAGATTCTTAGTTTAGTCTTGCTTGAGATGTGAGATTTCCAGGTTGGTTTTAGCTGTGTAAATGTCTGACGCGCTAGATTTATCCGGCGTTTAATGTCTTCATCTGTTCCACCTGTTATACTGACTTCACTCCCAAGGTATATAAAATTTTCTACTTGGTCTATTGTCTGAATAAGATAAGTGGAATTAATTTTTTTTTAGTTTTTTTGTTACTCTTAATAACTGACATTTTTCTGGGTGGAAAGACAAGCTCCAATTTGATTTCCATTTCTGTAATTCATCTAATTCTTTTTGTAACACTACTGTCTCTTGTGTTGTTTTTATTGTTCTATATATTATGCAATCGTCTGCAAATAATCTGACTTTTGTTCCTGAACTAATGCAATTTGGTAAATCGTTTATGTAAATTAAAAATAGTAGTGGACCTAAGACTGTTCCTTGAGGTACACCTGAGTTAACTGTTATTGATGTTGATTTAGAGCCATTTATTATTAGGCTACAGTTTGTTCTCTCCCTATCACAAAATAAATCTCATTCATAGCATATGTAATCTCTCTTTATGGGATTTCACACTGTTATTATTGTTATCTCCCTTAATGGGATACAATATTTATTTGTTAGTTCCCTTTGCTATTTATGAAACTAGCTTATTGTTTCTCTACATCATTCTGAAGATGTCCTTCACAGGAAGACATGTACTCTCCAGTGGTATCATTATGGCTAAACCTTTATATATTATGTCGTTGCAGCTTTTGTTTATAGGCAACCTAACGGTGATACCAGATTTGTTGGCACCAGATCTGCTGATACCACTCTACTCACTCTTCACAAGTGTCCAATCGACAACGCTAGCCACAGACCCGTCACTGCCTTGACTGACAGTAGCCGCAGCAGAGCCCTGCAGCTACGAACCGCTGGACTGCATCCGGCGCCTGGATCCACTACGACAGCCCACCAGCAAGTGTGGGTTCTCAAATTGTAAACCCCCCCCCCCAGACACCCTAAAACGGCCAAATTCTAATCCACCTTGTCACAAGTGGGTTTTAACCAAGCGCTTAAGGCTAGTTCCGATTATTTTGGTGAGGACATCCTAGCGGTGTGCTGAAGTTGATAAAAAAAAAAGGTGTGTAAACGGTCCAGTTTATATAAAAATGATAATGAATGGATTTCAAATTCAGCAACCCGAATTCCTGCCAAACTTGGAGATTGGTTCAAGCAGACAAGGAATTTAGATAATGTCAATGAAAGAATTAGTACACCATCATTATACAAGACAAAGTAGCCTTAACATTAGGGAAAATCGATCCAATTTCGAGATGTTAGGTGTACTTTCAAAATTATCTAGAAATATCTGGCTCGTAATCACCCAATAATACAACAAACAATATTAAGTTTGTTTAGCATTTGTGGGGACATTTACATATTCGGTCCGGAGCCAGCTTGATTCGGATAACATATGGACTTAGGATTGCAATTCTTCTTCAACTTGTTTGCGATGCCCATCGAGTGCCAGATTATGTTTTGAGAGAAAACAATTCTTTCAGGTAGCACTATCAGATTTTTACCCTCTCGACCGTTTGATCCCTAACGTCAACCATTTCAACCAGAGATGATAATCTCTCCCTCTGAGCTAGCACTATGCGCGCCAACATCACTTTTCGGTCTTGACAAACGACCATAATATTGTTTACTAATGTTTACATTATAGTGTCACAATTACTAGTTTGGTGATGAATATGTAAAATGAAATAAAAAAAAAACATGTAACAAAAAAAGATAATTTGCATAAAAAATAATGATACCGGTATCAATGTAATTGCTCAAAGGTCATTAAAGTTTAAAAGGAACTAACAAGAATCATATTGAAATGAAAATTAACAACGACAATTATTCTAAATCTAGAGTCTAGAGCAGTGATTCCCAAAGTGGTCTATATAGACCCCCAGGGGTCTACGAAGACTTCCAAGGGGTCTATGAAAGTTAAAAAGGGAATTGGGGGTCTACGATAAAGAATCTCAATTCAGCATGTCGTGACTCTAATTTTGATAATTGGAATTTTTGATACACACATTTATGATTTATACCTTAGGAAATCATTAAAATTTTTATCCTGCTGATTGAATAAATAATTGTTTTCTTTAATTTAATAACTATATTTAAAAAAGTGTAGTTTTGTCTGGTTATAGCTTTAACAAAAAGAAAAGACTGTACAGTATTTGAAATTGAACTTCATTACTTCCTTGTCAAACAAGTGAGTGTTTATGTGCCATTTTTTAATGATGCTATGACAATTAAGCTTGAGGATCAAGCATTAGGATTTATTAAAAGAAATTTCTATAAATCAATTAAGAACATAAAACTAAAATGTTATTTAACCTTGGTTAGGTCAATAATAGAATATGCATCCTCCGTTTGGGACCCCTCAACTCAAGAAAACATTAAGAAACTGGAACAGACACAAAATAGAGCAGTGAGATTCACATTGGACTAGAGTAACACCTTTAGTAAAATCACTAAATTTACAAAGCCTTCAGGACAGAAGGCTCAAAAGTAAAGTAGCAATCATACATAAAACACTGAACCATAATCTTCAAATACAAAAACAAAATTTAATAAAATACTCTGAAAGACACAAAAATAAAGGCACATTCCTCGTCCCATATGCTAGGACAAATTTGTACAAATACTCCTTCTTCCCTAGTGCTATTAGAGCATGGAGTGGGTTGCCTGAGCTAGCCAGGAAAACCAGTGACTTGGCTGAATTTAAGTCATTGGTTAATATGCATGACTAAATGCATGACGCGTAGGACGTAATCATCTTCTTTTTTGAAGTTACGTCTGTATTATATAAGATAAGATAATTCGAGATGATGCCACCCTGATAAAAAGATAAAGGTTTGCAAAACTTTCGAACACTCAAAGATAATGTTCAGAATACATCCACAAAATCTCTCTTTGGCCTGAGAAGATGATGATTAGTGAGCGTTTTACTATACCTCTTTACTTATAGTAAAATACTGAAAACATCACACGATAGGCAAATTATTGATTTTACCAGCCGTTGAAGAAATTGTAAAAACTCTTACACAAACTTATATCATTAAAAGAATTTCATGTTTAGGTTTTGTGGCGGGTGTCTTGTTTTGGGTCTCTTGATGAAGGCAATTTTGAAGACATGGTCGGCATTCTTTGGTGACACTCCAAAAGGGCAAATTTCAATGATCCCAATTTTGAGCTTCCAGAACTTATGTTTTCTCATTATGATGTGTACGGTTCTGATATGAAAATTTCTAGGTGATCCTATCGGGATAGTTTATAATAGGTGTCATCTTTCTTGTATATCGAATGAGAGCTCATCCATTTCTCGTTTTTACAATTCACTATTAGTTTCTTCATTTCTTCCGTATAGAGAGCGATGTTCAATTGTGTATTTGTTTTCTCACATTTGGCAAGTGTGTCAGCCTTCTATTTCAACATTGGAGAACAGTGTTCTAGCAGTTGTTTAGCTTTACAAGGTCACACAATATGTTTGGTTTAAAATCTTTTGGATGTTCCTTCAGATTATCCAAAATAATTACATCCTAGCCCACGAAAAAAATGTAACTGTTAGGCGAACTAGGCTGATTGGCTAGCATGGTAGCTGTTAGCTCCAGCACTCCTATTTCTGGTTGTTATAGAGCTCATTAGTTACAATAAGCTTAATTTTTATATTATTTTTTCTCCATTGGGTCATTTATTTGGGTCGTTCATTGAGTACCACCCATGCAAACTCTGACCCATTGGTTGTTAGGGCAATCGATTTGTAGAAGAGTTCACTAAATTCTTGAGCTCTATTGGAATATAGACAAATATTTCATTCTTCTTAAGTAAGTCTTTGCAAACGACATGTTTCTGCAAACGCCATATTTCTGCAAACAACAAATTTCTCTATACAGCTGGCTAAGTCAACCTTGTTTGGTAATGATGTATTTTTTAATTCAAATTATTATGGCCCAAGAAATCCGCGAAAAACTGCTCTTTGTGAAAACTTTTACTATAATACTATAGGCACATTAATATTCAATGTTTTGAAAAAACTACTTCATAAAACAACATATGGTGAGCTTAGAAACCTTTTAAAAACAAAAAGTAGCCAATGTGTTTAGTGATTGTATGCTATACGTATTAACTTATATAATGGGTTTAAATTTGATTTTGGTTAATAAATTTATTTTACAAAATCAATTCAACTTAAAATGTAAGTTTTAAATTCCTTTTTCACTTCTCGTGTCACTGGTTAGAAGTTATTTTGAACAAAATGTGTAATTTGAAATTGATGAATTTTTAAAAATTCAATATAACTTAAGCAGGGGGTCTACAGAAAACCAGACAAGGGGTCTACGAGACAAAAAAGTTTGGGAATCACTGGTCTAGAGGTTTAAGCTCTTGATCTAGATGTACCGAGCAATGAACTGAATGAAGTAACAACATGTACCACTTGCCCCAGAAGAAAATAGGTATGCAAAAGAGCATCGCCATAAGAGATTTAAACAAATCTAGAAAATTTGATACAACTTACATTTTATTGAAGAAAGAACATAGGAGATTAATAAAGTAGCAAAATAATTAAATTTGTAGTAAACATTTCAAATACAGTACCGTTAGTTTTTTTTCCCCATGCATGTTGAATATGTTGTTTTTATTGAGAAAATGTATCCTTAGTTTGATGCCCCTCACCACTTGATGCCCCGTGCGGCCAGCACCACCCGCACATTGCTAGCTACGCCACTGCTAGAAACGATTATTGAAAAACACTTTTTAGACTTTCTTGCTGAAACATAACAGAAGTTTTTTTTTTATCTGTAAAGAATGTTCCAGATTTGATTTGAAAAAGAAATCAACCTACATTGCTTAATTTTTTTTTTTACAATTCGTGGCCAAAATTGTTCTAAATTTTATATGAAAAATTTGCTAACACACATTTGATTTCCAAACGTCTAGATCAATATTGCAATATACTAAAAGTAATCTACTATTTTTAAATTTAATGCAAGCACTAAACGAAAGGAGGTAACAATAGACAATGTATTTTCTACAACTATGAAATACACAGGGAGTCTTAAGATCTTCAAGTGCTTTTCTACCTATAGTATAGACCAGTGATTCCCAAAGTGGTCTATATAGACCCCCAGGGGTCTACGAAGACCTCCAAGGGGTCTACGAAAGTAAAAAACTAAATTGGGGGTCCATGAGATGCCCACGGGGGTCTACGATAATAGATTTCATTTAAGCACATTTAATGTTCACATTCCACTAATGTAATTATTGCATATGATTTGTACTTTCGTTAATCCTTTAAACATTTATCCTGCTATTCAAATGAAAAATTGTTGTAATCAATTTCAATACTTATTTAAATAGCTTAATTTTGTCTACATCTACATGTAACTAATATTTAGAACAAAAAAAAAAAAAAGAAAAGAACTGTAGACAGTACAGCATTAATAATTTAAAATTGGGATTCATTCCATCCTTGTCGAACAAGCCTAAGTGACTTTTTTATGACGATATGAACCAGGTTCGCTGGAAGATCATCTGAGACAATGCTACCGTGACAAAAATAAAGATTTTAAACACTTTCGAACACTCAAAGTTCAAAATAGACCCGCAAAATCATAGTTCGACATCATATAGAGAAGATGATGTTCTTACAAGATTTCTTTTCTTATAGCAAAATACGGAAAACAGCAAAGGTCAAACATTGATTCTATCAGCCGTTTTGCACAAACCTACATCTGTTATTATTAAAAGAATTTCTTTAAGCAACAATACAGGTCAAGGTCGCTTCGGTGGCATGAGTTATAAAATTAAAAGCTTCTTATGCAAATCTTTGCAAAATACATAAATACAGTTTGGTCTGACAAGGTGTAGCGCTGTGTGCTACAAACTGTCTAATGGTCACCATCTCATCTCATCTATGCCTGTAGTCCCTTCTGGGCATAGGTTACCAACCAGCTTCCTCCAGGCATCTCGATTCTGGGCGAATCTCTCCAACTGTCGCCACGTCTTGCCCATCTGCTTCCAGATCGCGGAGACCTGGAGAACCACCATCACCACCATGAAAAAAATCCAGCTATTCATCAATACCTGCCTGATGAAAATTCTTATGATCCGCTGGCCAGACAAGATCTTGAATGAGGAACTGTGGCAAAGAACAGCCCACTGAAGTAGATATCCTTCAGAGACGCTGAAGATGGATAGTTCACAGCCTTCGCAAGCCTGCATCCAACATAACAAGGCAAGCCCTAACCTGGAACCCCCAAGGAAAGAGAAAGAGGGGACGGCCCAGAAATACATGGCGCTAATGGTCACCATCTCCTTATATTTCCTTAGGGACCTTTCCCATGTTTGGGTATAGTAGCAAGGCAGCAGAGGTTTGAATTCAGTTTTCCTTCTGCTAGGTGGGTAGCAAGCCAAGGCTAATGAGCCCTTCCTGCTCGAAGTTTACTGGTTTAGGCTCCAGTTACTCGCCTTTGACCCATCTCCTGTTAATGAAAACAGTTCAGCAGATTCAACATTTGAGCCACACGTGAAAGATCAAGAAATACACGAGAAACTGCTCTATGCGAAACCTTTTACAATGATACTTAAGGCATATTAATTAATTAATTAATTAATATTTAATGTTGGAAAGACTACATAGAACGACAAATTGGTATATTAAACATAATATCCTAAGTTGTGTAGTTTTAAATTACTTTTTTACTCCTCAACTCACTACAGTTAGAAATTTGTTTAAAAAATGTTAATGAATTTGCAAAAATGTGCAAGTTGAGCAGGGGGTCTACCGAAAACCAGAAAACATGGCAAGGGGTCTACGAGACAAAAAAGTTTGGGAACCACTGGTATAGACAATGTATTTTCTACGGTTCCCGGTCACTTCATCCCCTGGTCACTTCATCCCCGGTCATTTCATCCCCTGATATTTTCATCATCTGATCATTTTTATCTAACAAATTGTAATTTTAAAAATCATGAAATGAGCAATATTTAATGTATTCATTTTTATTTAAATGACAAAATTGTAACACGTTAATGTTTAAAAGGAATTAAAGCAAAACTTATACATGCGACATGATATCACGAGGATGGGTGAACTTCGCCTTTATTAGAAAAAAATAATAACTTAAGAAAGAACGATTGAAAAATAAAATAAAGTGAAACATGGTCGTACTTCCACCACACCTTGGCCTCTGATGATAAGTTATCAGCGGCACGGTCATAATTATTGTTATCGCACTTCTATCTCTCAAAAGATTTCCACTACTTGCACCACACCTTGGCCTTTGATGATAAGTTATCAGCGGCACGGTCATAATTATTGTTATCGCACTTCTATCTCTCAAATTATTTTTTACTACTTCCACCAAACCTTGGCCTTCGATCGGGAAAATATTATAATATTACAACCCCCACATCCAATAGAAGCGCTATAGCTAAGTACACACCCAGATTTACAATATAATATAAGATTTCTCATTCAGAAAACAAAGTGGAACAGGAAACACTATAAACGCATTAGTAACAAAATGTCAAAAAGCATTTTACATAATCATATTTATATATAAAATATTTAATTGGGGATGAAATGACCGGGGATGAAGTGACCGGGGGATGAAGTGACCAGGGGATGAAATGAGCGGGGATGAAGTGACCGGGGATGAAGTGACCGGGGATGAAGTGACCGGTCACCTTTTCTACAACTAACTGTTCATTGTCCATTATTTCGAATACAGGTAGGCCTACGTGGAAATAGTTGTAAGGGCTCTATTTAATTTGGATCTAGTCAGCACTGGATATTTCTCTGTTGTCCAAATTAAGGACAGCTTAAACCCCTAAATAGAAATTACATGATTTACTAATAAAAAATGCTTTTTTTATTGTGTGTAGGCATGCAAATAAGAAGAAAATAAACAGTTTTTCTTTATATCTTATTAACTTGTTTAGATAAAAAATTTGGGGGGCTATTTTTAGCTAAAATGATGAAAAAAATAGTTAAATTTCATGTCAAGATTTCTTGAAAACTACTGAATCTAGTTTAATAAAACTTCAGCTGTTGATTATTCAATACCAGTAGAAGGCTGTGAAGCAGAATTAATCATATTCATTGAATAGATAAAAAGTTACAGCTCTGAACATCGTTGTGGCCCATTATTTCATGTTTTTATAGGGGGGTAGGCATAGAAAAAAATTACTCTAAAAATTTTCAACGTTTAGTATTTATTCTGCTTCATTTTCATACTTGTATATATAACATTATTTGTACCAATTTTCAAGGCGAAATATTCATATATACATTTGTTATCATGCCATCTCTGAACCTATTGTCGATATTTTAGTAAAATAGTATGTCATTTGACAACTTTTTTAAAGTTGAAAATCTAGAACAATTAGATATCGATAATAAAAATATATTGACCTATCGGTACTGTCCAAGAATAGCAAGGGTAATATAAGTAAGAAGTGCGATTTGAAACAATCATTTGACTTGAGTAACAATATTAGGAACAACTCTTTAGGTAATGAAATACAAGTCAATATAGAGATTTTCATTTAGCGTTTTATGCTATTTATTTAAACAATCCGGAAAAAACGTATTACCGGTATTGATCTTAAATTTTTGCAACGTTTAAGCAAGAAAATTAAATGCATTGTAAGTTAGAAGAGCAACACCTGTACATAACCTGGAATGATTTGTTTTTCACAATAACATCCGGAACAACCAATTAGGCCCTATAGACACTTCAAACTATTGCGATGTTTTGGTATAAAAATTAGAGTTTAAATCAGATTTTCAATAGCTTTTTGTCTTTTTTTTTTTTTTTTGCGATCGATCTAAACGGGAATGATAGACAAAACGCACAAAAGTAAGCTGCTTTTATCCTGAGGGGGGCACTAAACAAAAAATAAATAAAATCTGTTTATTGAAAACTTTTCGCATTAGTACCTTGTGGGTGCGGCCATCACGCTCCTGCACGAAAGTAGCGAAATAAAATGTCGATTTAAAAAATGTGCGTGACATTTAAGCATTTACATACAATATTCATTCTGAGCGAAGAGTTTTTTGTTTTTTTTAAATATCTACAGTGTTTTTTATTTATTTTAGTATCTAATCTACCAGAAGCAAAAAGGTTAACTAATATTTATATTTGTTATGAACATTTCCTGTACATTTAATAGATACCGGTATAGGCTATTTGAATAAGTGATAGTGAAAAATACACACAAAATTATTTCGTTGTAAACATATTGTAAAAATAATCTCGATTGCATTTATGTAGGCCTATTGTTTAAGAAGTGGTGTATTTTTGTGAAAAAAATCGCTTACATACGTAATTAATTTTATATACGGTTAGCTTATAGAACAAAAAAATTGCCGTTGCACTTGGAACTTTGCAAGCCACTGCGCATGGTGAAATAAGATTTGTCATTTCTCTTCTAGCCGCTAAAAAAACCCCCGATACTTTCTTGAGGTAGACCAGATCTGATTAGAAAAATCAATTTCCATGCACCGACGCACTGATTTACTTGTGAGATAAGCAACTTTTTTAAATTTTATTTTGCGGGGGAAAAGGCGTATTTTCGTGTCATTATGTGTACAAAATACCGCAACTTGCATACTTGTAGGTTTCTCTGCAATTTATGACCTCTTGGAATTTTCAAACAAGAATATTTTGTGATAAATCTAGAACCGTAGGTAAAGCTAGTGGTTTTATTTGTTAATTCGATTTGTAAGTTTGTAACTTTGGCAGCCTCTAAAACAAAGTGCTTTTCATTACAATGAACGTATGAATTACATTGAAATTACAATAAAACAGTAATAATAAATGTACGTACATTTAATGGGTAGACCTATGCATAATGCAATAGAAAATTAAAAAATAAAATAAAAATATAAAGATCTAACTATCTGATTAAAAAAAAAATAATACCCCGGTATTGACAACTAAACACCAGGGCAATTTACCTCACCATCTACTTCTCTAATTATGAGTCATTTGAGATATTTTTTCCCATTAGTCCAAGAAATACTAATGATAATGTCTGGAGAGAATTTCCTAATTTTTTACTATGCAAATTAAATCTGTTAAGTGCTGGTACATTAAATTTATTTTTTATTTAAATGTTACTGGACTATTGTGGAGATAAAATCATGTAACAAATGGTTTGATCCCTAATATTTTTTTGTTCTTTTATCATTGTAAAAAGTCCTGTACCGGTATGAAGGGTGATTTCTGTCCCTATCCCTATCAGAGTATTTTTTCCTCTCATTTGAGTATTGTCTTTGTCTGTGAGACTCTCTAATACTCGCTCTGGTCCAGTTTCGCTTATCATTGTCTCTTTCTTTGCAATGTCGACCATTCTCATACTTCATTTTTTTATCTGAATTATGCTCTTTGTGTTGTTTAGCATTTTTTTCCGAGTTCAGACTTTGATCTGAATCATTTACTTGATAGTTAGCATTTTTTGTAGGCTCATGAGACCACGATCTTTTCCCAAATTTAACAAAGCTGTCCCTATAGCCAGATCTAGAAGTTTCAGGGGATTTTTCAAGCAAAACTGTAGCCTTTTTGCCACTAGCATTTTTAAGAGTTTCACTTTTTTCCTTGAATATTTCATGTTTAGAATGATTATGTACATCTCTTTTACGGCTGTCAATTCTAAGACTGCTCACTGGCACCGGTAAATGTTTCTTCAGTTTATTTTCACAGCTATCATCAAGTATTTCACCATCCTCCACAACTTCCTCTGAAATTGGCTGATGTAATGCCAAGTTGACTATAAATGAATTTGTTTCACAAGATTCACTGACTTGAATTAGCTGCCCTTTCAAAAAGAATGCATGTTCACTGTAATTAAGTACCGGTATGTCAGCAGGAGGACTTGTTAATGAGTCAGAGATATTGATTAAAGGACTTTTCATACATGAACTAAAAGTTGCATTACAATCTAAATCCAGCTTTTTTCTCACATTTTCAACTTTTCTAATGGATTCATTTTTTTTCTCTATTTGCCTCACATTGATCTTATTTGTATCATAAGATGAATCAGGATCCATAAAGACATATTGATTTTTAACTAATTTACTATCTTTCAACTCATTAAATGATTTGTGTCTGCTGTTTATAGAATCGGGCAGATCAGCTACCGGTATCGAGAGTTCTGGTGACAATGTTTTAAAGGGATTTTCTTTATCATTTGTCTCTGGTGATCTCCGAAAAGCATTTCTTTTATTATATGGTACTGGTAATCTAAAAGGACTATGGGCAAATTGTGAAGGGGTGTAATTATCTGTTCCATTCTTTGGGTTAATCTTATTTTTGAAAGATAAAGGTGAGGATGATGGATCAATTGGTACATTTTTGAAATGTGTCTCTGGAGTATTCTTAACATCTACATCAAACTCTGACAAACTTGCATCTACAAGACTGATTTCTTCTGAGTAAACAGGTATGTCAAAATGTTGAGTAACATTTTGGTTTGGAATGGAAAGCATATGACCATCATTTTCTGTTAACTCATCTTCAGTGTTTAACTTAGGAACAATAAATGTTGCATTCAAAAATTTAACTCCACTTGAATGGCGAAGTGGTAGTATATCATTGTCCATTTTCTTAGGAGAAAATTTTTTATTTAGTTTTGATCTTAATGGGCTAAATGTTATCTTACTGGAAGATGCACAAGAGTTTGATATTTTTCCTTTAGCTTTTACAACTTCGTTGTCCTCATCACTTAGATAAAGATGAATATCACAACTGTTAGCATTGTGCTCAATCTCAGGACATTTCTCATGTGACACAACTTTTGAATTTCCAACTTCTTCCAAAACTATATCACCCAACACATCTTCAAATGACTTTGTATGCATTTCGTTTGTTTTATTAACTGATTCACTGACAAAAGATTTGGTTAAAACAGAATGTTCACCAATGAGTTTGGCAATTGTGGGTAAAACACTCACATTTTGTAATTCACCATTTTGAAAAAATTGTTGGTTACTTCTGTTGACTAATTCAATTTTCTTTTCTAAAATCTGATTGTGCCTACTTTTGCTGAGCTTTTTAATAGATTGGGAGATTTTTAAATTACCTTCTTTATATGTCCTTAGCTCTTTATGAAAGACTTTGTGAAATTTGTGTTCCACTAAAGATGTCCATGAATTAAGACTATTTCCTATCATGTTTTCCAAAGTCCCATCAGATTTAGGCTTAAGCTCTGCCTTAATTTTCTTAGATGCCATTGTTCCATTAGTTTTTTTAATTACCCCTTTACATAGATCAGCACCTTTCTTGTCACTTTTAATTTCCTGCTCCTTTTGAAGAAAATGGCAATAGTTATTTTTATCATTAGAATATGGTAGAAGTAAAGAGAGTGCTAAAGGCTCATGTATCACTTCTGGCTGTCCACGGATATGACGAGCATGAGATCCCTCATCCTGCACTGTGGCCCTGACCCCAGGTGGGTAAAACTCTGAAGGCAAGTAATGTGGTTTACAAGGACTAACAAAGGTGGTGCATGTAGTTTCTTCATCTCCAAGCAGTATCAAATTAGATGTGCAGGTGACACTAGTTGCAAATGGCACTGGTGATTCCAACTTAGACATTTTCGTGTTCTTGGATAAATCTTCCCCTGACAGAGATAGTTTATCAGAATCTATACTCACTGAGCTGTTACTACCAGCTTTCTCTGAGTCAATGGAATCATCTGATTTGTCTTTGGATTTCTTAGTCAAGACCTTTGAAAAGGATAAATGAGGAAGAGATTCCGACTCATAGTTTTCTGGATGCCTTCTAAACACATTTTTAGTTTTCTGTCTTAGAACTTTATTGTTGATTTTAATGCTTTGAACTGGTATTATTCTAATGTCAGATTCAATCTGCTCTTGTTGAGCACAAAAAGATTTTGTAAGATTTTGAGTATTATTACTCCTTTGGGAAGTATCATTTTTATCTCCTAATGAATCAATATTTATAAAAGATGATGTGGATTTCTGTTCTGTATTTGATGTAAGAAATACATTGTCTGTTGGAAATGTTCTCATACATAAACTACTATGACCAAAGATACTATTTTCGCTTGGAGCATCATAAGGATTTTTAGAAATCTCATTTGTGTTCATCTGAAAAGGCCAAGTTTGGTTGGTGAAAGAACTATTTGAAATTTCAGTACCAAAGTTAATCTTGTAAGATACCGGTATGTCATGAGACATGGTTTCATTTAATACATTCTTAGTCATCTCATTATTTTCTACAAACTTATATTTCTTCACAGGTGTTAAATTTGAATATTCTTCACAAGGATTTATTTTACTTAATGTCAGATTTTTCCTTTTAGCATTTTTTTTTATTTCTGGTAATTCAAGATATTTTGTTACACTCCTAATTTCTTTAGGTGAATTGGACTTAATAGTTATTTTGCTACTTGTTACTTTTGTAGAGTCAGGGGATAATTGTCCTTGAAAATCAAATGCACTGCTTTTCTTAAACTTTTTAAAATCTGAACTTAATTGATCCTTACTTTGTGTATACGATTGAAAAATAAAGTGATCTTCTTGAATATCACTTTCAATTATCTTATTAGAATCTTCAAGTGACTTCGTACACTCCTTTAAATCTGAATAACTTGGATGAGAAACAACTGTTTTTTTAGAACTTGCAAAACATGGAGTATAAGTATGGCTTATAAACTCCTGCGGCCTATCTTGAGAAAGAGCTTGAGGATTTTCTCTAGAAAGAGATAATGTCTGATCATCAGCTGGCTGTGAGATTTCTTGAGTGCTAGGATGTTTGTTGTTAATACCTGGCTGTGGGTTGTCTTTGGAGAGAGAAATTTTTCGGTTGATATTTTGCTTGTTTTTTGTTTTAGAGAGAGAACATGTTTGACTGATAGCTTGTTGTGGACTATCCCTAGCCTTTCTGTGAAATGAAACATCTGAATTTGTCTGTGCTTCCAAATTGAAAGGTTCATTAAGCATATCAGATTGTTTTTTAACATTTGTATTTTTCTCAAGAACAGATGTTAGTTTATTATTGGGCTTTGATTGCTGCCTAACAACATTTATGTATTCTAGTTTGTCAATATTTGTTTGCACTTTGGCTGTTTGCTTACCAAAATGTTTAGTATCTTGAGGTATGGATTTTTGAGATACATGATGATTATTTTCTACAGGTACAGTTTTTGTTCTTTCGTCTAACTTCTTTTGACTGGAATGGGTGAAATTTGAGTCCTCCTTTTCATTGGAGAATTTACGTTCTTTCTGTTCCTTTCCCATGTTCTTAAACAATTTCTTTTCCTGTAGATCACAACTTTCATTTATTTTTGAAAGTCTGTCCTCAACAGAAGGTCTGCTAAACAATTGAACACAATCTTTAATGGGTGATTCAGTTAAAGGGTTTGAATGAATCAATTTGTCATTATGTGTTGCAGGAAAAAATGAATTTTCTTGTTTGTTTTTGCTGGATTCTTCATATTTTAATGATTGGTAGTATCTGCTTTTATCTAAAGCTACTTTAATTTTACTATTCCTCTCAGATGTCTTGTCTTCATTTCTGAATTCAACAGAAGTGTCTTTGAAATGTTGACAGATTTTATCAGAATTGGAGCCTTGCTTCATGTCAACGATTTTCCTGAAACAAAGAATGACACGAAATGAGAAATAAAAGACAGAAAACAGCTAACAAAATTATTATTATTATGACACAGCATGATGTAACAAACCTTTTTAAAAACATTTTGTACAAATTTCATTCAAACTTTTTTTAAATTAAAAAGAGTAACAAGAAATATAAAAGTAACATTAAAACAAGATTACAAAGACATTTGTGTGGAAACACAAACTCAAAATCTGCCCCTGAAGTGGTCCACAAAGGCAGATAAAAAGGCAGGTTTCAATATTTTCAGAAAGAATATCAGAATGAAACTCATTCAAAGATAAATGACAGAGAAGAATGAAGAAAGAAGGTTGACCGATCTTATGTGGTGCCCCAACGGTCCAGCAGACCAAGGGATAGATGAAAGTGAAGGTGAAGTTAGATGTGAATCTGGCCTAACTGATGTCATATAATTATTATCCAATAGATCTAATTGTTTTGTAAAGAGTCAATCTCTTATCCAAAGCCTCTAGGAAAAAAAACAACATTTAAAAAAAAAATTTCCTTTACTTTAGTATTCTATGGCTAGGGTAGTGCAACAAGGCAGTTCACGCGATAATATGAAAAATACTTATTAATTGTTGTTTCAAATTATGTTCCACTTATATGCATATTAGATAGATTTTTTTCTCTTTAAAAAAACCAGGTGGTCAGTTGTTGTCCGTCCCTACTGGAATCCGCACTGGTAGTTGGAGATTATTTTATTTCTCTCAAGGTACCAGACTTACCTATCATCCTTTTCATGGTTTTGCAGATGCAGCTTGTTAGTGCTATTGGGCTATAGTTAGCTTGGTCAGATCCATCTCTTCTCGGTTTAAGTATCAGTATAACAGTGGCTTTCCTCCAGCTGTTTGGGAAAGCGCCTGTTTGCCACACATTTTTAGCATGGTCGCCTATGAGGGTTCGGGAAGATGCTTGAGGAACTGATAATGGATTTCATCTTCTCCAGACGCTATGTCATGTGATTTGTCCAGCGAGTCCCTCAGTTCTTTAAGCGAAAACGGTTTGTTATAATCTTCATTGTTCTCAGATCTGAAATCAATGGGGTGTCTTTCCTCCCTGATTTTGACTTTTTGGAACTCTGGCGTGTAGTGTCCAGCGGATGATTTATCTGCTATTGAGGATTCAAGGCAGTCAGCTATATCTCTGAGGGATGTAACAGTTCTTCCTTGGTTTTTCAAATGCCCTATTGCATTCGATTCTTTCCCTTTGATCCGCCTTACTGCCTTCCAAACAGCTCTAGCAGAAGTTTTGGCATCCAGACTGCCCACACAATTTCTCCAGGAATTCTTTTAGGCTGACCGTATGGTTTGTCTAGCCTTTGCTCTAGCTATCCTAAAAAGCTTTAGGTTTTCCTGGGAAGGATTCTTTATAAATGCAGCCAGTCATTTTTTCCATTCGCCAATAGCACTTTTGCAAGTTGTATCTAACCATGGTTTGCTAGGCAGCTTTGGATTTGAGGGGGTTAGGGGTACAACTTTCCTGGCTATACCAAGTAGCTTGCTAGCAAAGGTATCAGCTGGGCTCTGTTCATTGAGGATATTGTCTGTGATATCCTCGGAGCATCTTTTTTAAAATTGTTCCGGCTTTCAAAGCCACCATCAATGCTGGTCTTGGTGCCTTCCTGGTCTTCCCTAAAAATAAACACTTTGAGATCAGCGCACCCTGTGGCGATTACTGCTCAAACATCCAAGCCGAAATTGAGACAATTACCATAGCACTACAGACAGTGGAAAACAAATTATATGAAGGAGTGCAACCACCATCAGATATTGTTGTCTTTACATACTCCCAATCTACTCTGCAAGCACTTAACAGCAGCACCTCAAACAGCCCAAGAGAGTTGACAACACTCATTGTGATAATCCATCAGATGATATCAAAATTAAATATCAATATCACACTACAGTGGATCCCTGGACACATTGGCATCATGGGAAATGAAAAGGCAGATAAGCTATCAAAGGCAGGTTCATCTATGGAACAACCAGATAGACCTGTTAACTACCTCACCCTAAGGTCAACGTTAGTCAACAATCACAAGGAAGAGTGAGAACCAATGGGCATCAGGAAACACAGGCAGAGCCACGTACAAAGAAATGACTACGCCTAACAAACTGGACAGTATTAACTTCCTCCCCCGCAAAGAACAATCTACAATCTTCCAACTAAGAACAGGACACACACCACTATTAAATTACCACCTGAACAAAATAAACTCCACACAACTCCCCCTTTGCAGACACTGTGCCCACCCCTTTGAAACCGTAAACCATATCCTTTTGAATGCCCTTCCCTAATCCACCTTAGGCAGACCCTACTTCCACTAAAGCCCAACATAACCAACACCCTGTACGGCAGTGCTGAACAACTGAAGAAAACAGCACACTTTTTTCCATGGCACAGCCTGCAAAAGAGCTCACAGCTCAGCAGCAATTAAGCTGGCTAGAAGAAGAAGAAATTGTTCCCAATCAGCTTTATTCAGCTTCCACCACTGAGGTCGTCCCAATGAGCGGAGATGATTGGAAAGTAATCATTTTCCAGTAGATCAATTGCTTACTGACCATTTAAAGTTGTCCAGAAGTCCGGGGACGCATACAGTGAGATCAATGCATGTGAGAGATCCAGTGCAAGTAGGTCGGTGATGCATCATTAAGTATGCATAAATCATGTTGGAGGAAGATATCCTCCAGCATACAACCTCTTGTGTCAGTATTGTTGGATCCCTACATAGTGTTATGGGCATTGAAATCCCCAAGGATTAAATAGGGCCGAGGGAAATGTTTCAATGTCTGTTGGGTTTAATGGAGCGCCTGGTGGTAGATACAGGATGCTGCAAGTGATAACCTTGTGTAGGGTTATCCTAGCTGCTACGGCCTGTAGTGTGGTCTGTAGTTCTACCCTCTCATGGCTGTCCTTCACAAGGATACAGACTCCACCTGATGCTCTCTCTGCTGTAACTAATGCTATCTTTCAGAAATGTTTCCTGTAAGCAGACAGCTACAGGAGCCTCTACACTTCCACTGTACAATTCTGGAATCCATGGCTTATTCTAAATGACTTACTTGGAGCTATTAGGCCTTGGGAGGCCCCCTGAGGGGTTTCCCTTTATTCCAGTGACCTTAGTATTTTTAGTCTTGGGAGGAGAAGAGGACACCCCCCTTTTAGGGGAAGTCTTTCTCTCTGAAGAGGAGAGATCCCTCTGGTTAGAGCAGAGGTTATTTAATCCTCCCTCACCTCGGGCAGCATCTCCGCTTTGATTTCTTCCCTTAGGGAATTGGTAAACTTCTAATTCGGTAGAGGTTGGGGTGTCTGGCTGGGTTCTCTGGGGAGAACCTGTGTCAGACAAGATGTCTCGGGTTCTCCCGGAGTGTTAGAATACACTGGTATGACAGTAGAAAACACCAAACTGTGGGATATGAGTGGGCAGAAAAATACAGAGGTTAAGATCTTATAGAGGAAGTGAAGTTGGATTGGTCACACCGTGAGAAAAGATGCCAACAACAGAGCTAGGCAGGCCTTAGAGTGGAACCCCTGGGGAACAAGACACAGAGGAAGATTAAAAAGAATGCAGTATACTATAGGAAGCCGAGAGGACCGGAAAGAGCTGGGAAGCCATAAAAAAGTAGCAAGAGACCATGGAGAGTGTCGTGTTTTTACAGAGGCCCCATGTTCCATGAGGAACTCAAAGGAAAGATGATGATAACATTAAATGTATTCTTTGTGGCACTGAAGAACGTCCAAGGAAGAAATATGCAACACTGGGGAAGCAATTACAAATGAATCAATGAATCGTCTTTTGTACCAATGTACTATCTATCTTGTTGATTTAAAGTAACATGTAAAAACAGTTTTTACATTACAGATGTTACATGTTTATTTTTTAATGACATTAAATGCTATTTTTATTTGATGTGTTACACTCTTGTCATGTAAATAAAAATAAATATATGACATATTCTTAATATTAACACTCTTTTACAATTATTATAAGTTGGATCAGAGGATGAAATGACTAAGGGGTGTAATTACCAGGGGATGAAATGACCAGGGGATGAAATGACCAAGGATGAAGTAACCGGGTATGAAATGACCATTAACCCATTTTCAAGATTCATAACCAGCCAGGAATTAGGCAGATTCAACTCATGAAAAGCTTGCAAGCAAGTATGAAGAATTGTAAAAAAGAAATCTAAACATACTAATGGACAGCACCCAAAAATTGTGGCTTTTCCACTAAGAAAAGTAATTGATTATACGCCTAGAAATAAAAAAAAATGAAAACAAATATTTAACTAAGAAGCTATAAATATTTTGATCATAATTTTATTCAAATTGATAAGTAATTAATTTTAAAAGTCAACTGAGGTGCTCATTTGTCATATCTATTTCTGACACAGTTTTCTTAAACTCCTAAAAGTATATATGCTGATGTAAACATAGCACAACTAATCTGATTTAGAGGTATAAAATATGAAAAAATTGCACTTGTTGCATTATTATTTTTGGAATATTTAAATAAATGTTTGAGATGATTGGCATTAACAGAGATGCTTACATGCCAAAATGGAAATGTGTATTCCCAGACCTGTAAATGTGTATTTTGAGGGGCAAATGTGTATTTTCATAATTATACTCAGAAAATAAAATAATTCAAGCACGTTACGAAATTAAGCAATCCTAAAGTTAAGACAGCATCTATTAAAGTTATAAAAGGCATTTGTACATGAATGATGCTGTTCTTGTCACTTGGCAATGATTTTATGATCATAATGCCTCTAGTGTATTCTACATTCCATAATAGCGGCAACAGAAAATTCATTCAAAAGAATGGGAGTTTTTGTTACAAGTGAAATTAGACTTAAACCAGATGTAATGGTTTGCTTGGCTGGATTAGTGACATCTAATTCTATAAAAGTAATTTGATTTATAGGCAATTTCTTTACAAAGTATCCAGACACTGGAAATATTTTATCACATTTTGAAAGAATTCAGATTTTCTTCTTTCAGACCATTCTTTGCAGAGTTAGCAATGAAAGCTTTGGCATCCTCTACAATCCTCTACAATCACTAATAACAAATATTTAAAAGATTTTTTTCAGGCAGATAATCCTATTTTGTCATTGCACTTGTTTCTAATATAAATACTGCTGAATAGCTTTTTTAAGATAAAGCTATTCTGGTTTCTGATGCTTGAAGTTGTTTTTGAAAACAGATGTGTTGAAGGCACTGGCGGATCCAGGGGGGGGGAGGTGAGGAGGTAGGGCCCTCACTCGGCCGACCTGAAAAGGGGGAGGGCGGACGAAATTTAGTATAGAATTCACACAATTTGTATACGAATTTATTACTTATGTTAATAATATATACTAATTATTTATATTTCAACTTATTTTTAGATTATTTCGCCCCCCCCCTCTTATATGTTGGCCAATTTGGTGGGGTCGGGAGGGGGCGATGACATCAATCCCACCCCTAAACTTTCGAGTGGGGGGGTGGTCCAATTTATTTGTAGAAATCACAGCTTGCTAATAGAATCAATTAAATATCTATATGATTAAAACTTTTCAATATTTTAAACCGATCTTTATATTAAGTCGTTCCCCTGTTGGCCAATTGGGGGGGGGGGTGGGGTGGCGAATACCTCTACTGCCCTTCCCACCTAAACCCTTTGAGGGGGGCCTACTTTTATGGAGAAATCATAGTTTGTGAACAAAATTAGTTGAATATCTATATAATATAAACTACGTATTGATATGTGAACCAATTTGTATATTATGTCGCACCACATTCTAATCTCAAATTTTATGATTAGTAAATATAAAATGAAAAAGGGTTGTACCAGGTAGGAGGGGCGATACATGCAATTTGAACCAATTTGTATATTATGTCGCACCACATTCTAATCTCAAATTTTATGATTAGTAAATATAAAATGAAAAAGGGTTGTACCAGGTAGGAGGAGTGATACATGCAATTGCCTTTCCCCCATCGGACAAACCAATACTTTTTCTTTTTGTATTATAGTTAAGAAATTACAAAATAAAAAGAAAATCTGTCACTAATATAATTTATAAATGCTAAAAATTAAATTCTTATATCAAGTCGCCCCACCCCTATTCTTTAATGCCAAATGCAATCATTAGCAGAAATTATAAAATTTCACATGAATTTATCATAATTATTTTAAGAAAGACTTTGCTGAGTTGGTGCCAAAAGTAACGCAATGTGTTCCTTTGGATCACATCAGCAAGGTCGAGAGAGGGATAAGGACGCATGGGCCACCCATGACCCCTTTATCCAAGGCCCAAGAATGCGCCCCGGAGAGGAAACTCTGGTGCTGCTGCAAAGCGGCTATATATTTATCGAATAATTTTTTTTCCGGCGGCGATCCTCAAAGCATTAATCTAAATATGTGGGGTATCTATCTTTTCAAGGAACCAATCGGTTTTATTTGCAATGTATTAAGGGCCTATAAATTCATATTAGAATATTTTTCAAGTACATTATTCAAAAGGTCCTTTTTTAATAGGATGAATAATGAGCTTTAGGTCAGGAGAATGCGTTTCTTCAGTGAAGAAAACGCTTTTAGCGTCGGGGCTTCGCCCTGAACCTCACTGACGAATAGTGAGCTGTAGATGTTAGGAGAATGCATTACTGCAGTGAAGAATGCAAGAAAACGCTTTTGGCATCGGGGATTCACCCCGAACTCCACTGAAAAATGAGCTGTAGATGTCATCAGTGGAGTCATTAGAAGGCTGCGGGGGTGGGGGGTGCACCGGGTGACACCCATCAGGGGGTGACACACAAGTGGGAAAAAAGCACTTTTCCAAAATGCAACTTTTAAAAATAAAAATTACTACCTTGAATGTTTCTCACTGTTTAGTATCAGAATGCCCAAATCATCTTAATTTAATTCTATGACTTGTAGTCTTCCTAATAGGACCAAAATAATGCATTGTAAACGCGAGGAGGAAGAGTTTCTGACGTAAAGAAATGTAGAAAATGCCTGGCGCCGGGGTTTTTCCCCGGACAACTCTGAGTGGGCTTATGGCGCTCCCCCTAACAACTTATCTGACCAGCTGAGTGGCGAACGTAACATTTTTTATTGTAAAGTGTTGAGAAACACATAGGCTTAAGCGCCCTCTCGCGCCCTCCGACGCATAGGGCTGCAAGTTCTCTCCACAGAAATCAGTCTAAGGCAACTTCCACAGCCACTTCCCAACTGGTTGGGTAAACGTGTTTTGTCTTGTCTAATGATATGTCTCAAAAATGTCAACGTTCAGTCGCCACTTTCCTTAGACAGCGAATGACTGTGGGGGAAAGAATTTCTCTATTGGTAACATTATCTCGGTAAGTTATTCGTAGGATCTTTTTCAACCATCACTGCTCAGCCTCTTTTCAACCTTCCACGTCTCGAAGTTAGGTGGCCGTTGGGACAATGATTGTATTGAGTAGGAGAATTTTAATCTTTAGGCTAATTGATTTGTTTGTTCAGATAGGCCTTGCTTTTTTAGTCTTTTTGAAAGGCGGCTACTTTCCAATTCAACATGCAACACCATGATACGCATCTCTATCACTTGAGATTACACTGCCTAAATATGTGAACTTTTCTATTTGTTCAAGATCTGTAGGACAAGTGTTTATGGGGGTACTGGGTTACCTGCATCCAATATGAATAACTTTGAGGACATCTTTATCCATCATCTGGTGTATACATTTAATTGTATTCCAAAGTAATGCTATGTCGTCTGCAAAATACAACTCAGTTTGGTATACGCCATGGAAACCCGAATGTAGTCTGCTTAATGTATTTTTATGTCATCTTCAGTGGTTACAAGAAAGAGAAATGGGGAATAAGATAACCTTAACCTCATATTCGTCTCGATGTTGAAGAATTCCAGCAATTTTTTTTTGAGACACAACACCTTGATTTGCTTTAGACATGTCGCTGAATCTGGACAAATTGTTGCGAGATGCCTTATTCTCTTGCTATTTTCCAGAGTGATTCCGATGTACTCTATGAAACTTTTTTTTAAATCTACAAAACTGATCAACATTTTTTGTTGGTATTCCAGGCTTTGCTCGACAATGTTTCGCAGGACGTAAACCTGCACAGTTAGTGAATCGCCTTTTCAGAAGTTATAAAAGATGTAGACCTACTATCATAAGTGTGAATTCAATGGCTCAAGAAGCTTATTTCTTCTTCTTCTTCGTTCTCATTGTTATGTTGGAGTATTCAGATGACTAGACCAATACATGAGATGAACTGCGCAGTGGTTTCCAAATCAGGGAGCTCTCCATATAGTTTTCTTTCTTTTGGGGTGATTTGGGGCCAATGTCTTATACGGGCCTCTTGGTAAAGAGAGCAGTTTTGGAGGACGTGGTCGGCATTCTCTGGTGATACTCCCTCCACATGGGCAGATTTCACTGGTTCCAATTTTGAGCTTCCGGTACATGTGTTGTCGCATTCTGTTGTGTCCGGTCCTGAGTCGAAAGATTAGACGTTGGTCTTGTCGGGATAGTTTATAGTAAGCGTCATCTTTCTTGTGATTTGGATGAGAGCTCGTCCATTTCTCATTTATTTTATTTACAATTAATTTCTTTAATTCTTCTGGATAGAGTGCAGAGTTTATTAGTGAGTTAGTTCTCCCACTCTTGGCGAGTGTGTCAGCCTTCTCATTTCCTTATAGTTCTATATGAGCTGGTATCCATTGAATAACAGTTTTTTTGCTGTTGTTGTTGAGCTTTTTAAGTGCTGTTCTGAGGTTTTTAATATAAGAGGAATCAGAGTTTTGCACGCTTTGGAGGGTTGTTTTCGCATCGGTTAGAAAAACAATTAGACTATGTGGGGAACTTGGATGATTTGCTAGCATGGTAGCAGCTAGTGCTAGTGCTTCCCCTTCTGCTCTGTGACTGTCAGAGAACTCTCCAGTTGCAATGGATTTTTCTAGATTTCCTCCATCTGGCCATTCGATAAGTATTCCAGCTCCTCCATTTGTGGTGGCTTTATGGGATGAGTCATCCGTGTAAACTCTGATCCACTGATTGCTAGGATAATTGGTATGTAGAAAACAGTTCACTATTTCCTTGAGCTCTGGTGGTCTGTAATCAGATTTTCTTTTTATGTTTCTGAAACGGTTTTTTGTGCCAGTTTTGTGGATTTTTGTTCTGAGTGGGTACCTCTCCAATGTTTCCAATTTAGTGAATTGGGAAAGGATTTTTATTTCTCTTCTTTCATCCAGAGAGATCAGGGCAGCGGTTTCCTCCATAGCTCTTATGGGTGTTGTTTTGATTGCTCCTGTCATTATCCTTAGACCAATATTTTGAACCTTGTCTATTTTTTTTTAGGTTGGTTTGGGCTGCTGAGCCCCATGCTGTGGCACCATCTTCTAGTACAGGTCTTACGTAACTGGTATAGGTCTTTTTCAGGATGTTGTGATTAGCTCCCCAATCTGTGCCAGCTAATTTTTTCAAGAGGGATAGTCTCTGGATGCCTTTACTCTGTGTTTTATCTATTTGGCTTTTCCAGGTTAGTCTCGGGTCATAGGTGACTCCAAGATATGTAGGGTTGTCATTTTTTTCTAAAGCTTCCTTATCTAGTGTTAATTTTATTGTTTGTTGTTTTGTTGACAGTGAGAATATGGTATATGTTGTCTTTTTTGTGTTGATGGAGCATCTTGTAATCGAAATTTCGATGTTCCTACATATTCTTCTGTGCTAATTAAGGCAAGGTCATCTGCATTCATACTGCTTTTAACTTTTCTTGGTAGGTTCTGATTTAGATTGTTTATGAAAATTAGGAAAAGTGTTGGGGATAGGATTCCTCCTTGGGGGATGCCATTTTTTATACCCAATGTGTGGCTTCTTTGTCCTTGCATGCAAACTAAGGCTTTTCTATTATTTAGATATTCCTTTATCCAGTTGTACATTCTGTGGGATATGTGATGCTGGATTAGCTTGAGCAAGAGACCTTGTTACCAGACTTTGTCAAATGCTTTTTCTAAGTCAACTCACACAATTGTTGTTGGTTTCTGTTCTTGAAAGCCGTCTTCTATTTCTTGTGTGATGAAGGCTATTTGATCTTCTGTTGATCTGCCTTTTCTAAAGCCAGCCTGGGATTCAGTGAGTAGGTTATTTGACTCAAGGATCCATGTCAGCCCTCTATTTATCACTCTTTCCATCAGTTTGCATGTACAGCTAGTGAGGCTGATGGGACGGTAGCTATCTAGTTTATTTCTTGGTTTGCCGTGCTTTAGTATAGGGATCATAATGGCTTTTTTCCAGATGTTTGGAATTCTGCCAGATTTCCAGCTAGCATTGAATATTTGTAGCAGTTTTCTTTTGGCTTGAGGACCCAAGTGAAGAAACATGTCATTAGATATTTTATCTGGGCCCGGGGCTTGTTTTGGTTTGAGGGCTTTTAGGGATTCATCAAGTTCCTTCATTTTAAGATTAGTGGTCATTCCCAAGGAGTAAGCTGGATTGTTTTCTTTAATTTTATCTTGGATTTCTGAGTTTACATCTTTATTCCTACTTTCATTGATTTGTATTTGTCCTACGCTTTGGAAAAACTAAATGAATTCATTTAATTAATTATTGTATATTAGTAAATATCTAATATCCCCCATAAGAGTCTCATGTAGCCTGTCCAGTCATAGTGTGTTCACATAGTGGTGTGCACGACACAGGAAGGGGTGACAAAAAGCGATAAAATATATTTTTTAATCAAATCGAACGCGTGAATGTAATTGTTAATAAAAAAAAAATGTTTCCTTATTTTGTTTATTTTAGGTGAGATTTTAATACTAAACCATCACAAAGGTTTTTGCAGTTGAATTCCCCTATTCTATAAAACAAAACAAAAAAATGGAAACGACTATCCCCAAATTCCAAGAGCACAGCTAAGGAAGATCCACCCCTTGCTTAAGGAGCTCCCAGAGCTCCTCCAGAACCCCTTGCTGGCATTGGGGGGTAGTCTACAATTTTTCTACTACCTCCAGTATGAAGGGTCAGAATATAATAAAAATTAATTATGTACACACACTCACATATATATACTTATACTTCGGGGGGAGGTTTAAAAAAAAATCCCCCCGAAACCTTCCCCCCCCCCCCCCGAAAAAAAATCCTGGCTACGCCCATGTTGTTTATATAACATTAGTTTAATTTCAAGTACATCTAGATCTAGAATATAAACAATTTGAATGCCACAGCAGTCTAGTCAATAAATAAAAACTTTGAGCCTATTATAGTAAAAGACTATACACTTTGTTATCACTTTGAGGTTGTGTTGCCCTAGATACTGTAGGCTGTAGTGTTGACCTATATACAGCGCCATGATGAATGACGTGTTGTGAACTTGTGAACACGTCTAAAACTTGTGAACACGTCTAATGTATATGTGTAGCTATGTTATCAGATCTAAATGCGCATAAGTAAATCTGAAAGAAAAAAGTAAATTGAAAATGAAGACTTAAAATTAAACCGAATAGGTAGTTGTTGGCTTAAATGCTTTAAAACATACAATGGAAAGTAAATTGTATTATGTAAGTAGTTTATAATTAAAATAATATGCCTTTATAATCCGCGATATTATGACCTCTGACATTAATTTCATTTGTATCATTACGCGGTGCGCATGAGTTGCGAACGAATTTATTTTAAAACATTTTGTAAACTCAAATTTGAAGGATAATTTTCATTAAATAATGAAATGAATACACACTAATTTGTATGTTCATGAGTAAAAGTAAAAAATTATGTTTTCTTGATTGAGAGCTAATTTAGGTCTAGAGATGTTCCCCTCTGCACATGCGTGACCTCTCCGTCTTGTCTCATCATGTAGAAATGGTAAACATTGCCTAGATCCATAAAATACTATAGCTTTAATAGAGATATTCAACTTTTTTTTTTGAGGGTCTTAAGTTTGTTTTATGGCTACAATACATACACTAAGGTCAAAGTTAGTACCCAAGGAACATTTATGCCAAGTTTTATCAAGATTGGTCTAACGGTTTTGATTTCTATTCAGGACATACGTACACCTTACATTCTACTTTATAGTATTGTTATGACTTTGCCATGCGCACCGCCATCCAAGATAGTGCAGAAAGAAGGTGCGCACTATCAGTGACCAGACAAGTCGGATGTTGACATAAGAGACTAACGATTTCCGCCCAAGTAGAGAGCCAATATGGAGATGCTATGCTCAAGGCAGATGCCCCTTTGTGTTTGTCATGTCTCCATGTAAATAAACGTCTATGTCCTCGTTGAGTTGCCTCACTTAAGTTATTACATTGGTTGTCAGAAGTGGGATTATAGGCAACTCAACGAGAGGAGGTAGGATTTACAATGGCAGCTTTGAAACGATTAGACCAACTCTCAGTTAGAGAGCTTAGGAAGGAACTTCGTAACCGATATGAGATAATTGGTGGTACCAAGGAGGTGCTTACAGCTCGTCTCCGGCAAGCCTTGATAGATGAAGACGAAGATCCAGATACCTACTTATTTGAAATTGAACCGGAGATTTATGAGCTTATTGGCAAGATAAATGAAGCAATGTGTGAATAAATTAACAGTATGGGGAACAAGGTAGATAAAATGGTGTCTCGAATGAAAGAAGGGGTAGACTCGTTGGTAAAGGAGGAGTTGCCTGTAGACTCGTTGGTAAAGAAGTTGCGTGGTCAAGACTGTGGCTGCACAAACAGTGGTGACGGAGACGCTGGGAATTGGAGCGCCGTCTGTGTCTGTGTTGTGGGCAAGTCTTGTGGTTGTGACTTTCAAGACGAGAAACGTGACAATGATTGCTGTGATGATCTCAACGAGATGTACCGAATCAAAGGGAAAGAGACAAATGAAGAAACTGAAGACTGTTACGTGCCTGAAGCGATTGTTCATGTTGTACCTGTTACCAGTACCTTAACTGAAGTCTGTTATGAGCCTGAAACTTTTGTTTCTGGTATACCTGCAACGAGCCGGACAGATCAAGACAACGTTGGGTCTGCGTTCAAGCAGATTGCTATGGACCTTAAAGACCTCTGTTTATCTGTCAGTACCTTTGATGAGAACTCCAACCATGAAAGCCTTAAGACCGTTTCTGATTCCTTGCCTTGGATGTCGTCGAGTGAAGCTGCGAATGCGGGCCCCAACAATGGCCGAGGCAGAAACAACGAATTTGACTTTGGCCACGGCATAAAAGAGAACTCCATACTTGACAACTGCATCCAGGCGATTGACATGAACTGTATATGCGGCGTCCTGCTACAAGATCTGAACTTGATTGAAATGTGTACTTCTGCCCACATCAGTGAGAGTGACTTGAACGGTGGTGAATTAATCCCAGCGAAACCTGATGTAGTGGTGGATGAACATTACAAGGATGCTTCATGGGCATACCTTACAGATGAGGCTGAGAAAGACTATGTGCTTGAAACCATGGCTACCGGTGGGCCAACAACTGTGTTACGAGACGTCCATGGAGGAGGTCCGCTGACTCAGCATCTTAGAACAACAACCCTGGAAAATACAGTGATGGCCACAACCTCCATTTGTGTTACGTGGCTGGCAACCCTGACCTCCACTAACTCTCCCTGTGTCAGCTGGCTAGCATCAGCGACTATCTCTTTGTGTGTCAAACGGCCACGTCATCGTCGCAATAACAGCCTGGTCAACTGGAGAAAGAGAAAGCGGCACTGGAGGAAAACAATGCGGATGGCCTCGTGGGGAACACGCTCCCTGCCGCCTGTGGCTCCCACTGATCGACCTCCACCTGAACTGTCAAACCTCAGCTGCAGTGTTTCTTTTCGGGAAGAAAAGTGCTAAGACGGGGGCAATGTTATGACTTTGCCATGCGCACCGCCATCCAAGATAGTGCAGAAAGAAGGTGCGCACTATCAGTGACCAGACAAGTCGGATGTTGACATAAGAGACTAACGATTTCCGCCCAAGTAGAGAGCCAATATGGAGATGCTATGCTCAAGGCAGATGCCCCTTTGTGTTTGTCATGTCTCCATGTAAATAAACGTCTATGTCCTCGTTGAGTTGCCTCACTTAAGTTATTACAGTATACTAGCTTTAATTTTACCCGGCTTTGCTCGGATTTTTCTTTCTACAAATAGCATGCATTTATTCCGTTTGAATAATCAATAATGACATGAACAAAAAGATGATATTTTAAAAAATAAATCAATTCATCTAGTATTTTATAATCAAATCGAACGCGTGAATGTAATTGTTTATATAACATTGTTAGTTTATCTTATCTTCTTATCTTATATAATACAGACGTTACTTCAAAAAAGAAGATGATTACGTCCTACGCGTCATGCATTTAGTCATGCATATTAACCAATGACTTAAATTCTGCCAAGTCACTGGTTTTCCTGGCTAGCTCAGGCAACCCATTCCATGCTCTAATAGCACTAGGGAAGAAGAAGTATTTGTACAAATTTGTCTTAGCATATGGGATGAGGAATGTGCCTTTATCTTTGTGTCTTTCAGAGTATTTTATTAAATTTTGTTTTTGTATTTGAAGATTATGGTTCAGTGTTTTATGTATTATTGCTACTTTACTTTTGAGCCTTCTGTCCTGAAGGCTTTCTAAATTTAGTGATTTTACTAAAGGTGTTATTCTAGTCAAATGTGAATATTCGTTTGTTATGAATCGCACTGCTCTATTTTGTGTCTGTTCTAGTTTCTTAATGTTTTCTTGAGTTGAGGGGTCCCAAACAGAGGATGCATATTCTATTATTGGCCTAACCAAGGTTAAATAACATTTTAGTTTTATGTTCTTATTTGATTTATAGAAATTTCTTTTAATAAATCCTAATGCTTTGTTTGATTTTTTTTTTTTTAATTTTTTAATTTTTTAGTTTAATTTTATGTAGCTCTAGATTTAGAATCTAAACAATTTGAATGCCACAGTAGTCTAGTCAATAAATAAAAACTTTGAGCCTATTATAGTAAAAGACTATAAACTGTGATGTGAGCTTGTGTCAACCTAGGTGTAATGAATTGACCTAGATACATTAGCCGTGTACATTTCGTAGCTAAGTTGCTAAGAGGTCTAAATGCACATAAGTAAATCTTAAAGAAAAAAGTAAATTGAAAATAAAGACTTTAAAATTAAACTGGATTATTAACTGTAGGCTTAGCTGCTTTAAAAAAAAACACATTGGAAAGTAAATTGTATTATGTAAGTAGTTTATTAGTTTAATAATATGCCTTTATAATGCACGATATTATGACCTCTGACGTTCATTTCATTTGTATCACCGTCCCGAGACATGACGTTAAACTGCGCTCCTCTTTCCTTAGCACTTTTGGAGCTCAAAAGTGCCCTACTTCTTTTCTACCATTGTGTCTGCCTCCTCTTTTCCTAAGTCTGCCTTCAATGATCATCACTCTGTCTCCATAACTTTAAATTCTCACTACGTCCTAGACCAGTCCGTTTGCCGTGGACTGCGACGGGTAATGGGGGATAAAGAGATCCTGGTGTTTGAGTGGTGGCTATCTGAGGATAAACCACCACAACACAATACTTTGGCTCCAAGTTCCCCTAGACCTGAGGCCCAGATGGCCCGCTCTGGGTCAACCGGCTGGTCATGCCGAGCTACCAGCATAGATCGTCGACATATGCTGGAGGGCGGTGGCTGGAGGGTCAATCAGGGAGTTGCTGTATCGGACACATGTCCGATGCAGCAGCTGACTGAGTATAACACATGTGTAGCCCTGGCGGGCTCATTCTGGACATCCGAATGGCCCGTCCCCTTGTTGGACTCGATGGCGGGTGGGAAGCACAGGTGCCGAACTAACAAGAAAACATATATGGATAAAAAAAACCAATAAACTACTTGTCCCAGATTTAAGTCTGGGCAAGAGACGCCGTATTGAGGCAAAAAAGGAGGCCACAAAAAGCTGTACTACCTGGCCATCATTTTTGGTGGTCAGGTGCACAGAGGAGGGGGAAAGCCTGACAAAGCTGAGCCCTTTCCTTGTTGATTTTGATTTTTGATTTGAGGCACATCAGCACAATTTAGGCCATGTCGTGCCTGCCCTTTCCTTGTCTAAGCTACACAAATCAATGGAACTTCTTGTAGAAGTAGATGGCAAGACACACTCTGATGGGCTTTTAAGATGCAGAAGACTCTGTGATCTCCAAGTAGAGGTCATGCCACACAAGAGTCTGAACACCAGCAGAGGTGTAATCAGCTCTAGGGACCTACTGGAATGTTCCGAGAAGGAAATAGTGGAGGCCATTGAAGGAGTCACCCATGCCTGGCGCATTACCAGGCGCAGGGATGGTGAGGAGGTCAAAACCGCCACTATTATCCTCACATTCGGAACTAGGACACCGCCAGAGTATGTGAAGGCAGGATACCTACGAGTTCCAGTGAGGCCCTACATACCTAAACCCATGAGGTGCTTCAAGTGCCAGGGTTATGGACATGGCGCGGCAGTCTGCAAGAGGAACACTGTGTGTGCCAGATGTGCTGGAGAGGGTCATCAGGACAAGGGCTGCACAGCCCAGTTCAAATGCCCAAACTGTCACGCTGGCCACTCAGCCTTCTCCAAGGACTGCCCTGTGTGGAAACAGGAGGTTGCTGTGCAGGAGTACAAGGCAAGAAATGGGTGTACCTTCAGCCAGGCGAAATCGGATGTATTGGCCTTACCTAAGGGCCAATTCGGCTTGACAAAGAACTACACCCAGGCTGTTGCTAAGAAAGGAAGATCCATAGCCACACAGACGGACACATTGACCATACCACCCCCTCCTCCTCCTCCAACTCAGAAGAAAACATCGCCAAAGAACAGAGGTAGAATTATTTAGACTATTTGGTCAATGGGTGGGGTTAAATTTTGGATGGGTTTTCTCATTCGAATGCCCAACGGCTGTATGACGTTAGGCCTTCGATTGTATAATTCTACGTCTGTGGGGTTAAATATGGAGTCGAAAGCAGGGTTCGTGGGGTTGGCTTTTAGCTTGACTATATACTGCATTGCAAGCTTTTTCATTCTTATATCCATGGGAAGTTCTCCAGCTTCCACATGGAGACTTGGGATAGGTGATGTACGAAACGCACCTAGACAGAGACGCAGGGCAGCATTTTGTATTGGTTTCGGTATTTTTAGATAAGACTTCCTTGCTGCTCCATATATTATGGATCCGTAGTCAGGGATCTTTTTTTTTTTGTGTATAAATAGTTCAGGGTCCCCTTAGATTACAAAAATGCAAACTAACTGTTTTGGAGTCTGAAAATTTAAAAACCGTTGTCGTTTGCCCAACCCTGAATTTTGTTTAAACATAACTGTAATTTTCTTTCTAAGGTGTTCATGTTTTTCCCATAAGTAAAAATGACAAAGTCATCAACATACAAAGAGCACTCTATGCCAGGGGACAGCGCATTTATGATGCTATTTATTTTAATGTTGAACAGGGTGACTGAAAGAATGCTGCCCTGGGGTACACCCATTTCCTGGTCATGAGTGTCAGAAGCGGAGTTGCCCACTCGAACCTGAAATTTTCGATCTTTCAAAAATTCCCCCACAAAACGGGGAAGGTGTCCCTTAAGCCCCATAAGTTCCAGGTCAAGTAGAATGCCATGTTTCCAGGTTGTGTCATAGGCCTTTTCTATATCGAAGAATACAGCTACTAGATGTTCTCTTCTGAGTAATGCATTTCTAATATAAGCTTCCATCCTTACCAGGTGGTCAGTTGTTGTCCGCCCCTGCCGGAATCCGCACTGGTAGTTGGAGATCACTTTATTCCTCTCCAGGTACCAGACCAGCCTACTGTTAATCATTCTTTCCATGGTTTTGCAGATGCAGATTGTTAGTGCTATTGGTCGATAGTTAACTGGGTCAGAGCCGTCTCTTCCCGGTTTAGGTATCGGTATAACTGTGGCTTTCCTCCAACTGTTTGGGAAAGCGCCTGTTTGCCACACACAGTTATAGACCCCTAGCAGGACTGCCAATGAGGGTTCGGGAAGGTGCTTGAGTAACTGGTAATGGATTTCATCTTCTCCAGGCGCTGTGTCATGTGACTTGTCCAGCGATTCCCTCAGTTTCTCAAGCGAGAACGGTTTGTTGTAGTCTTCATTGTTCTCTGACCTGAAATCAATGGGGTGTCTTTCCTCCCTGGTTTAGACTTTTTGGAACTCTGGCGTGTAGTGTGCAGTGGATGATTTTTCTGCTATTGAGGATGCAAGGCAGTCAGCTATTTCTCTGGGGGACGTGACAGTTCGTCCTTGTTTTTTCAAATGCCCTATTGCATTTGATTCTTTCCCTTTGATTCGCCTTACTGCCTTCCAAACCGCTCTAGCAGAAGTCTTGGCATCCAGACTGCCGACAAAACTTCTCCAGGAATTCCTTTTGCCTGACCGTATGGTTTGTCTAGCCTTTGCTTTAGCTATCCTGAATAGCTTTAGGTTTTCCTGGGAAGGATTCTTTATAAATGCAACCAGTCGTTTTTTTCTATCGCCAATAGCACTTTTGCAAGCTGTATCAAACCATGGTTTGCTAGGCCGTTTTGGATTTGCAGAGGTTAGGGGTACAACTTTCCTGGCTATACTTAGTAGCTTGCTAGCAAAGGTATCAGCTGGGCTCTGTTCATCGAGGATATTTTCTGTGATATCCTCGGAGCATCTTTTTTGGAATTGTTTCCAATCGGCCTTATTCAGTTTCCACCGCTGAGGTCGTCCCAATGAGGGGAGATTGTTAGTAATGATGATTGGGAAGTGATCACTTCCCTGCAGATCATTGCTAACTGACGTTTAAAGTCGTCCAGGAGTCCGGGGACGCATACGGTGAGGTCAATGCTTGGGAGTGATCCAGTTCCTGGGTGCAAGTAGGTCGGTGATGCATCATTAAGTATGCATAAATCATGTTGGAGGAAGATATCCTTCAGCATACGACCTCTTGTGTCGGTATTGTTGGATCCCCACATGGTGTTATGGGCATTGAAATCCCCGAGGATTAAATAAGGCCGGGGGAGTTGTTTCAATAGGTCCTCCATGTCTGTTGGGTTTAATGAAGCGCCTGGTGGTAGATACAGGCTGCAGCAAGTGATAACCTTGTGAAGGGTTATCCTAGCTGCTACGGCCTGTAGTGTGGTCTCATGGGGGATGCTGTCTTTCACAAGGATACAGACTCCACCTGATGCTCTCTCTGCATCCTCAACATTCTTGCTGTAAGCACTGTAGCTTCGGAAGCTGATGCTATCTTTCAGAAATGTTTCCTGTAAGCAGACAGCTACAGGAGTCTCAGAGTCCATCAGTAGCTGCATTTCCTCATAATTGGCCTTCAGGCCTCACCAATTCCACTATACAATTCTGGAATCCATGGCTTATTCTAGATGACCTACTTGGAGCTATTTGGCCTTGGGAGGCCCCCGTAGGGGTTTCCCTTTATTTCAGTGACCTTGGTATTTTTATTCTTGGGTTTGGATGGAGAGGAGGACAACCCCCCTTTGGGGAAAGTCTTTCTCTCTGGAGAGGGAGATCCCTCTGGTTAGAGCAGAGGTTATTTCCTCCTCTCTCACCTCGGGCATCCTCTCCGCTTTGATTTCTCCCCTTAGGGAGTTGGTCAACCTCTAATTCGGTAGAGGTTGGGGTGTCTGGCTGGGTTCTCTGTGTATTTAGTTGGTATATGATTTTCTATAATGCTTTTAAGATGGTTTTTAATGAAATTCCAGAGGTCATCGACTGGTTGGTTAATGTCTTTTTCTAATAAGAATGTTTGTTGAAAGTTTAATGCAGCTTGGTGTAGTTGTGTTAGGTTACATTTATTCCAGAGTAAGATTTTTCTTTTGGGTTTTATCTGACTGGGTATTTTTTTGATCTCATATGTACGTCAGGACTTCTAACATCGCAGATATAAGGAACGAATTTATGTAAAAATACTTCTTAAAGACAAATTTGAAGCTTAATTTTATTAAATAAAGAAATCAATTGACCATATTTTGTATTTTCATGTGTCAAAGTAAAAAACTATATGTGCAAAGTGTAGTTCTTAGAGAATTAGATGTAGATCTAAACCCTTTCGATCTTTTCTCATGTCAACATGGTAAACATAGCCTAGATTTATAAGATACAATACTTTTATAGAGTTGGTCACCTTTTTTTTTTTTTGAGAGTCTTAAGTTTGTTTTAGGGCTACAATACATAGGCCTATACTACTGTCCAAGTCAGTACCCAAGGAACTTTTATGCCAAGTTTTATCAAGATTGGTGAAACGGTTTTCATTTTTTATTTCTATGGAGTACATACATTTATACATATGCCTTACTTTCTACTTTATAGCATAGATATATATATATATATATATATATATATATATATATATATATATATATATATATTTATTTATGCTGTACGCGCATAGGGTTAGGGTTTACTGGGCGATAGGGTTAGGGTTTGGAAAAAAAAGCGCACCACAACTCCAAAGTTCTGGATTCGCTAGTGGTTGAAGGAGGGCACAAGAAATCAAATTGTAATATTTTTTTTAAAGATTTTCTTTTGCAAACACACTCAGCATTGAATGTCCTTGATTTCATTCTTTGAATTTAGGCCTCATAAGTAAGGAAACCTAGCTAGTCACTAGTTACTATTCCAGTAGCTTTAGATCTGCCGCAGAAGATACATTCTGCAAGTCAGGGAATATCAGTTTGAGTCCCTTTATCTTGCTAAGAGAGAGATTAAGCTCTACCTATATTTCTTCTATTAAAACCTTTGGCCTTCTCACTTTCATCTCAAAAGAACTCTCTCCTGAATTTGGTAATTGCAATAAAAAAAAAAGAATGTAGAATAGATCTAGATCTGTAGGCAGCTTCATTAACAGTTGATTGATTTTTAATGTGCATAGGGCTATTTAAAGGTATTTTAACAATCCCACAGAATTGTAGGCTATTTCATGAATGTTGACTATTAGAATTTTGATCTATACCTATACAAAGTTAGAACAGCAGCCAGCCAACTTTGCCCCCTTTTTAATTGTAGATTGCAAAAAGGATAAGATTGGAGATAATAAATATCTTTTAAGATGGCAGAAATTGCTGCTTTTGATTAGATCTAGATTTAGATGAAAGTTTACTTTGATCTAGATTAGTTCTAAATCTAAGTCTAGTACACACCTGGTCACATCAAGATCTGGAATCTAAATTAGTTTAGACCTCAAGATCTAGATCTTAATTCTAAATCTAGATTTATCTTCTTCTTCTTTTTCATCGTTCTCATTGTTATGTTGGAGTGTTCATATGACTAGACCAATACATGAGATTAACTGCACAGTGGTTTCCAAATCAGGGAGCTCTCCATATAGTTTTCTTTCTATTGGGGTGATTTGGGGCCAATGTCTTATACGGGCCTCTTGGTAGAGAGAGCAGTTTTGGAGGACGTGGTCGGCATTTTCTGGTGATACTCCACATGGGCAGATTTCACTGGTTCCAATTTTGAGCTTCCGGTACATGTGTTGTCGCATTCTGTTGTGTCCGGTCCTGAGTCCTGAGATTAGACGTTGGTCTTGTCGGGATAGCTTATAGTAAGCAACATCTTTCTTGTGATTTGGATGGGAGCTCGTCCATTTCTCATTTATATTATCTACAATTAATTTCTTCATTTCTTCTGGATAGAGTGCAGAGTTTACTTGTGAGTTTGTTCTCCCACTCTTGGCGAGTGTGTCAGCCTTCTCATTTCCTGCTAGTTGTATGTGAGCTGGTATCCATTGAATAACAGTTTTTTTGCTGTTGTGGTTGAGCTTTGTAACTGCTGTTCTGAGGTTTTTAATATAAGGGGAATCAGAGTTTTTCAAGCTTTGGAGGGTTGTTTTTGCGTCTGTTAGAAAGACAATCTGACTAATAGAAAGACAATCTGACTAGATTTATCTGCTAACAAATGGAATAATAATAATTTTCATCTAAACTGTTGCTCCGCTTAGACCAAAAACAAATTTTTGAACAAAAATTCTCAGCAAAATCTTAAAAATTTTAGAAGACAACATCCATCATAAAGTCAAGTTGTCACTGATTGATTTCTGTCAATCAACTAGAACCAAACTGTACAAAAATTTCTTCATTCCTTACTTGGTCAGACTGTATCCTTCTTGTTGACTAGGAACGTAAAAAGGATCAAGAAGTCTGTGTGTAGTCACTCAACGAATTCTTTATGTTGTCTCATTAAATTTTCAGGATGCAATAATGAAAAAAGGCTTTCGCTAAAAAGCATTCAAGAGTTGAAAAGCTGAAGAACATTTTCTAAGGCATAGGTTTAGAGAGAGGCGTTACAAAGCGGGCCGTGCTAATTAGACATGACAGAAAAGGGTGAGGGAGAAAATGATATAGAATTCACAGGCCAGAAGTGAGTGTTTGGGAGGGCATTTTAAAGCTGGTCATTCCAATTAAACATAACATATAATAGAATACGTGGGCCAAATGGGGGGCAGTTTTATTGAAGGGTAATGAATGGCTAAAAATTATGTCAAAATTATGTTTTGCAGGATGTAATTTAAACAAGGTTACAAAAGACAGTTTGTGTGGAAACACAAACTCAAAATTGGCCCCCAAAGTGGTCCACCCAGGCAGGCTTCAACATTTTCAGAAAGAACATCCAAATGAAATTATTTCAAAGACAAATGAGAGATAAGAATGGAGAAAGAAGGTTAACAGATCTTGTGTAGTGCCCCAACGGTCCCGCGGATCAAAGAATAGGTGAAAGCGAATGTAAAATTAGATGTGAACCTGGCCTAACTAGTTCCCCTTTTAGACCTTGTGGAAAATGATGTAAAGTTCATCTGTTTTTGTGGCCTACGGTTAACGAGGGTGTCATGTAGCCAGCACAACGACCAACCACCTTTACTTTTCCCCAACTAATGTCAGGTACCCATTAGAGCTGAGTGGACTCAGAGGCTCCCAAAGATTCCCAAGTTGAAAATCCCAGTCTTCACCAGGATTCGAACCCAGGACCCCCAATTCAGAAGCCAAGCGCTTTACTGCTCAGCCACCGCGACTCCCCTGGCCTAACTGATGTCTTATAATTGATCTAATTGTTTTGAAAAGGCTCAATCTCTTATTCAAATCTTTAAAAATAAATAATTTCCGCAACAAAAGGAAGTTTACAAGATTACTATTCGTTTTAAATTAGGTCGAACTTATAATGCATACTAATTAGCCTTTTCTCTTTAAAAAACTGCTTGCATAACTGATTTAAAAAATTAGATTTTTCGCTTTCAGAAAAAAAAAAAGTAGCCGTTGCATCAGAACTTTGAATGGTCTAAAATATTGTGATGTCGGATTTTCAATATCTTTTCTAGTTTACGAGATCTAAACGGGACAGACGGACAGACAGACAGACATTTGGCACAAAACTAATAGCGCCTTTCCCCTTTTCAGGGGCCGCTAAAAAATAGCCCAGGCCAAAATATAAAGCCTATCAAATATTTCTAATATAAACTGAAAAGCAGAAGAATAGTCAAATAGTGTGTAAATAAGACTATTTGTTAAGGCGGAGATATTATGGGCCCATCCAATTCAACTTAATAGATACTAGAATTCCCTGGGCAAAGGAATGTGTGGGGGACCCTTATTTGTGGGCTTTAAGATAATTATTATTATTGTTATAAGTAACACAAAAAAGGGACATGTTCCTTGGCAAAAGAAACATATATAGCCTGGGAACAAATCCATTAGCGTAACTGGTTGGGGGGAGGTGGCGGGGAGTGGGGTATAGTATCCAATATTTCTAATTTTGTCTCTTTAAACCATCTCTTTAAACCATGTAAGGCTTATCAGCTAAGGACCATATTTTGATCAACAATGATATTATATTTGCAGATTTGATAACTTAAAAAAAGTACCTGAGTTCAATTAATTCCTTTTCTTTTTTCTGAAGCTCTTTTTTGGCTGTCACATACAGAGAAGAAATATTTTTGGTAAGTTGGATTTTTAGAGCTTCAAGCTTTTTGTTTTCTGTTATTAATCTTTCATTTTCTAAGCGTAGTTTGCTCAACTCTTGATCACTCTGAAATTAAAAAAAAGTAATATTTAAAAAAAAAATATAATAAAGACAAAAAATACTTGCTTATATTGAGTAAACTGTGTGTGATTATAGTGAGAGGTTACTGGCTGTGCTTGTTTATCAGGTTGTGCTTTGGGTGAAGAGCACTGTTTTATCACTGCCATATTTCTCATTTTTGCAAGACCTATCTCCTAATTGTTTGTTTTTTTTACATAAAAATACACCACTTTTAAAACAATACATAAATGAAAGGTAGATTATTTTAAAGAAAGATAAATATTTTTGATAATCATGAAAATAATGTTATTATATATATATATAACTAATTTTTGACAATATCTTATGACAGTCAACAGAAAACATGTACAAACATATCTTTATAAATAGGCAGTGGTTCATGTTATTTAATAGTGGCATAATGCACTGTGGCTTACATATTAATGAAAAAGTTGGGCCAAAGGATTTCTTACAGAGGTTAGTACTGAGGGGCTATTCTGTCTGAAGCACCCCAGTCAGATAGATGATTATTTGATCTTTTTCATAAGTGAGAAAAATATAGAAAATCCTGACCAAATGTACACAGGCAACAACCATTTTGTATACAGAAAGGTAGGATAGTGGTTATTGGTAGCTTTTAGTTCATAACTTCTGATATTCATCCAGAACTGTTGGACGCCACCTGAGTTTCTGTGATAGCACAAACTTTCCTTGTAATCTTGTTTGTGTTTGTTAATAGCTCTGCAGGCTACATGGAGATCTTAAGCTGTATAGTGACAAACCTTTTGTATTGAATAGCAGATTGAGATATTAGTGATAGTGTTATGTCCAGGAATTGAGCATATCCACTTAAATAGTAATCAAAACAGAATCATCTAAAGTTCTTAGTGGTTCCAAGCAATGCTAATTTGGTTTGCGCACAGAACAGTGGCAAGCAAGCTTATTTAAAAATAGTTTTAAATTGAGTTTACTGTTTTTAGTTGGTTTCAATTTATCTAAATAATTATCACATGGATCACTGAAAATGAGTTCTGGCCTCCCATTAGTGACATTATGAGGAGTGAGAGAAAATGGTGGAACATATCAGGAAGGGGAATGTGCCTACAATGTAACTTGACCTGTATGGGTGCTTATTTTTTTTATAAGGCACTAAGATGAGAAGCAGAATTTCCTGCCAGGACAGTATGGGAGGAGTAGGCATTCCAGTCCTGTAACCAATAAGAGTTCATCTCAGCTCTTTTCAAGTGAGAAAGGAAGATGTGGGCCTGGGTGGTTAGTCAGTGGAGTGGTCAAATAAATTATCAGTCTGCAAAATGGGATGACAATTTTACCATAGAGTCAATAATATCCATCAACTTAATAATAATGGACAGAGCTTGACTGAAAAGATAAGAAAAGAGAGTGCAACGCAAAAAAACTTTGTTTTAATGTTTTATTTTTTTGTTTCAGAATAACTGAGCTAGCAGTGTACAGAATTGATTCTTTTTTAAAAGAGATGCTTTACATCAGTGTTTCTCAAACTTTTATTGGTGGCATCCCCCTAAACAAAAGAAAAAAATGTGTTCGCTGCCCCCCCCCCCCCCCCCAGCCAGCTGTGCACTGGAAGAATGGCTATAGACTCACAGAGAATGGTGTGGGAGGGTTTTTAGACAGTAATAAAAAAGAAAAGAAACTTAAAGACATAAATTTAATTCTTACTGGAACTAGTATTGGATATGTAGGTGGTTCTATTCTCCCTCCATCCAGCAAGAAGGTCTGGGGAGTGCTGTAAGCTCCCCCAGTGGGGTCCTGGGGACCTAGCTTTTTCCTGCGTTCTGAACATCAAAAAAGATACAAGACACCGATAGCATAGACAAACAGACACAAACACTCTTTTGTTCCCCTGGCAATCAAATCATTAAATAGGAACAAGCTGATATAAACTTTGTCACATGTAAATTATGAGTGAGTCTGGTGTGAATGTACACTTTGGTTTCTTATAGTTATGTTTTTTGTTTGGTGTAATGCACAAATTGTAAGACAAATTTCCATACGGACAATAAAAAACTTCACATACTTAAAATATTTCAATTATATTTTATTTTAATATTATTTAAGTTGATTGAATAATAATTACAATAAAATATTTTTTTTTTTAAATAAATTGACACTCTTAGCCCCTTCCTTTTTAAGCCAGGACATTGCGTCCCCCTTAAAGCCAAAGTTTGCAAAACACTGTTACACATATTCATTTTCATATTTTATATATAGGCTATGAAATCTTATAATGCAGCTGAATTCTCACTTCTACCTAAAGTACATTTTGTGACAGACATTATAAATGTGATTGAATAAATTTATGAATTATAGAGAATCAGGCTGCAACAGGGTCGAAACTGAGGGAACAAAGTAAAAAAGGTGCAAATTGGAAAAGTTAAGCACAAATTTAGAACATTTAGGAATGTTTAAAAGAAGGTAAATTTTTCCAGACACTTTTTCATTTATTAAAGGATTTTTCTGATTATTTTAGTTTACCTTTTTAACTCTGCTTTATTAATAAAAAAAATATTTTGTACTTCATTATTCTGACTGAGATGATCAATCTGAGAACTAAAACTATGTTCCATCACTTAACATGTGTGCAGGTCATGTTAAGGTTATTGTTCTTAACTTCAGCAGACAAAATAATAATAATAATAATAATTTTATTTATAAAGCGCTGTTAACAAACAAAATGTAGGCTCAAGGCGCTGTAACAACATTACAAACAAAAACACGAGAGCTAAAATGACAGTTAATCTAAAAAAGTAATAAACAGATAGGTCTTAATGTTCTTCTTAAAAGTGGTGTAGCATGTTGTCTGTCTGAGATCAATGGGGAGTGAGTTCCAAACCTTTGGTCCGTGAACTGAAAAAGTACGCAGACCGTAGCTTTTGAGGGAGAAACGAGGCACTAATAAAAGCGTTGAGTCCATTGAGCGCAGGGCTCTCTGGGGGACATATGGAGTAATCACTTCGCTAAGGTACAAGGGCATCTCCTTGTTATATATACACTGATATAAGAGTATAATATAGAACTTGATAAGACCTATTTTAAAAGTGACTTTGTCATTTGAGATGCATATCAAAAAAGATCCTGGTTAAGGGTATGCAGAGTATATAAAATTCTAATGATAGATCTATCTAGACTTAGAAGACAGTGTAAAAAATGTTCCTGAATGTCTATGAATTTGAAAAACTCTTTAATGAATAGGAACTACATGCGAAATACCCAAAGATGCAATCTAAGATAATAATTGTCTAGTCCTCTCGCCAAATTTCAAATATTTTTTTTTTATTTTGAAAATTTTTAACATTCAAACTAGAACCTTGAGCCAGACCTTGAAGCTGAACGTTTGCTCAGGTGAGGGTCGTGCACTCAAAGATATAAAGTTTCATTGGAGTATGGCTGAACACAGCATCATCGCAGTGTGACTTTGTTTCAAGCCAAGTCGTCAGTTTTACATGCAGTCGTCGCCTGCTCGATCGTACGTTCAACGAGCCGTTAACTCAGGGTGACCTTCGTCAGGACAGTGATCATCTCAACGTCTGGTCTACTCAACGAGTATATTAGCAACGCCTGATCTTCGTATGCTGAATCGACCTACAGCCAGAGGAACCGTTCATTCATAACGGGTGAGAGTTTGTTAGTGAACCTGTTGGACATATTTTTTCTTCGCTTGCGAAAACAGTCGTAGGAGCCACATAGTCGTATCAAGTTTTACCTTGTCAGTTTTGAGAAGGACAGTTTGCCCGCTGTCAGAAGTATTGTGAGTACTACAAGTTTGTTAGCTAACTAAATCGCTCTGTCTTACCCTTTGAGAGATTCTTGTGGAGCAGTTTGCTCATTGAACCGGTTGCTTGCCACTTTTATAACGGTCACTGCGTTTAACCTTTGGAAGGTTAGTGAAGTCGTATTTGTCGTTGCTGGACATTGATCTATTTATTATACGTTGATCTAGACCATATCTAGACTTGTTAGTATTGAAGTTGTGGAAACAGCTACATCCACTTATTTTTTGTGAAAAAACGTTAATCGTATAACGGAACGTCGTCAAAGGTGACCTTGGTCTCACCTAGTCTACATTGGACATTACGGACATTTTGGTCTAGTGAAGCAGCATACAACAGCAAACTTCGTCGTACTACCAGATTAACAGCAGAAACAGTAAACTATTTTAGAGAACCGTTATTCGTCAGCCCAGATCAAGTCATCGTCAAGAAAGTCGTTATTCGCCCGCCCAGATCAAGTCATCGTCAAGAAATTCGTTATTCGTCAGTCGTCCAGATCAAGTTGCAGTCAAGAGACTGTTATTTGTCAGTAGTCGTCTACGCAAATCAAGTCGTCGCCAGGAGAACCCTTAACCTATTCGTCAGTAACTGTGTACACATATGGTCATCAACAGTTGTCGAAGAAATTGAAACATTTTGCTGTGGCATATCAAGACATCTGGGGCATTACGTGGGATACTCGACACGGATTGTATCCACTGGTAGCACCGGAGAACAGAGTCAGAACTGGAAGAGAGGCAGTGGAATTTGCTGTAGATCTATCATATTCGAGAATCCGAGCAGAGGGATCTTTCTTATCGAAGCTAAGTGCCATTTTTCTTATTAGTATATGTTTAGATTGCCCTTAGAAATAGATTTTGTTTAAATTTGGTACGTTAGCCTGAGTAAAATCAGGTGGTGCGAAAAGCTATATTATACGTTTAGGATAGTGATTGTTTTTGTTTGTGTAAACGTCATATCCGTTGTTGCTTGGCTACTTTGTGACGTTATCAATGTGTGCCATATTGTCATATCCCAACCCATAGCGATAGTCTCATTTAATTATTTCATTTGTGTATATTATATTATATTATTTATTTTTATTAATTTAATTAGATCTGTTATTCTTTCACTTAATGATAGAAAGTGCAGGTAAGATTCTTTTATTGAGAATCAGCCTAAAATACTTTTTAGTTTGAGCGGTTAAAATCAAATATGATTTTGCCATGCGAATAATGCCAAAACTGGCATAGTAGTCAAACATTGTCGTCTGGCTAATCTTAGATCCACAAATTTTTTTACATTTCGTTTGTACATCTACTGATCTAGGCTCTAATTTTGAATATTAATTGGAAAGATGAATGAAGGTAGTACATTCTAGATATATATATCTTGTTAAAGATATATTTGACATATGGTATGAAAATATTCATTTCATATGGTTAAATAGAACCATAAGTTCTGGATTAGATCTATCTACTCTAGACACTTCAGACTTCAGTCACATCAAATTTGAAATTGATCATAGAGGAGATCTAGTTATTCATACTCATAGTCATAGTGATCTTGGTAACTGTAGATCTAAATGGTACTATTATATATACTATAATATACTAGATTTAAATTTGTGTGATATTAATATACAGATTTGAATATAACTCTGACTAGATTTACACATTTACTGAATCTATAGAGACATAACACTTAAAACTTATATAAAAGTGTGTAAAAACTTAAATATAAAATAAGTTTAAAGTATAGCCATAACCAATATAGGCTAAGTAAAAATATATATAAATTTTGGGTGAAAATATAATACAATGGCTACATCATCATATGTGGACCTTAAGGAGGTTAAGGAAGCAGCTATGTGGGATGGAAAGGCCATGGAGTTAAAAGGAAAGGACTTGGCAGCTTATGTACAGCAAGTTGTGAGGGAAGAAATGGAACGTCAAGATAAAATAAGAAAGGAAAAAGAAGAGATAGAGAGACAAGAAGAACGTCAAAGACAAGAGATAGAGAGACAAGAAGAACGTCAAAGACAAGAGATAGAGAGACAAGAAGAACGTCAAAGACAAGAGATAGAGAGACAGAAAGAAGAAAAAAGACAAGAGATAGAGAGACAGAAAGAAGAAAAAAGACAAGAGATAGAAAGACAAGATAGGATCAGAAAGGAAGAATATGAGAAGCAAAAAGAGGACCAAGAAAGGCAAGACAAAGAGAGAGAAAAAACTAGAGAACATGAAGCTAAAATGGAGAAGATGAGATTGGATGCAGCACAAGCCAGAGCTCAAACTGCACAGACAACTCAAGGAAATAGCACAAATAATTCAAATAATACTACCACACAAAGAGACAACCCTAATTCACAAACATGGCTAAAGAGGAAGATACAAAGTTTTGATGAACAGAAGGATGACATTGGTGATTTTCTGAAAAGATATGAGGCAAAAATGTCTACATTTAATATGCCAGAAGAAGAATGGTCTGAAATACTGATAGACTTGTTCATGGTCAAGCTCTAACAATATGCCAAAATCATGACCATCATATTGATGATAGCTATCAAGTCTTGAAAAGAGAGTTGTTGAATGCCTATGGTCATAATGCCACAACTTTCAGAAAGAAATACTTTGACAATATACCATCATTAGGAATAGAACCGCAAACTACCATTAATATGGAAAAGGATTTTTTCAATAAGTGGGTAAAATTAGAAAAAGTGGTAAATTCGTATGAGGGATTAAAAAATTGTATTCTAGTGGATAACTTTGTAAATAAATGTGATCCCCAATTACAATCTTTTATTAGAGAAAGAAACCCAAAAACTATAGTTGAAATAACAGAGATAATGAGAGTATACAAAAATGCCTATCCAAATAAACCATTTTCTGATAGGGATAAGAGCAAAGTAGATTTAATAGGATACACCAAAGAAAATATGGATAGAAGTAGAAATAGAAATAGAAAATATAGTGAAATAACCTGTTTTAAATGTCAAGGAAAAGGTCATATAGCATCTAACTGTAGAAAAGGGAATAGTAGGTCGGGAAGTAGAAATAGATACACTGAACAAAATAACAGTAGATATAGGAGTAGAGATAGGAATGACAGGGGGAAATTATAGAAATAGGAGTTACAGTAGGGAATACAAAAATAAAGGTACAGATAGGGTATATTTCATGGAAGGAAATAGGAACAATTTTGCAGTGTACCCAGGGTTTGTAGATAGAATTCCGGTGGAATTAATCAGGGATTCAGGTTGTAACACTTTGGCAGTAAAAACTAAATTTGTCAAACCTCATTGGTATAAAGGGTTTAATAGGAAAGTAGAATTAGCAGATGGCACCGTAAGGGAATTTAAAGCTATAAGGGTATACATTGAAACTCCATTTTTCACTGGTTATTGTGATGGCATTGCGATACCAGAAATGAGATATGATATATTAGTAGGAAACATAAGAGGAGTTAAAGAATGTTCAAGAAAAGAATTAGAAGACTGGCAAAACAAATACAAAAACATAAGACAAAATCATGAAAACATAGAAACACAAAACATAACAAGTATGGTAATAACAAGATCATTGGATAAACAAGATGAGAAACAGGAAAATACAATAAATGTAATAAGTAATGATGAAGAAAAAGAAACCAGTAATGTAATACAAATAGAAAATACAGATGTCAAGGAAAGGGAGATAGAAAATGAAACACAAAATAGTCCTGAAACACAAATATCTCAAAGTGAAAAAGAAACAACACCCAAACTTGCATTAGAACAAATGAATGACAATATTATTGGGAAAATATATTCAAGAATATCAGATAAAAACAATAATAATCCAATGGAGAAATTTTGTATAGAGAATAAAATATTTTTTAGACAAACAAGTAATGATAACAAAAAAATAAAACAACTTGTCTTACCACAGAAATATTGGAAAGATGTTTCAATCATGACACATGATAATAATTTAGCAGCACATAGGGGAGTAAAAAAATGTTATAGGAATTTGTCAAAACAAGTATTTTGGCCCAAAATGAAAGCAACAATCAATAAATACATAAACTCATGTGACATATGTCAAAAGAGATCTAACAAAAGTTTAGTGAATAAAGCACCCATTCAAGAAATGGATGAACCTACAGAACCATTTCAGAAAGTAGCTATTGATTTAATAGGTCCTTTAATTCAAACAGAAAATAATAATAAATACATTCTAACAGTAATAGACGTTTAGAAGAATGCTTGATGATAATAACAAATGAAAATCACAATGAAAATGATATTAAGGAAATACCTGTAATAGAAATAAAAGAGAATCAAACTTGGCAAAAGATTAATCTTAATAATTTAACTAAGGAAAAGTCAAAAGATATAACTAAAATAATACAGGAATACAAAGAAATTTTTTCCAGCATACCAGGAAAAACAAATATTATTAAACATGACATTAAAGTAACAGACCCAAAACCTATCAAGCTTAAGCCATATAGAATACCTTTACATTTACAAGACAAAGTAAAAAAAGAAATAGACAATTTACTAGAATCAAGTATAATTGAACCATCAACATCTCCTTATGCTTCACCAATTGTGATAGCTAAAAAGAAAAATGGAGATATAGGATTATGTATTGACTATAGGAAACTTAACAACATCACAGAATTTGACCCATATCCAATGCCAAATATAGAGGATATTTTACATAAATTAAATGGAGCAAATTTTTTTACTAAATTGGATTTAACTAAAGGTTATTGGCAAATACCGTTAACAGAAAATGCAAAACCTTAAACAGCATTTGTAACGGGGACACGACAATTCGTTCACGACTTTTCGTACACGCGACTATTCGTTTACCAGACATTTCGTTCACCCGACAATTCGTTCACGCGACATATCGCTCACAGACTATTCGCTCACAGACAACTTGTTCACCGACAGTTGGTTCACGACAAATCGTTCACGCGACAAATCGTTCACTAACAATTCGTTCACAGACAAATCGTTCACTTGTTATTTCCAAAAACAAAAAATGGCTAAAGATCAGGCTTAATCCGAATTTTTTTGTTAATTTTTTGTTTGTTGTTAATATTTTGTTAATGAGGACAGTATGTGATAAAATATATACTTAAAAGAAAAAAGAGATATTACAAGCAAGCTGAAACATTTAAATGGGACCTCACTTTACTAAAGGTAAAATTTTTACTTTCAACATGTAGGCCTTCTTTTACACTCATGTCCGTCATGTAGTCTTGTTCGCCCTACCCATATTTACTTATCTTCTTAATAGCGGTCCAGATGTTTAATTAACATACCAATTTTATTGACATCTTATTAACAAAAACAAATATACGCACATACACACTAGTATTTTTTTCCACAATGCTGTCAGTGTTTTTACGAGAGTTAATTTAGATTTTTAACAATGGTACTAGATTTGTTACAATATGTGTGGTTTCACTGTTCAACTCTGAAACATATCTAAGGTTAATACTTATCAATTAAGACATCTAAGAAAAAAAAACTAATTACATATACAGCACTAGGAAATATTTTGGTTCCCTATCAAAAAATTATAAATTTATCGCAATACAACAAAGCAAAATTGTTTCCATAAATTTGATATTGAAGTCCAAGCAATAAAATTAGTCTACCAATGGGTGGTCACATATAGAAACAAGTTAACTAAAATAAAAATAAAATAGAACTCCTTTTAAACTTGATGGAAAGTACTATACTAGTGTCTAGTAGATATTTTCAATTTTAACAGATTGAACATGTGTATAGGCAATGTCCAATAAAGTTTTATTATTTCCAGAGGAGCCAGTCTGTCTAGCACTCAACTAGGTGTTAACTAGAGTATCCAGATGAATGGGTAGATTCCCGGTAGATGAAAACAAAAGATGGAGGGGGGGGGGGGTGTAAAGGTATATTAAAGGTGAAAGTAAAAATGTTACCTATTGTAAAGTGAGACCCGTTTACATTTTTCAGCTAGATTGTAAGATCTTTTATTCTTTTAAGTATTATTTTTATCACATACTGTCCTCATTAACAAAATATTAACAACAACAACAAAATTAAATAAACTCGGATTAGACCTGATCTCTAGAATTTTTTTGTTTTTGGAAATAATAGCTACAAAAGTTTTAATGTAAATAAATTAAACACGCAACGAAAATATATAATATTAACAATATGTTACTATCCAGTGAACGATTTGTCCGTGCCGTGAACGAATAGTCGCGTGAACGATTTGTCGCGTGAACGATTTGTTGTGAACCAACTGTCGGTGAACAAGTTGTCTGTGAACGAATAGTCCGTGAGCGATATGTCGCGTGAACGAATTGTCGGGTGAACGAAATGTCTGGTGAACGAATAGTCGCGTGAACGAAAAGTCGTGAACGATTTGTCGGTGAACGAAATGTCAGTGAACGAATTGTCCTGGAACCATTTGTAACACCATATGGTATTTTTCAATGGAATTATATGAGTTTTGGGTTAGTAAATGCACCAGCCACATTTAATAGAATGATGAACATGATAATTGGAAACAAAGAAAATGTTATTTGTTATTTGGATGACATATGTATTTTTAATAATAGTTGGGAGGAACATTTGGTAGATGTAAAAGAAGTGTTCAAAATAATAAAAGAAAGTGGACTTACAATTCAGGCAGAAAAAGTAGAAATAGGATTGGAGGAAATAATTTTCTTAGGACATAAAGTAAATAACAACATGATTAGCCCTATTGAAAATAACATAAAGAAAGTACTTAATATTGAAATACCTACAAAAAAAAGACAAATTAAAAGCATATTAGGAATAGTAAATTATTACAGAAAGTTCATAAAGAACTTAGCAGAAATAGTGAATCCATTAAGTGATTTACTTAAAAAAGGAAAACCTCAAAAAGTAGTCTGTAATGAGGAATGTGTGAAAGCTATTGACAGAATTAAAGATGTTTTTAGTCATGAATTAATATTAAGACTACCCGATAAAGACAAAATATTTTATGTCACAACTGATGCATCTGGTAGTGCTATTGGTGGTTGTCTAATGCAGAACTATGATAACTTACATCCTATATTATATGTAAGTAGAAAATTATCAGAGGCAGAGAAAAAATATATAGTGTCATTGAACGGGAAGCGTTAGCTGTAATATGGGTAATTACTAAGCTAGAGAGTTACCTAATAGGGAGGAAATTCATATTATTAACTGATCATAAACCTATTCAGTATATACAGCAAAAGAGTATGAAAAACAGTCGTGTATATAGATGGTTCTTAACACTACAGGAATATAAATTTGAAGTGAAAGCTATTAGTGGATCTGTGAATATTGTAGCTGATCTACTATCTAGAATGACATTGAAATGAGATAATTTTGTAAATAAACTATGATTATATTGATTATGTAATATATATGTTAATAAATTGGCACAATTTATATGTTATGGAAAAGGGAGATAAGTAAATTTTATGTTAAGCATTTAAAAGTAAGTATGGATATATTTTTAAGTGAATCATTTCATATATCATTGACGAAAGTTAGTTCGATTGATAAGGGTGAGTATAAAAGAAAAATGGACAAAAGCTTATAAAAGGGTGGTACGGAAAAGCTTATTGAATGTGGAAATAAAGTCAATAATTGTTTTTGAAATATTATATTTTGTCAGATTACTGCCAGTGGAGAACATTTGTGAGAGATGATACTATATGACGTGCCCATGAGATGCCACATTTCCATGATGAACTGTTACTGTTTATTAAATGAAGATGACTTTGGAACTTTGGAAGTCTACACAGTATAATGATATGAACATTGGCATGAACATGATGAACTGTCAAGCCAAGATGAAGATGTCAAGATTTTATGTTTGTTGTCTTCCACATAAATTGCAAATGCCCTTGTAAGACTTGACAGTAGTGGAAAAATATTGACATATTTTTTTTCAAGGGGGGGGAGGAATCTGTTAGACACCTTATTTATAGTTTAGTTATTTAGCGACGCACCATAGAAGAGGCTTATTGAACGGGACTAGTGACGTTTGGGATATGTTGGGTTAGAGACCGGAAAATCAGTTAGTGATAGAATCCTCTAGGGTAACGATGTGTTTAGTTGACAGAGACTTTTACTGTGGCCTTTTTCTTAGAATAAACATAGGATAAATTGTTCGTCAGCGTTGACTACATCTCTTTACTTGTTAAATAGATGTGTTGTTCATTCTGTATTGTTGATCAACTACACTGAATACACCCGAGCAATAAAACTCAAACGCTTGCAGAGTAACTGGTTGAAATTCAAGTCATCTAGAGTTGACCTCAAGACAGCCTGAACAAGCAACATCACAATATATATATCTGTCAGTCAGCTATATAATCACTATCAATCCAACCAAACAGTCCACCAGCTGTGGCATGTGAAACATATTCTTGATGAAAATATGACTTCTCATAATCTGAATCAAAGTAACAATAACCTGTTAGACTGTGATAAGCCTAGACCTAAAAACTTTTGTGTTAATGTGCTTGGTTCATCAGCCCCTCATTTTATTTTGAATTAAACTAAGTAATTTCAAATCCATGGAGACAGACATATGTGATAGTTTTAACATGATTGGTTCATTAATTTAAGTATAGTGGTTCAAAGGCAGATTAAGAAATTAAAAATCTGTATAGCAGTCATTGTATGCTATGTTATCCACTCAATATATTAACTGAAAGTCAGTGTTGTTTCCAAGTTGGTAGAGGCACATTTGACATGATTTTTTTGTCTTGTGTCAAATGCAGAGATCAGAACCTGGACTTGTACGCTGCATTCATTGATTAAACCAAAACATTTGAAACAGTGAGTCATGAGGACCTGTGGAGGACTCTATCTCTACTTGGATGCACACAAGGATCTATCGCCATACTGAAGCAACTTCATGAGTGTCAAAGAGTCAAATCAGATACAACGGTGACCTATAAGCTCACTTCTCTAAAAAGAATCTTGTGAAGCAGGGTTGTCTACTTGCTCCAACACTCTTTGCAATATTCTTTGGAGCAATGATAAATAAAATGTGGCAATATCTGCATGAGGGCATCTACATCAGGTCCCCCCCCCCCCAGCATTATAAAGATCAACTCAGGCACCATAGAGGAAAGTAGATGGCAGCAGATGGCCTCAGCAAGAGACAGCTGGAGAGCTCCCACAAAGGCTGTGGGACACATTTGAGACCCAAAGGAAAGCCCTTATTAAAGACAGGCGCAGAAGACAGAAAAAGAACTTGAATAGACTGCCAGCGTACATCGGCTTTGTCGTCATGAGATGTGGAAAAATATCCAGGTTTCGCAATTAACTAGGTTTGCATAGTTATGTGAAACAATGCACTCATCCTTAATCTTAGGAATCGAAGACATTGCCATAATATTAACTGGTACTTTTAGGTGGTTGTGATGTTACAGACATGCCACTAGAAATTGAAACCAAGCATGGGGATGGTGAGGGAATATAATAATATAAACTGTTGTTACACTGCTTTTAATAAATATCCAAGAATTTAAAGTTTACAGGGATAATGCCCACTCAAACAATAGGTACATAAATGGAATTTGAAGCTTTTAGTGCTGAAAGAAATTAGTGAACATGACATGTAACATATAATAATAGGAACCAATGTTATTGAGAGTAGAAGGTGAAGAAAATATGGCAAAACAGAGAAGATGTGAGGAGGACCTGAACCACAGACCCTGACACAGCGCCATCGGGCTAGTGTCAACCATCTACCAGTGTGACATCTACTTGGATTATCCAGCTCTTAAAAAAAGAGCTTTCCAGTCAGTGTTGTTATCTGGCCTCCACATTGCCACACAGATCAAACTTCTCCATAAGTGTCCTCACAAACAATTCTATGTTTCACCATATTACTAAATACTACAATATCCTTAACAAAAAATACTTCTACATCGTAAACAAAAGTAACAAAAACATTTTATTTGATACACATTTGATTTCCCTCCTTCTCAATACAGACAAATTGACTTGCTGCAACTTCCACAAAAATCCTGAGAATAAACTAGTCAATTTAAAATTGTCTAAGGAAAATAAATATCTTTTTGAGATACAATAAATCAATAGATATTTTTTTTTCTCATTATAACTCACCTTTATATCTAAGTTATTATCTGTTAATTTTAATGGACTGGAATTTTTCTCTTGTTGATAAACGCAATCTAATGATAAGTCACTATAAATGTCTACACTGTTTTCATCTATATTTCTTTCTGAAGTCACTTCGTGGCAAGACTTGAAAAATGTTATACTCTTCTTCCTTACAGGTGACATTCTTACAGACAATTGGGAAATTTGAAAAACTTCTGGATAAAGCTCATCTAAATCAGTCATTTTCAAACTGAAAAAAACAACAATATACACAATAACTTCTGTAGTGTGATTTTTACAAAGCTTATAATAATATTAACTCACTTCGGATGTCCATCTGGTATAAAGTTTATACACATTTCTCCCAGACCCATTCTTGGATCAAGGTGAAACTAGGGCCAGCAGTGCTTTTGGACGCCTTCAATTGAGAGTGTGGAGCAATAAATTGCTCCGCCTCCCTAAATAAATCAGTGTCTACCAGGGAGTGGTTCTCTCAACCCTTCTTATTAATCATCTGAGACATCAGTACTATACAGAAAGCAACTAGGGCTTCTTGAACACTTTCACCAAAGATGTCTGCGCTCCTTCATGAACATAGAATGGCAACAACACACCACAATAGCGTTGTTCTTGCAAATGCCAGTATGTACAATATAGAGGGACTTCTTATAGTTTGACAGCTACAGTGGGAATGGGACGTATCACATATGGAGGATACCCATAGCTCTGCAATTTATATAAATATTTTTAAAAAATATAAATATAATTATCAATTAATGGCTATTAACTAGCAATAATTGGGCTACTAAAATTTCATAAAATGAGTTGCATAACTATATAAACAGTAGCCAATGCATAGCTTAATATTATATTGATACTACGATTTATTTTCCATTACCCTGACTTCCCAGAGAAAAGAAAAAAAATAACTACATGCAGGTTTGTTTATTTTCCTTTTCCAGTAGGATAATCTTTTCATTTATAGTCTAAACACAATTTAAAGCTGGGTTACAGTTACCGATAAACTTGCTGACTGAACTATCTAATGATTCTATTCCGATCAACAATTCAATCTAATAAAACGTGAGACATTTGAGTGGTAGGTCAATGTCTTACCTATGAGACAAATCAAAATTTTTCAATTTTTACATATAGATTTATAAAACTATATATATAATTCTCTTCATGACTCAACCATCCTTACACCACCAAGAAGTCATGGAAAGATCACTCTTATTTCTACAAGTCGGACTAGAGTTACCCCACGTAACTTAAGCGGCAAAAAAAAGAGGGAGGGGGAACAACTAGTATTCACCCGCCACTAAATAGCAGGGCCGGACATAACTATTGTGGGCCCTATGCTAAACGGATTGTGCAGGGCCTAGTCTGGGTAGGGATATGGATAATAAGTGAAACTTAAGAGTTTGTATCAGAAAATAAATTTGTCTTTGCATTTTATTCATTATTTACTACGTACAGAATTACTTTACGAGCCTTGCGTGTAGCAAAGTCATACATTATATCATAAAAATTCTGTTACCTACATAGATCACTTTCAGTAGCAAGAATTACCAAATGTTTCAATCTGTCTTCGAGAATTGTTGACCTCAAGTAATTCTTCATTAGTTTGAGGTGCGAGAAGCTTCTTTCACCATATTCCACAAGTATGGGTATTGTATAACGCCGTTTATTTTTAGTGCGCGTAGGATTGGCGTTTTCCATATTGAATGACACCCCAAAATGACAATTTTGTCTATATTTCAAGAAATTTTTATGAGTTTTCAAAAGGTTTTTAAATTTCCAGAGATTTCCAGGACTTTTTGTATATTTTGCAATTTCAGATTTGCAGGAGCTCCTGGTAAATCAGGAGGCCGCGGAAAATATGTTATAAATTATAAAATGGTTTAATTTCATAATTTACACCTAGGATTAGCATGGGGCCTATGAAAGTGCATAGGTTGCAGTGGCTTAAGACTGGCCCTGCAAAATAGACGCGTATGCTACGCCACAGGTTGACTACTATAATATATTTACGTAAGAGTGTAACTAAATCCATATTTCATTATACAGTATGTAAATTAGTAGATCTAGGTCTAATTTTACATTATAGATTACTTTTTCAAGATTTAGATCTAGTAGACTTAGACTTCTCAGACTAGGTCTATGAATTTTAAGATTAAAGCTATTTGCTAGTGTAGTATATAATTTTAAAGTTTGTTTTCACTAGAATAGTTTTTAGCAGTGTATTAATATATAATGTATTTTTTTGTTCAATTTTCAGAAAATCTTGTTCAATGTTCTATAAAATTTACCACTGGGCCTATAGCAATAATCTATTAAAGTTATTAAATCTATATATCATTGGAAAGCTAAGAACAAGGAATTCAAAGTATTTTTAACATAAAAATGAAAAATAAACAACATTATTATAAAAATTAAAGATATTAGTTTTTAATGTTTAATTACAAATTAATATACTTTATTAAACACATCATTAACTTTGTACTGTTTTTTTAATTTTTAGATATACACTGAAAATTAGCAAAAAATATGCATTTTCGTTCAATTTTCATAAAACCTCACTTATAAGTTAAGTGAAAACGTGTTTAAAATATCTGTAAAAAATTAATTGTTGGGCATATAGCAATAATCTATATCATTGGAAAGCTCAGGACAAGTGCTTCAATTATCTATTATTAAGTATTATCAACATTTTGTTAAAATAGAAATATAAGAACATTTTATTACAAAAATAAAAATAATAACCTCATATTGAGTAGGTTAAAAATAAAAACAAATTAATATAGATCTAGATCTAAATAAATCTTATAAAACAATAAAATACTTAAAAAATGATTAGGCACACCCTAATTGGCCTATAGTATGTTATTACTATAAATTATTATTACTATAAATTAGAGGTGCACTGGATAGTACTTTTGATATTCGGCCAGAGCCGGATATGGCAGGACAATAAAATTAGATATTCGGCTGGAGCCGGAGCCAAATACCTACATGACATTTAAATAGCTTGTTTTACTCAGGTTTTTGCCAATCTTCTAAATAACATACATACCTATATTCATATTAATCTTTTTTTTTAATTTTATTTAACTTCTTATTTGAAACTTTATTACTGATTGATAAATTAAAGCTAACAGCATTTATTAACAGATAGGCCTATCATAAACTAATCTGTGTAACATATGAGATGGTGTGTGTTTATGCATGAAAGCTATGGACAGCGAAAAAACATGGGCCTCAGCTCTGGAAGAAAAACATACAATGCGAAAAATGGCCAGCTCCTCCACCACCGAAGCGAAAGTCACCTTAACTTGTGATATTTGTGGACGGGATCATCTCTTCGAAATAGGGCTCCACAGCCACATGAAAAAGTGTTGGAGATGAACCATAGTCATTCTAAGACTGAAGGAGGCCAACTTACTAAAGACACACATCACAAGAGAGTAAGATTCGAAATTAACGCGTTTGAAAAAAGTAATTCAACAGTGATATTTATTTATAAAATAATGCACAATGCTAATTTAAAAACATTATATGATAATAATATACACATCCTTTAAAAGTTAAAGCATTTAAGTACAGCAAAATTAAATAAATATATAAGACAAGTTCTTCTAAGTTTCAACAGAATTCATTAGTTATTACATAAAAGTTGAATTATGTAAGAAAAATAAGTTTTTCAGCACTGCCTGGTATACATTTTGAACGATAGTCGCCCAGCGATGCTGAACAGTCTTTCCGTAGTTCAGCGCCATAAATGACATTTCTCTCCAAGTAAACAATTTAAATGTCATCATCTAGTGACCTCTAGACAGCATCAATTAGTCTTAACGATTTGCGTTAATCCATTCTGGCTTAAAAATGGTCAATGTCTAAAAATACATTAAGTGTCATGAGCTTAACAACGAGTTGGGGGTGTTGAACTCTTCCTTTAAAGGTCAGTGTCTTCTATGCTAATATAAACAAATCCTTTCTACTTATATCTTCATTAAAATTAGTTTCTGGCTTACTAAGCTATGAAATATAATAATATACTATTGATTTTAGGGTTGCAAACAATCACTCCTAAAGGCGTGTGTTTTATAGTCCAACCCATAATTGACATTTTTCTCCAAAGTAGCTATCTTGGTAACCGTGTAGAGGTGTAGCCTGTAGTCCAGCCCCATAATTAAGACATCACCAACTAAACAAACTCATTACCCTGTCAACCATGTAGAGGTGTGGCTTGTTGTCCAGCTCCTTAATTGACAACCATCTCCAAGTAAACAAACTCATACCATGTTAACCATGGAGAGGTGTGGCTTGTAGTCCAGCCCACTAATAAAGATTCTTCTCCAAGTAAACAAACTCAGTTCCCTCATAAGGTGTCACCTCTAGACAGTGCCAACATGTTGACATCTTGCTTAATGTGAGCACCTGTCTATCTATGAACTCAATGTTATGGACTAAACAGTAAACAAACAAAAAAAGATAGGTGTTACTCATCTCTACCTCTGGAGATATACCCGCACATCTAGACAGATGACTGGTCAGCATGACGTAGTTAAGGAATAATAATAATAATAATAATAATAATAAGGCTTGTCTTAGAGTCCGAAGATTAGTGAGGAATGCAGTATTTCCAGTGGCTGCGCAGTCCCAGCTGTGATCTACATATTTTGCCACATCTGGGGCAAGCATAGCCATTGTCTGCAGGTAGTTGATTTAGATTTTATTTTTGCCGTCTGCATCTGTCCTCTGCAGCAGATTTTCTTCTGGTCTCAAATGTGTATCCTGCAGCCTTTATGAGTGACCTCCAGCTGTCTTGTTCTGAGACCACATGCAACCAGGTGCTCTATTCTATGTCAGCTAAAGCAAGTTGGCACCTAAGCTGGTCTTTGAAGCGTTTCTGTGGGGCGCCTCTGTTACGTCGACCACTTTTTAGCTCACCAAAAAAGACTGTCGGACCATAAGAAGTCCCTCTACACTGTCCATATCGGCGTTTGCAAGGACATCGCTGTTTGTTGTGCGTCTTGCCACCGAACTTCCATGATGGAGCGCAAGCATCTTTGGAGAAAGAGATCAAGTAGTCTTAGTTGATTTCTGTATAGTGTCCATGTCTCAGATCCATATAGAAGGGTTGAGAGAACCACCTCCTGGTAGACATTGATTTTTGTAGGCAGGCGGAGCGATTTATTCTGCCAAGCTCTCGCCTGAAGGCATCCAAAAGGGCTACTGGCCCTGGCCATACGGTTATCAACTTCCTTTCAAAGTGAGGCGTTATTTGATACTATACTACCCAGATATGTGAAGTGGTCTACCACGTTAAGGGGCTGTCTGTTTACTGTGATCCTTGGGGCTGAGTAGGTTTTATTGGGTGACTTCTGGAACATGACTTCTGTTTTTCTGAGGTTTATGGATAAACCGAAAGAGGTGTCAGCGTATTCAAATTTGTTGACCGCATTCTGGAGATCATGTTCATTATGAGCTAGTAGGGCACAAGGAATATTACTATATATATATATATTTTATATATTACAATATTTAATAGAAATATAGGTACTACGGTGTAGTTTTTACTATCCGGCCGAAGCTGAATATTTGCAGAAGCCAGGGCGACTATCCGGTGCACCCCTACTTTAATGGTGTTGTTTCGGTGTTTAAGTGTTACCTCCATTTGATATATCTGGAAAAGACTTAGCGTGAAGGCGCCTAACAATATTTAATAGAAATATAGGAATATAGGTACTACGGTGTAGTTTTTACTATCCGGCCGAAGCTGAATATTTGCAGAAGCTAGGGCAACTATCCGGTGCACCCATACTTTAACTGTGTTGTTACGGTACTTAAGTTTTACCTCCATTTGATATATCTGGAAAAGACTTAGTGCGAAGGCGCTTAACAATATTAAATAGAAATATAGGAACTACGGTGTAGTTTTTACTATCTGGCCAACTATTCGGCCGAAGCTGAATATTTGCAGAAGCCAGGGCGACTATCAGGTGCACCCCTGCTATAAATTTATATACCTCTAGTAAGATCGAACAAATTCTAATATTTATAGTACACAGTATATAATACAATACTAACATACAGTCTAAACAAAAGTTCTATAATTATATTCTATATCTGAGTGTTTCTCCAGTACTGGTATCAAAAAGTGTCACATTAGGCCAAAAATTACAGTGGAAGTTTTTGGTTTCATTTTAAGTGTATTCACTTCTTCACCCATTGTACTTTAAGAATTTATCAATAGAAAATGAATTGGAATGTGTACATTTCCTCAGCAGTGCTGACAAAAGGGGGTACACACTTTAGCATTTAAGGTGCATCACTGGGACACCATTGATGATTAAAGTATAACTAACTGTTAATTTGTTTGCTTTCTAGCACAATTTGAATGTTTCTATTGTATCAAGCAGCTAAATAGAGAAAAAAAAGTTTTTGAGCATTTACGTTATGTTTGCGCTCAATTTAAAAAAAGGGACACTGTAGCACCTGTAACACTACAGGTAAAAGTTTTTTAAATAACATTTTTTATAAGAAAATAGAATTTATGCTATACTTGCATTATAGCTAAATATATAGGCTATTATTTGCTGCAATATCTCAACAATAATTCAAGCATTTATTATAACATGACTATTATATCACAAGATGTTGCGGGTGCTGCAACGGGACACCAATATGAAAAATATAGTTTTTTGTTAATACATTACCAATTACCATATTCTTTTAGTGATTCACAAAATAGTTTTCTTATGACCAAAAATGAATGTACTAGGCCTTTGTGTGTGTGTGTTCAACAATCCTTTAAAAATATATTAGACATAACTGCCTCAAACATGACCATGGTTCATACAGACATTTTCCAGACTTTTATCTTATGTTTTCCAGACTCACTAACAGTATAGGTTGAGACTAAATGTAGGTTAGTAGAAGACCTAGATCTAGTAGAATTTAGTAGATCTAGAACAGATCTAGTAATCTAAGTCGCACATAGATCGAGACTAGATCTAAATCTAGTAGTAGTTGAGTTGAGTTTTGAGTTTAGGTACATCGGCACAATTTAGGCCATGTCGTGCCCGTAATCCTTTAAGGATCACTCTCCCTTTACATAACAAGGGCTAAATTCTATACAGTTAAATCATTAAAAACAAGGTCTATTCACAGTTAAAATAGTAAAGGTAGTAAAAATTTAATAGTTGGGTAAAAATCTTATGTAAATATTATATGTTCACAATTCAAAAATCAGATATTCGTAGACAACCCCAACTCCCGGACAAAGCCCAGTATCTTCCCAGGGTCGACATTGTTGAATAGTGTTTTTAAGTTGTGTGTTCTAAAAAATTTCTCCCTGACATCCTGGTATCTGGGGCTATCAATGAGGATATGTTCCACAATATGCCCTATTGCATTTAATTCTTTCCCTTTGATTCGCCTTACTGCCTTCCAAACCGCTCTAGCAGAAGTTTTGGCATCGAGACTGCTGACAAAATTCCTCCAGGAATTCCTTTTGGCTGACCATATGGTTTGTCTAGCCTTTGCTCTAGCTATCCTGAATAGCTTTAGGTTTTCCTGGGAAGAATTCTTTATAAATGCAGCCAGTCAGTTTTTCATATCGTCAATAGCACTTTTGCAAGCTGTATCAAACCATGGTTTGCTAGGCCGTTTTGGATTTGCGGAGGTTAGGGGAACAACTTTCTGGGCAATATCAAGTAACTTGATAGCAAAGATATCAGCTGGGTTCTGTTCATCAAGGATATTTTCTGTGATATCCTCGGGGCATCTTCTTTGGAATTGTTCCCAATCTGCCTTATTCAGTTTCCACTGCTGAGGTCATCCCAATGAGGGGAGATTGTTAGTAATGATGATTAGGAAGTGATCACTTCCCCATAGATCATTGCTAACAGACCATTTAAAATCGTCCAGAAGTCCGGGGACGCAGACGGCGAGGTCAATGCACGTGAGAGAGCCAGTTCCTGGGTGCAAGTAGGTCGGTGATGCATCATTAACTATGCATAAATCATGTTGGAGGAAGATATCCTCCAGCATAAGACCTCTTGTGTCAGTGTTGTTGGATCCCCACATAGTGTTATGGGCATTGAAATCTCAAAGAATTATATAAGGCCGAGGGAGTTGTTTCAATAGGTCCTCCATGTCTGTTGGGTTTAATGGAGCGCCAGGTGGTAGATACAGGCTGCAGCAAAAGATAACCTTGTGTAGGGTTATCCTAGCTGCTACGGCCTGTAGTGTGGTCTGTAGTTCTACCCTCTCATGGTGGATGTTGTCCTTCACAAGGATACAGACTCCACCTGATGCTCTCTCTGCATCCTCAACATTCTTGCTGTAAGCACTGTAGCTTCGGAAACTGATGCTATCTTTCAGAAATGTTTCCTGTAAGCAGACAGCTACATGAGTCTCAGAGTTCATCAGTAGCTGCATTTCCTCATATGTGGCCTTGAGTTGTACTGTACAATTCTGGAATCCATGGCTTATTCTGAATGACCTACTTGGAGCTATTTGGCCTTGGGAGGCCCCCAGAGGGGTTTCCCTTTATTCCAGTGACCTTGGTATTTTTATTCTTGGGTTTGGATGGAGAGGAGGACAACCCCCTTTTGGGGGTAGTCTTTCTCTCTGGAGAGGGGAGGTCCCTCTGGTTAGATCAGAGGTTATTTCCTCCTCCCTCACCTCGGACATCCTCTCCGCTTTGACTTCTTCCCTTAGGGAGTTGGTCAACCTCTAATTCAGTAAAGGTTGGGGTGTCTGGCTGGGTTCTCTGAGGAGAACCTGTGTCAGACATGATGTCTCCAGGTTCTCCCGGAGTGTTGGTTTTGACATGCTGCTCAGTCTCCATGCTCTCATCAGCAAGCACAGAGAACCTGTTCTTTAGCATGACAACAGGGCTTTCTTGTCTCTTTGGGAGGTGTGTTCTTTTGCTGTGTTTTCTTCTGAGTTGGAGGAGGAGGAGGAGGTGGTGGGGTCAATGTGTCCGTCAGTGTGGCTATGGATCTTCCTATCTTAGCCACGGCCTGGGCGTAAGTCTTTGTCAAGCCGAATTGGCCCTTGGGTAGGGCCAATACAGCCAATTTCGCCTGGCTGAAGGTACATCCATTTCTTGCCTTGTACTCCTGCACAGCAACCTCCTGTTTCCACACAGGGCAGTCCTTGGAGTAGGCTGAGTGGCCAGCGTGACAGTTTGGGCATTTGAACTGGGCTGTGCAGCCCTTGTCCTCATGACCCTCTCCAGCACATCTGGCGCACACAGTGTTTCTCTTGCAGACTGCAGCGCCGTGTCCATAACCCTGGCACTTGAAGCACCTCATGGGGTTAGGTATGTAGGGCCTCACTGGAACTCGTAGGTATCCTGCATAGGTCAAGAATTTTAAATCTAGATCTAGAAGTAGACCTAGACTCTAGATCTAGTAAGTAATTCTTGTGGCCTAGTCTTTTAGTTAAGACTCAAGATCTAGATCTATATTCTATGTTGACGTCATTGATGAGATATATTTGTTTTCTTTATTTAAAGGGGGGGGATGTTCGCGCATGCACAAATAAATCTAGGCCAAAAACTAACTTCCCGACCTTTGGTAGCCTAACTGAAATTTGAACGACCATCTAGATCAGTGGCTTCAACCTTATTTGGCCTACCGCCCCCTTTGTGTATTTTTGCTATTTAAAAATCCGCCATTGCCCCCCCCCCCTCTTAGAAAAACACTTACAAAGAATTGTGAGAGACAAATATGAACGAAATGTCATCTATTTATTAATTTTTTATCCAGGATTGAAGACGACCGCATGCCAAAGGCGATCTTCTTTAGCGAGCTTAGAGTAGGACAGAGTTACAGAGGTGCCCCTGTAAGCGCTATATAGTCCATTTAGGCGCCATTTCACCCTCACCGGCATAGAGGAAAGTACCTAGCAGCATTCTCTTGCAGCAGATGGCCTCTGAGAGATGCACTTGGAGATCTCACAAATGCTGCAAGACAAACATTTGAGACTTAAAGAAAAGCCATTATTGACATGCACCAAAAGAAGGAAAGAAAACTTAAATAGAACACCAGCAGCTAACGGCTTTGTCTGCTCAAAATTCAGGATAATATGCAAGTCACAACTAGGTTTGCATAGTTATGTGAAACACTGCACTCAGTCTTAATCTTCGGAATCGAAGGCATTGCCAATATTATCATTATACAAAAATAATGGCAAATAATTTGCAGTGATTACATACAAAAATTTATCTCATTGTCATGACTTTCCCATTCAAGTCCCCTTTTAAATTTTTGAATATTAGGGCCTACTGTATATAGGTTTAATTGTAAATTTAGTTTTATTTTTCATATAAACATTATTATTGCTGAATTCACTACAAAATGAAATTAAGCTAATGGGAACCCTGTGCCTCCTGCAGTATGACAATATTAGAAATTTCAAGCTTTAAATTAGTCAAAACAAGGCGAAGGTTTCATCTAGTGGCTACATCCAGTCTATTTCTTTGCTTATTCATTAAGTTTGTTATACACTAAATCTAGATTAACCATGTATGTTGATGGAAAAGCTAAAACATAATTCCAATTTCGACCAAAGTTTGGGAATTTTACTGAAACATTCAAATGCAGCCACATCTCTGTCGTGCCTCCTATGTTAAAATTCTTTTTACTGAAGACATAATTTTGTAAATCTTTATTTTTCCCTGCAACTCAATTTGAACATAGGCAACAGATCAGATGTTTAATAATTGTCATTTTTTATTTCTTTATTTATTTACATACTAAAAGCGAATCGTAATTTCTTCATAGAGCATCCTTGTGTGAATTGCAGATATCGGTGTCTTTAGGCAGTATTTCATTTGTTAACAAACAAGTTATGTAAGATTGTAAAACTCTTTAAAATAGATTTAATATCTCAATAAAAAAGAAAATAAATGATATAATCAATGAAAGTCCATTTCTTTTGTAGCAGTCGGAGGTTGGTTTCATCCATTTACGTTAGATGCCTACCATAAAAATCGCAAACCGTTGAATCTTCCTGTTTCTCAAAAAAAATAATTCTAAATTATATTTAGGAGCTTAACAAAACGAGCAATAAAAAAAACATTTAGAAATCTGCGAACTTCAGTTTACAACAACATCTAACATCTTTTTCATCATTTTTTTACTTAGTGGCAATTCACTAAAACTCTTTGCAATATTCCATTACATGCCAGCGAGTTTTCATAACACTTTGTCAATGTTTTTTGTTTAAAAAAAGATTAAAATATTTAAATGTTAGCTTTAACTTTTTCTTAATGAACATTTACATATCAATATATTGACATATATGTAGATAAAATAAACTATAATCTAAAAGGAGTATTACTTACTTTGTTTATCAAATCATGAACGTTTGTGCGCGCAAGATCAAGGGACACTAGATACCCTCCAATTTCAGCAAAAGAGTAAGAATTTAAAAATAGAAAATGGGATTCCCGAACTCAATTTCTAACGTTTAATTAGAAGCAAGCCAACTATAATTTATTTATATTTAGTTTGCCAGCTTTAACTTATAAGAATTTTTTTTTGTTTTGTTTCAGTGCACCTTTTGTTTCTTCTGTCCCCTTTTATGCCCAGTGCCCCCCTACCGACCCCTTTGGCTCCAAGCGCCCCCCCCCCCCCAAAATCTCAAAAAACGCCCCAAAGGGGGCGATAGCGCCCCCGTTGAAGACCACTGATCTAGATAATATAAACTAACATCAGTCATAATAAACTAGTCTAGGGCAGTCTAGGCCTAGATCTATTAGATTACAAAATTTAAGTCTAGAAAGCCGTGGATTGCGAATGATTTCCCCATATAACAATAGATTTAGTAGGCCTAATGGAAGCCTCTATGCAAAACTAGATCTAGCCTTCTAGCGTTTTACCGCTTACGGCACCTGAATGACATCTGATTAAAAATTATTATTTTTCAAATTCCAGACTTTTTACAGACATTTATCAAAATTGCCCCAAAAAGTAGAAATTTTCCAGACTTTTTTAATTCCAGACTTTCCAGGCCGCCTATGAACCCTGATGACTTAAACATAGACTAAAAGCTTTCTGACTTTCAATGCACCAAGAACAAGATCCAAAACTAGATTTTTACATATAAATTGAAATTAGAAATGGGAATCGAACCCAACTTTTAAAGTTCGGGTTCGGTTCGGTTAGATTTAAGTTCGAGTTCGGTTCGATGACGAGTATAGTTCGGGTTCAGTTCGGTCAGGTCTAAAGTTCGGGTTCGGATCGATGTTATGAAATTATGTAATAGCAAAATTAAGTTATAAGGTTTAATGCAATTTATTTGTTAAAACTTTTTTATTTGAATTTTTACATACAACAAATACTTTGCAATATATAATAGGCCTATGGGCAATACTTTTTCCAAAATAATGCTGCCTACATACATTAAAAGCATTGTAAAAATTTCTTAATGGAGATAGAAATAAAGATGCGGTAGGTTTTCGCTCAAGTATGCAAGTGGTTTAATTTAGGGCGTGACTCGGCGCTAAGCGAATTTTTTTAAAAGGCTAATATCGATTTGCTTTCTTTCAGAACGCACTATTAATAAAAAAAAAAATTCAAAGGCCATATTAAATCTAATAATAAAGAGGCAGACCTGGCCAATAGAATTATGCAAGGGACATTCTAGGTAGGCCTACATATTGCGCACGTACTTCTATAATGGGCGTGATCTTTTTCAAGAAATATTCTTCGTGTAAAGACGTCTCTATCGAGGATTTTTTTTTTCACACATAAGTCGTCACTATAATAAATTGCAATATACGGAAGAAATTCGACTATTCTGAGACATAAAAAAAATGTAGAAGAATCACACTGGCGGAGATGTTTTAAAATGTTTTCTTCAAAACGTTTTGACCCACATTGTGCATACGCGCCTCGCAAAAAGCAGTCTTCGGTTGACAAGGTCTTATTAGAAGATAAAATGACATCTCCACTTAATATATTTTAATTTTTAAACATGTAATTATACTAATATTCAGATAAGTTACACTAAAAATAAAACTTTTTTTTTTCGATGCCCCCTCTCTTTGTTAGTTGGTTGTTGGTTTGTCGCTTACAAACAGCTAGTACAATTGAACCAATATAGGCATTTTATATTTTTACCGGTAAGGATAGTATAGATGGACTTCTTATGGTCCGACAGTTATGCTGGGCAGGGCACGTATCCCGTATGGGAAACGAACGTATGCCAAAGGCAGTCTTTTTTTTTTTGTGAGCTAAAAGGTGGTCAACGTTACAGAGGCGCCCCACGGAAACTCTTCAAAGACCAGCTTAGGAGTCAACTTTCCTTGGCTGACATAGAAGAGAGCACCTGGTTGCACGTGGCCTTAGAACGAGTCAGTTGGAGTTCACTCCTGAAGGCCGCGGGACACACATTTGAGACCAAAAGAATATCCACTGCCGGGGACAAACGCAGACGCGAAAAGAAAAACTAAATCGACCACCTACGAACAGTGGTTATGCTTGCCCCGGATGTGGCAAAATATGTAGGTCACAGCTGGGCCTGCACAGCCATGGGAAAAACTGCATTCCTCACTAATCTTCGGACTCGAAGACAAGCCTTATAAAAACATTTAAACTTAATGCACTTTCAAATAAAGTTCTTATGTGAACAACTCAATATAGCCTAACTGTTATTACAATATTCACATATTTAACTTGTGATAGAGATGTAATATTAATGAAATATACTGATATTTAAACAAAATCTAGGTCACCACAAAACAACGTCTTTACTCTTTCATGTCTCAAGATTGTTTGCCGTTTCACATTTGCATTACGCTAATTTCATCATCCTTAATGCATAAACACCAATCAATCGCTTAACCTCTTCTTATCACCACCAGACAACACACACACACACACTCTCTGACACCCCTTTTTGTCAGGAAGTTGCGTCTCCCTATCCCCCAATTCAAGGTACTAACCATCCCCACCCACGGGAGAGGACCCAAAGTTTGAGAAACGCTGCATTAAAAATACTGATGATCAATGCAAAACAGAATAATAGTAAAAATATTCAGGGGCATAGCTAGGAATTTTTCATCATTTGGGGGCCCGGGAGGGGCTGGACCTCTTTGGGGGCCCCTGCATTTTGCGTAATATTGAATGTTTGTTGTAAAAAAACACTAATTTGGGGCCCCCCTCAAGTGGGGGCCGGGGGGGTTTACATTTCTCACCCTCCTCCCCCACCCTTGCTACGCCACTGATAATATTCCAATATGGAATACTTCAAAATTTTGTAAAAATAAATCACTTAATAGAAAATAATTAAAATTTATTTTAAACTAGAACAAAATGAAGCTATTTATATCTACACTCTCTAATCGGCAAAAAATATTCTACTCTCAACTAAAAGTCATCTCAAATAAAAGTGACAATGTTTTAATGTTGACTTTCTACTTACTAGGAACTTGAATCTAGATCTAATTAGAGGGCGCCTATTCGGCTCAAAACCAATATTGCAAACAGCCCGTGAAAATTCAAGGTTAGGGGAGAGTCAGCACGTACGGAAAAACCCATAGGAATCAAAGCGAGCCGCTTTTTTTTTTTTAAATACCACCACCCCCCCTCCTAAGTTTTCAAAGTATAATGGAATCTTGGAATTTAAATAAAATATTGAAGTAATTTTTATTTTAAACCCAAAATATAAAAAAGGGATGTAAAAATTGCAAAATTAGTTCGGTTAAGAAAAGGAGGGTTCGTTCGGTTCGGTTCGTACCAAGCAGTTTCAAAGTTCGGGTTCGGTTTGGTCGTAAGTGAGGTTCGAGTTCGGTTCGGGTTCGTTTCCCATCTCTAATTGAAATATAGAGTAGATTTAAATCTACACAAGACCTATACCTAAATCAAGACTTGTTTAGTGTCCCGTGAAGCACCACAAACAATGATAAAACAATATTATATGGTTTACATTAACTTAGATTAAAAAATAGTATTCTATGTATTCTAGATCAAACTTGAGCTTAATTCTTATTATAATTCAAAATTTTGGTCAGAAAACTACTTATATCTAGATCTCTGCGATTTTCTTGGTATGATTCAACATGTAGTGTTTCGGGTGCTACAGTGAAAAAATGTTGGACACCATGTCTATTAATGTCTCCTGTTAATTAGTATGTAGCCTTTTCCCAAGAAAATGGCACTAATTGTGTACTAAGCAGCATCAGAGATACCATTTTAAAAGTAATTCCCATCACATTAATGACTTTGATTAAAAAAAAAATATTACAGTCCTTTTTGTCAAGTGCGCTTGAGGTGCTTCACCTAAAATTATATAAATTTTTACAGTTTTAAAGAAAAATTACACTGTGCAAATTAATCATTGATGCTTTTAGTAACAGAAACACTATTGGGAGCAGAATCCTTTTTAGTGGGACATTTTTGTGATGCACCTGTGACGCATTTTTTAAGGCGACATCTAAGTAATACCAAAGTAAATATAAAATAAAAAGATATAGAATAATGATAATAATGCAATAACATTATTATTATATTGTTAACCTAGTTCAACAAAAATGTCTCTACAATAATCCTTGATTTTAGTAGAATATTACTTCAACCTAGGCTAAGACGTAAGCCAGGTGTTCCATGTTACATGATCATGATGATCAAGAGAGATGCCATTGTGTGAACTATTTCACACATTTTCTACAATTTAAAAATTCCACTACACATCTTTCAAGCTCAAAATGAGTCAAAATATCACAATTTATAAATAATAAACCATTTCTAAGTGCAATGAATAGCGATGTTACAATTTCCGCCGACACGCCCCTTTTTTTTCGCCAAAAAAGTGTTTCGTTTTTTTTCCGGCAAATTATTATACGTCTCAAAGGCGCAATTAGTTAATCCACTTAATGAATACTTCTTTGTAAGAGAGTTATAGTTTTTGATGTAACAATAAAAATGGCGATCTGGAATCGATTTTGGCTTAGCCATGTGGAGAAAAAGGTCATTAATTTATTAATTGAAATTTACGTTAAATTTTCATGTGTACGGTTTAAAAAGGTCGGGATTCCCACACATTTTTTTTATATAGAATTGTAGTGCATTTTTTGCGCTAAATTACCGTGGTTTTGGTTCTTTATTACGTGGTGAATGAAAAGAAAATTGTGACATAAGAAGTTTTTGAGTTATAGACTTTTAAGTGAACCAATATTATCAAACTCAAAGAATACCTAGATTTAGATTCATGTATTTGCCTATAAGGTCTATTTGAAGTATTAGATCTAGTATAGACTATAGATTAGTTACTTTTAGTACAGTACTCTACTACTAGTCAACTAGTCTAGATTATAAGTATTTTTCACCAGTACTGCCCACTGGAGAAACACTCATTCATCTATGACCCTAGATCTATAACTATAGTCTATCATTATAATATCATACTCATACTTTCATACTCTAGATCTATGATGATCTTAAAGTTGAACCTTTTTCAGTTTTTGACTACTTTCAAAATTAACAAAAACTTTGAGTTTGTGAAGTTAGTTTGTGACAAAGTGAAAGTTTGACTGAGGCTTAGAATACTATAATACAGCAATTACCAACAGTATAAAAATAGCCATAGCCTATATATATATATATATATATATATATATATAATAGAGTCACTATTGCGGAGCAGGCATGTTTGCGGAACAGCTCGTCGAAATTAGTTAAAATCTACTTTATTTTGAAATTTTCTGCTAAATTACTGTAACGGTACTGCGCATGGTCCATTTCTCTACATTTCCAATATAAGGGTTTTCCTTTCACAGCAGAAAATTAATTTTGACTCCAGGTTAAAGTTGACAGGTGTGGAATCGTTCATTATTTTTCACGTACCAGGAGAACCGCATAGGCCATGGCTTAAGGCTTTTTAAAAATGATAATGACACATCATCTGCATGATACACATATTTTTCGGTTTATAAATGGATAAGGAAAAATTTCATTTCATGGCTATCTACCAGGAATTCAATTTTTAAAAAATTAGGAGGTGTTTATCCTGTTTTTACCTTTTTAAAGATAGTCACAATTGTGGAACACTATAGATGTTATTTATTTGACCTGCGCATTTACTATCATTTAGCTTAATATTTACATATTGATTTAGATATCGGAATTTAAATATGAGTTTGTATTAGTATACATAAATTTAAAAACATTTAGAGAATAATATTACATATAATATATAATTTATGATTACCATACGTCCAGCCAAAAGAAGACAAATCATAATACCATATATATATAATATTAATAATGGGAAAAAAAGCCTTGTAAGGAAAATCAGGGTAGTGTGACGTCAAAAACAATTAAAGAAGAGGTAGAGAATCTAAAAGTGACAATGTGTTGTCTTAGGCTTTAATAAAATAAAATTAATGTAAAGGATAAGGAGTTGAAGTATTAGAGTAATAAAATATATGCTTTATATATACTAGCTTTGTTCCGACATTTTTACCATGTTTCGCAATTGTGACTTCTTTAAAAATCCTGTTCCGTAATTGTGACTACCCATATCTCAGTCGAATTGAATGTAAAATTTAAATATCTGTTGAAAAACTAAACAAAGCGTCTATTTTTATCGGAAAATGGATGGGCAATGCCTAGATGCTTTTAGTTTTTCCATAGGTCTAACCATTACGGAACCAAAAATTGAAAACTAAAAGTGGCTGCAAACTGTTCCGCAATAGTGACTCTACTCTATATCTATATCCCATATTAATAAACGAACTTGTACGTATTTATGTATATAAGAAAGTCACAATTACGGAACACTTTGCTGCTACTTTTAGTTTTCAATTTTTTTTGCTCCGTAATGGTTAGATCATAGACATAAATAAATAAATATATATATATATATATATATATATATATATATATATATATATATATATGGGAAAGGACCAATAGAAAACATCTGCGGACTCCTCAGCTATTGGGCAATAAAACTAAATTTGACTCTTTTTTCCAAATTTGCTATTAAAGTTATAAGTCAACTTACGGTAGTGGTCGGACCTAATCAGCGAACGCAATTTTCGCGGGAGTCATAATGAGCGAAAGGCCGTAAAAAATAGCGAAATAGCATGTTAAAATATAGGAAATTATGCTTCAATTAGTTCTATCATTTCACTTCTTCCATGAAGCATTATAACTATTATCCTCCTTGTGGCATTAGGCCTAAAAAATTTTCACCTTTCTTGTGCTCCATATCTCCTTTCGCTGTTTGGAACTGATGTAAAGGTAATTTCCGCTTTTAGCTGGCGTATTTACGTCTCTAGGCAACACCTGGCAACCACTGGCCAGATTTTTGCAATGTCTCAGCGCTGAAGCAATGCTAAAAAAAAGTATTTCCAGGGGGAGATAACCTAGTTGATTTTTAATATCGCCAGCTGAAACCATATTCGAAGAGAGAAAATAAAAACATATAGAAATAATAGAATTAAATCGCTGTAGAGCAGACTCACATACCTATATAAATATCGCGAGCTTATAGCGGATTGCAAGAGAGAGAAAATAAAACAAATAGAAATAATAGGAATATTTACTATTGTAGTAGAAGTAGTACTTTAAAAAAGGAATTGGGGGGGGGGGGGGAGTAAAATATTAATATTTAAAATTGGAATGACATTAATAAAGCGTAAATTTAGGTACCTATTTTTTTTTTCATAGAAATTGAATTTAAATAGATTTAGGCCTATATTGCCCTATATATGATGGGATTATTGTAGGCCTATATAGTGGCTATAGATCTATGAAGTTATATTTTAAATGATTTGATGAAGATTTAAGGTGCTGACAGCTTGTAACATTTTTCAATAAAGCTGAAATGAATGTTGAATTTAAATAGATCTAAGCCTAAATCTAGTGGACTAGTCTAGTGTAATGTTGTGTGTTATGAGACTTGTTGCATTGTATCTAGATTGTGCTTGAGGATACATGCAATAAACAACTGATGTCCTTATAGAAAAGAATTTCATATATAAATATTTATTCATTTAATAGAAATATCCCAGGTAAAATGACTGTCTTCTCTAATCTAGCCTCAAGAGTCAAGGAATGTGGCTAGGTAACCAAGGTCACTGAAACTGACTGACTGGCTCAAGAAATGGTTGAAACTTTGGGAGCGGGCTGGGAGGGGTCAGGGGTGGAGTTAAACAGCGAGAGCGGGCTGGGAGGGTGGTCAGGGAGTGGGGTGAAAATGCGGGAGCGGGCAGGGAGGGGTCAGGGCGTGACCTCCGTCGAATGTCGAAGGCGCCGGCTGACTACACTCACACCACTACCCCCATCTGTGCCACCACCAGGTTTATAACAATATAATATACATGTAGGCCTATAAAATTACAAGATCTCTCCTGAGCCTTTCGTCTCCATGCCCGAAACCCAAGCTGTTGTAGATCTGCCTCCCATATATCATCTATTATCATCAATCCATCTGTCTTTGGGCGTGACCTCCGTGAAGGCGCCGGTCAGGGGAGGGGTGAAACTGCGGCATGGGGCTGGTAGGGGAGGGGTGGGTGTGTATAGCTGGATCCTTTGATCGGGAAACAACAGATTGACCAGAGAATGATGAAGTCCAGGTCTTTGTGTACTGGGCGTGTCGAAGGTGCCGAATAAGGCCAGATGCATTGCGCAATCCTGTCACTGTAGGCCAATGAAAGTAACTATCAGTGCTTGCTTACATGGAACTTCTACTGTCAAAAACAGTCTTTAGATCTCTATCGGCATTTTCTCTTGTGACCAATCCATCTCCACTTCCTCTCTAAGATCTACACCTCTATATTTTTCTGCCCACTCATCTCCCACAGTTTGGTGTTTTCTACTTTGTCGTACCAGTGTATTTTTACGATATTTCTCAGGCATCTGTTGATGAAGGTCTGTACTATTTTTGTTGTCGCTTCAGTTGTTCTCCATGTTTCCGAACCATTCAATAGGACAGCCTGGTGTGTATAGCTGGATCCTTTGATCGGGAAACAACAGATTGACCAGAGAATGATGAAGTCCAGGTCTTTGTGTACTGGGCGTGTCGAAGGTGCCGAATAAGGCCAGATGCATTGCGCAATCCTGTCACTGTAGGCCAATGAAAGTAACTATCAGTGCTTGCTTACATGGAACTTCTACTGTCAAAAACAGTCTTTAGATCTCTATCGGCATTTTCTCTTGTGACCAATCCATCTCCACTTCCTCTCTAAGATCTACACCTCTATATTTTTCTGCCCACTCATCTCCCACAGTTTGGTGTTTTCTACTTTGTCGTACCAGTGTATTTTTACGATATTTCTCAGGCATCTGTTGATGAAGGTCTGTACTATTTTTGTTGTCGCTTCAGTTGTTCTCCATGTTTCCGAACCATTCAATAGGACAGCCTTGACATTAGAGTTAAAGATTCTTAGTTTAGTCTTGTTTGAGATGTGAGGAGATTTACAGTCAGGTTGGTTTTAGCTGTGTAAATCAGTAAATGTCTGACGCGCTAGATTTATACGACGTTTAATGTCTTCATCTGTTCCACTTGATACACTGACTACACTCCCAGGGTATATAAAATTGTAGTTGTAGTTGTGTAATAATTCTTAGAAATAAAAAAAAAATTCCCGATTTGTCTTTTTTTTTTTTTTGTTAGATTTATCTGAATTTGACAAATTTATCATTCTTTTCTGCCTTCCCTTCCACAAGCACATCTTAAAGGTTAAGGTAGTTTGGGATAAGGCGATTATATTTATCGTCATCACACCCGATCCGACTCTGTATCTATCATCGGAATCTTTTGCTTTATCGTTTAAGGTGGGGGGGGGGCTGAAATGGTAAAATTCAATACTCTACCCTCAAACTTGACTTTGCATTTACTACTGACTTATGAGTGGCTGAATTTTACATTAGAGAGAGGTAGCGACATAATATATATTATTTTTAAAAAATAATATTAACAATTAATCTAAAGTGTTGGTGGTGGATGTGAAGCATTAAGCGGGGAATAATCTCTACCTCCCCTCCACAGAATCCTTTGATGTGCAGGCCTAAATTATATAATGTGATTTTCCCCCGCATTCTTGTGATTGTAGGCCTACTTTTTTTTTCGTTTGTCAGCTTTTTTTTTTGATTCATGAACATTCTGTTGAAAATTAGTTATTGTTGGTATTTTCGGAATAAAACATGCGCTAAAAAAATCAATTATCTTCTAAATTAAGTCTCTATTGAAGAGTGCCTAATTTTATCCGTAACAACGTCTGTTATGTGGTCAAGCCAATAAACCAAATGGATTATTCTTTAATGCAACTCTAATGTTTGCTTATACGCCAACTATGTCCAACCCAAACCAAAGACTAGCTAAGTAATGTGCACATTGACGGATTTTAAGCTTTAGCGGTACTGTGTCAGCGTGCACTTGTCTCCTCTACCGCCTTAAAATCGTTTTCTAAACTAAAATGTACTAAAATGATGGTACTGATAAATCTACCTTAGTCTAGTCCCCTGCCTAGAATGAGAAAGGAGGGGATGGTGGAATTAATATGTCTCATTAATTGTTTTACCATTAATAAGATACCTGGTAAGCTAAGTATTTTTTGACTCTCAATAATTTCATATAAAACACACGCGCAAGTACGTACGCACACACATACACATACACATACATAATGAAATAAAGCATAATCAAATTAAAAAAAAAAAAGAACATCTATGAGAAAAAAAAAAAAAACTGCACTAGTACCGATTTTTTATATTTTATTATTTTTTTTCAGATTCAATATAACACAAAAACATGTATCCTTAACAAACTCAATCTACACCAACACATACAAAATAAAATATTGAGAAATAATATAGATTCACACTAGTAAAATGTACATCTATTTCCTGTTTAAATAAAAAGGTCTACATTCCCTCTTATCTAAATGTATTCAGATTTTATTTATGTAATAGTTGGCAGCACACTATAACTCATTTTATTTGTTTTAACCATGGAACTATACTAATGGAACAACAGCTCCTAGTTTTTACTAGGGGAGTGCCGTCGCGCATTATTTTTCGCGCATGGTGCAATATGGAGAAATTCAGGAGGATGCAAAAGAAGAAATTTACTCCTCCAGTCACTTGGACTGACCTTCAATGAGAGTAAAACTTTCCTACGCTATATTTTATTAGATCTCTAAAAACTTCATCCATTTTCTCACAATGTTTTGTGATTTATAAAATTTTCCTGAATAAGGGATCGTCACAAAAGTTATTTTTTTAAGGCCACCCCATTAAAATAGCTGTTTTCAGTACTTTCACATTTGTGTATTTTACACAAAATCTGGATTTTTTTTTTTATGTACATGAAATCATTATCATCTGTCCCGCGTAACCAAATCCACCACTTTTCCCGGTCACCAATGTTCTTAACAAGATATCAAGAGAGAGAGGCTGGTCCATAATTTGCGTAGTCCAGCCAGCTTTTCTTCTGACAAACCTTTTTTCGTTTATTCTCTTGAAGGATATTTTTTTAAGTTAGTCTTACAAAATACAATTCCAAACCAACTCATGCAGTTATCGTCTTTTCACAGTTTTGGGGAGTCATCCTTTTTGCCAGCCAGAGTGTTAATTGGCAAAAGTAAAAAATTCATTATTTTAATTTTTTTGGTAAATATTCACAACTATATCTTTTATATAATAATATATTTTTAAAATAGTAATATCTTTTATATATAGACATGCTTTAATAGATCTAATAAATGATTAACGCGGCCCTACCAATATGGGTATATTAATACTTAAATCTGGGTATTTTAAATTTCGAATGCGCATTTTTAAAAAACCGAACTTATCTATAGATCTCTTATATCTAGAATAATCTAGATCTACAACACCCAGACTTAGACTATGGACACGGTTCTAGATCTATTTATTTATTTAAAGATATTTAAAAAAAAAAAAACTCAATAGATCTATTAAAGTCATGATTTCCACTCTATTTTCTCTAGATCTAGACCATACATGAGATCAATATGAATGTTTGGTAATAGGCGATATTATGCCGCCCACGCCTGATCCGGTTCTTTCTGTGGTCCTATCGTAGACCATAGGCTCATAAACCTACCCTCCAAAGCTGTACCATCGCAAATTAATATAAGCCGAAAAAAAAAAAATTAGTTTTTACGGTTCCTTATTATTGCTGTAATAGAGGCAACGCCATATTGTTATGATGTTCTGGAGAGGAAGTAAAGAAAAAAATGTCACTGAACTATATATCGTTTGGAGCACTATGTTATAGTTTAGAATTAGGTTTAGTAGGATCAATATAAAGGTTTACTGCTAGGTTTAGGGTTAGGTTTATAATAAGAATTAGGTATAGAATTAGGTTTAGGGTTAGTATTTAGGTTTAGTACTAGGTTTAGGGAATTAAGTTTAGGGTTAGGTTTAGTATTTAGGTTTAGGGATAGGGTTAGTGCTAGGTTTAGGGTTAGTATTTAGGTTTAGGGTTAGTGCTAGGTTTAGGGTTAGGTTTAGTATTTAGGTTTAGGGTTAATGCTAGGTTTAGGGTTAGGTTTAGTGCTAGGTTTAGGGTTTGATTTAAGGTTAGGGTTAGGTTTCACTAAACCTATTCTAAAACTAACCCTAATTCTAAACCTAACCCCAAACCCCTAACCCAAAACCTAGCAGTAAACCTAACCCTAAACCTAATCTTAAACCTAGCAGTAAACCTAACCCTAACCCTAATTCTAACCCTAAACCTAATTCTAAACCTAATAATTCTAACCCTAACCCTAATTCTACACCTAATCCTAAACCTAATTCTAACCCTAACCCTAATTCTAAACCTAATCCTAAACCTAACCCTAATTCTAACCCTAACCCTAAAGCTAGCACTAAATCTAAATTTTGATCATACTAAATGCCATCAAAATAATATATAGTTCAGTGATACTTGCTCTTAGTTTATTGTTTTTTAAACTTCTGGGTTGGAGAGTTATGGGAAAGGACCAATGGCGAACGCTTTTGTGCCAGTTTTTAGTTTAGAATTTTTAACTCCGCAATGGTTAAACTTATTTAAAAAATGAAAACATCTGCGGACTCCTCAGCTATTGGGCGATAAAACTAAATTTGACTCTTTTTTACATATCAGCTATTAAATTTATAATTCAAGTCAACTTACGGTAGGGGTCGGACCTAATCAGCGAACGCAATTTTCGCGGGAGTCATAATGAGCGAAAGGCCGTAAAAAATAGCGAAATAGCATGTTAAAATATAGGAAATTATGCTTCAAATAGTTCTATCATCTAACTTCTTCCATGAAGCATTATAACCATTGTCCTCCTTGTGGCATAAGGCCTAAATTTGTTTTCACGTTTCTTGTGCTCCACATCTCCTTTCTCTGCTTGGAACTGATGTCTATATAGCCTACGAAACTTGCGATCAAATATTTTTTTTAAAGAAAGAAACTACAAAATTCTATCTTGCCTCCTCCCTATAGGCTTGTCCACGTCTCCATTTTACAAACTCTCGTTACTGCGACTATTTTTTTTTTAAAGAACACATGTTCAGTGCACTTAATCACCATCAACTCGATCTCCCCCCCCCCCCGCCTCCACACACACGCGCGCTGATTGACCCAAAGGCAGATCCCGAATGCGATGGATTGATGATGTATGGGGGCAAGATCTACAACAGCTTGGGTTTCGTACATGGAGACGAAAGGCTCAGGAGAGATCTTGTAATTTTATACATGTATATTATATGATAACTCTTATATTTATTACTAAATATATAGTTCGTCTTTTTTCCGCTCCTGAAATCGAATATTTTCTGGAAAACTCTTGGAAATCTCCTGAAATCCTAATCTCAGAATGGTGGGGGAACGCTGTGAAAATGAATTGTGATCTTTTAAATATTTATACACATATTAATATCATTAATTAGTAACAAGAGGTTAACCAGCTAGTTAAAAAAAGGAGGACGGCAAAACAGAAATCCCCCCCACCCCACCCCGTATAAGCCATATATGCCTAAGCGCTGTTAAGATCAACTGAAGCGTCATTTCACCCTCACTGGCATAGAGGAAAGTAACTGCCAGCATATGACATCTGAGAGACTGTTGGAGAGCTGCGAGTCAAACATTTTAGACGGAAAGAAAATGCGGGAAAATATGCTGGTCACAACTGGGCGTAGTCATGTGAAACACGTAGTGATGCACTCATCCTTAATCTTCGAAATCCAAGACATTGGGTTAAGGTTAAAAATAGGCCTATTATTTTAATATTTCAATTTACAAACAATAACAATAGATAAGACAAAAAGAAAAACAGATTAAATCAGTCACTAAATTACCATTAAATGGCTTTTTTAAGCTTATTATAGGGGCTTTCGCTGAATAGGTTTTCAGTTAAAAAGGTCATTTTGAGCGAACACCCCATAATATATTTTTTTCAACGGAATAAATAGCCTTTGCTATTATAGTTAACTATTTCCTCATCTATTTAGAAGTACAATATGCAATTTTTTTTCGGCCGATGTCTATTGATGCTTTAAAATCGCCTTAAGTTCGGACCTATTCTCGTTTATCCGGAAACGTTTTGAGAATGAAATTTCCATACATGTCAACTTTGACCTTCAGCTACGTTTTATTGTATGAGGGAAAACGAAAGTGAATATGTGGAAAATGTAGAAAAATGGAGCCTTTGTAATACCAATTTATTAGTTCTGCAGTTACTTTCGAGATAAATTAGAATGGATAAAATTACGGGGAGGTGTTCGCTTTATATGCCATTTCGCTGATGGGCCTTTCCTATACATCCTCTTAAGAACGTAGTAAACAAAATGGCGTATTTTTCATTACAACAATGATAAAAGAACTTGAAAACTAATTTTTTTTTTCGGCTTAATATTAATTTGCGATGGTACAGCTTTGAAGGGTAGGTTTAGGAGCTTATTGTCTACAGTAAGACCACAGAAAGAACCGGATCAGGCGTGGGCGGCATAATATCGCCTATTACCCTACCCTCCAAAGCTGCACCATCGCAAATTAATATTAAAGACCAACTGAAGAGGTTTTTTTCGAAATTGAGATAGCGATTGATTTAGATAGTAGATAACATCAAAGTTAGTTCCTAAAAATTTGAGATTTTAGAAAAGCGTATTTATATTAGAAAAAGTAATTTGAAAGTGTAAAAAATAACGAGATTTGAAAATCAGCTTCAATGGCCGAAACCGGAAGTGACGTATTGTAATGGACTGAGAAAATGTAAATAAAAATAGACATGGCTGGATACGTTATTGATAGCGATTCAGATGATAAATTTATCTAAATCTAGCTGTCCAACAATTTTAAATGATACTTATCATGGGATGCACCAAAATGCCATGAAGAGAACTCTTCTACTTTTTCAAAATATATTCTAGAGCAGACTATTGAATTAATATAATTATAGATAGATTATAATAATAGGACTAGTTTCTAGATTATCACTAGCACTAGAATTAGATCTACTACTCAGATCTAGACTCTAGAGTGACTCTAGACCTAGTCTACTCTAGTAGTAGTCTCTAGTATCATCAAGTACTAGTAGATCATCTAGGACTAGGTCTAGGTATACTATACTTAGACTATACTAAGTCTAATAGTTATAACAAAACTAAATGGTTAGATCTATCTATATTATTTTCTATATCTCTAATTCTAGCTAGGCCTTCTTTTCTAACACTTTTACTAGTCACTCACTAGATCTAGAGTTTATAAATACTTGACTTGTATTATTGTACTAATTGTAGTAATACTACTTACTAGTAGTACTAGTAATACTAATAGTTTATAAACTAGTAGATTTAACTAATTAAGTAGATCTAGAGTAATCTAGACTAGCCTCTATGTTAAGCCTAAGCCCAGTCGCCAACATTTTTTGGTAATAGTTTGTAATAGTAAGACCTAGTGAGTAGTGTCCTAGCAATAGCATAAAGATTATTCATAGATATAAATATAATATTATAATAGTCAAGGACTAAAGCCTAAGCTAAATCTATATAGAATATATTTATACTCTTTACTAGCCCTTACTATACTTATTAATAAGGCTAAACTTTAGATCTAAAAAAATAATAAGTCATCATTATATTGGTAATATAAAATACAGATTTTTACTAAACACATGTGACATTTCTTTAAGTCTTAAACTTAAACAGGGCCGGTCCTAACGATTGCAGGGCCCTATGTGAAACTGATTGCGCGGGGCCTAGTCTGGGTGGGAATAAGGATAATAAGTGAAAATTAAGATTTCGTATTTTTAAAAAATTCGACTTTGAATTTTATTAAATCTTTACTAAGTACAAGATTACGATCAAATTAACTTTACTTTACGAACTTTGCAACCTATGGCATATTAAAATGCCAGTCACTCTATTAAAGTAAATAAAGTACGGAAACTTCTGATTAAAGTGAAATTTTGCCTGATTATTACATTTTAGTACATGAAAGCTGACAATGTCTTATTTCGTTTATCGCGCGTAGGATTAGCGTTTTCAGAATGAATGACACCCACAATTTTGTCTATTTTTTAGGAGATTTTTATGAGATTTCCAGGTTTTATATATACCGATATATATATATATATATATATTGCAATTTAACTATTACACCTAGAATTAGCACGAAGCCTATGAAAGTGCAGGGCCCACTGCGACCGCATAGGTTGCAGTGGCTTAAGACCGGCCCTGGTCTTATATATATTAGATTGCCTAGACCTAGAGTAGAGTAATTTATTATTATTAAGAACAATAAGAGTTAGATGTTGATGTTAGATCAGATAATCAGTATAACATATATATATATATATATATATAACCACTAGTTCTATATATGTATACATAATTAAGTATAAATGTTAATAAATAAATTTTTTAAAATCTATTTTACAGAAAACATATATGACATGTGGCATACAGACAAGTTTACTAGATGGATCTTTCATCATTTTGGAAATACAATATTCCCTGTGAAACAAATCACAGAAACATTCTACAATTTTATTTTATATAATAAATACCAATAAATGTAAATACAAAATCACATTTTAATAGAGTTCTTCATTATACACACAACATTATTTTAGTATGTTCCTTTTCACTTGCTAGGTTTAGACAAAGTTTCGAATCAGGATTTAATACTATTAAGTCATAGCCCAAAACTCCAGCAGGATGTTAGTTAATGGCAGTGGTCAATGTTTGAACCTGAGACCACAGAGAAGACAGTTCGGAATGCAAACCACACAACTTTCTGCGTTTCGAAACCTATTCAAATTTTGATCATTTTTATGTTAATGCAGATCTGAATGTCCATTGCAATGATGACTTGATCTGTAAAGGGGTTACATTTTTTAAAAATAAGTTGGATCTCATTCTTCGAATGATGCTATTTATTAGAAATTGCAACGTGGAATACATATTAGAGGCCAAAAGAAAATCCACTGATGAGGTAAGACATCGTAAAGAACATTTCAATTGACCACCAGCTGAATATGGTTATGTCTTCGCTGGACGCGGCAAAATATCTAGTTAGCAGCTGGGGCTGCGTAGCCATGGAAAATACTGCATTTCTCATTAATCTTTCGACTCGACTGCCAGCCTTATTTATTAAACACTTTAAATTATGAATAGCTCTGCATTTTTTAATAACAATAAAAAAAAATATATATTCAGTGATTAACTGGCAATAATTGAGTTACTAAAATTTAATAAAATGAGTTGCATAATTACATCAACAGTAGCCTATATGCATTACTTAACATTATATTGATACTATAATTTATTTTCCACTTCCCTGACTTCCCAGAGAAAAGAAAAAAACGACAACTCCTTCTCCAGTAGGATAATCTCTTTCATTTATAGTCTAAACACAATTTAAAACTTTGTTACCTACAGTTACAGATTAACTTGCTAACTTAACTATCTAATAATCTAATGATTCTATTCCAATCAACAAATGAGTCAAGCGTGAGATAAATGAAAACTCTTAAATTTTTAGATATATATTTATAGAACTATGTAAGTATATAGGCCCGAATATACGGTACGAATATATTTAAATAAGAGTGTAATAAAATCCATATTTCATATATTAATAATATTATAGAATTGGTAGATCTAGGTCTAATTTTTGCCTTATAGATTAGTTTTTAGAAATTTAGATCTAGTACTTTTTTTACTAGTAGATCTAAATCAGACTACTTTTAAGTCTAAGTTAAGGTTTAAGTTAAAGCTATTTGCCTAGTGTTGTACGGGGTTGTGACTCTAGATTCAAACTAAATATAATCGTATACTACAATAACTACATTGAATGAGCTCAACATTCACATTGTAATAATTGTTTTTTTCCCATATTGGGCCTATTTAGGGACGACTATAGGTTAATAATCACTAAGTGTATAGATAGAGTATATAATTTTAAACTTTGTTTTTCTAGATCTAGGCCCAGCACCTCGATCGGATCAGTCTAAATAGATAGGTCTTATCTCTAAATATCCAATACTACTACTAGATCTAGACTTCATCTAATTGGATTTAGATCTAAATTTAGGTCTACTTCGTACATCATTAATGATCTGAGAAAAGAACTCTGCTCTTGATCAAAAGCAGTAGATCTAGAACTAGAATATTATAAGCCTGAAGCAGTAACATAAGCTATAAATTGCGTAACTTGACTAAAACGAAAAATGTGAACTGAGGCTCGCGGTACTGCGTGGGGTGAAACGCTGTTCGCTTGACTAGATCAAGAATAAGCCGACAAACTGTAGATCTAACATGCAAAGCCATAAATTGCGTGATTTGACCTAATTTCCCCAACTCTAACATCCACTTTTTATAAATTGGCGTGTTTTAGTCGCCTTTGTTTTTAGAAACTAGCATTCCTTGAAAAAGGAATAGGGAAATACGCTAAGCCATAAACTGAAAAATTTGACCTAATTTCCCTTAAACTACGTCATCGACCTTGGTTGTCTGGGAAATACTGATCTCGAATGGCTTCGAGATTGTGAAATTTAATAGTCCCTAAAACTCACATTAAATTGCTTATATTATATCTAAATAATTACAAAGAATATATGTCTAAAATTTCGTATGTATGTTTTTTTAAGCATTATGAATCTAAAAAAAAAGTATAACACCGGTTTCCGCGTCTGACCCCAAAACCTCTTCAGTTGGTCTTTAAGCCGAAAATAAAATATTTAGTTTTCAAGTTCTTTTATCATTGTTGTAATAAAAAATACGCCATTTTGTTTACTACGTTCTTAAGAGGATGTAACTCTCCATCCCAGAAGTTTAAAAAACAATAAACTAAGAGCAAGTATCACTGAACTATATATTATTTTGATGGAATTTAGTATGATCAAAATTTAGATTTAGTGCTAGCTTTAGGGTTAGGGTTAGAATTAGGGTTAGGTTTAAGATTAGGGTTAGAATTAGGTTTAGGGTTAGTGTTAGGATTAGGTTTAGAATTAGGTTTAGAATTAGGGTTAGGGTTAGAATTAGGGTTAGGTTTAGAATTAGGTTTAGTGCTAGGTTTAAGATTAGGTTTAGAATTAGAGTTAGAATTAGGGTTTGGTTTAGAATAAGTTTAGGGGTTTAGGGTTTGGTTTAGAATAAGTTTAGGGGTTTAGGGTTAGGTTTAGTATTAGGGTTAGATTTAGGATTAGGGTTAGATTTAGAATAGGTTTAGTGAACCCTAACCTTAACCCTAAACCTAGCACTAACCCTATCCCTAAACCTAAATACTAAACCTAGCAGTAAACCTTTTATTTTGATGCTACTAATCCTAAACTATAATATAGTGTTCCAAACGATATACAGTTCAGTGACATTTTTTTCTTTACTTCCTCTCCAGAACATCATAACAATATGCCGTTGCCTCAATTACAGCAATAATAAGGAACCGTAAAAACTAAATATTTTTTTTTCGGCTTAATATTAATTTGCGATGGTACAGCTTTGGAGGGTAGGTTTATGAGCCTATGGTCTACGGTAGGACCACAGAAAGAACCGGATCAGGCGTGGGCGGCATAATATCGCCTATTACCGTTACTGTAGATCTAGTACCTGTACTAATATTAGTAGATATGTAGATCTATAATAATACTTTTTAATAGTAGAAAGTAGATTTATAATCTATCTAATCTAAATCTAGACTTCACTTTCACATCACACGATTATTGATACAGACAGTGAATGAAACGAATGCAGTGATTATAAATGATTGATTATATTATAGTTTATACTGATTATACTTATAGTTAGCTCTACCAGTTGATTATCATCATCATCATAGATAATAATCTAGACTAGTATTCTAGATCTATAAATAATCATAGGATAATAATCTAGACTAGTATTCTAGATCTATAAATAATCAAATCATAGTCACCGTGATAGTGCCCTTTTTATTTTAGTCAATGTAAGTGTAGTCAAGTCAAGATAGTGGAACGTAAACTCGAAGGTTTAATGCAATACAGTATAACTAGAGTCTATGAGTTAGTATAAGTATAAGATCTAATTATTTTGTTTCTTTGTATGTCAATGTCTCAATTAAAATAATTAATATCATCAGCCATGTCATTTTAAATATTAAAATAGTAGACAGATTTCTATATTATAAATAGATAGATTAGATCTATAAAATATAATTTTACAAACTTTAGAAATGATTGATTTTATTTTTAATTGATCAGCCTTCTAGAGTAGTTCTAGCATCTCTAGCTAGCTAGACTCTAACTTGTAGTTTGTAGATCTTGGAATTGGATCGAAATTCACCTTCCTAAATTGTCTCTAAAGTCTGTAGCTGATTTGAGAGGCCCAACGAGGCAAGAGTCTATTATTATTAGTACTCTATCTCTTGATCTATCTAGTAGGCCTACTTAGCTAGTGCCTTAGCCATAGTGTAGTCAAATCTTGACAACTAGTCTTCTAGATCTAAGCTTCTAGAATAATTAGATCTAGATCCAGTTTAGATTTAGAATATAAAAGTATTTTACTAGCTAAAATACTAAATCTACTGATCTAAATTCTAGATAGATATACAATATATAGATTATAGATCCAGTTTAGATTTGGAATATAAAAATATTTACTAGCTAAAATTCTAAATCTACTGATCTATACTTAATATTTTAGATATTATATGACATCTACAAAAATTATTATTAAGATATATAATTATAGATTCTAGACTAGTTATTTATGTACATAAAATATATAAATAAAAGATAAAATTATGCAGGCCTAGATCCCATAAATTTATAATTGATCCAGATCTATCAGTAAAAGTTACCTTCGATGGGAAGTTTTACCCAATCTAATCTATACAAGACAATTTATAATCCATGCCTCGCCTACACCCCATACATTAAATAATAGTTCCCATTCCACGCCATGCCCAGGCCATGAGTTCATGAAATAATAAATGATGTGGTGTCAAGTTGGATCTATCCCCTGAAATTCAGCACTTTAATATAAAACTCACATATCTAGTTAATTATTTGCTATGACACTCTGACTCTGATCAACTTGGACTTGTGTGATACATATATGTTTCTTATCAGATTTAATGAATGAAGTTTTGGTGCATTTTAAGGCTACAAAAGTATCATCAGGTGCATTCAAACCATTGGTATTTTTCCTGGCAACATTTCTATTCTAGTCTGTGATAAATTATAAATTAAAAAAAAATGTTTGTAATGTTTCAGTTATTAACAAGTAGAACCATGCCAACCAGTTCTGATGATGTACCAGAATGGCTCAAGGATCATACTTATACTATTTCTACTCTCTGGGCAGACATTAATAATATTGGCATCCATTCAATATTTATTGTAAGTACTACTATACAATTTTTATTTTAGATGTTTTATGAAGTGTGATTTTCATGGTCAAGCAACATCCAAATATCAGGGATGGAATTTAACATTTTTCTCTAGTTTTTTTTTTTATAACACTCTTAAGCAAATTCATCTTTCATGAATGCCTAATATACTTGGCTGTTGTGCAGGCCATTCCTTTACAATAAACTGTTAGATGAAATTAGGCAAAATTATGTCTGATAATTTGTATGTTTGATACAACAATGTATTCAATTTAATAATATTATTTTTTAATTTTAATGTTTTCAAAAGAAATTAGCCATTATGCTTAATTGTATAATTACAGTTATGTTTGGAAATGTAAGAAAAAGGCATGCATTCCTGACAAGTCAATGATTCGTTGCACCTCTTAAAGGTAAGGTACTGCAATTTTTCCCAATGCACTTTTCTCATAAGCTGAAGTACTTGTATTTTTGAAAAACTAGTTTTCCATGAAAATGTAAATCATAATATATGTTATAGTTGCTTTTAGATGAGTGCAATGTCCATCAAATTAACTGAATATCTGCCTTCACCTTTAGTAATAATTCATAACTATTAAGGTCAGGGCCATGTCTACACATTAACACAGTAGCTCCTTTTAGGTGCAGACTATTTTTAGAATGGCAAAATTATATAATTATACTTAATTACATATATATGTTTAGCATGGTCAACACATATGTCACACATATTTTTATTTTTTAAAAATCCTTTTATTTATTTTTATAACTAGATAACTTTCTGTTATGAGAAAAGATGAGATTCTTGGACTCCTGCATAGCACCACCAGAAAGGAAAATCCCATCATGTTGCAAAATAAAAGTCTTGGACCAATTTTAATTTAAGATATATATATTATGCTGTAAGCTCTATACATATTTATGTATATCCTGTCATTCAGCCAACAGGTTTGGATTAAGTATTTCTTTAAATCTGTTTGATATTGTACTTGAAAACTATTAATCTGAGCCCCATTAAAACAATAGGGAGTGCAGTGAATGAGTGGTAAAACACTTGGCTTCTGAACTGAGGGTTCCTAGGTTCGATTAAGACTGGGATTTTCAATGTCAGAATTCAAAAGGCTAGGGATACATGGCAATAGTAAGGAATAAGTAAATGCAGTTTGGGGATCCATGGCTGAATGGTTAAGTCATGGGTTTGAATCTCTGTGAAGACTCAGATTTAAATTTTTTAGATTTTTGGGTGCCCCTGAGTCCACCTAACTCTAATGGGTAGCTGAATTTTGTTTTGGAAAGTAAAGATGGTTGGTTGTTGTGCTGGCCACATGATGCACTGGCCAAAGAATCAAATGACCTTAACATCATCTACCCTATAGGTTGTGAGGTCTGAAATGGGATTTTTTTTCAAAAGGTGGTTGGTTGTTGTGCTGGGTACATGACACCCTCGCTAACCATGGGGCACAGAAACTGATAAACTTTATATCATCTGCCCCATAGATTGCAAGATATGCAAGGGAAATTTTACTTTTTTAAAATTAAAATAAGAATCTATCAAAAGTAAACATATAAAATATGGTGCATTCCCCTTAAAACTAAAACCTGGTGCGAAGGTTTAAAATGTTGGCAAAAAAAAGCAACATCATATATTCTTAATTCCCTTTGCAAAACTTACTGATAAGAACATGCATGTTGTTCCCTCATAAGTTTCTTGACAGAGGAAATCTTGTTTATATTAGATTTGAATTAAGCAAATTAAGAAAAAAATTATAATCATTATTTCAAATGGTTGTATCTAAACCTTATGAATTATTTTTCAGTTATAAGTATATTGAGATTAATGGATAATCATGAAATTGTTAAATAATTGCTGCTATCATTCCATTGACTAAAGAACCATAATTATTTTTTTAAAAATTAATTTCAAAATGATTTTTTTCAAGCATAGAGTTCACATAGATCTTAGTGAATTTTTTTTTATTTGACTAATGCTTCAATTTTATTGTATCATATTAGTTGTTAATTTTTATTACCCAGAATATTTAAAAAATGAGTACACTATTTTCATGTAATAATGTAACTTGGTATTTACACAATGCTCAAAATACACTATAATCTTTAGGCCATACAGATTTGTATAAATTAACTTGTTTAAATACATTGTAAATGTATATTGTTTGGATAAGAATAAAGTTTTTCTGTAGACAATTATTGTTCAAGATTTGTTGATGCTCCTGCTTAATCAATTATATATATACAGGTCATTAGTTTTAACACGTCTGATAATAAATGACAGTACAAGTTAGTGAATGAAAATTTGTCATTATTTCAGCTGCTTTAGGCCTACATCAATGTGAGGTACCAGTACTTTGATTGTGTCATAACAATTTAAAGCAACATTTTGAAATGAATAGTCTGTAGAATTGACAGTAAATACATTTAAGTGATGGGCTGTGATCTGCGTGAATTGGGAGCTGATCATGTATTGAATTTGTGTTTTTGATCTTTACTTCAAGTAAATGTTAATGAGCAATTAATTTTTAATGAATAAATAATTTAAAAATAAATACAAAAGAAGCATAAACATCTACTTTAGTTTAATAATTGTTTTTCATCAGAACAGAATTTCCAACTTTGCATTCTTAAAATAAAATATAATTTATTTAGAGTAGAGTCAGAACACAAAATCATAGTTTTAAAATATTAAGTAAATTAAGCTAAGCTGTGATCTCTTATAAACATTTGTATATAGACTTTACACAATTTAATTATTATTTTTCATCAAATTGCAGGAACTAGTAGATGTACTTATGCCTATTTGACAATAAAAAACCTTAGTCAATGAAATAGTAATACTAGTAAATGAGATAAAAGTAAAATAAATATCATCAATGCTATTGAAGCCACACTTGTTTTTTTTATCTTGTTTGGTGGACTGCAATTAAAGTTGCTATTAATTTTACTGATCGTCTTAGCTGAAATGCCAGTGTCGTCTCTTTGAAACCTAAGCTTATTTTCTTGGTAACTGGAAGTCCAGATATTTGAAGTTTCATTTTAAGCACCTATACTTTCCAGAATGGCATTCCGATAGGCTAAACCATTTGCCTAACATGTCATATGCACGTAAAGAGGTACCACAGAAATGCTTTAAAGACAAGCTTAGGCGCCAACTTACTTTAACTGACATAGAATAAGAGAGCACCTGGTTGCATACAGCTTCAGAACGAGACAGCTGGAGGTCACTTACAAAGGTGTGGTATACACCAATGAAAATTAATTGCCGAGGGTAGACGGCAAAAAAAAAAAAAAAAAAAAACTGATTCTACCACAGGTGGACAATGGTTATGCCTGTGCTCAGTGTGGCATAATATGTAGGTCACAGCTGGGGCTGAGTAGCCTCTGGAAACATAGCATTCCTCATAAGTCTTAGGAATCAAAGACAAGCCTATCATTTTTGTAGCATAGTTTGTAGCTTCTGTAAATGCATGAAATGCCGTCACAAATGACACAAGTCCTCTGTGAGTTTGATGGATTTTAAACATCTTACTTCTTTGCCTTATATTAAATGGTCCTTCTCTCTGTTCCTCTAGGTACTTGCGTTTATCTAAATATCATTGATATATCGTAACATGTCATCAAAATAAAAGCTAGAATCTCTGCAACTCGTGTACAAGTCAGAAGTCATCAGTAACTCTTGCCATTTAAAAAATAACAATTTAGATTAGTCAAATTAGTGACTGATTATTCGATTCATTTAGGCTTATAAATTTTTTATTTGAATATATAATGATCCTTTACACTTTGTAACTTTACTAGTATACTTTGGAGTAGACTTGTTGAGCTAAAGTCGGAAGTACACATTGAGTTTTACTGTGATTTACTAGATTACTAGATGAAGATCTATATTATATAGAAGTAGAGAGGAATAGTATCTGTCATATCGTGATCAGTAGGCGGATGCAGGTGTATAGATCTATTCCATGACAAAAACCCTGGCTAGATTTAGATCTACTGGTCTAGACATCTAGATCTAACTAGAATTAAACTAGAAAACTGAATTAGAGAAGTAGCTTTCTGGATCTAGAACCAGAATTTATACTATTAATATTAGATCTAGTTGCGTCGAACGCTTAATTTTTGGTTGTTGTTTTTAATAAATGCACATAAAATACATTGTATTTTGGCAATAAAAATACCCAGTTGGTAGTCAAGTAATTCTAATAATTAATTAATGAATGACTATCCTTATTTGTTTTAGATCTATCAGATTCACATGACTATGACTTATTATTTATACTTATTTTGTATCATTCGTCCAAGAAAATCTAGCTCTAGATCTATTTCATTTTAGATTAGGCTATAGTTTTTTTTTTTTTGTCATTTTATTTAGGCTACAATATTACCGAGATGAACTTTTTCTGTTTCCCACGAGACGTGTATGCCTATAGCCTAGTCCTTTCGATAATAATAATAAAAAAAAACGATTAGAAATGCGTAGCTTGGAGTGTCAAAACTGTATTAGGCCTCCTATTTTTATTTTTATTTCGTGCAATTTAGTTATATCGTAACAAATATACGCATTTAGAGGAACGGTAGACCGGTCTTCATCCAGATTTAGTGTAAATAAACCAAACACAGAAACACTGAAAGATTGTATTTTCGGAATTTAGATTCTATTTTTTTGAAAAAATGTGGCATTTTATAGGGTGGTCGAAAAAAATAACTTTTGTGACGATCTCTTATTCGGGAAAATTTTATCTATTATATCAGATAGTCAGAAAATGGATGAAGTTTTTACACATCTAATCAAATAGAGCGTACGAAAGTTTTACACCCATTGCAAGGGACTGACGGAGTAAATCTCTTCTTTGGCATCATCATGGATTTCTCCACATTGCACCATGCGCGAAAATGATGCGCGACGGCACTTCCACTCTCTTTGGCTTTGTAAAAAACTCGAAGCTGGTGTTCCATTAGTATAGTTCCATGTTTTAACCAACAAAATCCATCTGGCAACAATTGGCTGCCTAGGAGATGATCATAATTTAAATATGGCGGCCGCCAGCTAAAACACCTCCTCCCTATAGGCTAATCCACGTCGTTTTACTCTCCATTTCATAAACTCTCGTTACTGCGACAATTTTTTTTAAGAACCCTCAACTCGATCTACCCCCCCCCCCCCACACACACACAAACACGCGCGCTGATTGACCCAAAGCGGCGCCTTCGACATTGAAAGCCTTAGCTCTGACCAGATCGCGGCCTACGTCATCACTCGTCAGAGGCCAATGTTATGCGTCACTGATGATGCGTGCGAAACCACTGTGTTGCTGTGTACATAGATAGAATGATTTCTTTTGAAACAAATAGAATCTTCGTCTAAATATGATTTAGACTTTTCAAAACATTCATCATGGATTAAAACTCTACAATGGTGAACAAATGTCTCGTTTTGTAAAGGATCTAGATCTAGCAGATGCTTTCCGATTACCAAAAGATGAATGATTATGATGGCTTAGAAAGAAAAATGGCCAGCGGTAATAGTACCTTTGGCTTAGTAAAGTTAGTAGAAGGATAGATCTACGTACCATAAAGGAGTACTCTAAATATTTCTAGATCCAGCATTCCTATTAATATTATACATAATTAATTGACTTTTATGCTTTTGATGAATAACATGATAATCATTATATAAAGTCAAAATGGGTAGATCTACTATCTAGCCTAGGGCCTAGGCGCCCTGGGGCTAGGCCTAGCCTAGGCATTGAATACTTGATCTAGATCTAGATTAATTTCTTTACAAATTAGACTAGGACGATGTAGATCTAATTGTAAATCTATTAATTTAATAACAATTCTGTCAATAATTATAGAGTCTAGATCTAGTTTATATACAAATAGCATTTTTTTTTATAGTAGGTATCACGTTCATCAATTGTGGATGTCAGATGTCAAGATCTATAAAGATGCTATCAGTATCATGGATGTCACGTTATAGAATATTATAGATTATCTTGATCTGTATCACACTATCATTGATCGTGATTGCCGAGGATCTTGAAATCTTCTTTTAACAAGATGATCGTATAGAAGTAGCTAGATCTAGTTGATAATACGATCATTCAGAATGTTGCCAGTTGATAAGAGGATCATCTAGAAGTCGCCAATCGCTAAGTCAATCCAAGTATATTACTATATTCAATAAAGAAACTTCTCTTCGTCTAAAACAATTACTTTAATTCATAACTTGAAAAAGCTCTTCACAATAATTACAGTGGTTAAATGTACTTGAATAGAATAACTGATCTACACAATAATATAACTGAGTTCTAATATGTGAGCAGGTCAGGGTGGCGCTAACTGAGTGGGGCCTTTTTGTGTTATTATCTGCTGCTCAGCATTTATTCATTATAACAGTAGGCAAGGGGTAGCTCTACTGGGTGGGCCCAATCTGTGCACCTCGGTCTGCGACCAAGGGGCTAGAGTAGCCTAAGCAATCAGACAGCACAATTAAACTAAACTAAACTAATCTAGCTAACTAAAAGAAACATCCAACTAAATTTATAAAACAAAATATATATATACACTTTATTTACATTGACACAAAAAAAAAACCAGTAATAAAACAAATATACCCACTACAAAACAATAAACCACTCAATTAACCTAAATTACCCCAACACTAAACGGTAAGCTACTAGCAGCAGTAAAGCAGAACTACAGCAGACAGGAATTATAGCCTGCAATTACAAATATAAACAAACATAAAAAATATATTATAAATAATCATTATAATATTAATGGAAATACTTTTAGAAACATTAACAAATAGACATAGTATAGAAAAGCAACAAGGGGATTATTAGGGATAATTAGATCTAGGAGCGCCAGCTCACAAATACAAAATTGATGTTATCACTAACACGTTCCAAAACAAGACTGATGCGATTTTGGATCTTGCCCGGGCACTAGAGCGGGATCACGTGCTCAACAACTCTACTCTGCAAGACCAACCAATAAATGCAGCTCAATGTACAACAAACAATATTTCAAAGCCAATCATACCCACTCTGAACACGTAGCCCTTCGCGTGATGGAATTACCCGAGGTCGTTGACGAGCTAAATATAGATACTGTGTACGTGACAGTAGGCATAGACCATAGTCCGTATATAGAAGTACAAATAGACAGGTAGTAACTTATAGATTTATATTAGATAGATATACATTTTATATAGAATAATATATATAATATAATAATAATATATATATAACTAATAGAAGTACAGATCATAATCTATAGTAGTCTATTACTAGTATTCTATAGTTACATAGACTCATTCTATTAGACTGTTAGGCAGTTACTATTAGATCTGTCATATTTTATACCCCTGTAGTACCAAATTATTCTAGTAAATGTTAGATGTTATATATAATATATACATTTTATTTTATATTTTATACAGTTTGCATTTCATTTCAAAAATATTAATTGTAAACTTTATTAAACTTTCAGATCTCGCATTAACATTTTCAAGACGAAGTATCATGGACAGTATTGAAGTATTACATACTATAAAGGAATACTCTAAAGTAAGTAATAATTATTACTAGCATCTAGTATATAATATTAGTATTATAAATAAATTAAATTTTTTATGCTTTTGATGATCAACAAGACTATAAAAAGAGGCCATTGCTAGGAAGTAAATACTATTATAGGCTAGAACTATGTAAATCTATTAATTTAATAATGATTCTATCATTAATTATTCTAGTAAATGTTTGATATTATTATATTATATATATATATTTATTTAGTTTGCATTTCATTAAAAAAATATTAATAGTAAACTTTATTTAACTTTCAGATCTGTCGTTAACATTTTGAAGACGATGAAGTATTGTGGACTAGCTACTACACATGAAAGAGTAGAGAGTGCATTAAAAAAAGAGTAAAGTCTCATGAAGTCGCAGGATGGCTGCCTGGTCTTGTGGTTTGCGCGCTGGACTGTCATTTGGATTTATCGATGTTTCTGGTTCAAACCCTGCCAGCTCCCATCCCCTGTCGTCACGGAGGTCATGAGTCAGCCGACGCAAATCGCCCCAGGCCAGCGCTAGACAAGCGGTCAACCGTGACGAGTTATGACAGTCAGCCGAGACAAGTGTCAACATGATGGTTCGGGAAGGATCGACGTCGTGAACAGAGCTCAGGAGCGTCACAAGGGTTGTAGTCATCTGACCACCCAGAATGGTCCAGCGACGTTCTGCCCGGTTCTAGAAGGCCAGCAGGGACCCTATATAAAGTGCGGAGGTGTTGCAGTCAAGAAGGTTCACGACAGGGGTTCAGAACACGGTCGACCACAGCACAGTTCAATGGTGTGATTCTGTACGGAGCATTACGACAGTTCAGTGCGGAGTACTGTCAAGTACAGTTGAGTTGGTCTGCGATCGAGTCCGACACAACGAGCCTAGTGTGTGAAGTCAGTCCTGAACTGTTGAACCCAGTGCACGCCCGGAACGAGATGGAGAGGCCAGTGCAAGAGTTGATACGGCGGTACGGTGTTATCGGAGAGATATTTGTACAGTGTACATGTTGCCAATTGTACAGTATTGGCTGTTATTTATTCAACTATTAAAGTGTTAGTTACTTTGGAGCCCTGAGTTGTCAAGTTCTTTAAGTTCGTGGTGTATGGTGCAGTTTGCAGAGAGCCTGGATAGTGAGATTCGTAACAATATGATAATTATTATATTTATTACTAAATATATAGTTCGCATTTTTTCCGCTCCTGAGCACGAATATTTTCTCCTGGAAAACTCTTGGAAATCTCCTGAAATCCTAATCTCAGAATGGTGGGGGAACCCTGTGAAAATGAATTCTGATCTTTTAAACATTTATACACATATTAATATCATTAATTAGTAACAAGAGGTTAACAGTTTAAAAAAGGAAGACGGCAAAACAGAGGTCATCCCCCATCCCCCCCTTATAAGCCGTATAGGCCTAAGCGCTGTTAAGATCAATTGAAGCGTCATTTCACCTTCACTGGCACAGAGGAAAGTAACTGCCAGCATATGACATCTGAGAGACTGTTGGAGAGCTGCGAGTCAAACATTTTAGACGGAAAGAAAATGCGGGAAAATATGCTGGTCGTAACTGGGCGTAGTCATGTGAAACACGTAATGCACTCATCCTTAATCTTCAAAATCGAAGACATTGGGTTAAGGTTAAAAATAGGCCTACTGATTTCCCTAATTTGTACCTAGCCGTACGCTATAATAAAATCTAGCAAATTACTAAAGACACGGACTACACAACATTATATACCAAATTAAACAGCATTAAAAAGAGAATATTAAAATTTAATTTTACAAAAATACAAAAAGGAAGATAAAAAGTTATTTCTATTCTAAACTCATATGGAGGCTCTATACCATTTACAGACCTGCACATAAACTGAAATAAAAAAATAACAACCAATCCAACACTAATGTCAAAGACAAAAATAAGCAGAACTAACCAGGGACAAAAAAAAATAGGAAAGAACATCCACAGCTCTAAGACTAGTTAGCTATTTTAAAAACTACTTTTCCTCTACTAGGAAAACACAAATAACAGAAAAAGACTAAAACTAGCAGAAAGTTATAAATAGCGGAGACTACAAAATACTCAGCACTGAACTATATAAACTAAAAAGACACTAAATTACAAACATCATAGCCCTGGCCTATATAAATTACAAATTAAAATAAAGATAAAAATAGATAAAAATTAGATCTAGAAGCGCCAGCTCACATAAATTTTACCCTTGAAAAATAATTTAAAAGGCTTCGTCCCTTCCACATTTGTCATACCCCCCCTTTTTGTCTAAGTTGTCTGCTTTTTCCAAAGTACATTTCTTTTCCTCTTGGGTGTCATCCGGTGCGGACCACACCTCCCGCACGTGCATAGTGACGCCACTGCTGCCAGGTACTATCCTCTATGCCAGTGAGGGCTAAATAGCGCCTGAGTGGATCTTTATAGCACTTACGGAGGGAACCTCTGTAACGCCGTCCTTCTCAAGGTCGCCAAAGAAGATCGCCTTTTTGCGTGCGGTCGTCTACCATGCGGAATAAGTGTTATTGACAGCATAGAAATTAATAAATAAATGACATTTTGTTCAAATTTGCTTTCTCGCGCTTCTTTTTAAGTGTTTTTCTTAGAGGGGGGCGCTGGCGGATTTTTTAAAAATAAAAACTACCACTGCAGGACATTGCTTCCTTTGGCCAGACGTATTTGTAAACCAATTATAATCTTATCTTCTTATCTTATATAATACAGACGTTACTTCAAAAAAGAAGATGATTACGTCCTACGCGTCATGCATTTAGTCATGCATATTAACCAATGACTTAAATTCTGCCAAGTCACTGGTTTTCCTGGCTAGCTCAGGCAACCCATTCCATGCTCTAATAGCACTAGGGAAGAAGGAGTATTTGTACAAATTTGTCCTAGCATATGGGACGAGGAATGTGCCTTTATCTTTGTGTCTTTCAGAGTATTTTATTAAATTTTGTTTTTGTATTTGAAGATTATAGTTCAGTGTTTTATGTATTATTGCTACTTTACTTTTGAGCCTTCTGTCCTGAAGGCTTTCTAAATTTAGTGATTTTACTAAAGGTGTGACTCTAGTCAAATGTGAATATTCGTTTGTTATGAATCGCACTGCTCTATTTTGTGTCTGTTCTAGTTTCTTAATGTTTTCTTGAGTTGAGGGGTCCCAAACAGAGGATGCATATTCTATTATTGGCCTAACCAAGGTTAAATAACATTTTAGTTTTATGTTCTTATTTGATTTATAGAAATTTCTTTTAATAAATCCTAATGCTTTGTTTGATTTTTTTGTAGTTTCATCAATATGTGGATTCCATGACAGTTTTTCATTTATTATAACACCTAGGTATTTTGCGTTTTTAGTCTGTGTTACTGGTTTGCCATGAATAAGATAAGTGGAATTAATTTGTTTTAGTTTTTTTGTTACTCTTAATTAACAACTGACATTTTTCTGGGTGGAAAGACATGCTCCAATTTGATTCCCATTTCTGTAATTCATCTAATTCTCTTTGTAAAATATCTGTGTCTTGTGTTGTTTTTATTGTTCTATATATTATGCAATCGTCTGCAAATAATCTGACTTTTGTTCCTGAAGTAATGCAATTTGGTAAATCATTTATGTAAATTAAAAATAGTAGTGGACCCAAGACTGTTCCTTGAGGTACACCTGAGTTTACTGTTATCGGTGTTGATTTAGAGCCATTTATTATTACAGTTTGTTCTCTCCCTATCAGAAAGTCTTTAATCCACTGATGCAGTGGACCATTAATGCCGAAATATTTTAATTTTTTAAGCAAACTACGGTGGTGAACTTTGTCAAAAGCCTTAGAAAAATCTAGTAAGATAGCATCTATTTGTTCACTATTATCTAAACCTTTTGAAAAATCATCAATTAGTCCTATTAGTTGTGTTTCACATGATCTATATTTCCTAAAGCCATGTTGGTATGGTGTGAGGACATTATGTTTGTCTAAGTGGTTTATGATGTTGCTACATATTATGTGTTCTAGGATTTTACATGTGATGCTGGTAAGTGATACTGTACTGGTCTGTAGTTTCCTGGGTCAGATTTTTCTCCTTTTTTAAATAGGGGGGTGACATTAGCTTCTTTCCAGTCCTTTGGTACTCTGCCCTGGTTAAGTGAAGCCTGAAAGAGTATTTTGAACACTGGGGCTAGCTCATTACTTAGTTCTTTGAGTAATCTAGCTGGAATACCATCAGGTCCAGAAGCTTTATTTGGTTTGGTGTTGGCTAATAGTTTTTGAATTCCATTTATTTGAACTACTATATCTTCTATGTTGTCTACTTGGTTCAAATTCAGTAATATGTCTTTGTCTCCTGGGGCTGAGAATGCTGATGCAAAGTATTTGTTTAGAATGTTTGCTTTAGTTTCATTATCATTATGTATTATGTTATGTTCATCTTTTAATGGCGCTACGCCTGTTGTTTCCATTTTCTTAGACTTAATGTATGACCATAGGTTTTTGTTGTTATCTTTAGATATTACATTGTTTATGTATAAGTGAGCCATATGTCGTGTAAAACATTTGTCGTGAACGATTTGTCGGTGAACAATTGTTGTGACCCCCATACAAACAACTTAACAACATACGTATAGGCATTTACATTAAAATAATAGTAATACTAATTCGTTTCAAACATTATAATAATAATAAAGAAATAAAAATCGAATACCCACGTTGTTTAGGTAAAATCACAACTTCCTGTTCCGTCAGTTGACGGATCGACATATACTCTTGACTAGATCTCTCTATAATAAAGGTCTAGATTCTAGAATAGAATCTTAGAATATAAAAACTATCATTATAGACTAGATCTAATGGCAGGCCTCCGACAAACACCACTGACTTGCAGTGGCCACACACGCCCTGTTGTTGATTTATCCTTTAGTGACATAACACCTTTTGGATATTTTTTAATAAGTGCTTGCAAAGGTAAACGCCTAAAATCAAAAATGGTAAACGTAGTAGATCTAGTAGTCACGGTAGTGTTATAAGTTAGACTTAGACTTAGTCAATATACTAATATAGATCTAGATTAGAATTAGATCTATAATTATAAGTTACCTATAGTAGGCTATAGTCCATAGACTATGATAGACCTATAATATTTAGTATTTTAGTAACTGTTGTCTCCCGTGTTGTTTAAGTTTTAGCTGCTTTGTAGCAGCACCAGAGTTTCCTCTCCGGGCGCATTCCTCTGCCTTGGATAAAGGGGTCATGGGTGGCCCATGCGTCATGATCCCTCTCTCGATCTTGCTGATATGATCCAAAGGAACGCATCGCATTAAATTTGGCACCAACTCAGTTGCAGAAGCTGCCTGAGGGAATTTCATAGCTGATACTCCCAACGCCTAAGGGGCTTCACTCCTGATTTCTCCTCGAGGTTGTCTCCTGAAGCCTTAGTACCGCAAGGCAGCGGGGTTTTGAAGTCAGAGTACCCCTCTCCTTACTAGGCTGATGAGCTCCATCTGCCCGAAGCTCCCGGTTTTGTGGCGCCAGGTATCCACCTTCACCTGTTAGTAAGGGCAGTTTCGCCGGGCTTAATATCTAAGCCACACGAGCAGGCCAGGTGCTGGACTTAGTTGTCAGAGAGGCTATTTGAGACACATGCCATTAGGAGTATTTTATAGACAATGGGAGCTTAACCCCATTGACACCCCTGGCCATGACAACCTTTGAAATTTAGTAGATTCTTTCAAATTCTTATAATTATCTGAACACAGACTTTCAGGAACTATCTATAGTAGTTCTTATATAAGTAAGACACACCTCATTAAAAGAAAGACTCTAAACTCTAAAGAGAGAGAATAGGCAGAATAGCCATAGCCATAGGCCTACATGTATTAAAACTACTATGTAGCCTAGTTGAAAATATCATGTTTATCAGATAAAAAAAAAAAAGATCTATTTATATATATATATATTTATATATATTTATTTCTGTCTGTTTCTACACATAGATCATATAGGTATATAAATATAAATAAATACAATATATAAAGTAATATAAACGATATATATATATATATATATATATATATATATATATATATATATATATATATATATATATATATATACACAATATATATACACAGAGACGAGAGAGAGAAAGGCAATAGACTATAAATAGGTACTTTGACAAAAAAATTCTAAATAAATATAACAACAGAAACTATCTAGTTATGTAGACTGTAGAGCTTGCTGAGAGTTTAACAATGATACCAAATTTATCTTTCTATGTTATATAGCCTTATAGGATAAAAGTTATGCCGTTTTACGGCGTTTTATGTGTAGGAAAATGGACTATCCTATAGAAAATGTACAGAAAACTGTGATCGAAAAAAATGAATTTTCGTCTTTATCTCATCATAACTTTATAACCATAATAGATAGAAACTTGAAATTTGGAACACATCTACCCCATTATATGGTTTTTAATTTTATTATTTCACCTCACATGCAGCTAACATTGATTCACAATGTTTGTTTGAAAATTGACTTGGATCCTTTTTCTAGAATGCCATATGGTAGAAACTTCCCCAGCTTTATAATATTTATAAATATAATGTAAAATAACACCTTGATAGCATTCTCTCCACTAGGTTGATCAAAGATAAGCTGTTAAACAATGCATAAATCATTTATTATCAACGAGAATTACTAATGTCTGGTGCCAAATGTCGCTACATCATGGAGTGACTTCATTTAACATTGTCAGGATGGGCCCAAACTTGCCTTAATAAGCTGATTTCCTTTCATATTTTGTGTACCTAAGTATAGAAAAGAAAGATTTCTAACACTACTCTATAATAGAAATATTGATTTAATACTATACTATAGACTATAGTCATAGATTGTTATGGTAGTTAGTTATAATTTTTCCACTTACCCATTTAGAAAAATAGCATAATTTGGCATCATTTATAACATGTTAGGGGAAGTTTTTTTTAATTTTGGAAGACAAAATGTCATTAAAAAAATAATGAAATTATAACAAACTTTAAGCATAAATCTAGAATCTAGGTCTAAATTCAATATAAAAAAATACAAAGCTTGCTTAAAAATGATATTAAATGTAAAATCATTCTTACCTATGACTTAACTGTAAATTTTCTAAATAAACACAACTTTCATTTGTTGACAATGTGGTATCATTCAAAAGCTTAGGAATCCTCATTTAAGATTAGCACAAGGGTTTTTAAAAAATGAAGCAAATGTAAAAACAACAATCAATCACTAACACCATGGGTTTGGAAGTCTAGCCATGCTAGTCTAGCAGTTTATAGGTCAGTAGAGTAAGGATGTCAAATTACCTACTATAAATACATATTGCAGAAGTGAATCTTCTTCTTTTAATACAATCTAAATAATTTTTCATTAACACAGAGAAATAATTTATTAGCAATTACATAGTGGTGTTCACTGATGGTGCTCAGTGTGCACTGAAGAAGAAAGCACGAAAATTGCGCAGTGTTCAGATATAAGAATCTACTGTACGAATCGGAATATTAGATTTAGACATCTAGATTCTAGAGGAGGCTCTTTTTATATAAGGGACACCCCATCAAATTTTCCTTCATTGAACGTGTCACTTTTTTGTTTGTAATTTATTTGTTTTTATGTTTGGGGCTAAAAACGACGTTTAGGGACTGCACATGTCCATTTTAGATAAGTTCCAGTATTTTTGTTCTGCTTTTCCAAAACAGATGGCAGTTTTTTAATAATAATAATAATCTTTATTATCCGTAAGGAAATTTGTCTTACAATTTGTGCATTACACCAAACAAAAAACATTATAACTATAAGAAACCAAAGTGTACATTCACACCAGACTCACTCATAATTTACATGTGACAAAGTTTATACCAGATTGTTCTTATTTAATGATTTGATTGCCAGGGGAACAAAAGAGTGTTTGTGTCTGTTTGTCTTTGCTATCGGTGTCTTGTATCTCTTTTGTGATGGTAAAATCACAAAATCCTGACACAAAGGGTGATTCTTTATTTCGAGGATCTTGTTAGCTTTTTTATAGATGTTTGTCTCAAACAACTGCCCAAAATTAAGTTTATTTTTATTTTTAATGCTCAGATTGCCATACCAGGCAGTGATATTGAAACTTAAAATATTGCAGATGTGAGCGTGATAAAACATAGCCAAGGCCTTTTCGCTAACATTAAACGAGGACAGTTTTCTTAGTAGTCGTAATCTTTGCTACCCTTTTTTGCTGATATAATCAGTATTTGCAGTAAAATTTAGTTTATTGTCTAGGATAGTACCAAGGTATTTAAAGGTTTGCTTAATTTCAATAGTCTCTCCAGTTACAGAAACTATCATTTTCCTTCTTGTCCCTACGAAAATCGATTATCATTTCTTTGTTTTTTTTACATTTAATAATAAAAAATTATCTTTACAGTATTCTTCAATGTGTTCTAATTCTTTGAAATACTCATTTACGTCTGAGCTCTCTGAGAGCAGGGCAAGAAGAGCCGCATCATCAGCGAATTTTGTGAAGGAGAAACAAGAACTATCGGACTGAAAATCATTGGTGTACAAAATGAACCACAATGGCGATGTCACAGCCCCCTGGGGCGCCCCTGTGTTAACTATGCGTTCATTAGATATAACATTGTTTACCCTAACCCTCTTAGCTCTCTGGGTCAAAAATTAATTAGCCCATAATATTATGTATGCACTAATCTGCAACGCTTTCATCTTTTCAATGAGTAAATGAAGTTGTATAGTGTTAAAAGCTGATGAGAAATCCATAAAGAGCAATCTTACATAAGTGTTCGGTAAGTCCAGATGTTTGTAGACACAGTTTAAAATATTTAGGATGGCATCGTCTACACTTTTACCCTTTTGGTAAGCAAATTGTAAAGGGTCTAACTTATTACAAAGATCATTCAGAAGAAACATTTTAACCAATTTTTCTAAACATTTAGACACAATGGAAGTAAGTGAAACAGGTCTATAGTCATTCATTTCCTTCGGTTTGGAAACCTTTGGCACAGGTACAATTATAGATGACTTCCACACAGGTGGTATCTCATGGTTTAGTAATGAAGTAGAAAAAATATCTTGGAAAGGTTCAGCTAGTTGTTCAGCACATTCTTTTAAGATTCGCCCTTTTATTCCATCAGGCCCACCAGCTTTCATTGGGTTGACGTTTTTGAAAATGTTACAAACTTGCTCTTTAGTAATCGCTAATTCTAAGCATTTGTTAACATTGACATCCTCAAGGGCTTTGAGTCTTAGATAATTAAAATCTTTTGTGTCGAAGCGACAATAGAAATCATTTAACTCGTTGGCCAATGTTTTTTCATCTCTTGTAGCAAGATTATTTTTAAATTTGACTTGTGCTCCTGCCATTTTGTTCATGATGCCCCACACCTGTCTCATGTCACTTGTATTAATTGAGTCTTCCAGCTTGGTGCGGTAGTTTCTCCTCCCTTCCTCAAGAACGACGTTAAGATTTCGTTGAGCAATTTTCCTTGTCTGTCCATCGCCACTCATAAATGCTCTTTTCTTTTTATTTCCCGTTTTATTTTTGCAGTGACCCATGGTTTATTGTTGGGGTATATCTTGATGCTCTTAGTGCTGACACACATGTTTTCACAGAATTTGATGTAATTTGTCACTGCGTCGACCCATTCTTCCAGATTTGAAGTGGTCTCTTTGAACAAATTCCAGTCAGTGCAATCTAGATTCTCGATAACCATGTATGTAAAGCTATTGTTTTAACCTCCCCCAGCAATTCACACCCATATAAAGGATTCAATGAGGGCTGTATTATGAGCCTGTTTGATTGTAGGCTGATGGGCATATCAAAATAAGCTTCCAAACTTATCTTTAGGAAGACATTCCAATCACAGTTATACTGTTAGCTGTTCATTAAAATTAAAAAAGAAGGTGTCCCAGCGAATAGTAATGAATTTAACACATTCTCCTTTATTAGACATGACAAAATCATAATAAGAATATATTATTGGGATTAAAAAATCTATGATTTTTTCAATGAATAAACATGACCTAGATCGAAATATCTAGATTATATAATTTATGAATTAAAGAAAAAGTGCGGGCTGCTAATTTGAAACCAGAGACCATGCCCACTACAGGTGATCACGCCAGGTGAGCTGGCGGTGAGGAGAGGTATAAACTAAGTGTGTAGGGTCACAACCTATCAAACAGGCAGTGGAGGGAAGGGGGGACAGAGTCAGGAAAAGAATTATAAGCATCTATGGGAGGGAGGGGGTGTTAAGGTGTAACAAAACAAACATTCAAATTATGAAAACAAGAAGAGGGTCCATGGATGGGAATTAAAAGAAATAGAGAGAATACATGTAGCCTAGTTGAAAATATCATGTTTATTCAATTATAATAATTAATTTATAGATCTATAATATGTATAGATTTATTTCTGTTTCTACACATAGATTATATAGATAGGTATTAAAATAAACTATAAATGATATATATATATATATAAGATAAGATACACATTTTGCCACACCAATGGCAAGCATTACCATTGTCCCCAGGTAGTCGATTTAGATTTTCTTTTCGCAGTCTGTCTTCGGCAGCTGATTTTCTTTTGGTCTCAAATGTGTATCCCATGGCCTTTGTCTCATTCTGATGCCGCATGCAACCATGTGCTCTCTTCTGTCAACTAAGGCAAGTTGGCGCCTCTGTTACGTCGACCACCTTTTAGCTCACCAAAAAAAGACTGCCTTTGACATACGTTCGTCTCCCATACGGGATACATGCCCTGCCAAGCGTAGCTGTCTTGATCATACGAAGTCCCTCTATACTGTCCAAACCGGCGTTCGCAAGGACTTCGCTGTTTGTAGTGCGGTCTTGCCACCTATGTCCATGATGCAGACCTGCCTACCGTTAAGCAAAATGCGTATTCGTTACGCAAAATCTCCCAAAAATGACCGTCAGTATGCAAATACGCATTTAACCCTCCACGTTACGCATTTCGTATCCTTTTTTCCCCCTCTCTTGACTAGCTTACGAGCGGTCACGGAGGTCACGCTAAGCCGTCCTGTTGGGGGGGGGGGGAACAGAAAAGGTGGGGTGTCCAGATCTATATGTTGATTGGTTCTTAATAGCAGTTAGATTTAGTCTAGAAATCAAGAACGCGAGAGTGAGGGAGTGGCGGGTTGGTACCATCAGTTAGCTGATACAACAACGTGACTTTTTTTTTTTGTAAGTTCATTAGTAGAAATTAATTATGTTGAATCCTTGATTCCCTATTCATCTGTATAGAAAAAAAATATCGAAGTGCTATCGATTCAAAACACATTGAGTGACATTGTAGATATCTAATCTAGATTCTGGATTCTAGATCTAGAATCTAGATAACTTGTTATACAGGAATAGATCTAGCTAGTGACTTCTAGTACGTTATGTCATGATTCTCTACATTTACATTACTAGATCCAATTTAGTTGTAGTAATAGTAGTATGATTTAGATTGTCTAGATCTAGATCGATAACATCTACTACCATCTAGTCTAGATCTAGACTAGATTCTTAGTCTTAGTATAGAATAGATCAAGGTGAAGGTAGGCCTACGAAAGTTTGGAGTAGTAGACCTACGTTTGTAGCGGATCCACGGCTTCGGTAACACTTGAGCCCAAATCTAGAGTAGATTATATTCATTATATAGACATAGATCTAGTCTAGATAATACTAGATATCATCTCTATTGTCGTATTGATCTAGATTTAGATTGTAGATCTAATCAATTAGACATCTAGATCTAATATTATATCTATACTATAAAGTAGAATGTGAGGTGTATGTATGTTACTTATAGACATCATAACCGCTTGACCAATCTTGATAAAACTTGGCAGGAATGTTTCTTGGGTACCAACTTAGACCTTAGTGTATGTATTGTAGCCCTAAAACAAACTTAAGACCCTAAAAAAAAAAAATAAAGTTGTCAGACTCGTTTACAGCTATAGTATTTTATGGATCTAGGCCATGTCTACAATGTTGATATGAGAAAAGATCGAAAGGATTTAGACCTAGATCTAATTTTAAGAAATACACTTTGCGCAGATAGTTTTTTTACTTTGACACATGAAAATACAAAAGAAGATCCATTGATTTCATTGTATAATAAAATTAACCTTCAATTTTGTTTTTCAAAAGCATTTTTTGCATTTATTAGTTCGTTATATCTGTGACTACAGATTTCCTGGCGAACATTCTTTCATTAGACATTACTAAATGGTTACACATTAACACATCTCTCTACTGAGTCTATTCCTAGGCCTAGGTCTTAAACCCTCATTGAACTCTAAGATGATGAAATTTCTTTTCGCAAAGATAGTTTTATGCTTTAACACATAAACATTTTAATTATTGTCCATTAATTTAATATTATAATCAAATTAACATTCAAATTTGTTTTTCTAAAGCATTTTTTAATACATTCGTTAGCTGTTCGCTAAAGCTGCGTAGCCGTGTTGAGACAGGCCAATATATTCATTCATGAAAAAAGGTCACGCATGCGCAACACAGAATGAACTCTATAAAAGCCAATTTAGATTAGTGTAGATTTAGATCTATGTCTACCTCAAGATCTACTTTATACTTTAACACATGAACATACAAAATTAAGTCTATTCATCTCAAATTTTAATCAAATATATGTATTCCTACAAGCAAATGTTTTAATTTGAAAAAATGGATTTAAACCTATTAGCTATTTTGATTTGATAGCTTCATTCACACTATTTTACATTGACACATTCACTTTACTTATTACATTATTATTTCGTTTAATTGTTTACAAAACACTCTGTGACTATATTGACAGTAATGCGCAAATAAAGACCCGCGGGTCATATATGTCTAGTATATACATATATATATAATATATATCTATATTATAAAATAGAATGTGAGGTGTATGTATGTATGTTACTTATAGACATCAAAACCGCTTGACCAATCTTGATAAAACTAGGCAGGAATGTTCCTTGGTAACTAACTTAGACCGTAGTGTATGTATTGTAGCCCTAAAACAAACCTGAAAAAAAAAAGTTGTCCGACTCTATTAAAGCTATAGTATTTATGGATCTAGGCCATGGTTAACAATGTTGACATGAGAAAAGATCGAAAGGATTTAGACCTAGATCTAATTTTAAGAAATACACTTTGCGCAGATAGTTTTTTACTTTGACACATGAAAATACAAAAGAAGATCCATTGATTTCATTATATAATAAAAATAACCTTCAATTTTGTGTTTCAAAAGCATTTTTTACATAAATTAGTTCCTAATATCTGTGACTACAGATTTCCTGACGAACATTCTTTCATTAGACAATACCGTAATGAATCGCGTACTAAAAATTAGTTCGTTTAATTGTTTACTTTATAATCCCATCTTTAGATCTAAAACTTAAATTTAACTCTAAGATGATACAACTTCTCTTCGCACAGATAGTTTTATACTTTAACACATGAACATACTAATTATAGTCCATTCATTTCATATTTTGATCAAATAAACATTCAAATTTGGTTTTCTAAAGCATTTTTAAGAGACTACATTCGTTTACGAAAGCTGCGAAGCCGAGTTGAGATAGGCCTAGATCTATATTCATTCGTGAATCGCATACTAAAAATTATTTCGTTTAATTGTTCGCTTTATAATCCCATTCATTTAACAAAGCTATCGCTCTTTTCTTTTTTAATAGATATGAATGTATTGGCTTCGGGTAAACCCATTTTGGCAAAACTAATTTTATTTTCGTAGTGAAAGAGAAAAAACTTGAAAGGATCATTAGCTAAGTTTAACATACATCTAAATCCACTAGATAAGTAAACACAAACTTAGACCCGCAGGCCGTGGGTAATGTCAGGCTAGTATATTTAATATATATATATATATATATATATATATATATATATATATGACAAAATAGTGGAACGCGTAAGTGTTACGCATTCTGGTACCAAAATACCCATTTTGACCATCAGCGTTACGCATTTGGACTTTTTTTGGTAGGCATGTCTGATGATGGATCACAAGCATCTTTAGTGAAAGCGTTCAATGAAAGTAGTCTTAGTTGCTTTCTGTATATAGAAGGATTGAGGGAACCACCCCCTGGTAGACATTGATTTTTGTTGGCATGGGGAGCGATTTATTCTGCCAAACTCTCGCTTGAAGGCGTCCAAAAGCGCTACTGGCCCTGGCCAGACAGTTATCAACTTCCCTTGAAAGTGAGGCGTCATTTGATACTTTACTACCCAGATAGGTGAAGTGGTCTACCACGTTAAGGGCCTGTCCGTTTATGGTAGAGATGGGAATCAAACCCAACTTTTAAAGTTTAGGTTCGGTTCGGTCAGATCTAAAGTTCTGGTTCGGTTCGATGTTATGAAATTAGGTAATAGCACAATTAGGTACATGTAATAATGTTTAATTCAATCAATAATTAGACAAAACAGCGATGTGAAACTTTATTCAACCGGTGGACCATTTTAATTTCCAACACTCGTGTCGCGGGCCACATTTCATAACAGAAAGAAAAAACATTTTATGTAAAAAATAAAGCACTTTTAATAAAAACCTGTGGATGTTATACTTTTTTTTTGAAAAAAGTTTTTCTTTCAGACCTTACGATCTATAGGGCTGATGATGAAAAGGTTATCTATTTCTGAGTCATATAACCATCACAACGACCGACCACCTTTATTTTTCCACAACTAATGTCAGGTACCCATTAGAGCGTTACAACTCAGCCACTGCGCCTCTCACATGAATATAATATTTACACAAATTCATGGGATGTAGGAAGTTTATCAAAAACCAACTTCTGTTACAGTACCATTCGCGGTGAATCAAATGAAGACGACCCAAAATGATCCAGCTCAGTTTTCCAAAAAATTAAAAATAACTGTCAAATCATATCACTGAAATTAAGTTTGTATTTTTCTTACTAAAAAATATTGAAAATTCTTTGGTTCAGTTCGGTCAAAGTTCGGTTTGGTTTGTATCCCATCTCTAGTTTACATTAATCATTGGGGCTGAGTAGGTTTTATTGGTTGACTTCTGGAGCATGACATCTATTTCCCCGAGGTTTATAGATAAAACCGAAAGAGGCGGCAGCATATGCAATTTGTTGAGGTCATGTTCATTGTGAGCTAGCATGGCACAATCACCGGCATAGAGAAGCTCTGTTATGACCATCTCCTTTGTTTTTGTATGTGATAGTAGGCATCGAAGATTGAACACATTGCCGTCCAAGCGAAACCTGATGTAGATGTCTCATTTGACCCAGTATTACGCCAAAGAAGATAGTGAATAGAGTAGGAGCAAGTACACAGCCCTGCTTCACGCCATTTTCTATTGGGAAGTGATCAGACAGGTCACCATTGTGTCTGATCTGGCCTTTTTGTCCCACCTGAAACTGCTTGAGAATGGATAGGAACGTAGGTGGGCTTCCCAGCCTGGCCAAAATCCTATACTGACCAACTGACCATGTCGAAAGCCTTAATGAGGTCCACAAAAGCTATGTATATGTTTATGTACTGGTCTTTGTATTTTTCTTGTGATTGTCGCAGAACAAATATGTCAAGTGTATCTCTTCCGACTCTAAAGCCACATTGGCTCTCAGATAACACCTCGTCCACTAAAGATTGGGTTAGTCATTTGAGCAATACACGAGAAAAGATCTTTGCTGCTACTGACAGAAGTGTAATGCCTCGTTAGTTGGAGCAGTTAGACTTCTCCCCCTTTTTGTAAAGTGATATGATTATGGATTCTTGAAGTTCGGGTAGGACCATGCACTTCTCCCAGCATATAGCGAATCAGTTTGTTACCCTCTCGGTTAGGGCGACACCACCCATTTTAAATATTTCAGCCGGAAGCTCATCAGAGCCAGGTGCTTTTGTGTTTTTTGAGCTTTTGGATTGTTGTTTCAACTTCCTCAAATATCGTTGGGTCGTCGAGCTCCTCTCTAATAATTTTCTCAGGGACATTTGCCAGCAATTCCTTCGATACAGGCCTTTTATCAACAAATAGCAGGCTGTAGTGTTCTGTCCAGCGATTTAGTATGTCTGCTTTGCTAGTTAATAGGATAGAACCATCGGAGGATCTTAGCAGGGCTGTAGTCTGGTTAGTTGGGTCATAGCAGACCTGCCTACCAAAAAAAGTCCAAATGCGTAACACTGATGGTCAAAATGCGTATTTTGGCACCAGGATGCGTAACACTTACAAGATCCACTATTTTGTCATATATATATATATATATATATATATATATATATATATATATTGTATAGCGAATCAGTTTGTTACCCTCTCGGTTAGGTCAATACGACAATAGAGATGATATCTAGCCTAGATCTGGATCTATGTCTATATAATGAATATAATCTACTCTAGATCTGTTCTCAAGAGTGTTACCGATGCCAACTAAATTGGATCTAGATTGTAGAGTAATGTAGAGAATCATGACATAACGTAATGACTAGCTAGACTCTAGCTAGATCTATTCCTGTATAACAAGTTTTCTAGATCTAGAATCCAGATCTAGATCTAGACTAGATATCTACAATGTCACTCAATGTGTTTTGAATCGATAGCACTTCGATATTTATTTCTATACAAATGAATACGGGAATCAGGGATTCAACATAATTAATTTCTACTAATGAACTTACAAAAAAAAAAAAAGTCACGTTGGTGTATCAGCTAACTGACGGTACCAACCCGCCACTCCCTCACTCTTGGGTTCTTCATTTCTAGACTAAATCTAATTGCTATTAAAATGTTTGTTTGTAAAATGTTTTACATAATTCGGATGTTCCTTCAGAGTTGAAGATAGTTTACTTCCTAGTCCAAACCTCCCGCAGGACGACGGGGGATGGGAGCGGACAGGGTTTGAACCCTCGACCGTCGATAAATCCGAACGACAGTCCAGCGAGCAAACCGCACGACCAGGCAGCCATCCTAGATCTGGATCTATGTCTATATAATGAATATAATCTACTCTAGATCTGTTCTCAAGAGTGTTACCGATGCTGTGGATTCGCTACAAACATAGATCTAGGTCTACTCCAAACTTTCGTAGGCCTATCTTCATCCTTGATCTATTCTATACTAAGACTAAGAATCTAGTCTAGATCTAGACTCTAGACTAGATGGTAGTAGATGTTATCGATCTAGATCTTGTCAATCTAAATCATACTACAACTAAAGAATATTAAGAACCAATCAACGTATAGATCTGGACACAATGTGTTCCCCCACCTTTTCTGTTTCCCCCCCCCCCCCCCCCAACAGGACGGCTTAGTGTGACCTCCGTGACCGCTCGTAAGCTAGTCAAGAGAGGGAAAAAAAAGGATACGAAATGCGTAACGCGACTGGTTAAATGCGTATTTGCGTACTGACTGTCATTTTTGGGAGATTTTGCGTAACGAATACGCATTTTGCGTAACGGTAGTCAGGTCTGGTCATAGGCACACCAGAGCGGTTCATAGAAAGTGCATACGTGTCAGCATGTCTCTGCATGTTTACAGACAGCTCAAGCAATTATTTTTTAGTTCCCTGACCTTGTCTGCAGAGTGTGACTAGAAGCTTTATAGAGAGTTCTGGCTGCATTGTCATTTATATACACATCATACATTTCCTCCTTTAAAAAACCTCCTAAAATCTAACTAACCCTGTAGTTGTTATAAAGGACTTTATGTCGCAAAATAAAAAAAAATGTTGGTTTTAATTTTGTCAACATAATATTATAGCATTTCATCTGGGTGTTTCAATGATGATAAATTCTTGTTATAAGACATATGGTCATTATAATATATATTTTTTAAAATCATGTTTTCTATTAACATGACTGTGTGTGTGTGTACATAAAAATGAAGTTCAGCTAGGCCAGGCATGTCAAACATGGTGTTCTGGGGCCGCAACCACTTTGCATGAGTCTGCTTGGCCACCTAAAAAATTATCAAAATAATGTTAAACTATAAGGCTGGAAAATAAGAGATGGCATACTACTTAAATTGAAAAATAGTATATTTGTTAAAACTGAACGAGAGTGAGTCTACAGTGAAAGCAAGTTAAATTTTGTCAAATTTAATTGCAAGCCATAGCGAATCATTTAGTAAATTTGATTTTATGAAGGAGTGTGTCCAGAAAAGGTGAAAGCATTCAAAGAAATAGCATTGATTTTGAATTATTTTCATTGGCTCTCGGTGAGTCAACTGATATAACGGGTGTATTACAGTTGGCTAGATATTAATAAGGGCCCGTGACAAATTTTGTGATGCATGAGGAACTACTTGAGTTCTGTTCTATGCATAACACCACAACAAGTGATGATGTTTTCGAGAAATTACAGAAGGTGATATTGCAGTACAATTTATCTTTGGTAAAGCTAGCTAGTCTAACAATGGGTGGTGAACCAACCATGAAATGAAATGGTTTTGATGCAAAAATAAGAGAGACTGAAACTAATTTTAAATTTGCTCATTTTCAGTGCATCATTCACTAAGAAACATTCTGCGCACAGCAATTACATGCCATAAGACCGCTTTCAGTCGCTCTCAATTTTATTCATGCCCTTGGTTTAAATCCTCGCCAATTTTCAATGTTTCTGGATAACATTGGACATGAATTTGATTGTGTTCCCTACTACACAGAAGTCCGCTGGCTCTCATGTCATAAAGTATTGAAGAGATTTTTGCACTGCGTGAGGAAATTGTATTGTTTCTGAACATGAAAGGTAAACCTATTGTACATTTCCAAACTGACGAACGGCATTTACAGTTGATCTCACTGGTCGCCTGCAAGACTTGAATTTGGAACTTCAAAGTAAAGACTAAATTGTCACAACTGCGTGTAATCATGTGAAGTGTCTTCAAGCAAAATTACGACTGTAGATAAATCAAATATGAAGAGAAAATCTTATTCACTTCTAAACATCTCAGGAACTAAAAAGATTAAATACGGCTGCAACATTTGGTAAACACGTCTTACACCTGGAATTGTTAGTAGATGCTTTTAATGATAGTTTTTGTGACTTTGTTTGTTACAAGCAAGAATTTTCATTGTTTGTATCTCCATTATCATTGGATTTGAAAATGCTTCTGGTAATGTGCAACTAGAGCTGATAGAATAGCAGTCAGATTCTTTGTTGAAATCGAATTATATAATATAGAATTGGCTGTGTCTAGATTTTACATTTATTTACCCTGTAACCCTGAAAGGTACATTAAATTGCAAAAATTTGCTGCCAGATTTCTAGCTATGTTTGCAAGCACTCATCTCTGTGAGCAGTTCTTTTCCATAATGAAAGCTACAAAAACATCTCACCGTTCGAGATTATCTGATCAAAATTTGTTATCAGTGATGAAAGTGTCAGTGGCAAACAAACTTCAACCTGACATTAATTAACTTGTATCCCAGAAAAGATGTCAAGCATCAGGACATAGAAAATAATGCCTAATCATAGTAATTTTTAATTACCAAGTAGTACTACAAATTTAGCTAACTAAGTGACAGGTATGCCATTAATTATTGTATTCTATTGTATTATTTCTAATTTACACAGAACTAGTAGGCTGTTTTGCAACTGATTTTTTGCTACGGCCCCTCAGGTTATAGTAAGTTTTTTGTGGCCCATACATCTTAATGAGTTTGACAAGCCTGAGCTAGGTCTAAAAAAATATGTACATTTAGAGTTATCTGCCCATAGTCAGCTAGCTGAATTATTACAATTGAGTGTCTATTCTGAACCAACTGGGAACTGTTAATCAATGAAAAAAAACTTAAATCATATCTAAAGATTCTAGATCTAAATACAACTGTACAAAATAAAATAATCCAGCAAATAGATTTACATTGAATTTGTAAAAAAATTATTGCACAAATCATTCAAATCACAATAAGGAAGTATCTATGTGTGGAAGTTATATGTAATCTCTACTGATTTTTTAAATTTAATATTAATACATAATTGTTGATGTAAAGAATACATTATCAACTGGAGGTTTTTGTTTTAAAGTATATTTTCAAAATCTAATGTTTTAAAAATTATATATCACTCAAACACTTCAATCTCATTCATCTCACCTAATCCATGCTTTCCCATGATCTCCTCATATCCTCTGTTGTCATTGCTAACCTTAGCGTTCAAGTCTCCCATTATGATGAGGATGTTCTTTTTAGGTCTGTCATGTAGTATGTTAGTCATCCTGTTGTAAAAATTGACCTTCTCCTCGTTATCATTGTCATTTGTTGGGGCATGGCATTGGACAATGTCTAAGTTAACCCTCTTCTTCACTGTGTGGAATGAGGCTATTATTATCCTTGGTCCATGCGCTTCCCATCAATAAGTGCTATCTAAGCTTAGACAGCATCAGGGCTACTCCCTGAGTGTGTGTAGCCTCTTGCTCATGTCCTGAGTATAAAAGTAGCTCACCCGTAGTATTTTCTGCCCAGAACCAGTCCATCATGACTCACTTATTCCTAAGATGGTGAGGCTGTATCTTTTTATTTCAGCTTCCACATGCTCTGTTTTCCCAGTCTCATACATGGTTTGATGTTCCATGTATCGATGGTAGTGATGGTCCTGGTAGAGATGATGGTCTTCGGCCTGTTGGCTTCTAGATGACTGTCTTTCACTGTCATGCACCATAAAACTTCCAGTTGGAGGTCCATCTTCTTCCAGGTCTATAACTTCTGTTGATTTGCTGTTAGGTGCTTCTGTAGCTAGTGGGTAGGGTAGGTAGCCCTACGTCCAACTCTCCTCCTTTCTCAGCCAGTCTTGGGAATGCCCTATGGTGAAGTTAGCTTTAGTGTCTAGTAGGCTTTTTAATAATTCACACTGTAAGAGTTATTTCAGTCATAACAACCTGGGAAACTTATTCAGTACGCAACTCTCTGCGCCATTCTCAATTTTGTTTCACCATACAAATCTGCATTGCAAGCTTAGGGCAAATGAATACAAATATCCATTGATACACACAAGTTTAAAGCTTTTAGAACAAATAACATTTGATCTTAGGGATGTTACCTTCATCTGGGTCCCCACCCATGTGGGTATAGAGGGAAATGAAATAGCAGACCGGGAGACAAAGAGAGCTTTCCAGGAACCTTCATTAAGGCGCAAAATCCCATTGATTGTTGGAAAGGCTTTTATCCAACAAACAGGCTTAGACCGGGAACTCTTCATCCCAGTCCTGTCCAAGGGTTTCCAGCAGTACGGCCATTGATAGAGTTAGGGCAACTGCACCACATATACGGTCGCCACGCCTCGTTCCTGGATCCCACTCGTCATAAGTGAAAGAAGGCAGCACTAACCATAGGGAATTGGCCTCATATTCCTATATTGTAACTGCCACTCCAGATGATGGGACACTGATGTCTGGCCCTAGCTTGTCAAATTGCGTGGCAGACTTTTTTTTTGACTCGGTTGCTGGCTTTTGCTCAATTCTCACTCTGAGAGTTAAAAAAAAAAGGGGTGTCCTCCTCTCCACCCAACCTAAGTCGAAAAATACTAAAGTCGCTGGAATAAAGGAAAATCCCTCCGGGGGCCTCCCAAGGCCTAATAGATCCAAGTAGGTAATTTAGAATAAGCTATGGATTCCAGAATTGTGCAGTGGAGCTGTAGAGGCCTCATGGCCAATTATGAAGAAATGCAGCTACTGATGGACTCTGAGACTCCTGTAGCTATTTGCTTACAGGAAACATTTCTGAAAGGTAGTATCAGATTCCGAAATTACAGTGCTTATAGCAGGAATGTTGAGAATGCGGAGAGAGCATCAAGTGGAGTGTCTATCCTTGTGAAGGACAGCATCCCCCATGAGAGGGTAGAGCTACAGACCACACTACAGGCTGTATAAGATAGGATAACCCTACACAAGGTTATCACTTGCTGTAGCCTGTATCTACCCACAGGCACTCCATTAAACCCAACAGACATGGAGAATCTCATAAAGCAACTCCCTCTGCCCTACATAATACTTGGGGATTTCAATGCCCATAATACTATGTCGTATACTGGAGGATATCTTCCTCCAATATGATTTATGCATACTTAATGATGCATCACTGAACTACTTGCACCCAGGAACTCACGTGCATTGACCTCACCGTATGTGTCCCCGGACTTCTGGGCGACTTTAAATGGTCAGTTTTGCAGACACTGCGCCCACCCCTTTGAAACCGTAAACCATATCCTCTTTGAATGCCCCTCCCTAACCCACCTTAGGCAGACCCTACTTCCACTACAGCCCAAAATAACCAACACCCTGTATGGCAGTGCTGAACAACTGAAGAAAACAGCACACTTTTTTTTCCTTGGTTCAGTCTGCAAAAGAGCTCACAGCTCAGCAGCAATAAAGCTGGCTAGAAGAAGAAGAAGGAATGGTCAGTAAGCAATGATCTACGAGGAAGTGATCACTTTCCTATCACCATTGTTAGCAATCTCCCCTCATTGGGACAACTTCAGCGGTGGAAACTGAATAAGGCCGATAGGGAACAATTCCAAAAAAGATGCTCCGAGGATATCACAGAAAATATCCTTGATGGACAGAACCCAGCTGATACCTTTGCTAGCAAGCTACTTAGTATAGCCAGGAAAGTTGTACCCCTAACCTCCGCAAATCCAAAACGGCCTAGCAAACCATGGTTTGATACAACTTGCAATAGGAAAAAACGACTGGCTGCATTTATAAAGAATCCTTCCCAGGAAAACCTAAAGCTATCCAGGATAGCTAGAGCAAGGGCTAGACAAACCATACGGTCAGCCAAACGGAATTCCTGGAGGAATTTTGTCGGCAGTCTGGATGCCAAAACTTCTGCTTGAGCGGTTTGGAAGGCAGTAAGGCGAATCTCAAGGGAAAGAATCAAATGCAATAGGGCATTTGAAAAACCAAGGAAGAACTGTTACGTCCCTCAGAGAAATTGCTGACTGCCTTGCATCCTCAATAACAGATAAATCATCCACTACACACTACACGCCAGAATTCCAAAAAGTCAAAATCAGGGAGGAAAGACACCCCACTGATTTCAGATCAGAGAACAATGAAGACTACAATAAACTGTTCTGTTTGAGGAACTGAGGGACTTGCTGGACAAATCACATGACACAGCGCCATGGGAAGATGAAATCCACTATCAGTTCCTCAAGCATCTTCCAAAACCTTCATTGGCAATTCTGCTAAAAATGTATAACTGTGTGTGGCAAACAGACACTTTCCCAAACAGCTGGAGGAAAGCCACAGTTATACCGATACCCTAACCGGGAAGAAATGGATCTGACCCAGCTAACTATCGACCAATAGCACTTACAAGCTGCATCTGCAAAACCATGGAAAAAATGATAAACAATAGGCTGGTCTGGTACTTGAAAGAAACAAAATCATCTCCAACTACCAGTGCTGATTCCGGCAGGGGTGGACAACAACTGACCATCTGGTAAGACTGGAAGCTTTCATCAGGAATGCATTCCTTAGATGAGAACATCTAGTAGCTCTATTATTTGATATAAAAAAGGCCTATGATACAACCTGGAAACATGGCATTCTACGTGACCTGGAGCTTATGGGGCTTAAGGGAAATCTCCCCTGCTTTGTGAGAAAATTCCTAAAGGACCGGAAATTTCAGGTTTGAGTGCGCTATTCCGCTTCTGACACTTATGACCAGGAAATGGATGTACCCCAGGGCAGCATTCTCTCAGTGACCCTATTTAACATAAAAAAAAACAGAATTAAAAATGCTCTGTCCCCTGGCATAGAGTGCTCTCTGTATGTTGATGATTTTGTGATTCTTACATGCAAAAACATGAACACTTTAGAAAGAAAATTACAACTATGTTTATATAAAATTCAAAATTGGGCAAGCGATAATGGTTTTAAATTTTCGGACTCCAAAACAGTTAGTATGCATTTTTGTAATTTAAGGAGACACCACCCAGACCCTGAACTATTTATACACAAAAAGAGGATCCCTGTTGTGAAAACTACAAAATTTTTAGGCCTCACCCTAGATTCTAAATTTAATTTTCTCCCCCACATTAAAGCACTAAGAAGAAATGCCAAAAGTCATTAAACATACTTAGAGTACTCAGCCATACGGACTGGGAGCTGACAGAGATACCGTGCTGCAGCTATATCGGAGTCTAATCCGATCCAAGTTAGACTACGGATCCATAATATATGGAGCAGCAAGGAAGTCTTATCTAAAAATACTGGAACCAATACAAAATGCTGCCCTGCGTCTCTGTCTCGGCGCGCTTCGTACATCACCTATCCGAAGTTTCCATTTGGAGGCTGGAGAACTCCCCATGGACATAAGAATGAAAAAGCTTGCAATGCAGTATAAAGTCAAGCTAAAATCCAACCCCACGAACCATGCTTTCGACTCCATATTTAACCCTACAGATGTAGAACTATACAATCGAAGATTTAACGTCATACAGCAGTTGGGCCTTCGAATGAGAGAACCCATCCAAAATTTAACCCCACCCATCAACCAAATCTCTAAAATAGAAATCCCACAGAACCCTCCTTGGTTGATTAATAAACCCAAATTAAATTTATCCCTCCTTAATTTCTAAAACGAAAATACAGATCTAAGCATACTACAAGTCTTAATGATTTAACTGTATGGAATTTAGCTCTTGTAAAGGAGAGTAATCCTTGAAGAATTATGGGCACAATATTGCCTAAATAGTGCTGATGTGCCAAAAACTCAAACTCAGACCATAGGGATGTCACCTTCATTGGGATCCCCTCGCATGTGGGCATAGAGGGAAACAAAACCGCAGAGAAGAAAATAATCCTTTAAATCAGGAACCCAAATTCCCTGCTCGGACCTGAGACAAAGTATTGCCTCTGCCACCTATCGAGAGTGGCAGGATCAGTGGGAGGCTGTGACCCACAACAAACTTAGACAGGTTGTGGCGGATGTTAGGTAGTGGCCCACATCTAAGGATCTGACAAGGTGTAGTAGCTTTGTCCCGAAGGTGGGGTTGTCTACGAAGATTTGATTTGTGAAATTATGAACATATAATATTTACAAAAGATTTTTACTAAATTATTAAATTTTTACAAACTTAACAATTTTAACTGTGAATAGACCTTTCTTTTAATGATTTGACTGTATGTAATTTATCGCTGGTAATGTGAAGGTTAAGTAATCCTTGAAGGATTATGGGTACGACATGGCCTAAATTGTGCAAATGTGCCAGAAACTCAAAACTGGAACTCAGATACCAGGGTATTAGAAGGAAAGAAGGAAATATTTTAGCACAGACAACCTCAAAGCACTGTTTGATAGCGTAGATCCTGGAAAAGTACTAGGCTTTAATTTTGAACAAAGCAACATAGATATACTAACAAAAAGAGGCATCAGTAAACTGAGCAGGCAACAGTTTTATTTAAATATAAAAGGTGATAAGTTGTCATTCATCTTTTTGTCAAAAAAATATTACCACATAATATGTTGTATGAGATTATCATGAAGAAAAATGAAAATAAATATAAATAAAATATTTTCCAATATCTTTGTTAATTTATTAGATGGAAAACCTATGCTACGCCAAGGAGACACTGGTGATTGGATTGGAACTTTTGAAGGACACAAAGGTGCTGTTTGGGGTGCTACATTGAACAGAGAAGCAACAAGAGCTGCAACTGGAGCAGCAGACTTTACAGCGTAAGATTGTTTTCAAGAGATATATTTTATAAAGCAACAGAAATGTTTGATGAGTCATGAAGATAGCATTTAATTCTATGATATGTGGTAAGTGATTTATATAAATTGTAAAATCTTTCTTATTTGTGGTTTCAGAAAAGTTTGGGATGCAGAAAAAGGGGAAGAGCTTCAAAGTTTTTCCCACAAACACATAGTTAAAAGTGTTGACTTCTCAGCTGACAGCCGCTATTTGTTGACTGGCAGCAATGAAAAACTGTTAAAAATTTTTGATTTAGAAAAGCCAGAAGCAGGTAATAAATAAACAAAAGTAAAAAGAAATCATGCACACACACATGCATAATCAATTAATCTTGTTGAACTTATTATTCTCGTTTCAATTTTTAATTGTGTTTGAATTTAAAGTTCAAGTTTATTTTAATTAGTGGCTTATACAAAATTATATTTTTAAGGTTTATAACTACTACATTTAAATGTAAAATGCTAGGTGCTAGAACAACAAAAATCAAGCAATCAATAGCCTCAATATTTCTCTATTTCATAGTAAATACCTATTATAATCAAGATAATTATCCAAAGCAGAAGCTGTTTAACAAATTGTATGAAATAGAAAAATTCTAGAAACTTTTGACGCTGCCTATCTTTTTGGTATTTTAAAAAATTAACTTTTTTTTTTTTTTTTTTTTGACTAATTTGACAATCAATAAATGTTCTATAAAGTAGTGACATTATCATTTCCCTTTTTTTCTATAAATTTACATATGATTATTGTTCCTAATATCTTACTATATGAAGGAGTGGTGAATTGAAAAAAAAAAGTTTTACATATTTAATTTAAAAATAAAATAGTTGGCTTTCAGAAGACTATAAGTAGCAGTTGTACAAGTAGAAGCAATAATGAAATTGGATATTTGAGCTTTAATTCTTGAGATCTCAACATGGAAAAACAAATTACACAAAACCAATAGCATCTTTTCTCCTTTTTGGAGCTGCTAATTTTCAAACTAGATGTATATTATTTTGAAAATCTTGTTAAAAAATAAAGATTTTAAATACACTGTTTGAAAACAATGAGTCAATTAAAATATTTTTTGTAGTCTCACACAAACAACATTCAGAAATAAAAATTTAGTTAGAAAGCGGGCTATGGAAAAAAAAATGGATACATTAACACATTTTTAAAACATTGTAGGCATAAAAAATGAAACCCATATATCAACTGGACAAAATAAACTCCACACAACTGCCCCTGTGCAGACACTGTGCCCACCCCTTTGCCCCTCCCTAATCCACCTTAGGTAGACCCTACTTCCACTACAGCCCAACATAATCAACACCCTGTACAGCAGTGTTGACAACTGAAGAAAATAGCACACTTTTTTTCCTTTGCACAATCTGCAAAAGAACTGACAGCTCAGCAGCAATAAAGCTGGTTAGAAGAAGAACAACAACTGTACAATTTTTCTGACATTTTTTAAGAGTGTTAACAATATTTCAGTTAGTATTTATTTTTATGTTTTATTCTTACAGATCCGAAAGTCTTTAATGGCCATTCATCTAATATAAAAGCTGTTCATTTCAACAAAGAGTGCACTAAAGTTTTGAGTACCAGTGATGATAAAACACTAAGGTTGGATTTTTTTTATGACTCTGTAAAGGCTAACTTATTTTGAATGTAACCACCTAGTCAATAAGACCAAGAAGAAGTCCTCTAATGTTTAATAGACATCTTTCAAGCTGATGAAAATGTATTGCACACGATAGTGATATCTTTTTGGTCAAAGTTACCTAAACTAACCATTTTCGTTCTTTTTTTCTTGTGAACTGATTTTCATGACACCTTCCAACTTTGTGATGGAATTCCTAAAGGACTGGAAATTTCAGGTTCCAGTGGGCAACTTCGCTTCTGGGACTTATGACCAGGAAATGGGTGTACCCTAGGGCAGAATTCTCTCAGTAACCCTGTTTAACATTAAAATTAACAGCATTATAAAGGCTCTGTCCCCTGGCATAGAGTGCTCTCTGTATGTTGATGATTTTGTCATTTTTACATATGGGAAAAACATGAATACTTTAGAAAGAAAATTACAATTATGTTTAAATAAACTTCAAAATTGGGCTAACATTATGGCTTTGAATTTTCAGACTCGAAAACTGTTAGCATGCATTTTTGTAATTAAAGGGGAATCCATCCATCCAGGTTTATTTTAGACAAAAAGATCTCTGTTATTAAAACTAAATTTTTAGGCCTTACCCTAGATTCAAAATTTAATTTTCTCCCCCATATTAAAGAACTAAAGAAAATAAGCCACAAGACATTAAACATACTCAGAGTACTCAACAATACAGACTGGGGAGCTGACAGAGATACCTTGCTGCCACTTTTTCAGTCTGATCTGATCCATGTTGGCATTTAGTGTAGGCTGGGTGTTTCCTCAGGCTTTTTTTTTTTATATCAGACCTGCCCACCGTTACGCAAAAATGCGTATTCGTTACGCAAAATCTCAGAAAAATGACCGTCAGTACCATGGGCGTAGCCAGGATTTTTTTCCGGGGGTGGATTTTTTTTCTCATCCCCTCGACCCGCGCGCGAAAAAAAAATTATATGTATTTATATGTGTGTGTGTACATAATCTTTATTACATTCTGACCCTTCATTCTTTCGGAAGACGTTTATTGTGCACTAGAATAGGTTCTTCCATGAGTTAGTGGAAAATGCCAGTTCAATCCATGGGGTCTGGGGGAGCGCTAGGAGCTCCCCCAGCACGGGGCGAAGCCCCGCCGCCAAGCACTATTTCTGGTATTGAAAGCCAACAAAATGCATATTCTGAGGTATCTACACTGCATTTTGCTGCTATTAAAAAGTTTTATTTCAAAAACCTAATGTGCTATTCTTAATGACTTAGACCCTCCCGCGCCGTTCGGCGCATTTGCCGTCAAGCTGTTTCCATAAAAATCTGTCTCTGGTATCGTCTGAAGCCTCTTCCCACCTGCCATGAGGACCTCCATGAATGAGTGGCGTCAAGTTGTACTAGGATATCATTGCAACTCTTCTTATACGTAATTCATTTTGTTGGAGAACATGTCCCGCAAACCTCATGCGTCGCTCTCTCACAATCTTACTAAGGGGTCGACTCCCAGGTCAGCATAGGATTTCATTGATTTAGACCCGATCTCTATAACTGACTCCTAAAATCTGTCTTAGCCATCTTTGTTGAGCAACATTTAGTGTTTTTCAATTTCGGCAGATGACTATTCAATGCAGTTTATTAATGGAGCCCTGCCACTGGTAAAAATGTGTAACCTCTCTTGAATACGCTCTTGGAATTAAGTGACTGTAATTTGCTTTAGATTTAATATTTAAAAGAGAAGTTTTATCGTCAAAATCATCTGTTGGGGGTTTTCCACCTCAAAATGCTCTGTAGGGGGATCTTAAACTCAAAACCATCTGGAGGGGTTTTAAACTTTTAAAAAAAGCCATCTGTAGAAGAGGGGTTTAAACTCAAAACCCCCGATTGGATTGGCTACGCTCAAATAATTTTAGTGTGTAATTTGCTTTTTTATATTGAAGAGGTATTTTTAGCATCAAACCCCTCTGAATGGGGGTTTAAACTCAAAACCCCTTCTGGCAATGCTCATATCATTTTGTTTGAGTAATTTGCTTTTTTTTTCTTACACTGAAGATGTATTTTTAGCCTCAAACGCCCCTGGCTGGGGGTTTAAACTCAAAATCCCTTTGGCTACGCGCATAGATTTTAGAGTGAGTAATTTGCTTTTATTTATATTAAAGAGGTACTTTTTAGCTTCAAACTCCACTGGAGGGGAGTTTAAACTCAAAACCCCTTTGACTACACTCATAACATTTTGAGTGTATAATTTGCTTTGTTTTTTATTATTAAAGAGGTATTTTTTACCTTCAAACCCCGCTGAAGTGGGATTTAAACTCAAAACTGAGTCAAAACCCATTTAGCTATGCTCATAACATTTTGAGTGCATAATTGGCTTTTTTTTATGTTGAAGAGGGGGTTTATCGTAAATTTTAGAGGGGGTTTTTAAATCAAAATCTTCCTTAACTGTGTTCTTGGAATTAGGGGATTTTCGGTTGCATTTTTTTTGTTTTGTTTTATAGAAGAGGGGGAGTTAACTGCAAAAAACCCAGGTAGGGGGTTTAAAACTCAAAACCCCTGGTAGGGGGTTTTAAACTCAAAACCCCTGATAGGGGCTTTTAAACTCGAACCCCTCTGGTAGGGGTTTTAAACTCAAGCCCCCCTGGTAGGGTTTTTTAAACTCGAACCCCCATGGTAGGGGGTTTTAAACTCAAAGCCCCTTTGGTTGTGCTGGGGCAAGTGATGGTTTAGTATTAAAATCTCACCTAAAATAAACAAAATCGAAGCAAAAAATCAGTCACTAAATTCCGACCCCTCCCCCCCCCCCCCCTACGCCCATGGTCAGTACGCAAATACGCATTTAACCCGTCGCGTTACGCATTTCGTATCCTTTTTTTCCCCTCTCTTGTCTAGCTTATGAGCGGTCACGGAGGTCACACTAAGCCGTCCTGTTGGGGGGGGGGGGGAACAGAATAGGTGGGGGAACACATTGTGTCCAGATCAGATTTAGTCTAGAAAAGAAGAACGCGAGAGTGAGGGAGTGAGGGAGTGGCGGGTTGGTACCGTCAGTTAGCTGATACAACAACGTGACTTTTTTTTTTGTAAGTTCATTAGTAGAAATTAATTATGTTGAATCCCTGATTCCCGTATTCATTTGTTTAGAAAAAAATATCGAAATGCTATCGATTCAAAACACATTGAGTGACATTGTAGATATCTAATCTAGATCTGGATTCTAGATCTAGAATCTAGATAACTTGTTATACAGGAATAGATCTAGCAGCTTTCTAGCTAGTCATTATGTTATGTCATGATTCTCTACATTACTCTACAATCTAGATCTAGATCCAATCTAGTTGTAGTATGATTTAGATTGACTAGATCTAGATCGATAACATCTACTATCTACTACCATCTAGTCAAGATCTAGACTAGAGTCTTAGTCTTAGTCTTAGTATAGAATACATCAAGGATGAAGGTAGGCCTACGAAAGTTTGGAGTAGACCTACGTTTGTAGCGGATCCACGGCATCGGAAATACTCTTGAGCCCAGATCTAGAGTAGATTGTATTCATTATATAGACATAGATCTAGTCTAGATATCATCTCTATTGTCGTATTGATCTAGATTTAGATTGTAGATCTAATCATGACATCTAGATCTAATATTATGACAAAATAGTGGATCGCGTAAGTGTTACGCATTCTGGTGCCAAAATACGCATTTTGACCATCAGCATTTGGACTTTTTTGGTAGGCAGGTCTGATAGTATATATATATATATAATTCCCGCATTTTAAGGAAGTTTTTGGTCTTGGCAACTTGCTCCAATACTGAATTAAAAGAGCATCTGGGTCTGAAACTATAACTGGGATATCCATGGGACAAGGTGGGATTGGCCAATGGTCCCTTCTCCGTCATCCACAGAGCTCTCCAAATGTAACTATTTTGCAGTAGAAAAGCTTAAGGTGAACTGTGCCCTGGGTATACCCTGTGAAATTGACACATCCTGTATCCAGGCCCCTTCACGCTATCACATTCACCAGTTCCAGAAAAACACTTTGTGATGGATTTATATCCAGTAGTAGAGCCTAGTGAGACATAGACCTCTGTCTGGAGTAGGGGTGCACCGGAGAGTTGCTCCGGCTTCTGCCGAATATCCGGCATTTTTTACTATATGGTGCTATTCGGCTCCGGTCGGATATCGCTACCAGATAGTAAACCGGATAGTAAAAATTACACCTGTTTAATATGCATAAAGTGGACCTCGTTCCATTAATGTCTGTTGTAGACTGTATTAATGTTTATATTCAAACAAAATAATGTGCTTAAAAATAGAGCCATTATGAATATGCACCAAACATCGTTTATTATAAAGACAAGGCGTGTTAATAACTTAATATAAATAGAAATGAAACTTTACATCATAAATGCGCTTTACATACAGAGCAGCAATGGCTGACACTTTTTTCAATTTGTCTTGACCTTTGAGTAGGTTAGTTAACATGTTAAAATGCTACATTCCTTGACTACGTCATGCTGACCAGACGTCTGTCTAGCTGTGCGGGTATATCTCCAGAGGTAGAGATGAACAACTCCCACCCCTTTTATTTGTTTAGTCCATCACATTGAGGTTTTTTTTATAGGCAGGTGACCACAAGTTAAATACAATGGACGTAGGTTTCATGTCAGCCTATTGACACTCCAGACTAATGCAGTCCAGACCTTCGTCAAAAAGCACCTAGGGGGGGGGGGGGGGGGGAAGCTCCACTATTATTCGCCTTAGTGAAATGAAATGCAAGTGGAAAGGCAGAGGGGTTATTACTCTTGGTCATTTCCAAGCCCCCAGACCCACACGGGGGAGTATTGCCACAAAGTGGAGGTTTGAAGTCAGAGAATATGAGAATAACTCCTGGACTTAACTACAGACAACCAACCATTAAAACACATTTTATAAAGAGCCAAAGAATCAAATCCACTGGAGCTCTAAGTAGGCACGCTCGAAACAATTGAGAGCTATCCAAAAACAGCCATCCATATATACACATACCGATCAGCCTTCAAAGCCACCATCAATGCTGGTCTTGGTGCCTTCCTGGTCTTCCCCCAAAATAAACACTTTGAAATAAGTGCACCCCTGCACCATGTGGCAACTACTGCTCAAACTTCAAATCTAAAATTACTGGAGCCCATACAGAATGCTGCCCTGTGGCTCTGTCTCTGCGTTTTGTACATCACAAATACCAAGTCTCCACTTGTAGGCTGGAGAAACCCCCATGGATATCAGAATGAAATAGCTTGCAATGCAGTACATAGTCAAGCTAAAATCCAACCCCATGAACCCTGCTTTTGACTCCATATTTAACCCTGCAGATGTAGAACTATACAATCAAAGGCCTAAAAGCTTACAAACATTGGGCCTTTAAATGAGAGAATCCATTCAAAATTTAACTCCACCCATTGACCAAGTCTCTAATATAGAAATCCCTCAGAACGCTCCTTGGTTCATTAATAAACCTAAATTAAATTAATCCCTTATTAATTTTAAAAAAGAAAATACAGACCCAAACACAAACTATAGGGAACTGCTGGAGAGCTACGGAGATTGTGGCACTATTTACACTGACAGATTCAAGATGTATGGAAAGGTAACTTGTACCTGTTCTTTTCGGAACAAAACATTTCTCGTAGACTCCCTGATGGATGCTCCATCTTTACGGCCGAGTTAAATGCAATCTCACTTGCAATTATGCCTGTAAAAGTATCAGACAGGAGAAAATTCCTCATATGCTCTGATTCCAATTTCACATTGTATCCTTTGGGGCGAATGAAGACTTCCATTGGTACATAAAAGCCTAAAGCTTTTATATAAAAAACATCTGACCATAGGGATGCTACCTTTATTTGGATTTACTCCCATGAGGGCATAGAGGGAGCGCCCCGAGACATGACGTTAAACTGCGCGCCTCTTTCCTTAGCACTATTGGAGCTCAAAAGTGCCCTACTTCTTTTCTATCATTGTGTCTGCCTCCTCTTTTCCTCAGTCTGCCTTCATTGATCATCACTCTGTCTCCTTATCTCTAAATATCTCACTACGTCCTAGACCAGTCCCTTTGCCGTGGACTGCGACTGGTAAGAGGGGATAAAGAGATCCTGGTGTTTGAGTGGTGGCTATCTGAGGATAAACCACCACAACACAATACTTTGGCTCCAAGTTCCCCTAGACCTGAGGCCCAGATGGCCCGCTCTGGGTCAACCGGCTGGTCATGCCGAGCTACCAGCATTCGACCTATGCTGGAGGGTCATTAAGGGAGCTGCTGTATCGGACACATGTCCGATGCAGCAGCTGACTGAGTATAACACCTGTGTAGCCCTGGCGGGCTCATTCTGGACTTCCGAATGGCCCGTCCCCTTGTTGGACTCGATGGCGGGTGGGGAGCACAGGTGCTGAACTAACAAGAATATATATGGACAAAAAAAAAACCAACAAACTACTTGCCCCAGATTTAAGTCTGGGCAAGAGACGCCGTATTGAGGCAAAAAAAGAAGGAAGCCACAAAAAGCTGTACTACCTGGCCATCATTTTTGGTTGTCAGGTGCACAGAGGAGGGGAAAAGCCTGACAAAGCTGAGCCCTTTCCTTATCTATAAGGGACTCAAGTCAGTAGAGGGAGAGCCCAAGAGTGTGTCTAAGCTACACAAATCAATGGAACTTCTTGTAGAAGTAGATGGCAAGACACACTCTGATGGGCTTTTAAGATGCAGAAGACGCTGTGATCTCCAAGTGGAAGTCATGCCACACAAGAGCCTGAACACCAGCAGAGGTGTAATCAGCTCTATGGACCTACTGGAATGTTCCGAGAAGGAAATTGTGGAGAGCATTGAAGGAGTCACCCATGCCCGGCGCATTACCAGGCACAGGGATGGTGAGGAGGTCAAAACCGCCACTATTATCCTCACATTCGGAACTAGGACACCACCAGAGTATGTGAAGGCATACCTACAAGTTCCAGTGAGGCCCTACATACCTAACCCCATGAGGTGCTTCAAGTGCCAGGGTTATGGACACGGCGCGTCAGTCTACAAGAGGAACACTGTGTGTGCCAGATGTGCTGGAGAGGGTCATGAGGACAAGGGCTGCACAGCCCAGTTCAAATGCCTAAACTATCACGCTGGCCACTCAGCCTACTCCAAGGAATGCCCTGTGTGGAAACAGGAGTTTGCCGTGCAGGAGTACAAGGCAAGAAATGGATGTACCTTCAGCCAGGCGAAATCGGCTGTATTGGCCCTACCCAAGGGCCAATTAGGCGTGACAAAGACCTACGCCCAGGCTGTTGCTAAGATAGGAAGATCCATAGCCACACAGAAGGACACATTGACCCCACCACCCCCTCCTCCTCCTCCAACTCAGAAGAAAACACTGCCAAAGAACACACCTCTCAAGAAACAAGAAAGCCCTGTTGTCATGCTAAAGAACAGGTTCTCTGTGCTCGCTGATGAGAGCATGGAGACTGATCTGCATGTCAAAACCAATACTCCGGGAGAACCCGGAGACATGTCTGACACAGGGTCTCCTCAGAGAATCCAGCCAGACACCCCAACCTCTACCGAATTAGAGGTTGACCAACTCCCTAAGGGAAGAAATCAAAGCGGAGAGGATGCCCGAGTTGAGAGAGGAGGAAATAACCTCCGCTCTAACCAGAGGGATCTCCCCTCTCCAGAGAGAAAGACTTTCCCCAAAGGGGGGTTGTCCTCCTCTCCATCCAAACCCAAGAATAAAAATACCAAGGTCACTGGAATAAAGGGAAACCCCTACGGGGGCCTCCCAAGGCCAAATAGCTCCAAGTAGGTCATCTAGAATAAGCCATGGATTCCAGAATTGTACAGTGGAATTGGTGAGGCCTCAAGGCCAATTATGAGGAAATGCAGCTACTGATGGACTCTGAGACTCCTGTAGCTGTCTGCTTACAGGAAACATTTCTGAAAGATAGCATCAGCTTCCGAAGCTACAGTGCTTACAGCAAGAACGTTGAGGATGCAGAGAGAGCATCAGGTGGAGTTTGTATCCTTGTGAAGGATAGCATCCCCCATGATAGAGTAGAAATACAGACCACACTACAGGCCGTAGCAGCTAAGATAACCCTTCACAAGGTTATCACTTGCTGCAGCCTGTATCTACCACCAGGCGCTCCATTAAACCAAACAGAAATGGAGGACCTATTGAAACAACTCCCCTGGCCTTATATAATCCTTGGGGATTTCAATGCCCATAATACCATGTGGGGATCCAACAATACCGACACAAGAGGTCATATGCTGTAGGATATCTTCCTCCAACATGATTCATGCATACTTAATGATGCATCATCGACCTACTTGCACCCAGGAACTGGATCTCTCACATGCATTGACTTCACCGTATGCGTCCCTGGACGACTTTAAATGGTCAGTTAGCAATGATCTAGGGGGAAGTGATCACTTCCCAATCATCATTACTAACAATCTCCCCTCATTGGGACGACCTCAGCGTTGGAAACTGAATAAGGCCGATTGGGAACAATTCCAAAAAAGATGCTCCGATGATATCACAGAAAATATCCTCGATGAACAGAACTCAGCTGATACCTTTGCTAGCAAGCTACTTAGTATAGCCAGGAAAGTTGTCCCCCTAACCTCTGCAAATCCAAAACGGCCTAGCAAACCATGGTTTGATACAGCTTGAAAAAAGTGCTATTGGCGATAGGAAAAAACGACTGGCTGCATTTATAAAGAATCCTTCCCAGGAAAACCTAAAGCTATCCAGGATAGCTAGAGCAAAGGCTAGACTACCTATACGGTCAGCCAAAATGAATTCCTGGAGAAGTTTTGTCGGCAGTCTGGATGCCAAAACTTCTGCTAGAGCGTTTAGAAGGCAGTAAGGCGAATCAAAGGGAAAGAATCAAATGCAATAGGGCATCTGAAAAACCAAGGACGAACTGTCACGACCCCAGAGAAATAGCTGACTGCCTTGCATCCTCAATAGCAGATAAATCATCCACTGCACACTACACACCAGAGTTCCAAAAAGTCAAAACCAGGGAGGAAAGACACCCCATTGATTTCAGGTCAGAGAACAATGAAGACTACAACAAACCATTCTCGCTTGAGGAACTGAGGAATCGCTGGACAAGTCACATGACACAGCGCCTGGAGAAGATGAAATCCATTACCAGTTCCTCAAGCACCTTCCCAAACCCTCATTGGCAGTCCTGCTAGGGGTCTATAACTGTGTGTGGCAAACAGGCACTTTCCCAAACAGCTGGAGGAAAGTCACAGTTATACCGATACCTAAACCGGGAAGAGACGGCTCTGACCCAGCTAACTATCGACCAATAGCACTAACAAGCTGCATCTGCAAAACCATGGAAAGAATGATTAACAGTAGGCTGGTCTGGTACCTGGAGAGGAATAAAGTGATCTCCAACTACCAGTGTGGATTCCCGCAGGGGCGGACAACAACTGACCACCTGGTATTAGAAATGCATTACTCAGAAGAGAACATCAAGTAGCTGTATTCTTCGATATAGAAAAGGCCTATGACACAACCTGGAAACATGGCATTCTACGTGACCTGGAGCTTATGGGGCTTAAGGGACACCTCCCCCGTTTTGTGGTGGAATTCCTGAAAGACCGAAAATTTCAGGTTCGAGTGGGCAACTCCTCTTCTTACACTCATGACCAGGAAATGGAAATGACCAGGAAATGGGTGTACCCCAGGGCAGCATTCTGTCAGTCACCCTGTTCAACATTAAAATAAATAGCAACATAAATGCTCTGTCCCCTGGCATAGAGTGCTCTTTGTATGTTGATGACTTTGTCATTTTTACTTATGGGAAAAACATGAACACCTGAGAAAGAAAATTACAGTTATGTTTCAACAAAATTCAGGGTTGGGCAATCGATAATGGTTTTAAATTTTCGGACTCCATAACAGTTAGTATGCATTTTTGTAATTTAAGGAGACACCACCCAGACCCTGAACTATTTATACACAAAAAGAAGATCCCTGTCGTGAAAACTACAAAATTTTTAGGCCTCACCCTAGATTCCAAATTTAATTTTCTCCCCCACATTAAGGAACTTAAGAAGAAATGCCAAAAGTCATTAAACATACTTAGAGTACTCAGCCATACCGCTGGGGAGCTGACAGAGATACCTTGCTGCTGCTATATCAGAGTCTAATTCGATCCAAGCTAGACTACGGATCCATAATATATGGATATAAGAATGAAAAAGCTTGCAATGCAGTATATAGTCAAGCTAAAATCGAACCCCACGAACCCTGCTTTCGACTCTATATTTAACCCCACAGAGGTAGAATTATACAATCGAAGGCCTAACGTCATACAGCCGTTGGGCCTTTGAATGAGAGAGCCCATCCAAAATTTAACCCCACCCATTGACCAAATCTCTAAAATAGAAACCCCTCAGAATCCTCCTTGGCTAATGAATAAACCCCACATTAAGGAACTTAAGAAGAAATGCCAAAAGTCATTAAACATACTTAGAGTACTCAGCCATACCGCTGGGGAGCTGACAGAGATACCTTGCTGCTGCTATATCAGAGTCTAATTCGATCCAAGCTAGACTACGGATCCATAATATATGGATATAAGAATGAAAAAGCTTGCAATGCAGTATATAGTCAAGCTAAAATCGAACCCCACGAACCCTGCTTTCGACTCTATATTTAACCCCACAGAGGTAGAATTATACAATCGAAGGCCTAACGTCATACAGCCGTTGGGCCTTTGAATGAGAGAGCCCATCCAAAATTTAACCCCACCCATTGACCAAATCTCTAAAATAGAAACCCCTCAGAATCCTCCTTGGCTAATGAATAAACCCAAATTAAATTTATCCCTCCTTAATTTCAAAAAAGAAAATACAGACCCAAGCATACTACAAGTCCACTATAGGGAACTGTAGGAGTGCTACGGAGATTGTGGCATCATCTACACAGACGGATCCAAAATGGCTTGAAAGGTCGCGTGTGCCTGCTTCTTTCGGAACAAAACAATTTCCCATTGACTCGCTGATGGCTGCTCCATCTTTACGGCTGAATTGCATGCAATATTGCTTGCACTTATGGCCGTCAAAGCATCAGGAAGGAGGAAATTTATAATCTGCTCCGACTCCAAATCTGCATTGCAAGCTTTGGGGCGGATGAAGACTGACATTCCATTGGTACATAAGAGCCTGAAGCTGTTGGACCAAATAACAGCCGACCATAGGGATGTCATCTTTATCTGGGTCCCCTCCCATGTGGGCAATGAGGGAAACGAAGCCACAGACAGAGAAGCAAAGAGAGCCCTAAATCATGCGGTGTCAGGAACCCAAATTCCCTGCTCGGACCTGAGACAAAGTATTGCCTCTGCCACCTATCAAGAGTGGCAGGACTGATGGGAGGCTGAGACTCACAATAAACTCAGGCAGATTGTGGCGGATGTCAGGTGGCGGTCCACATTTAAGGGTCTGACAAGGCGTGGTAGCACGACCATGTCCAGACTTAGGATTGGCCACACCTACATCACACACTCTTTTGTGCTGAAGAAAGAAGAGCCCCCACTTTGTGAGTATTGTGACTCTCGCCTCACCATTGAACATATCCTCATCGACTGCCCCAGATACCAGGATGTCAGGTAGAAATATTTTAGAGCCACTAATTTAAAAACACTATTCAATAATGTCGACCCTGGGAAGGTACTGGGCTTTATCCGGGAAGTGGGGTTGTCTACGAAGATCTGATTTATGAAATTGTAAACATTAGATTTTTACCAAATTATTAAATTTTTACTACCTCTACTATTTTAACTGTGAATAGACCTTGATTTTAATGATTTGACTGTATGGAATTTTGCCCTTGTTATGTGGAGAGAGAGTGGCCCTTGAGGGACTGCAGGCACGACATGTCCTAAATTGTGCTGATGGGCCTAAAATCAAATCAAATCAGCATAGAGGGAAACAAAATGGCTGAGAGAGTAGCAAAGAGAGCCCTAAATCAAGCGGTGTCAGAAACCCAAATTCCCTGCTCGGACCTGAGACAGAGTATAGCCTCTGCCACCTACAGTGAGTGGCAGGATCGCTGGGAGGCTGAGACAGACAAAATGCTTAGACGGGTTGTGGCAAATGTAAGGTGGCTGTCCACATCAAAAGGTCTAACAAGGCATGGAAGCACGACCATGTCCAGACTTAGGATTGGCCACACCCACATCACACACTCCTTTGTGCTAAAGGGAGAAGAGCTTCCTTTGTTAGAGTACTGTAACTCCTATCTCACCGTATAACATATCCTCCTTGATTGCCCCAGTTACCAGAATATTAAAGGAAAGTATTTTAGAGCAGGCAACTTAACTTTGGTTATGTCAACCCTGGGAAATTACTGGGCTTTATCCGGGAGGTGGGGTTGACTACTAAAATTTGATTTTGCCCATGGCTTAATTGTGCCGATGGTACAAAAACCCAAAATTGATACACATTGTTTAATATTTCAGCAAAAGCATTGAATGATGAGTAATGGATAATATAATGTTCAGTTTGATATTGGTCATTATTAAAAATAAAATGTAAATTACTAGTAAATGAAACTTTTGAAGTCCTGTTATAATTACAGAGTGAGTTTGCATTACTAATATATATGTAGGCTGTCTTTGAGCTTCCATTTTTTGTGTTGATTGCAAGTCAAGGGCATGTTTTGGTAGGACCCTATAATCACGAGGCAGAAATTAGTTTATAACCATAAAATTTGTATCATTAAAAATTTATTGACCTCTCTTCTGTATTTATTTAGTTTGTACATATGTTTCTTAAGTATAAATTTTAATGAAGGCAATAGTGCATTATGATTTTTATGACAGAATTTTTTTTCAATTACTTTTTCATTCAGAGTTTGGGATGTAAATACTTGTCAAGAGATTCATAAAATAGAAGTATCATCACCCCCTGGAAGTCTAGAATTAACATCTGATGGCACAATTTTTACTGTGGCATATGGACATTTTACTGCTTTCTACAATGCAGAGACGTAAGGGATTCTTTGTTATTATTTGTATTTTATGACTATTAAACTCAATTTTATTTTCTTTTTTATTTTTCATAGTTTCCATAATTTTAGAAATTTTACTCACCATTTCTTACAAAGCTTATATCAAGTCACTCTATCTTTCTGCCTGTTTGTACACCTAATATCAGATCAAGTTGAAATTTTGCTAATTTTTTTCTTGTACCTGACAAAACCTGGTTTAACTCAATCAGTACTGAGCGTCTATTCCATAGATGGTCCGACTGCCCTAAACGCACGGAACGTCTATCCCATAGACGTTCTTACCCTACCTTTGTTTCGTTGCATTTTTAAATTAAAATTTTTAACTAACAACAGTGGAACTATTTTTACTTTATAAAAGAGTTCTTCATCCTTTGTTTACATAGAAATTAGAAGCTTTTGGCTTTATTTAGACATTTATTTATTACTTTTTTTACAATGTAAAAAATGATGCCATGACTACGCTAGTCTAAGATACACCCACAATATTTACTACTGAAGAAACTTTATAATTATTCTAAAATTTATCACAAATAAATAGTAATAATGACGAATTTGATCTAGATATTAATGAGGTTTTCATAGAAACTTTACACAACCTAAGTTTAGATCAAATCATTAAAAAGCCAACTAGATTAAACAACACATTAGATCTCTTCTTAACCAACAGACCTGGATTAGTAGTTGATTATGATATTATCCCTGGTCTATCAGACCATGAGATCATAAAAATACACAGTCAGATAAAAGCAGTAGCCAATACAAAACCCAAAAGAGAAATCTTACTCTGGAATAAATGTAACCTTACACAACTACACCAAGCTGCATTAAACTTTCAACAAACTTTCTTATTAGAAAAGACATTAACCAACCAGTCAATGACCTCTGGAATTTCATTAAAAACCCCAGGATGTCAGGGAGAAATATTTTAGAGCCACTAACTTAAAAACACTATTCAACAATTTCGATTCTGGGAAGGTACTGGGCTTTATCTGGGGTGGGGGGGGGGGATTTGTTGTTTACGAAGATCTGATTTATGAATTTGTGAACATGTATTATTTACATTAGATTTTTACCAAGTTATTAAATTTTTACTACCTTTACTATTTTAACTGTGAATAGACCTTGATTTTAATGATTTAACTGTATAGAATTTAGCCCTTCTTATGTAGAGAGAGAGGAGAGTAATCCTCAAGGGACTGCAGGCACGACATGGCCTAAATTGTGCCGATGTGCCTAAAATCAAAATCAAATCATTAAAAACCATCTTAAAAGCATTATAGAAAATCATATACCAACTAAATACACATCAAACAAAATAAATAAATGCTGGTTTAATAATAGACTAAAGAAGCTTTGTAAACAGAAGGAAAACCTATATAGAAAATTTAAAGAAACTAAGGCAGAAAGAGTTTACAAAAAGTATATAAAAATTAAACACTTCGTATGATCAAGAGAAATGCTGCATTCATCCTTAATCTTCGGAATCGAAGATAATGCCTTATAACTTTATGCTTGCATTAAAGATAAAGGGCATGTCCCACAAAGTTGAAATTTATCCAAAAGAATATTTTTTCACTATTGAGTATTTATAAAGAAAATGTAACAAATTTGTTAATTCTAAAAATTTAAGACAACGTTAGCTTAAAAGAAACCAACTGAAAATATGATAATAATAATAATAATCTTTACTGTCCTTGTATAAGACTTATTTATTAAAGATTATTGTCATAACCATATAAAACTGACAGAATTTCTTCTAAGCCATTGAGTGTCATAGCATCAGCTTTTAGATTTGTAAGTAAAAGATGCTCAACAGTCTTATAAAATAACAGTCCAGCTGGCATAACACACAATCAGGCAGCCATCCACTGTTGGACACATCAGATCATCTTTTAGCCAATGTCAGGTTTCTACAATAAATAAAAAAAAATATATATTTATATATTTATTTAGTAATAGATACACACATAAATGAAAAATTAAGTAATATTAAATGAATATGAACATTAATATCAGCCTAGAGGAAGTGCTACTTTACTAGAATATAAATAGATTATATACTATAAAGGTCTATAGTAGATCTATCTTAATTCTTATAATTCTTGGAGTCTAATGATGAAAGAGTTTAGTAAGTCTAGATTTTATTAATTTATAAATCTAGATCTATACCTTCCATAAGAATGATATGTAAAAATTATATGCTTTCTAAAAACTATTGTTACTATAGACACTATAGTGACTATAAGTGATAATAGTCTTCTAAATCTTGTAGTAGGCCCTACTATAAACAAGAATAGACTTATTTTTACAGACCAACTAGAGATTTAGACAGAACCTTCCCCAGGACATAGAATCTATATATATTAAAGACCACTAGTGAAGTGACCTAGCCCTATAGCCTAGGCTAGTCACTATATAAGTCATAAGACTATATTTTTATATTCCTATATTATTGTTTTTTTTTTGTATTTATTTTTTATAGTAATTTATTTATACTAAATTAGATCTACGACTAGAATTCCTAGATCTACATCTAAACTAAGACTCTAGTAAAAAAAAATAAATATAGATCTATGTAGCTAAAAATCTATTATTAGATATCTAAATCCATATCTAGTTACAATCTAGAAATAAGACCAAATTGTCTACGTTAAGTTGGTCTTAATAACAAAAAAGCAAGATCTAGACTCCTCTAGGCGGTCTAGCTAGATCTAGACTCCTCTAGGCGGTCTAGCTAGATCTAGAATCCTCTAGGCGGTCTAGCTAGATCTAGTGTCTTGAGCTCGACATTTTCCCGTGATTTCCATACTATAACGTCACTTCCGCTTTCGGCCATGACAGAGCCATTTCAAATCTCGTTATTTTTTTTACACTTTCAAATGACTTTTTCTAGTATAAATATGTATTTCTTTTAACTCAAATTTTTAGGAACTATATTTGATACCATCTACTATCATAATCAATAGTTATCTCAATTTCGATAAAAACCTCTTCAGTTGGTCTTTAACCCAAAAAGTAAGCAGACAGCTGCAGAGTGAATACATAAACAATGTAATATCTAAAGATAACAACAAAAACCTATGGTCATAAATTAAATCTAAGAAACTGGAAACAACAGGCATAGCGCCATTAAAAGATGAACATAACATAATACATAATGATAATGAAACTAAAGCAAACATCCTAAACAAATACTTTGCATCAGCATTCTCAGCCCTAGGAGACAAAGACATTACTTAATTTGAACCAAGTAGACAAAATAGAAGATGTAGTACAAGAAAATGGAACCCAAAAACCATTAGCCAACACCAAACCAAATAAAGCTTCTGGACCTGTTGGTATTCCAGCTAGATTACTCAAAGAACTAAGCAATGAGCTAGCCCCAGTGTTCAAATACTCTTTCAGGCATCGCTTAACCAGGTCAGAGTACCAAAAGGACTGGAAAGAAGCTTATGTCACCTCCCTATTTAAAAAGGGAAAAAAATCTGACCCAGGAAACTACAGACCAGTATCACTTAACAGCATCACATGTAAAATCTTAGAACACATAATATGTAGCAACGTCATAAACCACTTAGACAAACATAATGTCCTCACCCTATACCAACATGGCTTTAGGAAATATAGATCATGTGAAACACAACTAATAGGACTAATTGATGACTTTTCAAAAGATTTAGATAATAGTGAACAACTAGATTTTTCCAAGGCTTTGACAAATTTCACCACCATAGTTGGCTTAAAAAATTAAAATATTTCGGCATTAATGGTCCATTGCATCAGTGGATTAAAGATTTTTTGATAGGGAGAGAACAAACTGTAATAATAAATGGCTCTAAATCAACACAGATAACAGTAAACTCAGGTGTACCTCAAGGTTAGGGTTATAGGGTTTGGGTCATCTGAAAAGATGTCTGAGTAAGGAGGAGGCATGGGTTCATATCCCTCCGCTGCTACCATGTTAATTAGGTATTAAAGAATCAAGGCAACGAATTTCAATGTTGGGGCCGTACACTTTTATTCAATCATCACTGGGGGCCATCTTGGGCAGAACTGTTTGTTCACAACAAAAAGACGCATCAGTAAGAATGACTAAGGGCTATAACTTACATATATCAAGTATTAACATTCTTCCCTTTCTATCCAAGAAACATGTTCACTGCAAACATTCCAAGACAAACACATGGCAGAAACAATCTCATTTTTTAGTTCAGCCAATTTCACTATTGTGAATATATTTAAAAATGAAACTAATAATTATGCATTTTTCAACATTTGACACATATGAAGCTGTGACAAGTGTTGTTATTGTTGTGAAAGTTGTATGCTAACACTTGAACACCTAAAGACTAGATACATACACTGGTAACGATGAGTTCCAAGCAACTAACAATAGATGTGTTTATATGTCATGTCCTTTTTATCCTGAGACAAGACAGGTGCTTTCCTAAACAGCCGTAGGAAATATGGGCACCTGCTTGCAGCCCCCCCTGGATTCTGAGTAGCCTAATTCTAGCCTTTTTTTGCACCATCAGATCAATTAAAATCTAAGTAGCAACTGAAAAGGTAGTGCTTCCACTGATGACCGCAGTACAATTGTAGTAGACTAGCCTTGGCTTATCAGAAATAGATAGCTGACCATGTACGTGCACCCCTCTGAATTCTGAGTAGCCAAATTTCAGCCAGTTTCTTACAATTTCAAATCAATTAACTTCTGCTTCCACTGAAATAAAGTTAACATGGATAAGCTATTGTAATAAACTAGAAAAGGCTAATTTGTAGTTCATGTCTGACCATGTGCGCTTTATTATAGACTTGCAATTCAATAGTCTTTAGCACGTTAGTCGTAGCTTTTTTATTTTAGTCAAGGCCTAGAATGTGATAAAAGTTTTGTTGTTGTTGCTTTATTTTTGTTTTGGAGGAAAAAATCCTTGCTAGCTGTCATTAGATTTGATATATGTGGAAGTATCTTTGAACAAGATTGAAGAGCACATTCATCTTGGTACATGTATTTAGGTCTTGCTGAGTTCCGTTCGATGTTAGCGCTTGATAAAATAGCAGGTTAAACACAGTTTACAATAGAAGATATGTAAGAAAGCTCTTCACATGATATCGTCTGAGTCAAAACATTGATTTGTATCGACGGAGCACTGACAGCAGCAAGAAACCAAAATGCACGAGCAGAAGCAGCATGAATTAACTGCATGTTCTTGGTATTTCCTTAATAAAAAATGCAGATATCTCAGGTACTAAACAGATGTGTTTGAGTGTTGGATTCGTTGATGGCAATTGTACTCGAGAAGAATTCATTGGTTTTGTCACTGTTGTTAAGATAGACGCACTGACTAACGTCATTGTCAGCAAATACATTATGTACAGTCTACACACGATGGACTGAGAAATACGAATTCATTCTTACTCTAAGTCACAGCTTTGAGAAGATCTTTGACCATTGGAGACGTTATTCTAAAATAACAGCTGTAAGTGAAACCAGACAAACTGCATATGTGTAATGAGTGCCTGCTTCTCCTGTGTTTCTGATTTTCCTTTTATCCATCCATCCATCCCAGTGGCGCTACAGCCCATGGAGGGCTCTGGCCTGATTTAACAATCCTTCCATTCAGATCTCTCCTGGGCCTTTCGTCTCCACGCCTTAACCCCAAGCTGCTTCCTTTTAATTGTTGTCAATTATTCCTCAGTTCATGCACTAGTTTTTGTGATGTTGCAGTCTGTTCATCTTACCTAAGTGGCCACTTAACAGTACATTAACAGTAACATTAATGACATAATCAGAAACCAGCTTCACTATGCTGAGGAACACTTCAGGGATGGCATCTTGAGTAAGGTGCTGGCAGACTAACATGGTATTGAGTTGGTGCTGCTGAGAGTTTGCATTCGACAGACTCACCCAGTGAAAACCACATGTTTGGTTTTTGGGATTATTACAGAACACAGCTTTATATTCCATATCTTGATTCGTTAATTTCTTCATTAATGTCTCGCTTTTCAAGCAAATAATAATGCTCTGTTCAACCTGTTTTGTTTTCATCCTAAAATGATGCAAGAGCTGCAACGTAAAGAAGAATATCAGAACTACCAGATAAGCGTTTATCGTCGGCTTGTCCATCGCGGCAAGAAGCAATTCAGTACCAGTATTAAAGTTATTGACAGCTTTGGCAGCGTTTGCATATTTTGTTTGATCGACCATTAGGATACATGAACCACACGGATAAACTTACAACTGTGTACAATAAATAGTTTATTCACATGTTAGTTATTTTATTTTTATTTCATGAAACAAGTATTTACCTTGAACTTAATATAGCATAGGTATGGGTGGGGAGGGGCACCAGTTCTTTTCTTTAATATTCTTTTGTCAGTTGTAGTCAAACTGAATTTCCATTTGATTGGACCAATACAAATTATCTTATTTCTTATCATGTCTAATAAAATAAATGAAGCTTCGACTTTGAGCCATAGATGGCAACTTGCATCCCCTGTAAAAAAATCCTGCGGGTGCCCATGGTAGGAAAGCCACAATCATACCAATACCTAATCCGGGAAGAGAAGGGTATCGCCCAATAGCATTAACAAACTGCATCTGCAAAGGGTGATAAATAATAATAAGCTGTTCTGGTTCCCTGAGAGAGATAAATTAAATTGGGCTTAGCAATAAGAAGTCATTATATGATGGTCTTAAGGTTATGGCTTAGAGATGTCAATATCAATTATTAAAGCTACAATAATTTTTTCTCTTAAATTTGAGCAGGGATATATATTTATAATTTAATCAATTTTGTGCATAATTGAGTCATGCATATCAAAACTTTCCAAATATTTCAGTTATGAAAAAATCAAAGAGATCAAAGCTCCTGCACCAATAAACACAGCTTCATTACATCCATCCAAAAATTTTTTTGTGTGTGGTGGTGAAGACTTTAAGATGTATAAGTTTGACTACTTTACTGGAGCCGAAATAGGTAAGAACTTTGGGGACTAGTGTAATTTGGGGACAGTTTACATTTTGTGACAATGAACAGGTTGATCTATGCAGAGTTGCCTACAAGTACGCATCTTGTGTATTTTGTATGCAAATGGACACTAAAATACATGACTGGTTAATTGTCTGAAAATACACATTTCCCCCTCTACAGGAAAAAAAAAATGTAGAAAAAAAAACAAACCAGTAGTTCTTGATAATCATATATATAGATCGGTGCTTCAATGCCTGAAAATGAACTATTCTTATTAGATCTACCATGGGATAGTATCCCTTTTTTTTTCATTGCGCTGACGCGCGAAGATTTAAAATGTTAACTACATCTTAGTGATCTAAATAAAGCTGAGTTCCTTTCAATGTGTGACAATGTGTCAGTTAATATGAAGTATTCAAACTGATTGGGAATTAAAGGATTGATTAGTTCATCTAGACTGGATCTAGAACTAGAGATATTTTATGATGTCAGGCACCTATAAAAGAATTTGCGTAAATCTAGATTTAGAATTAAGATCTACAGTCTAGTTCTAAATAGATCTATATTATTCTAGATTTAGATATAGACACTAGCGGATCCAGATCTTTGGAGGGGGGGGGGAGATTTTTTTCCAAACCCTAACCCCAACGCCAAGTAAACCCTAACCATATGCATAAACGTGCGTACAGCGCGCGCGCACACACACACATACATACATACATATATATATGAGAATAAAAAAAGCAGCATTTCTCAACCTTCGGCGAAAAACAAACCAACTGGGGCAGCGCTATAAGGTTCTCTAGTGGGGACGGGGCAAAGCCCCGACGACAAAAGCGTTTTCTTGCTTTTTTCGTTTCTGAAACGCATTCTCCTGACAAGTACAGGTCATTATTCATCAGTTCGCCCCAAACTCCAAAAGTGTTTTCTTGCATTCTTCACTCCAGAAACAAACGCTATCTCCTAACAAGTACAGCTAATTATTCATCTGTGGAGTTCGGTTCGCCCCGACGCCAAAAGCGTTTTCTTGCATTCTTCACTGCAGAAACGCATTTTCCTGACAAGTACAGCTAATTATTCATCATGGAGTTCGGGGTAAAGCTTTGCAAGCTTTGGGGTGGATGAAGACTGACACTCCATTGGTACATAAAAGCCTAAAGCTGTTGTACCAAATAACAGCTGACCATAGGGATGTCACCTTCATCTGGGTCCCCTCCCATGTGGACATTGAGGAAAATGAAGCAGCAGACAGAGAGAGCCCTAAATCATGCTATGACAGGAACTCAAATTCCCTGCTCGGACCTGAGACAAAGTATTGCCTCTGCCACCTATCGAGAGTGGCAGGATCGATGGGAGGCTGAGACTCACAACAAACTCAGGCAGATTGTGGCAGATATCAGGTGGCGACCCACATCTAAGGGTCTGACAATGCGTGGTAGCACGACCATGTCCAGACTTAGGATTGGCCACACCTACATCACGCACTCTTTTGTGCTGAAGAGAGAGTAGCCCCACTTTGTGAGTACTGTGACTCCAGTCTCACCATGGAACATATCCTCATTGATTGCCCCAGATGTCAGGGAGAAATTTTTTAGAGCACACAACTTAAAAGCACTATTCAACAATGTCGACCCTGGGAAGGTACTGGGCTTTGTCCCGGAGGTGGGGTTGTCTACGAAGATCTGATTTTTGAATTGTGAACATATAATATTTACATAAGAATTTTACTGAATTATTACATTTTTACTGCCTTTATTTTTTTAACTGTGAATAGACCTTGTTTTTAATGATTATATAGAATAGAATTTAGCCCTTGTTATATAAAGGGAGAGTGATCCTTAAAGGATTTACGGGCATGACATGGCCTAAATTGTGCCGATGTGCGTAAACTCAAACGTTAAGGAAATTAAATTAATGAATTAAGCTACTTCAATTAGTCTACTAAGTAGAATAACATTGATTTAAAAGGTTCTTTTGAAAAAGACATGCATCTTCATTAAAGCAATTCTTACAAAGTTCTGATGTATCACGGACATATTTCTATTGATTTACATTTTATCATAATATTGGCGCCTTTTTGTGCAAACAGATTATATCTGCTACAAGATGTCTTGCTAAACATGAGGAAGAACTTACAACGATCAAGCTCATTACAAGCTTACCTGCTTTACAAAATGTCTCTCACACTTCAGTAACCCCTTTTAATTTTATTTTGACCTGCAATCTTCTTACTTGGAGATAAAATGCATTGTAGATCCAATAAGATTTTGTTTCTGAAGCACAAAATGCTTAATGGAACTCACTGAGGAAACTTACATCGTTCGCCCTTTTGTTTAAGGGGGCAGCCGACATTATTTTTTGGCTTGGATGGGCCTCACTAGCACGAGTTTATGATGTAAGCAAGAGAAAAGGTGGCTGCTTGGTTTGGTTGTGTAGGCTCAATAGATTCTGATGAAACCATGAGGTAATTAAGCCAATAAATACTGAGGGGAAAATTGAAGAGAGAAGAACAAGCTGAAATAGAAAAAACATATTTTTTAAATTCTCACTTCACTTGTGTTTCTGCATACATCTGCTTTCAAGTGTAGTTGTACTAGATGTTTGAAGCTACAAACCAACAACCGAGTATGGTTCCACTAAAAGAACAAACCAATAATAGTTTTTATTTGGAAATTTTTTGGGGAGGGGGGGGGGAATACTCTGAGCTAACTTCACCCTATTAATCACAGTGCTTGGAATTACTAGGCACTTTTCAAAATTAATTAACCTCATGAGTCACATTTTCCAAATCTTTTTTTTTTCTTATTTGGCTTTCAAACCCTTGATTGACCTAACCCTCCTTTTATATTTTCTAGGCAAGGTATTTCATAGTTATCTTTATATGTTGTAGATCTTTTCTGTGCTAAAGTTTAGATTAATTGGGAGACAGGGAAAACACCACAAGAACGGTCAAAAAATTTTTGGACTATCTGACCTTTATGTCATTAAAATAAATAGTCAAATAAAAGCAAATCTATATATATAATTCTCTTTGTGGCCCGACCATGTGGGACACCAAAATGAAAAAGTCATGAAAAGATAACTCTTTTATTTCTGCAAGTTGGACTAGAGTTACCCCACTTAACTTTCATGGTGACAGAGAGTGAGGCTCAGAAAAAAAAGGGTAGGTGGCGTATGCTACGCCGCTGGTCGGCTGGTAAAAACTAAAAAGAAAAACCTTATCATGGAATAAATGCAACCTAACTTATTTTTTAACAAGCTGCATTTAATTTCCAACAATCATTTCTAGCAAAAAAAAAAACAAAAAACAAGGCATTAATCAACTAATTGATTTCCTCTGGAAATGCATTAAAATCCATCTCAAAAACATGGAAAATTTAATACTAACTAAATATTCATGGAAACAATAGGAATATTCCAATTAAAAGGAGAAGATAACTTAACACATAATGATAATGAAACAAAAGCAGACATTCTAAATCTTTTGAGTCAGCTTTGTCAGGTATAGGATATAAAGAGACTGCTTAGTTTATTCCAAGTTGAAAACATAGATATACCAGAAAATTGGATCCACAAACTATTAGCAAACATAAAATCAAATAAAGCTTCTAGATTGACAGCATTCCAGTTAATGAACTAATTTAGGTAGAGTTCTAAGGGATTGAAAAGAAACTAATGTCACACCTCTATTTTAAATATGATCCAGGAAGCTACAGATTCTTTTTGACTCTTTTTTAAATTATGTCAGATAGTTTTTTTCTTTTCCTTTTATTTTGTAAATTACAGATATTCCTTTAAGACTGAAAAAAAAACAACATGATTTTAAAGAAAACTTTATATTTCTTTATTTTTTTGAGAACTCAAAAATATTTGTATGAATGAGATTGTTCCGGATTACCCCTGAGTTACGTGGGTGTTGTGTTTACATTGCGCACCGTGCTTAGTTAGTTAGTTTATAGTGGGAATCTGAAGCGTTTTAACTCAGTATTTAGTGATTTCAATTTAGTCATTAGCGCTAAACTATAATTTGTTAATAACAGGAGAATCTAGAGATACATTTTTTAATAATTTCAACTAAAACAAAAAAAACTTTGATAGAAGGTACTGAAGCTTTGACCTTTAATCTGCCATACCGAGATCTAGATTTCTTGATCTACAATGACTACATTTACAGTTCTTAGCATTGGGTTAACCAATCCTAGAAAAAAGTAACACTTTCATCCCCCTCTTCCTCCCTGCCCAAAAGTAAACAAACTTGAACTTCGGTAGAAAACTAAAAGTTGGACAGCAAACCAGTGAGTATATGTGTTTTTCCTTGTGCGTAATAGGCTTGAGTTGTTTAGCAAACAAATAACACATCTGATAGTCAAGGATAAATCTAGATCTACTCTTACAGTTACCCAGGCCAAATGTGTCTTACCCCGCCCTTTCATTGTTGGTTTCTAAGTAATAAAATGGATCTAGATCTATTTTGTCTACACATTTTTGAAACTTTAATGTAACATTTTGTGTACAGATCTAGTAACTCAGTGAATTTCTTAAAAATGATAGAACTTTTAAGAACATAATAATACATCATGTATCCAACACACATTTCAATAATTCTTAATGTTATCCGCATGTTAGGCCACCTGCACCCTGGTTGACGGAAGACATAAAGACTGCCAAACTTATTCGCCGACGTGCCGAACGTACATTTCAAAAGACAGGTCTGACGATACATCGACAAATATACATAAAAGAAAAAAACAAGGTTAACCGTATGATTAGAGACGCAAAAGCTAGTCATATTCGACAAAAAATCGAAACTTCTGATTCTTCAAAGGAGCTATTTAGGATCACCGCTGAAATGTTAGGGCGAGCAAATAACGAACGTTTGCCGTCATCTATCCCAGTATCTGAACTTCCTGATTCCTTCAATAGATTCTTCATTGGGAAGATTGAGCAGATTAGAAATGACATGCCATCCCTCTCATCACAGCTTGACCACTCTCCAATTTTTCAAAATACTCCTTTTTGCGAGTTTCAGCGTGTATCTGAAGATTATGTCAAAAGTACTATTTTAAAGATACCAAATAAGTCACGTGACCTTGATCCTATTCCAACTTCCTTGCTCCTTGAATGTTTAGATGAGCTTGTACCTACAATTACTAACATTGTGAACTCTTCACTGACTTCAGGCATTGTACCACAGCAATTTAAGCATGCACTTGTCAGGCCCTTATTAAAAAAATCCAGTGTTGACCCGGAATGTCTAAAAAACTATCGCCCGGTATCAAATCTTCCCTTCCTGTCAAAGCTTCTGGAGCGCATCGTGTTAGCGCAAATTCTTTCTCATCTTGAACAGTACCGTCTCTTGGAAGAATTTCAATCTGCATATAGGAAGTGCCGTAGCACAGAGACAGCAGTGGTCAGGGTACTAAATGACTTACTTCACAATTCTGACAAAGGCCACATGTCAATTCTTTCCATGCTGGACTTGTCCGCAGCCTTTGATACGCTAGACCATGAAATTATGATGGCCAGATTCTCTGCAACTTTTGGTTTAGCAGGAGTCGTCCTAAAGTGGCTTGGATCCTACCTGACGGAACGCACCCAAAGTGTCGTTGTTAGCGGGACGGAATCAACAAACTTACTTTTGAAGTACGGAGTACCCCAAGGATCAGTTCTAGGCCCAGTACTGTTCACTATGTACACATATCCACTCAGCGGTGTCATACGGCCAACCGGCATCTTATACCATTTCTTTGCCGATGACTCACAGTTATACGATTCATCAGTACCCTCAGAGGTGTCGCATCTGGCAGAGAAAATCAGTAGTACCGTTGCAAGGGTGAGCGATTGGATGGTTGAAAATAAACTCAAGATGAACGAAGACAAGACAGAAATAATTAAGATTGGCACTATGAACAATGTCTCAAAAGTTGAAAGCACAGATTCTCTCTTTATCACGAACTGCCATGTTCCTTTTTTCCATGTAGTGCGGAATCTTGGAGTTTTCTTCGACTCAACACTATCTTTCGACCCACACATAAGTCAGCTCTGCAAAGGTCTTTATCTGCAGCTGCGCAGATTAGGCCAGATCTGACCATATTTAACAACAGAGTCAACAAAAACGCTAGCTGTGGCATTCATACTCTCCCGCCTTGACTACTGCAACTCCGTGCTAGCAGGTATACCTGATGACAAAATAGCCAAGCTGCAACGTATACAGATCAACGCCCCTCGAATAGTCCTTAAAAAAACTAGACAAGATTCTGCTACTACGCTCTTGCGCACGCTCCATTGGCTTCCCGTGAAAGCGAGAATCGATTACAAGGTCGCCACACTTTGTCATCAGTGTATATATAACAATGAGATGCCCTTGTACCTTAGAGAACTGATTACTCCATATGTCCCCCAGAGAGTCCTGCGCTCAATGGACTCAACGCTTTTAGTGGTGCCACGTTTCTCCCTCAAAAGCTACGGTCTGCGTGCTTTTTCAGTTCACGGACCCAAAGGTTTGGAACTCACTCCCCATTGATCTCAGACAGACAACATGCTACACCACTTTTAAGAAGAACATTAAGACCTATCTGTTTAAAACTTTTTTAGATTAACTGTCATTGTAGCTCTCGTGTTTTTGTTTGTTATGTTGTTACAGCGCCTTGAGCCTACATTTTGTTTGTTAACAGCGCTTTATAAATAAAATTATTATTATTAATAATATGTGCTTAATATATCAGGATCTAGCGGAATATGAAATACATAACGTTAACAATAGCTAAAGTTTATGAAAATAGTCGTATGTTTCAACTAATATGCATGTTAACCCATATGTAAATTATATATATATATGTGTGTGTGTGTGCGTGCGTGCGTGTGTGTAGTTTACACCAAGCCTTTTTTTAAATCTTGCAATAACGTTTGTAAAACATCTTCTTTATATATATATATTATATATATATATATATAGGTTCAATTAGTTCCTGGGCGCTTGTTGTGGACTATAAAGGAAATATCACTTTTAAATTAAACCCATCCTTAAACAGTTCTTTGCCCTTTATGAAAACATTTATTTGAACATTCATGAAGTTCGTTGATGTACTCTATAACTGCCAAAATATAGAAAAGTCATGGGTAAGGGTGCATTAAATTATGAAAAAGGGTGTCCCTTTTCAAACTGTTCCACAAAGATTATATATAATTCACTGTCCAAAATGTGTGTGTATTTGTTGGGGCATTATTCCCTTAGGACTACAACTGGGGTCTAAACTGTGAATTGCAGGCCTTTTGATAAATTGGGGATGCATACAAAAAAGTGGAAAAGGGAAGTGGGGTTTCTGGACATAATAAACAACATTTTTCAATAAAAAAGCACAAGTTTTATGAATGCTCAGATTCATGTTTGAATTAGAAAAGTATGGATTATGAGTCATCTTGGAATATTGTGATAAATGGAAGAACAGTGCTGGTGTGCAGAGCTAGTATATCAACGTATAATACATTTTTGAATGGTGTTTTGAATTTTTAGGAAAAGTGATCATCTTCTTTTTCTGCCAGCTTTATTGCTGCTGAGCTGTGAGCTCTTTTGCAGACTGTGCCAAGGAAAAAAGTGTGCTGTTTTCTTCAGTTGTTCAGCACTGCTGTACAGGGTGTTGGTTATGTTGGGCTGTAGTGGAAGTAGGGTCTGCCTAAGGTGGATTAGGAAAAGTGATAAAAAAAATTTTTTTGCTTCAAAATTACATTTTGTTTTTCAGGCCTGTTTGTCATATTTTGATCAAAAAAATAAAAGTGATATTTAAAATCTGATTTTTTATTTGCCTATATTATATATATATAGGTTCAATTAGTTCCTGTCAAAACCTTACTGTATGTTATGATAAGATTGTCATTAATGAATAAAATCTTACAATTTCTCAATTATTATTGCTTGTGTTGTAGGGATGACTCACTTGATGTAATTACTGTTACTAATAATAATAATAATCACCATTACTGATAACAATATTTATTTTAAACTATTAAGGACATCAAATAACAACATATGTAACCAATATAGTTACGGCACATATAATAGCTGTCTTCATTTCTGGTCTTCCATGACACATATACCTTAATTTTGTCATAATATCTATTTGGACCCACAAAGTTGAATAACACCAATTCCTAGCTTATAGCTCATAAATCTTTACAGTCAGACCTGTTATCTTATTGCCTGTACTTTGTCCAGTTTTATCTTGCAAGTCAGCGAACCGTGCCGCCCCGAGACATGATGTTAAACTGCACTCATCTTTGCTTACCACTTTTGGAGCTCAAAAGTGCCCTATTTCTTTACTATCATTGTGTCTGTCTCCGCTTCACCTCAGTCTGCCTTCATTACCCATCACTCTTCTATTTATCTAATCTCTCTACGTCTTTAGACCAAACAGTTTGCTGGGGACTGTGACATTTAAGGGGGATAAAGAGATCCTGATATTTGAGTAGGTGCCTATCCAAGGATAAGCTACTACAAAACAGTACTTTAGTCCTTTGTTCCTCTAGACCTGAGGCCCAGATGGCCCTCTCTGGGTCAACTGACCTGGCTGGTCACTCTGAGTTTTTTAGCATGGTCATTGACCTATGATGGAGGGCAGTGGCTAGCGGGTCAATCAGGGAGCTGCTGTATCTGATTTATGTCTGGGCAAGAAACGCAGATTTGAGGAAATGAAGGTGAGGCGAAAGAAGCTGTGCTTCCTGGCCATCATTTCTGGTTGTCAGGTGCAGAGGATGGAAAAAGCCTGACAAACATGAGCCCTTTTCTCATCTACAGTAGTCAAGTCAGTTGTGGGAGAACCCAAGAGTGTATCAAAGCTGCACAAATCATCTGAACTTCTCGAAGTTGATAGCTAGCTACACTCTAATGGGCTTTTACAATGCAGAAGAATCTGTGATCTCCATGTGGAAGTCATATGCAACACATGAGCCAGAACACCTGCAAAGGTGTAATCAGCTCTTGAGACTTGCTGGAATATTCAGAGAAGGAAATAGTGGAGAGAATAGAAGGAGTCTTCTATGCCCAGCACATTTTCAGGCGTAGGGATAGCGAGGAGGTCAAAACCACCACTATTATCCTCACATTGGGAACTAGGACACCGCAAGAGTATGTGAAGGCAGATTACTACGAGTTTCAATTGAAGAACTACATACCTAACCCAATGAGGTGCTTTAAGTGACAGGGTTATTGACATGGCACGGCAGTCTGCAAGAATAGCACTGTGTGCTGGAGAGGGTCATAAGGAAAAGGGCTGCACAGCCCAGTTCAAATGCCCAAACTGTCACACTGGCCACTCAGCCTACTCAAAGTGTGGAAACAGGAAGTTGCTGTGCAGGAGTACAAGACCAGAAATGGATGTATCTTCAGTCAGGCGAAGTCAGCTGTATTGGCCCTCCCCAAGGGCCGATTAGGCTCGAAAAAGACAAGCCCCAGCTGTGGTTAAGATAGGAAAGTCCATAGCCACACAGATGGACACATTAACCCCACCAACTCTCCTTCAACTCAGAAGAAAACACCACCAGGAAGCACACCTCCAAAGCAGAAAGAGAGCCCTGTTGTGAAAGTCACGCTAAAGAACATATTCTCCATGTGCCAAAAATCCAAAACCAAACCAAACCAGCTAAACATGAGAAGTCCCTACTCTAAAATAAACTACATCTCCCGTTCATATACACCCACACCTATTTTTAGCATGCAAACATGTGGGTGAAATCTGTTTACTTTTGATTTATTTTTTTTACATTAGTTACCTTTTACAGTTATAATTGCTAATATAAAGAAGTAAGCATACATGTGGTTCAAAAAGGAAACTTTGTAGATCTATATGAATGTTACAAGAGATCAAATATTATTTCCCTTTATTTTTCAGTGACTCCCTTTCATTGTTACCAATGATGAAATAAGATTTTTAATAGAGCTTTTAGTTTTTGAGATTTAAACATGACAGACAGACAGATAGACTAACAAACAGCAAACCACATAATAAATAAAGGTTTTCACTGTTCAGAGACCACTTAAAATAAAAATAAGTTTGTGCTAATCATCATCTTTACTAACTGAGATTTTGTGAAATGGTAAGGTAATGTGTGATTATGACTGAACTACATGGGCCATCAGTATTATCATTAAAAAATAAATAAAGGAACACTATGGTTTCTAATTTCAGAGTCTTTTAAAGGACATTTTGGACCAGTTCATTGTGTTCGATTTTCTCCTGATGGTGAATTGTATGCAAGTGGAAGTGAAGATGGAACTCTTCGGCTGTGGCAGACCACTGTAGGGACCACATATGGTCTGTGGAAATGTGTGGCACCAGATATTGACTGTGGTGATTCAACACCTTCAACTCCCACCTCTTCAACTCTAGTCAAAGTGGAATCATGATGTTTAGTTCTGACAAGTATATTATCTTGTGTTCAGCTTTTTATTCAGCAAAAAAGTAAATGATTATGTTCCAGGAGTTTTTCTGAAATAAAAAGATTTTGTTGACCATAATGCTGTATATATTTTGACAAGTTTGAAAAGTTTAAAATTAGTAATTGTTAATAGAGGCTTGTGGGATAACTAAACTGTAGAAAACGTTCAGTATAATGTATTGTTTTTTTTTGTCAAGTCACATTACATATGTAGTTAAAAAGGACATAAAACATGAACTTATCATCTATCTACCATCAAGATGGAATACATTTTTTTAACACAGCATCATTAATTTGATAATTATAAAAAAACTGATTGTGAATTAACTTCAGAGTACCTAAATTTTTTTTGTCTTTATTAACAATATCATTAAGATGATACATTTAAAACTGCTTTATATTTTTTTGCATTTTGACAACAAATAAAAACATTAATAATGCTGGATATATTTCTATGTATAGATTGATTTTTCGTATTTGCTCCTAGTCGGCAGATTCACTTTCTAATTGTTTCTTCTTTGGAGCTTCATGTATTATTAGATATATAATTTACTTTTTCAAGGCTTCACAGACAGACACATTCAGCTGTAAATTTGGCTTTAGCTACAAAAAGATTAACACAACCAGAACAAAATAATTAGGAAAACTCATTTAAATATTCTTAAAATTTATATTGTCAAACAAAATAAATGGTGGCTCGATTTACATGATTAATTATGATTTTATCTTCTTAAGAAGTAATTATCATATTTAACCAGGGAAAAGATATCAAAGGAATAGATGATCAAGATAAATGTTGCAAAAATAAATTTTCTTTGATCAATTAATGAGCCAAAAATTAAACTTCACAGAAAATTAGTAAATATTTGTAAATATTACATTGGCCCATGTGGCAACTTCATTTGCAGCTATTTAGTTTCTGTTGGTAGCTTGCGGCTTTGATTTTCTAATGTTTTTTATTATAAAACTTCATATTTGAATTGGGTAGTGTTTTTCTAAATTAAATGTTTTATTATAAAGAACTGTCTGAATTTTTATCCTTCAATGATTTTTTTGTTTACTACCAGGTATTTTGATTTTTTTTATTTTGGAAATCTGGATTTTATAAAAAAACAAAACAAACAACAACCAAAAAAAACAAGAATCTTTTCATTGTAGCCCTTAATGTCAGCATAGCTATTATGTCATCTAATACTATTTACAAATTTGCGTTCATGAATCAGAGGACTTTATTCTTAAATATGCCAGTCCTTGAGAGGCGTAATTAAAAAAAAGGGAAATCTGAAAAGAGACATGTCATTTTGTGTTACATTTGGTTTGTGTTTATGTTAATTTGCAGTGGTAGATTTAGCAAATTCTTTGTCCTCACATAAACACAACAAAACTGAAGTAAAGAAAAGAATACCAAAGAAATACTTATATTGATATATCTTTATTATCTTTGAGGAAATTTGTCATACAATTGTGCATTTGACATTATAAAGTATTTTATTGCAAACAAATATATGTTTATACCACTATTTCACTCAAACATCACATGCAAATTTTACATCACAAAGTTGCTTATATTCAAGGACTTCATTGTTAAGTCAACAAAAGAGTGTTTTATTTATTTATTTATTTTTAATGTGATCAGTGTCTTTTATCTTCTCTGTGATGGTTTAATTTTAAAATGGTGACCTAGTGTTTTGTTTTTTAATTGTTTCAAATCTTTTGAGCTTTCTTAAGATCATTTTTCTTGAATAGTTGTCTAAGGGGTTTTTGTTTGTTGCTTATAATTTTACTAAAAGCATTTAAGATTTTATTAAGACTGTCAAATCAATTATGTTTCAACATATAAAATGCATCATAATGGTGATGTTATGGCCTCTTTGGGAAGTCACTGTGTTAAGTACATTAGAGGTTGAGCTATTTACCCTCTGAGGTCTTTGTGTCCATATTTCAGTGAGTTAATGCTTTAACTTTTTTTCATATGAACTTGAAAGCTTCAAAAAAGCTGATGAAACATCAATGAAAAACAATCATAAGTGTTGGTTGAGTCTAGAGGTCTGTAGACAGAATTGAAAATATTGTAATAACTTAAGGGAGGCAACTCAACGAGGACACATACATAAACCAACGTGTGCCTTGAAAACAGCATCTTCATGAGCTCTAGACTTGGGCGGAAATTTTTCTCTTTCTTTCTAATGTCAGTATCCTTCTTTGTCTAGTCACTAATAGTGCGCATCTTCTGCGCTATCTTGGATGGCTGTGTGCATGGCAAGGTTATACCATTGCCCCCTTCTTAGCACTTTTCATCTCCAAAAGAAACAGTGTAATAGAGTTTTAATAGCTCAGGTGGAGGTTGATTGGTGGTATCATTATAATTATGGATGACTTCCACATGGATTGTATTTCTTGGTTGATTAATGACTCTCTTTTAATACTTGCTTTTTTGTTCTATTAGGCCCTAAAGCTTTCATTGGGTTTACGTTTTGAAAATATCCTCATGTTGAAATATGTGCACTTAAAATAAATCAATCCTGTATAATTATAACTTTGAATCAAAATAATGAATTCTTAGGAAATGTAATAACTAACTCAAACCAGCAACATCAGGCATGTCAAACTCATTAAGGTATATGGGCCACATAGAAAACTTACTATAACTTGAAGGGCCGCAGCCAAAAATCAGTTGAAAAACATAACCTAATAATGATTCCAGTTGTAGAACATAGTTACGTACCAAATGTTGCAGCCGTATTTAATCTTTTAGTCCCTAACACGTTGAGAAGTGAACAAGGTTTTCTCTTTATATTTGGTTTATCCACAGTCGTAACTTTTCTTAAAGTCACTTCATATCATCATACACAGTTGCGAAAAATTTGGTCTTTACCTTGAAGTTTAAGTCAGGTGACAAGTGAGATCGACTGCAAATGACAAATCCTGAACCCATTCGTCAGTTTGTCCTCACGCGGTGCAAACAACCTCTTCGATACTTTATGACAGGAGAGCCAGCGGCCACAATCAAATTCGTGTCCAAAGTTATCCAGAAACATTGAAAATTGGCGTTAATTTAAGCCACGAGCATTAATAAAATTGATAGCGATTAATAATAATTACAAAGTTAACTAAACCTAAAAGAGTACTTGAAAGATTCGAAGTTAATAAATAAATGAAATAACCACATCTAATATAAATTTTCGAAAAATTACGTTTCCAAAAATCTGATCATTTAAGAATACTTCATAAGTTCAACGAAGTTGATTGTTACGTTTTATTTATTTACTAGCCTGACATTACCCGCGTCCTGCAGGTCTTAGTTTGTGTTTACTAATCTAGTGGATTGGATTTAGATGTATGTTAAACTTAGCTAATGATCCTTTCAAGATATTCTCTTTCGCTACGAAAATAACATTAGTTTTGCGAAAATGGGTTTACCCGAGGCCGAAACATTCATATCTATTAAAAACGAAAGTTGCGATAGATGCATAGGATATAAAGTACGGGGTTACCCTATTTGTTAAATGAATGGGATTATAAGTAAGTCAGGATGTTCTGAATTCGCAGATATATGGAACGAATTTATGTAAAAATGCTTTTGAAACACAAATTTGAAGGTTAATTTTATTAAATAATGAAATCAATAGACTATATTTTGTATTTTCATATGTCAAAGTAAAAAACTATATGTGCAAAGTGTACTTCTTAAAAGTAGATCAAGATATAAATCCTTTCGATCTTTTCTCATGTCAACATTGTAAACAAAGCCTAGATCCATAAAATACTATAGCTTTGATAGAGTCGGTCAACTTTTTTTTTTCAGGGTCTTCAGTTTGTTTTAGGGCATTGCGGTCTAAGTTAGTACATAAGGAAAATTTTTCATTTATTATAACACCTAGGTATTTTGCGTTTTTAGTCTGTGTTACTGGTTTGCCATGAATAAGATAAGTGGAATTAATTTGATTTAGTTTTTTGTTACTCTAGACAACTGACATTTTTCTGGGTGGAAAGACATGCTCCAATTTGATTATATAAGATAACTTCTGCCAAGTTTTATCAAGAATGGTGAAGCAGTTTTTATTTCTATTCGTAACATACATACATACCCTTACTTTCTACTTTATAGTATATTAAATAGTAAATATGCAGTAAAGTGTGCAGTGCAGTAAATATTTTACATGAAAATGAGTGGTGAATTAAAATCTTAATAATTTAACATTATTTTGATAATTCTTGAGGTGGTCAAGCGGGCCGTATGCGGCTAGCTAACGTATCTTATATAATACAGAAGTTACTTCAAAAAAGAAGATTATTACGTCCTACGCGTCATGTATGTAGTCATGCATATTAACCAATGACTTAAATTCTGCCAAGTCACTGGTTTTCCTGGCTAGCTCAGGCAACCCATTCCATGCTCTAATAGCACTAGGGAAGAAGGAGTATTTGTACAAAGTTGTCCTAGCATATGGGACGAGGAATGTGCCTTTATCTTTGTGTCTTTCAGAGTATTTTATTAAATTTTGTTTTTGTATTTGAAGATTATGGTTCAGTGTTTTATGTATAATTGCTACTTTACTTTAGAGCCTTCTGTCCTGAAGGCTTTCTAAATTTAGTGATTTTACTAAAGGTGTTACTCTGATTAAATGTGTATATTCGTTTGTTATGAATCTCACTGCTCTATTTTGTGTCTGTTCTAGTTTCTTAATATTTTCTTGAGTTGAGGGGTCCCAAACGGAGGATGCATATTCTATTATTGGCCTAACCAAGGTTAAAACAGTTTAGTTTTATGTTCTTATTTGATTTATAGAAATTTCATTTAATAAACCCTAATGCTTTGTTGTTGTTTTTTTTATAGTTCATCAATATGGGGATTCCATGACAGTTTTTCATTTATTATAACACCTAGGTATTTTGCGTTTTTAGTCTGTGTTACTGGTTTGCCATGAATAAGATAAGTGGAATTAATTTTGATTTAGTTTTTTTGTTACTCTTAACAACTGACATTTTTCTGGGTGGAAAGACATGCTCCAATTTGATTATTTCTGTAATTCATCTTATTGTCTTTGTAAAATATATGTGTCTTACGTGTTGTTTTTATTGTTCTATATATTATGCAATCGTCTGCAAATAATCTGACTTTTGTTCCTGAGGTATGAGAACGATGAAGAAGTTCCTGAGGTAATGCAATTTGGTAAATCATTTATGTAAATTATAAATAGTAGTGGACCTAAGACTGTACCTTGAGGTACACTTAAGTTTACTGTTATTGGTGTCGATTTAGAGCCATTTATTATTACAGTTTTTTTTCTCCCTATCAGAAAATCTTAAATCCACTGATGCAATGGACCGTTAATGCCGAAATATTTTAATTTTTTAAGCAAACTATGGTGGTGAACTTTGTCGAAAGCCTTGGAAAAATCTAGTAAGATAGCATGTATTTGTTCACTATTATCTAAACCTTTTGAAAAGCCATCAATTAGTCCTATTGTGTTTCTCATGATCTATATTTCCTAAAGCCATGTTGGTATGGGGTGAGGACATTATGTTTGTCTAAGTGGTTTATGATGTTGCTACATATTATGTGTTCTAGGATTTTACATGTGATGCTAGTAAGTGACATTTGTCTGTAGTTTCCTGGGTCAGATTTTTCTCCCTTTTTAAATAGGGGGGTGACATTAGCTTCTTTCCAGTCCTTTGGTACTCTGCCCTGGTTAAGCGGTGCCTGAAAGAACACTGGAGCTAGCTCATTGCTTAGTTCTTATAGTAATCTAGCTGGAATACCAGCTATGTTTGACATGCCTGCAGCCTGAACACTATGTTTGACATGCCTGCAGCCTGAATTAAACAAACCATCTGAACAAACCATGGCTTACTTTATATATTTTCACTATCTTGTGTATCATTGATATTTCTAGAGTGCACTGTGACATCACAAAAGTTTCTGCCCTAACTCTAACTGTTGGCTACTTCTCATTAATAGAATAAATGACATCATACTAGTTAAAAAAATTTAATGCTATTTTTTTTTTTTAACTATTAAGAAATAAAGTACCGTAGATGACATCATACCAACTAACATTTTAAAACAAAGACTTTATTGCTTCTGCATTGCCAATTTGCTTGTCACAACTTTTAGCAAATTTTATGCAAAGGTGATTTTTTTTTCTACATTTCCTCTTATCAGCGTGCAAATTCTTCTGTTCAAAAATCGCTGGGTGGGTGTACATCGATCTAAAAAAAATAGCTCTAATGACCAGGGCCGGTCCTAGCTATTGTGGGGCCCTATGCGAAACGGATTGTGCGGGGCCTAGTCTGGGTAGGGATAAGGATAATAAGTGAAAATAAAGGCTTTTATAAGAAAATAAATTCGTCTTTGCATTTTATTCATTCTTAACTAAGTACAAAATCATGATCAAATTAACTTTACTTTACGAGCCTTGCGTGTTGCGAAGTCATACAAAATTGTGTTTCCTACTTAGATCACGCTCAATAGCAAGAATTGCCAACTTGTTCAATCTCTCTTCGTGAATTGTTGACCACAAGTAATTCTTGATTAGTTTGAAGCGCGAGAAGGTTCTTTCACCAGATGCCACAGTATTGTTAAAAAAAATTCTGAGTACAACAAAGTAGTTTGGGAAAGCAGTGTACCTTTTATTAGTGGGCAGATACGCTATAATTTCTACCTGGGTTTTGGTGCTATATGGTTGAATATGCCTTAAAGATTCCATTTTAACTGCTAATTCTCGACAACATATATCTGCCGACTGGTCTTTGATGACGTCAATGCTTGCTCAAGGCTCCATTCCTGCAAACTTTCTTATGTCATAAAGCTGAAGGCTCTTTAAGCTGACCAAAAAAAAAAAAAATTAAAAAAAAAATTGTGGTTTGATTTCAAATCTCGGCTGCAATGATTGGCTTGCAGAGTTTACAATTCTGTTGAAGCAATTTAAATTATCCTGTAGTAATCTTCAGCATTTCCAGGTGTGAAGTTTTCCTCAGATTTATTATACTGCCTTTTCCTTTGACGTTTGGCTGGAAAGATAAGAACAACATCCAAGTCAATGCCTATATAAAGTATTGCTATTTCCGACATAACTGGCCTCTGGACGCATGGGCTAGACATGGCCAAAGGACCGAGTTTACCGGGAGCCTCCGCCATCTTCCTATGTTATACCAAGCTAACCATGGGGGAACTCGCCATTAATGTAACGGTCCCTTGAGGAACGGCGCATTGATTATTGACAGGGTCGTGAGAGCTCTCTTTCAACTCCGTCTGTGCAATGGGTTCACTCTCGCGTACCCTTGGACACTCCCACGGGAGTTTTGTTTCGACATTCATTTAGCCTAGTTCAGGAGAACCGCATAGGTCAGGGCTTAAGGCTTTTTAAAAATGATAATGACCCATCACCTGCATGATACACCTAATTTTCGGTTTATAAAAAAAATATCGCTTTTGATTTTTTTATGACAATATAACAATTGCCGAACAAGCATGTTTGCGGAACAGCTCGTGGAAAAACGTCATTTCATAGCTATCTATCAGGAATTGAATTTGTAAAAAATTGGGAGATATGTTCACCCTGTTTTTACCTTTTTAAAGATAGTCACTGTTGTGAAACACTATAGATGTTATTTATTTGACCTGCGCATTTAGCCTAATATTTACATAGTGATTTAGATAATCGGAATTTTAATATGAGTATACATACATTTTAAAACATTTAGAAAATAATATTACATATAATAGAGAATTTATGATTACCAGATGTCCGGCAAAAGAGGACATGTCCTCCTTTTTAGGGCGTGTCCTTCGTTATGACTTTGCCATGCGCACCGCCATCCAAGATAGTGCAGAAAGAAGGTGCGCACTATCAGTGACCAGACAAGTCGGATGTTGACATAATAGACAAACGATTTCCGCCGAAGGAGTGAGCCAATATGGAGATGCTGTACTCAAGGCAGATGCCCTTTGTGTTTGTCATGTCTCTATGTAAATAAACGTCTATGTCCTCGTTGAGTTGCCTCCCTTCAGTTATTACAATTGGTTGTCAGTATGGAGAGATTGTGCCTAAGATAGATGTTGTTTGTGTACCTGTGATGTCTTGTCAATAAATATCGATGTACCTCGTTGAGTTACCTCACTTAAGTTATTACAATTGGTGTCAGAAGTGGGATTATAGGCAACTCAACGAGAGGAGGTAGGATTTACAATGGCAGCTTTGAAACAATTAGACCAACTCTCGGTTAGAGAGCTTAGGAAGGAACTTCGTTACCGATATGAGATAATTGGTGGTACCAAGGAGGTGCTTACAGCTCGTCTCCGGCAAGCCTTGATAGATGAAGACGAAGATCCAGATACCTACTTATTTGAAATTAAATCGGAGATTCATGAGCTTATTGGCAAGATAAATGAAGGTATTGATGCATTGTGTGAACAAATTAACAGTATGGGGAAAAAGGTAGATAAAATGGTGTCTCGAGTAGACTCGTTGGTAAAGGAGCAGTTGCCTGTAGACTCGTTGGTAAAGAAGTTGCGTGGTGAAAACAGTGGTGACGGAGACGCTGGGAATTGGAGCGCCGTCTGTGTTGTGCGCAAGTCTTGTGGTTGTAACTTTCAATACGAGAAACGTGACAACGATTGCTGTGATGATCTCAACGAGATGTACCGAATCGAACGGAAAGTGACAAATGAAGAAACTGAAGACTGTTACGTGCCTGAAGCGTTTGTTCCTGTTGTACCTGTTACCAGTACCTTAACTGAAGTCTGTTACGTGCCTGAAGCGTTTGTTCCTGTTGTACCTGTTACCAGTACCTTAACTGAAGTCTGTTACGTGCCTGAAGCGTTTGTTCCTGTTGTACCTGTTACCAGTACCTTAACTGAAGTCTGTTACGTGCCTGAAGCGTTTGTTCCTGTTGTACCTGTACCTCAATGAGCCGGACGGAGCAAGACAACGTTGGGTCTGCGTTCAAGCCTGTTGCTATGGACCTTAATGACCTCTGCCTATCTGCCGGTGCTCACGAGGGAAATTCGAAGCTTGACAACTGCATCCAGAAGTTTAGCATGAACTGTACGTGCGGCGCATCACACATAGAATTTAGATGCCAAGAAAACCACCAACAGGGCATATGTACTTCTACCATCATCATCGACATTGGCATAGATGAATGTCAATCAAATCACTCTAAATCTGAGCTGTCAAGAGGAAGACATTTTCCACTTGAATCTGAAGAGACCTATCTTCTGGACGTAAGACTGTTGTCTGAGGATGACTGCGGTGCATTGGACTTTGCTTGCAACGTGGCTGCAAACGAACCTGCAGCTCCCTTGAGAGGCGTCTGTCGGGAAGGTCTGCTGAGACAGCGTGTCCGATCAACGGCTGTGCTGAAGAAAACAGTGCTCGACCCTATCTCTTTGTTTGGCAAACTGCCACGTCATTATCGCAACAACAGCCTGGTCAACTGGAGAAAGAGAAAGCGGCACTGGAGGAAAACAATGCGGATGGCCTCGTGGGGAACACGCTCCCTGCTGCCTGTGGCTCCCACTGATCGACCTCCACCTGAACTGTCAAACCTCAGCTGCAGTGTTTCTTTTGGGGACGAAAAGTGCTAAGACGGGGGCAATGTTATGACTTTGCCATGCGCACCGCCATCCAAGATAGTGCAGAAAGAAGGTGCGCACTATCAGTGACCAGACAAGTCGGATGTTGACATAAGAGACAAACGATTGCCGCCCAAGTAGAGAGCCAGTATGGAGAGATTGTGCCTAAGTTAGATGTTGTTTGTGTACCTGTGATGTCTTGTCAATAAATATCGATGTACCTCGTTGAGTTGCCTCACTTAAGTTATTACAATATATTTTGTTTTGTTTTTTTACAGAGATATGATTTAATTATATTTTAAATCAATTAAATCGTTTGCCTAGTTTTTTTTAAACATGGATGCCATGGATGTAAGGACCATACCAAAACAAATCAGGCTTGACTACAACCGAGTCCCAAGCCCGCGTCCCTAAACAAGAAAAATACACATTCCTTGAGACCGCCATTCACAAGATTATGAATGCTAACAACGCGAATAATAAAGCAAAATAAATTTACCCATTACTGGGGAAGAAAACAACAACAGAACGATTGCTAACTAGCAAAAGACAAACAGAGCAATGACATCAACATAGCGCGTCCTTAGGAACTAGCGCACAACCCATTATAGTGCATAAAAAAAAAACATCAAGCAAGAAACAACTCTAGATGCGCACAACAATACTTTCTTTTTTTTTTTTAAATAATTATTATTATCAAATTAAAGCTTCATTTCTGACATATTTATAACCTTAACTCTTAACCATCTGCATCAGTCCTCTTACATAAATTGAAACTGGGACCTTTTTTCTGTGGCGTGGATACTGCTCTTAGGATTTCATTGTCTTTCCTTTGCTTTTTGATATGGCGGAAAATACGGTCCAGGACTCTGAAGCATATAAGAGTGAAGGGAGGACTACAGCATTGTAGACTTTCAGTTTAGTGGATATGCTTAGTCTTCTCCGTTGCCATAGTTGTTATTGTAGTCTGTCAAAAGCAGCACTGGCACGTGTAACACTGAAGTCTACCTCGTCATCTAGTTTTGGTAATCTATGAAAATGTCTGGTTTTGTGACTGACTAATTTGGAAGAGATTGTTACAACACTTCTTTCTTTTTTACATCGATGCTGAGGGCAGACTTTTTGCAGGCGTTGGCTATGAGGGACAAACTCTTTTGAAGGTTCTCTTAATTGGAGGCATTTAGGGCACAGTCATCGGCGAATGGCAGGTCTTTGACGCAGTCATATTTTACTTTGGTCTTTGCTTTAAGTCTTTGAGCATTGAATAGACTTGCGTCAGTGCAATATGAATATCATATGTCAACTTTGTTGATGTGTGTTTTATATAAGTTGCACCACTCGGTGTTTTGGAGTAACATCCCTTGTAACTGTTGTCAACCAAGATGGCGTTAGATTAAACAGCTGATTTCATGTCTTATAATTTATATCCAGAGTCTTGTTATTTTCGTTCATGATAATCAACATGGTGGCAGCGTTTATAGCAGTGGTATAAATCTAGTTAAATCAAGTAAAAAAAAAAGAATAGATCACAAGTGTAGATCTATCATCTAGAGAGGCTCTGTGTTCTTATGACTTGTATATTAGTATTGTTATAAACCTGGTGGTGGCACAGATGGGGGTAGTGGTTTGAGTGTAGTCAGTCGACGCAAATCGCCCCAGGCCAGCGCTAGACGAGCGGTCAACCGTGACGAGTTACGACGATCGGCCGAGACGAGTGTCAACAAGAGGGTTCGGGAAGAATCGCCGTCGTGAAAAGAGCTCATTAGCGTCACGAGAATTGTAGTCATCTGACTACCTAGAAACGTCGAGTGGCGTTCTGTCCGGTTCTAGAAGGCCAGTAGGTACCCTATATAAAGAGCGGAGGTGTCGCAGTCAAGACGGTTCAGAAAGCGGGTTCACGACAGGAGTTCAGAACACGGTCGACTACAGCACAGTTCAACGGTGTGGTTCTGTACGGAGCATTACGACGGTTCAGTGCGGAGTACTGTCAAGTACAGTTGAGACGAACGGCGTCTTGATCTTGGTCTGTGATCGCGTCCGACACAACGAGCCCAAGTGTGTGAAGTCAGTCCCGAACTGTTGAACCCAGTGCAAGCCCGGAACGAGACGGAGAGGCCAGTGCAAGACTTGATACGGCGGAACGGTGTTATCGGAGAGATATTTGTTATCGCAGAGCTATTTGTACTGTTCTACGTGCTGCCAATTGTACAGTATTGGCTGTTATTTATGGACATTAAACCTTTACGTTATTTTGGAGCCCTGACTTGTCAAGTTCTTTAAGTTGGTGGTGTATGGTGCAGTTTGCAGAGAGCCTGGATAGTGAGATTCGTAACAGTATATTCAGTTACGGTATGTTACGCCAGTTATGGTATTCTAGATCTAGTTAACTCTACTATAGTTGAGATAGTAGATATCTATTGCATTGAAGATGGCAGAAGGTCAACTTAAACCAACAGAGTTAAATGTAATAGATGGTAATGTGAGTGAAAATTTTCAACAATGGAGAAGACAAGTCGAACTGTTTCTATACTATTGGCAATAGGAGCAGAAGAAAAATCGAAAATCAGACAAAAAGCAATAATATTACATTGTGCGGGACCTCAGGGCCAATAGATTTGTGAGCAGTTGCAGTATGATGAGAGTGAAGACGTGAATGACCCGCAAATTTTACTAAAGAAATTACACGACTATTGCAACCCCAGAAAAAATGAAGTTCTGGAAACTTTCAGATTTCGGAACCTAGAAAAGGTGTCATCCTGTGATGTGTTCATTACGCAGCTTAGAGCTCTGGCTGAAAAATGTAATTTTAAAGAAAAGGATAGAATGATTAGAGACAATATTATATTCTTCGTGGAGAAAAGATTGCAGGAGAGATTACTGAATCACGATGATCTTACCTTGAAGAAGTGCATAGAGATATGCCAAACATATGAGCAAACTGCTAAAGGATTGGCAGAGGTAAATAAGGAAACTGTTGTGAAGATAGATAAGATAGAACAAAAGAAAAATGACAACAGAAACAACCTAATAGATTGCTGGTTTTGTGGAGGCAGGCATGCAGTGAACAGAACAGCATGCCCAGCTTGGGGAAAAAATTGCAATAAATGCAAAGGTAAAAATCATTTTGCAGTTAAGTGTAAAACTAAGAATAAAATACAATGAATTTGACCAAGAGGAACAATTAAACTCAATAAATGTGTTAAACATAAATAGGGACAGAATGACAGCACTATTCATGATAAATAGTCAACAAATAAGATTTCAACTGGACACAGGAGCAGATGTTAACATTATATGTAAGAAATATGTTAAAAGGACACAAATTAAGAAGACTGTTCAAACATTAACAATGTGGAATAATTCCAAATTAAAAACTGAGGGCACTGCTAACTTAATAATAACGTATCCTAAAAACAAAAAGAATTATTTGGTAACATTCACAGTTGTAGAGAACCACTATCAATGCTTATTAGGTCATAAAACATGCCAAAGTTTAAGTCTGATCACATTAAATGAAGATAGATTCATATCACAAGCAAACACAATGGATTGTTATCTGGGAGATTTAGGTGAAACATCACTAACTGTCAATGAGAACATAGCTCCGGTGGTATCACCTTGTCGTAATATACCTTTTTTTTTTTTTGCATTTCAAAAGAAAGTGGAAGCAGAAATAGAGAAATTAGTAAAAAGAAAAATATTAATTCCTGTAAATGAACCAACAGATTGGGTCAGCCAGATGGCTGTGGTTCAAAAGCCAAATGGGGATTTAAGGATCTGCATTGACCCAAGACATCTAAACACTGCTTTAAAGAGATAACATTTTAAGTTACCAACTTTGGAAGCTGTAATGCCACAGTTCCTAAATGCTAAAATATTTTCTAAATTAGACGTAAAGGAGGCTTACTGGCATGTACGTCTAGATGAAAAGTCTAGTCTACTAACAACCATGATCACACCATATGGGTGGTACAGATGGTCAAGACTTCCTTTTGGACTAAGTGTAAGTGGAGAAATATTCCAGAAGAAGTTAACAGAAGCATTGTTAGGATTAGAAGGATGCATTAATGTGGCTGATGATATCGTGATTGTGGGATGTCGTCAGTCCAAAGAAGAAGCAGAAAAAGATCACTCTGACAAACTGATGAGATTAAGAGAGAGATGCAAAGAGAAATGCATTAAATTAAATGAAACGAAAACAATAGAGAAACAAGACCAGATAAGTTTCATGGGACAATGCATTAGTGTGCAAGGCGTAAAGCCTGACACAAAGAAGATCAAAGCTATTCTGGAAATGAAGAAACCAGAAAATAGCCAGGAAGCAAGAAAATTATGTGGAATGGTGCAGTATTTGTCAAAATTTTTGAACAAATCTAGCCGAAGTGTCTCAACCATTAAGAGAACTAACAAAGAAAGATTGCAATTTTAGATGGACTGAAAAATGTGAAGTGGCATTCAACAAGATAAAAACAATGATTACAAATACTCCAGTCCTTATATTCTACAATCCTGACAAGAAACTTGAAATACAAGTGGACAGTAGTCAACATGGACTTGGAGCTATACTAATGCAAGAAGGAAAACCAATAGAATTTGCTTTAGAGCATTGACACCAACTGAAAAACGGTGGGTTCAGATTGAAAAAGAACTACTTGCCGTAGTTTTTGGGCTAGAAGGATTTAATCAATATACATTTGGAAGACATGTCATAATTATAAATGATCATAAGCCACTTACAAACATCTTAAGGAAGCCTCTAAACCAAGCTCCAAGAAGATTACAAAACTTGATGTTAAGGAGCAATCGTTATGATTTCTCATTTCAGTGGGTAGAAGGAAACAGTTTACACATTGCTGACACATTATCACGACTGTGCAATCAAGATGAGAAGCAAGATGAAGTTTTTAACATATGCCACCAGACACAAGTTGTGGTCATACCGGATCGGTTATTAGAAAGAATAAAACAAGAAACAGACTTAGATGACACATTAAATAAATTATCAAAGCAAATTATGAATGGATGGCCTCAAAGAAAACAAGATTTAGACAACACAATAAAACCATATTTTGATTTCGCTGATACTTTGGGACTTAGTAATGGAGTAATTTTGAAAAGAGAAAGGGTAGTCATACCTTTCAGTATGCGTCAAGAAATGAAGAAAAATCTGCACACAGCACACATTGCATATGATGGAATGATGAGGAGGGCCCGACAGACGATTTTCTGGCCAGGTATGGTTGATGAAATAAAGCAGATGGCAGAGACATGCACTGCTTGTCAAGAAAGAAAACCTATGAACCAGAGAGAAACACTTATAGCCTACAACATGAGGAAGGAAATGTTCCATGGGAAAAAGTTGGAGCTGATCTGATGGAAGTAGATGGAAGACAGTATCTAATTACTGTAGATTATTAATCTAATTTTATTGAGTATGATTATCTTTCAACAACAACATCACAAGATGTGATTAGAAAATTGAAATTTGCTCGGTTTGGTGCTCCAAAAATGTTGGTAACAGATGGTGGTCCACAATTTAGTTCAAATGAGTTTTTGAGATTCACAAGGCGATGGAACATCAATCACATCAGATCAGATCCTGGTTATGCAGACACCATCACTGATGATAGCTACGACATCGCTTTCCTTAGTGAGACATGGTTTAAAGAAGTTGGTGATGAGCCAAGAACCACTGAGCTAACGCCACCAGGCTTTCTTTTAAAGAGTCTACCTCGAAAAACAGGCAGCGGAGGGGGTCTAGCAATACTGTACAGAGACAGTCTAGCCAAGTATGTAACAATAAGACCTGAAAGCTCAACGTACACCACCTTTGAGATGTGCGAGCTACGCCTCTCCCACCACAGCAGAACACTGACTTTTATTTTCTTGTACCGCCCACCACCAAGCAAGAGAAATAAATTGACAACAAAAGTTTTCATCGAAGAATTTCAAGACCTACTTGACAGTCACATAGCAACAAAAGATCTATTTGTCATAGGCGATGTGAACTTGCATTTTGACAGTGAAAATGAGACATACGCGGTGTCGCTAAAAAATGCGCTAAAGCATCGCAACTTAGACCAACTGATAAATGCTCCGACACATGTCAAAGGCCATACTCTTGACTGGATTGTTACAAATGCAAGTGAGCTTATAGCCAAACTCAGTGTTTTTAGACCGTGGCTTGTCAGATCATTTTCTCGTACACTTTGAAATGCGCCTATCAAAAGCAAAAAGGCCAAAGAAAAACGTGACTTCCCGTAAACTTAAAGCCATAGACATTGCCTCCTTTAAAATAGACGTAAAAAAAGCACTTTTTTTTTTCTCTTATGAAGGATTTTTGTTGTTTTATTAAAGTACTAGCTTGACATTACCCGCGGCCTGCGGGTCTAAGTTTGTGTTTACTAATCTAGTGGATTGGATTTAGATGTATGTTAAAGTTAGCTAATGATCCTTTCAAGTTTTTTCTCTTTTGCTACGAAAATAAAATTAGTTTTGCGAAAATGGGTTTACCCGAAGCCGTTACATTCATATCTATTAAAAACGAAAAAAGTGATGGCTTTGTTTAATGAATGGGATTATTAAGTGAACAATTAAACGAAATAATTTTTTGTACGCGATTCATGAATGAATATAGATCTAGGCCTATCTCAACTCGGCTTCGCAGCTTTCGTAAACGAATGTAGTCTCTTAAAAATGCTTTAGAAAACCAAATTTGAATGTTTATTTGATCAAAATATGAAAAGAATGGACTATAATTAGTAGTTTCATATGTTAAAGTATAAAACTATCTGTGCGAAGAGAAGTTTTATCATCTTAGAGTTGAATTAGAGTTTTAGATCTAGGGATGGGATTCTTAAGTAAACAATTAAACGAATTAATTTTTAGTATGCGATTCATTACGGTATTGTCTAATGAAAAAATGTTCGCCAGGAAATCTGTAGTCACAGATAACAGGAACGAATTTATGTAAAAAATGCTTTTGAAACCCAAAATTGAAGGTTAATTTTATTACCTAATGAAATCAATGGATCTTCTTATGTATTTTCATGTGTAAAAGTAAAAAACTATGTGCGCAAAGTATATTTCTTAAAATTAGATCTAGGTCTAAATCCTTTCGATCTTTTCTCATGTCAACATTGTTAACCATGGCCTAGATCCACAAAATTCTATAGCTGTAATAGAGTCGGACAACATTATTTTTTTTAGGGTCTTACGTTTGTTTTAGGGCTACAATACATACACTAAGGTCTAAGTTGGTACCCAAGAAACATTCCTGCCAAGTTTTATCAAGATTGGTCAAGCGGTTTTGATGTCTATAAGTAACATACATACATACACCTCACATTCTACTTTATAATATAGATAGATCATTGTTAACTTGTATAAAATTATTGTATTCTTAACTGGTCCACATTTCAAATAAGAAACTCAGCTCTGTAGATCTTAATTCAGAGATATATTTATGAAAGCATTGTTTTTTTTTGTTTTTTTTTTGTTTGCTTTGCTTATTAAATTTTTGTTTAAAAATTATTTTGACAATAAAAAAAATAAAAATAAACAAAAATTTACATGTATGTATTTTATTGAGTCGAAATGAATGATTGCATAGATTCATAACACTTTAAAATTCTTATAGGCACAATATTCAACAAAAACCTTTCCAGAAAAAAATTCAGCCACTTTGTAAAAATCTGCTTATTAGATTAAAGAATATGTATTTAATTCATTTACTAAAAAAAATTCTCTACCAAGTCAAATTATTTTTTTAAAGTTGTTATGTGTCAATACTCAAGGCGAATCTGAGATTAGGAGAAAAGTCCTGATACAAGTAAAACATTTCAACTAAAAATACTTTCAAATAGGTGTAGGCCTACTCATTTGTAAAAAAAAATAACTATTCATAAAATGTGCAAAACATACATACTATACTAATAATATTCGACTTAGGCTACTTACTTAAATGCATGATATAGTAATTAGCAAAAACATTAGAGTTTTAAGTAAAAACACCATTGGTAAAAAAAATCCAATAACTGAAATGTAAATATACACTTGAAAATATATTTTGGCTACACAAATATTTTATACTTAACAAATTTAGTTGTAGAAAACTATTGGTCACAAATATTCAATAACAGACTTATTAAACAGGTCTAATTAAAAAAAAAATCTTTCAAAGGGAAGTTTTTTAAAAGCACTAATAACTCAAAAACTACCTTTGTACCAATTTATGGGGCAATGGCAGCTAAAAAATAATGACACCCCCCCCCCTTCCCAAAAGAAAAATTAAAAAATCCATCAATCTTAACTATGCATTGTAATGTTTCTTGACTAGTAAAAAGAATAATTTTTTTAAATCCCAAAATTTTAAAACATTTTTAAAATCTAGCTTTTAGATTAAATAGAATTATTTATGACACTTGCAAGGTTAAAATCTAGAGCAGGGGTGTGCATATTATGGCCCACTGGCAACATGTGGCCTGCAAATCCCTACAGAAATCAGGTATGCCTATACAGTACATACATTAAAAAATGAAAATATTTAAAAAATAATCTATATAAATTATTGAAACAGACTCATTATAAAAAGTTTCAAGAAAACAATTATTCTTATTGGCTTTACTTCAATACACTCAGTCTAAGAAACAATATCTGGCCAGTATTTATTCAATGCTATGAAGAACTGTGTTGAGTATGCTTGGAACAAGATGGTAACTGTAACAAATGATAGAGCTCGATCTTTGACTGAGAAAAACTAGTTTTTTTAAATAAAGAATATACCAGCCATAAACTCTAAACAGGAAATTTTGCACAAAGCTGCATAAAATATCAACATAATGGAGACTGGTACATCTCAGTGATCAAACTTATCAGAGTTAGGGGTCTTCACCACAGGCAGTTCTGAAAAGTACTTGAAATTTAGAAACAAAGTAATCTGATGTATCCACTGACTTAGTATTGGCAAGGTAATGAGAAGAATATAAAATCTCAAGAAAGAAATTTTTATGTTACTTGAAGGACATTGGCTATGACTTTGTTACTAATATTTCTAATGAAGAGTGGAAGACAAGACTTCATGTTTTTTTTATCATAAATATTACAATGGGGTGGGTGTTAGCATATGAAATGTAAGTGCATGTTAAATCTTTTCAAAAACAGGTTTTGTCATTTTCCTTTGCAGAAAGGTGAAACTATTTCTAGTGAAATAATTAAAAGACTTATTTAGATTCCTTAATTGTGGAAGTTTTCAATACCATCAGCTCACCATTTAGCTAGAGGCTAATTTAGCTCCAGAGGACATAACTGCAAGCAAATTATGACCTGAAAGACAAGTTCCTGTCAGTAGTTTTGCATGAGTTTTATGGTTGCCAGAAGCTGTATTTCCACACTTCAAATATTACGCAATTGTGTACACAGTTAAATACTTCACAGTAAGTATAGCTGTATACTTGTGGTGAAATGTTGTGATGTAAAAAGACAATAGTAATTTGTTTTTTAATAAAAAAATTGGTTTCAGACATAGCTAACTCTTGTTGTATATCTCAAATGAGAGTGGGGGAAAAAAAGAAAAGTGAATAAAAAAGAAAAGTAAAAATATGAATTAAAAGATATTATACATTTACACAGTTAGCTAGCATATTTTTCAAAGTTGTAAATATATATATATATATATTTTTTTTTTTTAATGCGGCCCTTCATACAAAAAGGTTGCCCACCCCTGATCTAGAGCCTATCTTTTTAACAATAATTTACTTTTTGAAGAAAAGTTTACTTTTTTCCTCAACAGTTATAATATCAGGACTGAAATACATAGAACTTTACAATAAATTAATTGAAGATTTAAACAAAACCATAAAACAGTAAATTTTAAATGTATTTTGCTTTTTACAATTCTATTTAAAAAAAAAATAACTGAAGAAAAATCTAGCCACATTGTCAAGAGTTAAGGTAGCAAAGGGAGGTTAAATGTGGAAAAAATATCTAAATTAAATTATCTAAATTTTAGAGCAAACAATTTAAAATTTTATCTAAAATGCACACACAATCATTAATGTAATTTAAAAGCAAAGTTTAGGTTTGTCTATATTATAAGTATAAACTAGTTTACAAACTGTTTAGGGCTTCATAGTAGTGTTGAAGACACTGTGAAATAGCGATTTTACTGAAAGGTTCTCAAAAGTTCTCATGGGATGAATTGTCCACACTTTAAAAGGAATTAAAATTGGCTTCATATCAGTTCACAATGTACCAAATGCATTTATCAACACAGTGTTAGGTCTGACACAGGGATTGTCAGAAGAACATGTAGTCTTATTGTAGGAAATTGTATTGTATAAAGTCTTATTGTAGGAAATTCAGAAACATTTTTCTATCTTATGTATAAATAAAATGATATGCTTTGCAATCTGATACAACACTGGGCTCAAGAAACATTTTAAAATTTTGCATTATAATTTAAAGTGGAATGTAGGACTCAAATCACACATAATCCATCAGAATGAACATAATTAATATAACATAATATTATGATTTAGCATATATTTACAAACCTGGAAGCTGTATTGATAAAATGAGCATGTAATGATCATAGTTCAACAACTACTGTAGGGACAATTAACACCCATTTGATACATTTCATGACAAAATTACTAACTACTTTGAAGCTCTTATTACAATCCTTGGAAACACACAAAAGGTTTAAAGTACTATTGTTGAAATCTTTTATCAATTCATGTTTCTCCTCAAAAGAAAAAAAAAATTACAGATAATGGGAAATTCTAACCAAAGTGTGACTCAATTCTTGAAACATTTTCCCAGTCAACACATATAGCTTGCAAGTCTTTTTCTATGTTGCCATCTATGTGATGATGGATAATTCTTGCAGTTAGAGTTTTCAGTTGTAAGCAACTGGAATGTTTGAGTTCTTTTTTTTAATACACCTAACTTATCTTTTATTATGTCATGTTTTGATATGACCTGTATTTTAATATTTATGGTCAGAGTAAATGACACATAAAGTTTTATGTATTTTTGATGGCATATATATTTTGATGGAACATATTTTCATCTGACTCTATGTCACACTAACAGAAAGTATAAAACTTAAATTTAGGTACAATAATGTTTCAAGAATAAATTGTCAGCAATACATTGAATAATTTTTTTGTTCATGATGAAAGCCACTAATAGTTTTTATTTTAAAATAAAGAACTGGTATAGTAGTGATAATTTGGGATGGTTGGGTGCCTTCAAACAAATACAACATAACTGAGAAGTCATCACAGAGCTTTTTTAATTCTTCTTTTTATAGATATCGCATAACATACACTAGTAAAGTAAAATTGTTTTTTTTACAAAGTTAAACTAACCAAATAATGTCAATAGGATTTAAATAAAAAACAAACAACAGAATGGTTTTCATGGGAAAACTTTAAGACACAAAATTTAGACAAGTTTATTGTATTTTAATTACCACTGCATAGAATGTTTTTAACTTGCATATTTTAGAATTTCATGTCAAATTAAGATTTAATATTCTTTGATACATTTGCTTCAATACAAAAAAAAAAGTTTATGGAACACTACATTTAATTTTAGACTTGTTATTATCAATATTTTCTAGGAGCTGATACTCTGTCAAACTGTGAGTGTCCCCCTCTGTAGTTTGAAGGTCCTTGGAAAGCTTGATTATCATAGCCGTTGCTTCCTCTATAGTCATCTGGTGTGTCATATACATTAGATGGATGAGATGAAGCTCCTCTGGATGAGGCAGGCTTTGTATACATGGGAAGGTCTGTAGTGTAGACTGTAGATCTCTGCCGACAGACAAATACATTTAGTTGTTTCATACATTGCAGTTTCTTTTTACCTTAAACTTAAATTTAGGTACCGGTACAATAAAGTTTCAAGAATAAATTGTCAGCAATCCATTGAATAATTTTTTTGTTTATGATGAAAGCCACTAATAGTTTTTATTTTAAAATAAAGAACTGGTATAGTAGTGATAATTTGGTATGGGTGGGTGCTTTCAAACAAATACAACCTAACTGAGAAGTCATCACAGAGCTTTTTTGTTGTTTCAATTCATTTAATCATTCACAACTCATTTACCTTCTAAAGGTAAAAATAAAATATTATTACTCTTGTGGACATATAACAAAACATTACCATTGATAGCAATAAAAATATATATCACAGTTTCACTCAAACATTACACGTGAAATTGACATTAAAATTTGACAAGTTATTGTGTCTGTTTGCTTTTGAGAAATAGATAAATATAACATGGTGAAATATAAAGAAGGTTTAACATAGATAGGCTTTGATGAGGACTTGAAACTGACATACAATTTAGGTTTTACTAGTTTAATTACTATTTCTGAAGCTATCTAAATGTAATGTATTTATGTTGTCCTGTAAATTGTTATTTAAATTAGGGTCTTTGACGGAAGCTTCAGGCTTCAACATGTGTTAACCCTAATATATAATTGTTATTGAAAGCAAATGTGTAAAAAATGTGGACAGTCTCTAGGCAGGTCACAACAACAAAAAACCTGGGTGATGCTGTGTGTGTGACTTGCTAGGTGATGTGGGTGGTCTGAGTTCTTGTCAGAGCTTATCTATTTGTTGTCATCTTCTTTTGTCAATAACTATTGTATCCTAAAGCTGCAATTACATGCCATCTTTATTCATCATTTGTTTCAGCTTTAGGCTGCATTTTTAGTTCATTGGTTTTACTTTGATATGAATTAATTATCAGATTCTTGCAAGCTGAACTATGTTTTGACTCAAAACATTATTCAAAAACAAAATAAAACAAAAAACAGCAACATAATTTTCTTTTTAGAACATGTAAAAAATGAGTTTACATAAAATATTATTTATATAAACTACTATAAGCATGTAGAATAGTGATTTTTTAAAAAGAGTATCTGGCTAGCATTGGTAGGTTAAAATTGATTATCCTAGCATTGGTGGGTTAAGAATGGTAAGTTAGCATTGGTAGGTTATGATTGAAGGACTAATATTCATCAACATTGCAGGGGTGCGTGACAGTTCACATAACCAACTCCCACCACTCTTCCTGTTCCGCAGCTGTTCTCATCAAGATATAGGCTGGCCCATTGTTTTATGCTGTCCAACCAGCTTTTCTTTGGACAACCCTTTCTTATGTACCTTATTCATGACTGAACCAGCTCAGCTTTCATCTGTTCACAGTACTGAGAAGGTTTTTTTTTAAGAGCCAGAGACTTGTAAAGTAAAAACTCATTTGTTTTCTTTTCCTGGTATCTGACATCCAGCAGCTTTCTGTAGCATTTACTCTCAAAGGTTAGAATTCTTTTTTTCAGCCTTAGTGTTCAACTTTCAAAACCATATAAGAGTAAAGAAAACACTACCAAATAATGCAGTTTCAATTTTACTTGGAAGATGATGTTGCTATTGCAGATTTTACACAATTTACTCATAATGGAGGGTGCCAGGCTCAAAGGGACTTTTAATCTCTTTTATTAATTATCTATCTTGAATATATGTTGAACTCTAAGCTGCCTGGTTGTGTGGTTTGCGCGCAGGATGGTCATTCTGCCATCTTGATGGTCCTGGGTTCATACACTGTCCACTGTAAGCATGTAAAACATTAAACAAATGAGTCTTGACAAGTTGCTCCAATAGTGACGTAAAAGAATGTCTGGGTCTTAACTGTAATTGGGACAAGGTGGGGTTGGTCATTCTCAACCATCCACAGAGCTCTCCAAATGTAACTATTTTGCAGTAGAAAGCTTAAAGTGGACTGTGCCCTGGGTATGCCCTTTGGAATTCACATCCTGGATCTAGGGTCCCTTCACGCTATCAAATTCACCAGTTCAAGAAAAAACTTCATGAAGGGTTTACATCCTATAGTAGAGACATAGACCATAGTCTGTGTGACAAGTCAAAAACTCGCTGTCAGAGTCACTCAAATTTATCACAGCATTAATTATTATTTTTCATTATTTGTTTATTTTATTTTTAATTATTTGTCCATCCTACCCCTAAATCATTCACCCGCACCACCTTTTCCGCTCCAGGCTAGACTTAGATGACCACCTTGGAGATAGCTAAGGCGCGTCCTTTCATTTATCTGCCCTTGATCGGGGAAAGGTAAACACACGATCTCTTTTGTCTTGCCCGCCGGATGTCTGAAGGACGGTCGCGGTTGACACCACCTTGGTTTGAATGCAAGCTAATCCTTCTCCCCCCCCTTCTCTCACGTCTCTCTTTGATCTAAGAGATTACCCTGGTCAACACACCGCGTGATATTCCAAGGTGCGGCTCCCACCTCGAGTCAAATCCACCCACGTGTAAGATAAATCTTAGCCTAGGGCATTTCCTGTGTCCGCCCGCACTTTCAGGCTTATATAAAGTAAACCAACTCAAATCAAACTCTCTTTCATTCTCATTCGAGCTGAGCTATTGAGTCTGGACTACTTCATACATTCTCACTCCTAGAGGAATACTTGGTGGTAAGCCGAACTTAATCACAAGTTCCATCTTAATTACTTTTGTGCTATTTCCATTGGATATTATCACGTGTATTTTGCTTAGTTCATTTATAATTAATTAGTGCATTGTGTATTTCTCACTGGCGTAAGTAGAGAACATAAACATGTCCTATGTATGTATTTATTTAGTATTGCATTAATCTATTAATGCTACGTTGCTCAATTGATCGTTGATGCAACCGTGTATATATTTGTACACCTTATTTTATTTCCTTTATCTCGGTTGGTCGCCTTGATAATTTTACTAGCGCACAGATACTGCGTCTAGTAAAGATATATGAATTATCCCCCCTTCTGTGATGAATTATCTCCCCTGTATTGAATTATCTCCCCTTTACTCATTTTACTCTAGTGAGAGTTGCGCCGCTTGAACGGACACCCTCTCCATTCAAGCGCGCTCCATTGTTCTCGACCCACGGTCATATGTAAACAAATCGTCTGGGTCGCTGACCACCGCCCATTCCCCCCCCCCCCCTTCTCTTTCTCTATCCACCTGTGTTGTTTATTTGAGATTAGTATTTCCCCTTCTATGTACATTCTTGTATTATTATTTCCCCTTTTATGTACATTTCTATATTGCTACTATCTGCCATCTATTCTCCAAATCCCATTTGTCATCATCTCCCCATTGTGCTCTAAAGCAATTTCACCAATCTGACGAATGCACCTCAGTCGAGGGCATCGATAAGGTGCATGAGAGACATGTCCTAACTTGTCTTAATTTATCCGCAGCCTCCCTCAGGTGTCTGCCTATTTATTTGCCATTTGCTGTTCAGTGTCTACTCGACGCCACTCAACTACTGCCTATGTGCTTAGTGCTATTCAGCACTGCACTTGCCTACTGAGATCTACTCAACTCTACCACTTGGCGCTATCGGCATTGCCCGCCTATTCGACAGCCCACCTGTCAAGCTATTAGGTGCGACGTCACTATAGATTCAGATCTGTGTGAGACGTCATAGCTACGCCAACCCTCTGCAACTCACTGGACTTATCCTGTCAACTACGCTGCCCACGGCAGATCAGCTCTGCCCGCATTAACCTTGTGCCCACGGTAGCCGGCCACCCGCCCTACTGTGCCCACTACAGATATTAGATTTTGGGGATTGAGACTCCACAAGAACTATATCACCGGCGTCCCTCTATCCGCTAGAGCGCCACCTCCAGCTGCAGAACCTCAAGCCAGGACACAGCCAGCTGCGACATCAACAGGACAACCAGCTAAGTCAGAGGACAAAGTGACATACTCTTATTAGGTGCAAGAGTGATGACTAAACATAGAATATACTAGAGATAGATGCAAACCCTCCCCCTTTTTATCCTTATATGTATATTTATGTAAATAAATGTTCTTTATTTTAACTTTTGTATCTATCTTTCATTGCTTCGTCTCGTTGCGTGTCTGCTCCCGATTCATATGCTGATAGGTTGGTGTGTGATAGCTTTAAAAATAATCATCCCCTAGACATTAAACGCGCCAAACACACATCACATTTCCCCACCTGTCACAGTCTGGAGTAGTGCAATCAGACCTCCGTCAAAAAGCACCTGTGTTTAGGTTTAGTTTTTAATTTTTAGCACTTTGGCACAATTTAGGCCATGTTGTGCCCATAATCCTTCAAGGGTCATTTCCCTTATCTAGGTCAAGTGTTAAGAGTTACACAACTAATGTATTAAAAAAATAAGGTCCACTCACATCTCAAATAGTAAAATTTTTTAATAATCTAATAAAAATCTGTTTAAGTATGTATAACTCAAATTTTTAGTAATCAACACCACCTCCCGGATTAAGCCCAGTATTTTCCCAGGATCTACATAATCAAACAGTGTTTTGAGGTCTGTTTTAAAATATTTCCCTGTAATATCCTGGTATCTGGGGCAATCAAGGAGGATATGTTCTATGGTGAGATAAAGAGTCACAGTACTCACATAGTGGGGGAGTGTGTGATGTAGGTGTGACCCATCCTAAATCTGGACATGGTTGTGCTTCCATGCAGTGTCAGACACTTAGATGTGGACTGCACCTGACATCTGCCACAATCTGTCTTAGCTTGTTGTGGGTCTCAGCCTCCCTGTCACTCTTGGTAGTTGGCAGCAGAGGCTATACTCTGTCTCAGGTCCTAGCAGGGAATTGGGGTTCCTGACACCGCTTCATTTAGGGCTCTCTTTGCTTCTCTGAGAAGGGGGGGGGGAAATCACTATCATTAGTCTTAGTGAAATGCAAGTTAAAAGGCTATTATTATTCTTGGTCATTTCCAAGTCCTGATACCCACACAGGGGAAGAAGTATTGCCTCAAAGTGGAGTTTTCCTTCTAGATGAAACACTAAACCCTATTCTCTTTAAATGCCCCTTCCTAATCCACCTTAGGGAGATCCTACTACCACTACAGACCAACATAACCAACACTCTGTACAGCAGTGCTGAACAGCTGAAGAGAACAGCACACAATTTTTCTTTGGCCCAGTCTGCAAAAGCGCTCACAGCTAAGCAGCCAAAATCTGGTTAGAAGAAAAACATATGAGTAAACTTCTTCTATTACTTGGTGGCTAACTGAATGCAATATCTACACCTCAAGCTAGTATTTTTCTTTTTTTTTAGCATTAATTTCCAAGCCAACTGCTCTAGCTACAACATGTAGTTTGGAAGTGACATCTGGTCTGCATTTTCTTCTATGAGGTCTAAATCATCTGCAAAGCTGAGATTGAAATCGGCTAATTGTGTATGCTTCTGGAGTTTCCATCATGAAATATAGATGACTTAAAACTTTCTCAGCTTTAGTTGGTCAGAAGTAAGAGGTTTGATAACATTGATAATGTTCTTATCTATGTTGAACTCCCTCATCACTTGTGGTATGTCATCATGCAAAGCTGGTCAAAAGCATTTTGAAGTATTGGTTGGTAATTATTGGTGAAGTAGCATTTGTGAATTAGGGTTGGAAGTGGATCATTTTTGTTTTAGAAATCCAAAAGTAAATGATTTTATTAAAAGTCATAAGCTTTTATTTTAAATAGTTTTTATAAGAATTAATATTTTTTATGCATTCTAATTGTAATTTCATTTTTTTATGCATGCAAACACATACTTGTTCAAATGAGAATATGATTTTAATTTTAGTGAGTGTCTGTGTATCGTTTTGGGATACCATCACCCATTTTTTGTACATTATAAACAAGACCAAGAAACAAAAATGTAAAAATTACATTAGAGAATATAATTGATAAAATGTGTTCTGGGAAGAGGTAGACAAAGCATGCTTGATGGTACAGTACCTGTCCATGTAGGTATATTAGAAAGCTACCTATTGGAAACAGAGCTTTCATTATCCAGGCCAAATGAATGGGAACCATATGGCCTGCCAAAACTGCCATAATTAGTCTGACATAAAGGAAGTTTACTGATGTTAGTAATACAATTGTAAACAAAAGATAACTGATGATTGATATTCATATATAGTATTGTAATAAAAAAAGGTCAAAACAAATGTATGCAAATTTAGAGTTACAGTTTATTATTTTGCAAGACAAGCAAAATCTATTTTAAAATTGTATACCTTGTACAGCAGGCATGTCAAACTCATTAATTAAGGTGTATGGGCAAAATAAAAAACTTACTATGACCTGAAGGGCTGCAGCCAAAAATCAGTTGAAAAACATAGCCTACTAGTTTTATGTAAATTAGAAACAATAAAGTAGAATACAATAATGAATTGAATACCTGTACCTTAGTTAGCTAAATTTGTAGTACCCTTCTTTTCATTAAAAATTACTATGATTACGCATTATTTTCATTGTCTTGATGCTTGACATCTTTTCTGAGATACAAGTTTCTTAATGTCAGGTTGAAGTTTGTTTGCCACTGACACTTTCAAGAATTAAAGACAATAGATACCTCCAATTACAGCAACAGAGTAGAAGCAAGCTAACTCTTTATATTTAGTTTGCTAGCATACATTTTAAAGACATTTTTTTGGATTCAGTACCCTTCTATTTTTTTTTTTTCATCTTTATGTCCCCCTTTTATGCCTAGCACCCTCTACCGCCTACTATTGTGCCACCTCTTTGGATCTCAGCACTCCCCAATTTCATGAAATCAGCCCCTTTGAAGACCACAGCTGTATAGTAATTCCAAGATGGCTGCCGCAATCTATGATTGTTTTTGTCTCTGTCTTTATTTTGTTTGTTCTCTTAAAGACTGAGGTGCCCACTTCATAACACGTAATTGTAATATGCAACTGCCAATATCGGCAATTCGTTAGGTCCATCTAGTTGTAAATATTGTTTTATACAAACTGTCGTTGTCGATCGTCTTTAACTAAAACTCTGTTCACACATATTGTATTTGCCATTCACCTTCTACGTCACGTTCTCTGAGTCTCGACCTAGATCTAGCTGTAATAGGATCTAGTATGACAATTATCTTACCTAAGAATACAGTATTTGATAAAAGGATACCTAACATCACCATCAAGATAGTAAAAAAAGATGCTTTTCTAGAGCTAAGAAGCTAAATAGGGAGAGAACAAACTGTAATAATAAATGACTCTCAATCAACACCAATAACAGTAAAGTCAAGTGTACCTCAAGGAACAGTCTTAGGTTCACTACTATTTTTAATTTACATAAATGATTTACCAAATTGCATTAGTTCAGCAATAAAAGTCAGATTATTTACAGACGATTGTATAATATAAAGAACAATAAAAACAACGATTGCATAATATAAAGAACAATAAAAACAAAACAAGATACACAAATTTTACAAAGACAATTAGATGAATTACAGAAATGGGAATCAAATTGGAGCATGTCTTTCCACACAGAAAAATGTCAGTTATTAAGAGTAACAAAAAACTAAAACAAATTAATTCCACTTATCTTATTCATGGTAAACCAATAAAAACGCAAAATACCTAGGAGTTATAATAAATGAAAAACTATCATGGAATCCCCATATTGATGAAACTATAAAAAAATCAAACAAAGCATTAGGGTTTATTAGAAGAAATTTCTATAAATCAAATAAGAACATAAAACTAATATGTTATTTAACCTTGGTTAGGCCCTCAAAATATGCATCCTCTGTTTGGGACCCCTCAACTCAAGAAAACATTAAGAAACTGGAACAGACACCACACAATTGAGCAGTGAAATTCATTACAAACGAATATTCACATTTGACTAGAGTAAAATCACTAAATTTAGAAAGCCTTCAGGACAGAAGACTCAAAAGTAAAGTAGCAATTATACATAAAGCACTGAACCATAATCTTCAAATACAAAAATGTTTTTAATAAAATACTCAGAAAGACACAAAGATAAAGGCGCATTCCTCATCCCATATGCTATGACAAATTTGTACAAATACTCCTTCTTCCCTAGTGCTATTCGTTCAGGAACAAAAGTCAGATTATTCGCAGATGATTGCATAATATATAGAACAATAAAAACAACACAGACATTTTACAAAGACAATTAGATGAATTACAGAAATGGGAATCAAATTGGAGCATGTCTTTCCACACAGAAAAATGTCAGTTATTAAGAGTAACAAAAAACTAAAACAAATTAATTCCACTTATCTTATTCATGGTAAACCAATAAAAACGCAAAATACCTAGGAGTTATAATAAATGAAAAACTATCATGGAATCCCCATATTGATGAAACTATAAAAAAATCAAACAAAGCATTAGGGTTTATTAGAAGAAATTTCTATAAATCAAATAAGAACATAAAACTAATATGTTATTTAACCTTGGTTAGGCCCTCAAAATATGCATCCTCTGTTTGGGACCCCTCAACTCAAGAAAACATTAAGAAACTGGAACAGACACCACACAATTGAGCAGTGAAATTCATTACAAACGAATATTCACATTTGACTAGAGTAAAATCACTAAATTTAGAAAGCCTTCAGGACAGAAGACTCAAAAGTAAAGTAGCAATTATACATAAAGCACTGAACCATAATCTTCAAATACAAAAATGTTTTTAATAAAATACTCAGAAAGACACAAAGATAAAGGCGCATTCCTCATCCCATATGCTATGACAAATTTGTACAAATACTCCTTCTTCCCTAGTGCTATTCGTTCAGGAACAAAAGTCAGATTATTCGCAGATGATTGCATAATATATAGAACAATAAAAACAACACAGACATTTTACAAAGACAATTAGATGAATTACAGAAATGGGAATCAAATTGGAGCATGTCTTTCCACACAGAAAAATGTCAGTTATTAAGAGTAACAAAAAAGCTAAAACAAATTAATTCCACTTATCTTATTCATGGTAAACCAATAACACAGACTAAAAACGCAAAATACCTGTCATGGAATCCCCATATTCATGAAACTATCAAAAAATAAAATAAAGCATTAGGGTTTATTAAAAGAAATTTCTATAAATCAAATAAGAACATAAAACTAAAATGTTATTTAACCTTGGTTAGGCCAATAATAGAATATGCATCCTCTGTTTGGGACCCCTCAACTCAAGAAAACATTAAGAAACTGGAACAGACACCACACAATAGAGCAGTGAAATTCATAACAAACGAATATTCACATTTGACTAGAGTAACACCTTTAGTAACACCTTTAGAAAATCACTAAATTTGGAAAGCCTTCAGGATAGAAGACAAAAGTAAAGTAGCAATTATACATAAGACACTAAACCATAATCTTCAAATACAAAAACAAAAATTAATAAAATACTCAGAAAGACACAAAGATAAAGGTACATTACTCGTTCCATATGCTAGGACGAATTCGTACAAATACCCCTTCTTCACGAGTGCTACTAAAGCATGGAATGGGTTGCCTGAGCCAGCCAAGAAAGCCAGTGACTTGGCAGAACTTAGGTCATTGGTTAATATGCATGACTAAATACATGACATGTAGGACGTAGGCCTAATTATCTTCTTTTTTGAAGTAATGTCTGTATTATAAAAGATAAGATAAGAAGACTCCGCTTTATATTTGCATCAGCAAAATCTAGATCTATGTCTAGATCTAGTTGATCTAAAATATTTTAAATCTTCACGCGTCAGCGCGCAGAAAAAAGGATAAATCTCGTAAATCTAATAAGTATAGTCCATTTCTAGGCATTGACGCACTGATCATCTATCTATCTATCTAAATTTGATTAGCTAATTTTTAATTTGATTTGATTTTTTGATTTGAGGCACATCGGCATAATTTAGGCCATGTCGTGCCTGCAGTCCCTTAAGGACTACTCTCTCTCTAAACAACAAGGGCCAGATTCTATACAGTCATATAATTAAAATCAAGGTCTATTCACAGTTAAAATAGTAAAGGTAGTAAAAATTTAAATATTTGGTAAAAATCTAATGTAAATAGTGCATGTTCACAAATTCAGAAATCAGATCTTCGTAGATAGCCCCACTTCCCGAATAAAGCCCAGTACCTTCCCAGTGTCGACATTATTAAATAGTGTTTTTAGATTAGTGTCTCTAAAATATTTCGCCCTGACATCCTGGTATCTGGGGCAATCAACGAGGATATGTTCCACGGTGAGGCGAGAGTCACAGTACTCGCAAAGTGGGGGCTCCTCTCTCTTCAGTACAAAAGAGTGCGTGATGTAGGTGTGGCCAATCCTAAGTCTGGACATGGTTGTGCTACCACGCCTTGTCAGACCCTTAGATGTGGGCCGCCACCTGACATCCGCCACAATCTGCCTGAGTTTACTGTGAGTCTCAGCCTCCCATCGGTTCTGCCACTCTCGATAGGTGGCAGAGGCAATACTTTGTCTCAGGTCCGAGTAGGGAATTTGGGTTCCTGACACCGCATGATTTAGGGCTCTCTTTGCTTCTCTGTCTGCGGCTTCGTTTCCCTCAATGCCAACGTGGGAGGGGACCCAGATGAAGGTGACATCCCTACGGTCGGCTGTTATTTGGTCCAACAGCTTCAGGCTCTTATGTACCAATGGGATGTCAGTCTTCATCCGCTCCAAAGCTTGCAATGCAGATTTGGAGTCGGAGCAGATTATAAATTTACTCCTTTCTGATGCTTTTACGGCCATAAGTGCAAGCAATATTGCGTGCAATTCGGCCGTAAAGATGAAGCAGCCATCGGGGAGTCTACGGGAGATTGTTTTGTTCCGAAAGGAGCAGGCACACGCGACCTTTCCCTCCATTTTGGATCCGTCTGTGTAGATGGTGCCACAATCTCCGTAGCTCTCCTGCAGTTCCCTAAAGTGGACTTGTAGTATGCTTGGGTCTGTATTTTCTTTTTTGAAATTAAGGAGGGATAAATTTAATTTGGGTTTATTCATTAGCCAAGGAGGATTCTGAGGGGTTTCTATTTTAGAGATTTGGTCAATGGGTGGGCTTAAATTTTGAATGGGTTCTCTCATTCGAAGGCCCAACGGCTGTATGACGTTAGGCCTTCGATTGTATAATTCTACCTCTGTGGGGTTAAATATGGAGTCAAAAGCAGGGTTCGTGGGGTTGGATTTTAGCTTATTTATTTGTTGATTTGAGGCACATCGGCACAATTTAGGCCATGTCGCGCCTGCAGTCCCCCAAGGACTACTCTCTCTCTAAACAACAAGGGCCAGATTCTATACAGTAATATAATTAAAATTAAGGTCTATTCACAGTTAAAATAGTAAAGGTAGTAAAAATTTAAATATTTGGTAAAAATCTAATGTAAATAGTGCATGTTCACAAATTCATAAATCAGATCTTCGTAGATAGCCCCACTTCCCGAATAAAGCCCAGTACCTTCCCAGGGTCGACATTATTAAATAGTGTTTTTAGATTAGTGGCTCTAAAATGTTTCGCCCTGACATCCTGGTATCTGGGGCAATCAACGAGGATATGTTCCACGGTGAGGCGAGAGTCACAGTACTCGCAAAGTGGGGGCTCCTCTCTCTTCAGTACAAAAGAGTGCGTGATGTAGGTGTGGCCAATCCTAAGTCTGGACATGGTTGTGCTACCACGCCTTGTCAGACCCTTAGATGTGGGCCGCCACCTGACATCCGCCACAATCTGCCTGAGTTTACTGTGAGTCTCAGCCTCCCATCGGTTCTGCCACTCTCGATAGGTGGCAGAGGCAATACTTTGTCTCAGGTCCGAGTAGGGAATTTGGGTTCCTGACACCGCATGATTTAGGGCTCTCTTTGCTTCTCTGTCTGCGGCTTCGTTTCCCTCAATGCCAACATGGGAGGGGACCCAGATGAAGGTGACATCCCTACGGTCGGCTATTATTAGGTCCAACAGCTTCAGGCTCTTATGTACCAATGGGATGTCAGTCTTCATCCGCCCCAAAGCTTGCAATGCAGATTTGGAGTCGGAGCAGATTATAAATTTACTCCTTTCTGATGCTTTTACGGCCATAAGTGCAAGCAATATTGCGTGCAATTCGGCCGTAAAGATGGAGCAGCCATCGGGGAGTCTACGGGAGATTGTTTTGTTCCGAAAGGAGCAGGCACACGCGACCTTTCCCTCCATTTTGGATCCGTCTGTGTAGATGGTGCCACAATCTCCGTAGCTCTCCTGCAGTTCCCTAAAGTGGACTTGTAGTATGCTTGGGTCTGTATTTTCTTTTTTGAAATTAAGGAGGGATAAATTTAATTTAGGTTTATTCATTAGCCAAGGAGGATTCTGAGGGGTTTCTATTTTAGAGATTTGGTCAATGGGTGGGGTTAAATTTTGGATGGGTTCTCTCATTCGAAGGCCCAACGGCTGTATGACGTTAGGCCTTCGATTGTATAATTCTACCTCTGTGGGGTTAAATATGGAGTCAAAAGCAGGGTTCGTGGGGTTGGATTTTAGCTTGACTATATACTGCATTGCAAGCTTTTTCATTCTTATATCCATGGGGAGTTCTCCAGCCTCCACATGGAGACTTGGGATAGGTGATGTACGAAACGCGCCGAGACAGAGACGCAGGGCAGCATTTTGTATTGGTTCCAGTATTTTTAGGTACGACTTCCTTGCTGCTCCATATATTATGGATCCGTAGTCTAGCTTGGATCGAATTAGACTCCGATAGAGCAGCAGCAAGGTATCTCTGTCAGCTCCCCAGTCCGTATGGCTGAGTACTCTTAGTATGTTTAATGACTTTTGGCATTTCTTCTTAAGTTCCTTAATGTGGGGGAGAAAATTAAATTTGGAATCTAAGGTGAGGCCTAAAAATTTTGTAGTTTTCACGACAGGGATCTTCTTTTTGTGTATAAATAGTTCAGGGTCTGGGTGGAGTCCCCTTAGATTACAAAAATGCATACTAACTGTTTTGGAGTCTGAGAATTTGAAACCATTATAGTTTGCCCAACCCTGTATTTTGTTTAAACATAACTGTAATTTCCTTTCTAAGGTGTTCATGTTTTTCCCATAAGTAAGAATGACAAAGTCATCAACATACAAAGAGCACTCTATGCCAGGGGACAGCGCATTTATGATGCTATTTATTTTAATGTTGAACAGGGTGACTGACAGAATGCTGCCCTGGGGTACACCCATTTCCTGGTCATGAGTGTCAGAAGCGGAGTTGCCCACTCGAACCTGAAATTTTCGATCTTTCAGGAATTCCTCCACAAAACGGGGGAGGTGTCCCTTAAGCCCCATAAGCGCCAGGTCACGTAGAATGCCATGTTTCCAGGTTGTGTCATAGGCCTTTTCTATATCGAAGAATACAGCTACTAGATGTTCTCTTCTGAGTAATGCATTTCTAATATAAGCTTCCAGCCTTACCAGGTGGTCAGTTGTTGTCCGCCCCTGCCGGAATCCGCACTGGTAGTTTGAGATCACTTTATTCCTTTCCAGGTACCAGACCAGCCTACTGTTAATCATTCTTTCCATGGTTTTGCAGATGCAGCTTGTTAGTGCTATTGGTCGATAGTTAGCTGGGTCAGAGCCGTCTCTTCCCGGTTTAGGTATCGGTATAACTGTGGCTTTCCTCCAGCTGTTTGGGAAAGCGCCTGTTTGCCACACACAGTTATAGACCCCTAGTAGGACTGCCAATGAGGGTTCGGGAAGGTGCTTGAGGAACTGGTAATGGATTTCGTCTTCTCCAGGCGCTGTGTCATGTGACTTGTCCAGCGATTCCCTCAGTTCCTCAAGCGAGAACGGTTTGTTGTAGTCTTCATTGTTCTCTGACCTGAAATCAATGGGGTGTCTTTCCTCCCTGGTTTTGACTTTTTGGAACTCTGGCGTGTAGTGTGTAGTGGATGATTTTTCTGCTATTGAGGATGCAAGGCAGTCAGCTATTTCTCTGGGGGACGTGACAGTTCGTCCTTGGTTTTTCAAATGCCCTATTGCATTTGATTCTTTCCCTTTGATTCGCCTTACTGCCTTCCAAACCGCTCTAGCAGAAGTTTTGGCATCCAGACTGCCGACAAAACTTCTCCAGGAATTCCTTTTGGCTGACCGTATGGTTTGTCTAGCCTTTGCTCTAGCTATCCTGAATAGCTTTAGGTTTTCCTGGGAAGGATTCTTTATAAATGCAGCCAGTCGTTTTTTCCTATCACCAGTAGCACTTTTGCAAGCTGTATCAAACCATGGTTTGCTAGGCCGTTTTGGATTTGCAGAGGTTAGGGGTACAACTTTCCTGGCTATACTTAGTAGCTTGCTAGCAAAGGTATCAGCTGGGTTCTGTTCATGGAGGATATTTTCTGTGATATCCTCGGAGCATCTTTTTTGGAACTGTTCCCAATCGGCCTTATTCAGTTTCCACCGCTGAGGTCGTCCCAATGAAGGGAGATTGTTAGTAATGATGATTGGGAAGTGATCACTTCCCCGTAGATCATTGCTAACTGACCATTTAAAATCGTCCAGAAGTCCGGGGACGCATACGGTGAGGTCAATGCATGTGAATGATCCAGTTCCTGGGTGCAAGTAGGTCGGTGATGCATCATTAAGTATGCATAAATCATGTTAGAGGAAGATATCCTCCAGCATATGACCTCTTGTATCGGTATTGTTGGATCCCCACATGGTGTTATGGGCATTGAAATCCCCAAGGATTAAATAGGGCGGGGGAGTTGTTTTAATAGGTCCTCCATGTCTGTTCGGTTTAATGGAGCGCCTGGTGGTAGATACAGGCTGCAGCAAGTGATAACCTTGTGAAGGGTTATCCTAGCTGCTACGGCCTGTAGTGTGGTCTGTAGTTCTACCCTCTCATGGGGGATGTTATCCTTCACAAGGATACAGACTCCACCTGATGCTCTCTCTGCATCCTCAACATTCTTGGTGTAAGCACGGTAGCTTCGGAGGCTGATGCAATCTTTCAGAAATGTTTCCTGTAAGCAGACAGCTACAGGAGTCTCAGAGTCCATCAGTAGCTGCATTTCCTCGTAATTGGCCTTGAGGCCTCTACAATTCCACTGTACAATTCTGGAATCCATGGCTTATTCTAGATGACCTACTTGGAGCTATTTGGCCTTGGGAGGCCCCCGGAGGGGTTTCCCTTTATTCCAGTGACCTTGGTATTTTTATTCTTGGGTTTGGATGGAGAGGAGGACAACCCCCTTTTGGGGGAAGTCTTTCTCTCTGGAGAGGGGAGATCCCTCTGGTTAGAGCGGAGGTTATTTCCTCCTCTCTCACCTCGGGAATCCTCTCCGCTTTGATTTCTCCCCTTAGGGAGTTGGTCAACCTCTAACTCGGTAGAGGTTGGGGTGTCTGGCTGGGTTCTCTGAGGAGAACCTGTGTCAGACATGATGTCTCCGGGTTCTCCCGGAGTATTGGTTTTGACATGCTGCTCAGTCTCCATGCTCTCATCAGCGAGCACAGAGAACCTGTTCTTTAGCATGACAACAGGGCTTTCTTGTTTCTTCAGAGGTGTGTTCTTTGGCGGTGTTTTCTTCTGAGTTGGAGGAGAAGGAGGGGGTGGTGGGGTCAATGTGTCCGTCTGTGTGGCTATGGATCTTCCTTTCTTAGCAACAGCCTGGGCGTAGGTCTTTGTAAAGCCGAGTTGGCCCTTGGGTAGGGCCAGTACAGCCGATTTCGCCTGGCTAAAGGTACATCCGTTTCTTGCCTTGTACTCCTGCACGGCAACCTCCTGTTTCCACACAGGGCAGTCCTTGGACTAGGCTGAGTGGCCAGCTTGACAGTTTGGGCATTTGAACTGGGCTGTGCAGCCCTTGTCCTCATGACCCTCTCCAGCACATCTGGCACACACAGTGTTCCTCTTGCAGACTGCCGCGCCGTGTCCATAATCCTGGCACTTGAAGCACCTCATGGGGTTAGGTATGTAGGGCCTCACTGGAACTCGTAGGTATCCTGCTTTCACATACTCTGGCGGTGTCCTAGTTCCGAATGTGAGGATAATAGTGGCGTTTTGACCTCCTCACCCTCCCTGCGACTGGTAATGCGCCGGGCATGGGTGACTCCTTCAATGCCCTCCACTATTTCCTTCTCGGAACATTCCAGTAGGTCCCTAGAGCTGATTACACCTCTGCTGGTGTTCAGACTCTTGTGTGGCATGACTTCCACTTGGAGATCACAGAGTCTTCTGCATCTTAAAAGCCCATCAGAGTGTGTCTTGCTGTCTACTTCTACAAGGAGTTCCAGTGTTTTGTGTAGCTTAGACACACTCTTGGGCTCTCCCACTACTGACTTGAGTCCCTTATAGATAATAAAAGGGCTCAACTTTGTCAGGCTTTTTCCCTCCTCTGTGCACCTAACCACTAGAAATGATGGCCAGGTGGCACAGCTTTTTGGGACCTCCTCTTTTTTATCATCAATTCGACGTTTCTTGCCCAGACATAGGTCTGGGGCAAGTAGTTTTGTGTGTATTTTTTTGTCCATATATATTTTGGTTAATTCGGCACCTGTGCTCCCCACCCGCCATCGAGTCCAACAAGGGGACGGGCCATTCGGATGTCCAGAATGAGCCCGCCAGGGCTACACAGGTGCTATACTCAGTCAGCTGCTACATCGGACATGTGTCCGATACAGCAGCTCCCTGATTGACCCTCCAGCCACCGCCCTCCAGCATAGGTTACCGACCTATGCTGGTAGCTCGGCATGACCAGCCGGTTGACCCAGAGCGGGCCATCTAGGTCTCAGGTCTAGGGGAACTTGGAGCCAAAGTATTGTGTTGTTGTGGTTTATCCTCAGATAGCCACCACTCAAACACCAGGATATGTTTATCCCCCCTTACCCGTCGCAGTCCACGGCAATCGGACTGGTCTAGGACGTAGTGAGAATTATTTAAAGTTAAGGAGACAGTGTGATGATCAATGAAGGCAGACTTAGGAAAAGAGGAGGCAGACACAATGATAGAAAAGAAGTAGGGCACTTTTGAGCTTCAAAAGTGCTAAGGAAAGAGGAGCGCAGTTTAACGTCATGTCTCGGGACGATAGATGTCAGGAAAATGCGTTTTTGCAGTGAAGAATGCAAGAAAACGCTTTTGTCCTTTCGGGCTTCGCCCCGAACTCCGTTGATGAATAATAAGCGTAGATGTCAAAAGAATGCGTTTCTGCAGTAAAGAATACAAGAAAATGCTTTTAGCGTCGGGGCTTCGCCCCGAACTTCATTGATGAATAATAAGCTGTAGATGTCAGGAGAATGCGTTTCTGTAGTAAAGAATAGAAGAAAATGCGTTTGTCGTCGGGGCTTTGCCCCGAACTTTATTAATGAATAATGAGCTGTAGATGTCAGGAGAATGCATTTCTGCAGTGAAGAATGCAAGAAAACGCTTTTGGCGTCGGGGCTTCGCCCCGAACTCCATTGATGAATAATAAGCTTTTAATGTCAGGAGAATGCGTTTCTGCAGTGAAGAATGCAAGAAAACGCTTTTGTCGTCGGGGCTCCAAACCCCACTAGGGAACCTTATAGCGTTGCTCCACTTTTTCGCCGAAGGTTAAGAAATGCTGCTTTTTAAAATTCTCATATATATATATATATATATATATATATATATATATATATATATATATATATATATATATATATATATATATATATATGTGTGTGTGTGTGTGTGTGTGTATATGTGTGTTCTGTACACACGTTTATGCATAGGGTTAGGGTTTACTGGGCGTTAGGGTTAGGGTTTGGAAACAAATTGCCCCCCCCCTCCAAAGTTCTGGATCCGCTAGTGGCCTAATTCCACATATATACACATTTATGCAAACAGTTGTAGATTTTTTGTCAAAAAATATTTTTTTTTATATTTGTATTGTTAAGTTATGTAATTTCTGTTATACTAAGTACTATATTTACACACAAACAAATGCTTACTATTTTTTTAAAGAGAAAAAATCTATTTAGTATGCATTATAAATTAGACATAATTTAAAACGAATAGTAATCTTGTAAACTGCAATTTCTTTACGAAAATATTGTTATCCCACCTATTCTAGTAAGAGGTTGAGCCTATTCAAAACATTTAGATCAGATATAAGACATCAGTTAGGCCAGGGGAAGCGTGGTGGCTGAGCGGTTAAGCGCTTGGCTTCCAAACCGGGGCTCCGGGTTCGAATCCTGGTGAAGACTGGGATTTTCAACTTTGGAATCTTTGGGCGCCTCTGAGTCCACCCAGCTCCAATGGGTACCTGACATTAGTTGGGGAAAAGTAAAGGCGGTTAGTCGTTGTGCTGGCTACATGACACCCTCGTTAACCGTAGGCCACAAAAACAGATGAACTTTACATCATCTGCCAGGGGTGAACTGTCTTTATGGGCATTCGGGCAAATGCCCGGTGGGCCGGTCTGGTCGTGACCAGAGAAATTTTTTTTTTTCAATTAAGACAACTAAAAAAAAAAGTAACAGCAGCAAGAAACAGATGCCCGAACAAGTTTTTTTTTTTTGACAATTAATTTTGTTTGGAATTCAACTAGAATATCAAAATCTATACAAACTGTACTTATTATCATTTGCAAAACGTTAGACCGTATTTTTTATTATATACGAGAGACATTGACTTCAACACTGCTTTGATGTATTCGAGGTTGTGTTTGGCGGATCATTTTGCTGGTCGGCGTGGACGTATGGCTTTTGTTCCTCCTCCCCCCCCTCCCCCCGTCTTTCAATGTTTCTATTGACAGTTACCGAAAAAGAGGGATGAGAGAGGAGAAGCTAAAAACCATTGATGTAAGGCAGCAAAATATAGGGGCGACAATTAGCTCTTTTACATTATTTACCGGTACTAGGAATCAACTTTAAGACAAAGCTGCGAAATTGCAAACCACCCAGCTTACTCATGGCTCAATATGGGTATAGAGTTCTTCTTTCTGTGTTTTGTAAAAGGAAAAGTAAGCATTCTTTTGTTTATTTTTTAATAACACTTAGGGCTTACAAAAAAAATTATTGTATTTTTTTAAATAATCAAAATCTAGATCTAATCTAATCTGTTTTTTTTTTCTAATGTAATTAATGGCAAACTTTAGCTTAGTATAAAGTCATTTATGACGGCAATTCGTATAATAATGAACTCGTTTTGTATAGCGCTGTCACATCCGATATATAATGAAATGACGTTTATATTTTTATTTTATATAATCAGGGCTAGATTAAAGGAAAGGCAGGACGGGCTACATCCCAGAGGAAATATATATATATAACCCGGGGGGGGGGCATGTGCAAGACCTTGCACCCCACGGCGGGCGCCCATGGCCTCACCCTCCACAAACTCAAAATTATACGCTTCTTAAAACTAAAATGTGCATATTAAATGAATAAATGGAAATGGAGATTAAATGTAGCATGTTTTTAGACAGAAGTATTTTTTTTAAATTAATAAGTGGCATTTCATTAAAGCTTTTGAAAAACTGTAGGGGCCTTCACAAAAATCCTGATTCGGGGTCTCCACATACTTAAATCCGGCCCTGTAAATAATGGGTCATGATATATTCATATAAAAATCGCGTTTTTGTGAATGTACTAAGACGAAGCAAGAGCTTTTCACATTAAGTAAGTGCCTCTCTAACCGTTCTGCTTTCTCTAATCTTTAAATAGAATGAGTTGTTCGAGTCAGAATGGAAAACTAATGACCTACCAGAATTTAAGTCACTGATCAGTATGCATGACCAGAGGCGTAGCAATGTATCCGTGGGCCCGGATTCAAGAATATCTTCGTGGGCCCCTCTCCCCAAATAAGGCAAACGCACAGTGTGACCAAACAATTGAGTAGTCTGAATGTATGGGTACATTCACCACATTCCAATACTTTCTGCTTGATGTAGATCTTGCTTCTCACTTTCCGACATTTACAAAGACAACGCTGACTGCGCTGACAATTTTGTACTCGACACTAACCTGAACAATGTTATCGAATGTTTCTAATTTACTTCCAAGAGCTGCAGGCTTCCAGACCTTTTTTTTTTCTCTTTGAGCAACACAGAGTAATGAGTGCAAACAGCTTTAGAACATCAAAATATTTGACTCTTATTGTTGTTTGACTATCACTCATTGATGACCACCTTGTGGGAAAAAGTACTTGAATGTACTATAAACTATGCTCTTCTTATTGGATTTAAGACGCGCCCATCTTGAGATGCTGTGAGCAAAAAACACATACCAAGTCTTAGAAATCTGTAACGTCTTGAACACAGATGACGGAATCATTTAAGGCCAAGTTTAAATCGTAGTTAGAACAGTGAACATAATGCGCAAGCGGCTTCTTTTGATGAAGCAATCTCCGAAGACCATTGTAGGCCCTACTATTCACGTATATTGGAAGCACCAGCATAGATTTAGCCTCGCAGTTTATTTAAAGATATATGTGGTTTATTCATAACTTGGAGTATTTGTTCAGCAAATTCTGCAGACGTCTGATTCTCATAAATACGAAATCCTAGAAATAACTCTCAAATTGCTTTTTTTTTTCGGGCATTCTGTCATCGGAGTTCGCAAAACAGTTTTTAAAAAAGTAATGCTAATTTGATCAACTTTAAATATGTCTTGAGTGCTCTCAACAATGAAAGAGAAAAAAAGGTGTGGATTGGACCTCGGGATTTTTGCCAGAACTGCTTTGCCCAACAGGTCTATTATCTTGTTATGAATCTGTGCGGCTTTGATTTCCTGTCAAATTTTAATATTCATAGTTAGGGGTTTTGTATAAATATAATGGTGTTAACTTTCTCTAAGAACAATGAACCAAATACTAAGTATTGGTAAGAGAAAGAAAATTTTCCATGATTAATTTGGACATCTCTCTTTTAGATCTTTGTTATAAATCTGCTCCCCATTTTGGTTTCGCTATTCATTGTAGCAGAAAAAACATACTCAACTTTAACGAGACATATGAAACAAATAATGATGTTTCATTTGCTTGCTAAATATTAATGTTATTAGCGGCCCCCGTAAGGGGGAAAAGCCGCTATTAGGTTTGTGCAAAATGTCCGTCTGTCAGATCTCGAAAACTAGAAGAGATATGAAAAATATTATTAAATGCGGCTTAAAAAGTTTAGGTGCAACGGCTACTTTTGGTATTCTAAAAGCAAACCCATTAGTTTCTAAAATTAATCATGCAAGCGATTTTTTCATAAAATACACCAATTCTAAAACAATTATGTAAATGTAAGGGAGGCAATGTTACAATATGCTAACAAAGATTGACAATATGTGTGTATTTTCAGTATCACTAAGTCAAATATATTATAAAATGTACAAGAAATGTTTACAACAAATATAAATAATAGTTAAAGGAGTTTTTTTCTAGTCAAGTAGCTACTAAAATTAAAAGAAAAAATTTCTTTTTGTATATAAAGGCTAATAATGCACTTTGTATGTAAATATCACGCACATTTTTTTAATGCAGCGACTTTCGTGCAGTAGCGTAACGTCACAGCATGTTGTGGTGCTAAACCAATTCCTGAAACTTTTTTTAAAAATCTGATTTTATTTATTTTTTGTTTAGTGCCCCCATCCGAATAAAAGAATCTTATTTTTGTGCGTTTTGTCTGTTGGTCGGTCTGTCCATCAAGATTAGATTAACAAATAACACTAAAGGCTATTGTAAATCTGATTTAACCTTTAATTTTTCATTCAGGAATATTGCAATAGTTTTAAGTATCTATAATAAATTGTTCCGGATGTTTTGTGAAAAACAAATCAATGCCAACGAATATTTGTTTACTCTTCTAACTTATATTTTATTTCCATGCTTAAACGTTGCAATAAACACATGATTTTAAATACATTGTTCCGGTTTTTTAATGTAAATAGCAAATAAATGCGAAATAAAAATATCTATACTGATTTATATTTCATTAACTATAAAGTTGTTCCAGATATTGTTTTATAAAAAATAAATTATGTCAAATGATTGTTTGAAATCACATAATTGACTAATATTACACTTATATTCTTTGACACCACGTCTCTATAGTTTATTTATCAATATCAATTGTTCCGAATTTTTAACTTAAAACAAATTTATGCCAAATGACTTTTTTTTTTCAAAAATATCGACAATAGGTTGTTCAGGATTTTAAAATAAGAAAGTAATTTACTAGAAACGATTATTGAATATCACTTTTTATACTAATTTTACAGTTAATTTTCTTGCCAAAACATAATAAAAGTTGTTTAATCGGTAAAGAATGTTCAGGATTTTGTTTCAAAAAAGAAATCGACTTACATTTTCTTAGAAATCGTCGCCAAAAATTTCCGAATTTTATAAAAAAATCTACTAACGCCAAATAACTGTTTGAACTCCCTCTTCTAATAATTAAAACAAATAATCTTCTCATTTACGAAAAAATGTTGTTCCGGATTTTTATGAAAAATATTTTAACTCACTTCTCTCTTACAGTACATTAAATTTTCTAGCTAAAACATTCAAAATCTAATTATCGTTAATATTATGTTCCGATTTTTAAGGAAAACAACTTCCAAACACCAAAGTATGGTATGAAAATCTCTCCACAAGGCTGTAGTTCATCTAATTTTTATACGAGACCATCCCAAAAATTTAATTGACGGTATTACACTTATCTGGAATTCTCTTTTTCTTTTACTATTTATACAAACATCCGGAACAATCTATTATATAAACTTAAATCTATTGTGTTCATATTGTTAGAACTCAGTGCGCTAATGTCTATGAACCCTCGTTAAATATCTCGTGTTAATAAAGGCATTTCTTTGGTACTAGCCTATTGTGAGGTAATGGGATTTTTTTTTTGACGTCATATGAATAGATAAATGTAATGCTAAAAGAAAGCACTCGGTGCACCAATGTCTATGAACACTCGATAAATAGCTCGTATTGATGAAGGCGTTTTTTAGTCTAGGCCGTGTGACGTAGTGTTTTTTTTTTTCCTTTGGCGTCATATGGAATGAATTCTTTAAATGAAATGCTAAAAGAACTCGGTATAGTAATGTCTATAAAGCCTCGTTATGTGACACTCGGGTTTAAAAAATGAATGATATCTTGATTTAGATCTAATCTAGATTTTTTAAACTAGATCTAGATTTTTATTACAGTGTATCTAGATCTGGATTTATATTCTAATTTAAATCATTTTAAAGTCTAGATCTAGAATTTCTAGATCTAGTTTAGACTGATATAGACTAGATCAAGATGTAGAATTTCAATTTCTAGACTTAAAGTGTAGATTTTGATTTCCAAACGTCTTGATCAATATTGCAATGTTCTAATATACTAAAACTAATCTACTATTTTTTAATTTAATGTTGCATTCAGTCTATAGATATTATCTAGGATATTTTTTTTTACATAAATTGTGCTAATATTAGAAGATATTACGTCTTGTTTGTTGTTTATGTTTTATACGAAAGCAAAGAATCGGACGGAAATAAAAGTTAGTTATATATGTCTACCTTGATAAAAACAGTCTCGTTATTATCATTATTAATTAGTAATGTCTACAGTAATTTATTATTAATCTGTGACAACAGAACATGGTGTCAGATTTGGTTTCAGATCTTGTGTCAGATCTGGTGTTAGATTAGGTGTCAAAATGTAGTGTCACATTGCTTTAAAGTGCTGGTAACAGGTAGATTTAGATCTAGTGGTTTCTAAATTGCTAAAAGTACATTTTATTTGTGGTGTCGTTAGTTGATGTTGTTAGATCTAGATCTAGACATAGAATCTAGAATCTGTACGAATAATGGAATTATTCGATCCTCCTAAACCGTTGTCACTAGACGGTAATCTATCTGAAAGATGGAAAAAATGGAGACAAAGTTTTGAACTGTTTATGGTCGCCACTGAAAGAAATACGAAGCCCGAGCCAGTGAAGAAAGCTTTATTGTTACACCTGATCGGTGAACCCGCTCGAGACATCTACAATACTTTTCAAGTATGTGAAGATGAAACTGTAGACAAAGTAATTGAAAGGTTTCAGAATCATTTTTTGCCTAAGCCCAACACTGTGTATGACAAATTTAAATTCTTTTCAAGAAAGCAGAAAGACGGAGAAACGTTTGAACAGTATTATACTGAGTTAAAGAATTTGGCAAAAGAATGCAAGTTTGACAACCTTCGAGATGAACTCATCAGAGATCGATTGGTATGTGGCATACAGTCGGATCGAGTGAGAGAGAGACTTCTGAGAGATGTAGACTTAACTTTAGAGAAAGTAGCAAGCATAATTCGTGCTGACGAGCATACCCAGAACCAAATGATAGATATGAAAGGACTTGGATGCTGCTAATAATTTAAAGAAGACAGAAGATAGAAAGCCAGTCAAAACCTCACAGGGAAAAATGGCAAAGAATTATGTAACAAGTTTCATTAGAGATTGCAGATCTTGTGGTGGATCTCATGGAAAATACAATTGCCCAGCATTCGGACAGACATGCCGAAAATGTAAAAAAAGAAATCACTTCGCTGTAAAATGTCGTTCGAAACACTTCAAGGCTGTTGATTTACTGGAAGATGAAAGTCAGTCAAGCCAAGTAAATAAGTTGTGGTTTGAGGCAATTGGTACTGACAACAATGTCAAAGTTTGGATGGTTGATGTCAATATTATGGGAAAAATAGTCAAAATGAAGATTGACACAGGAGCACAAGCTAATGTGATATCTGAGTCAACGTGGAACAATTTAGAAACTGATACTCGGTTAAAGAATTCAAATACTACCCTACGAGCATTGGGGGATGAAGCATTAGAAATGAAGGGAGTTGCATCGGTCACATTTAAAGTCGGCGATGTAGAAGTTAAAGATGATCTGTACGTGATCAAGAAAAGTATAAATCCTATACTAGGTCTGAAGACATCTATTGCTTTAAAACTAATTGAGGCAAAGAGAAATGTCGAAGTACACGATGTCAAGCAACAAAATGAAGTTCCACAAGTGTTGATGAAAAAATATAAGCAAGTATTCGAAGGACTCGGTACATACAAAATGAAGTATCACATTAAACTGACGTCAGATGCAAAACCAGTTATTCAATGTGCGCGCAGAGTTGCACCATCACTCTATGAAGAATAAAAAAGAAAACTCACACAAATGCAACAAGATGGAGTGATCACAGAAGTTGATGAACCAACAGAATGGGTTCATAACTTGGTTATAGCAAAGAAGAAAGATAATTCTTTGAGGTTGTGTTTAGATCCCCGAGAACTGAACAAATATATAATGAGAGAACATTTCACTATACCAATATTTGATCAAATTAATAGTTCACTGGAAGCAGCAAAAGTGTTTAGTATACTTGATCAAAAGGATGCATATTGGCAAGTGGAGTTGGATGAACCAAGCTCTTATTTATGTACATTCAATACTCCGTTTGGAAGATACAGATTCTTGAGAATGCCTTTTGGTATATCCTCAGCTAGTGAAGTATTACAGAAACGTGCTTATCAAGTATTCGGAGACGTCCCAGGTGTACATATCATGTCAGATGACATGCTGATTGCAGCAAAAGATGAAAAAGAACATGATCAAATTTTTGAAAAGGTTCTGGAGAGAGCTAGAAAGAACAATGTAAAGTTCAACAAGAACAAGATACAATATAAACTTTCTGGTGTTAATTATCTCGGAAGACAAATTGGAGCAGATGGTATTCTTCCAGATCCAGCTAAAATCAAAGCAATAATGGAGATGCCAGCACCAACAGATCGAACAGGAATTCAAAGACTGCTAGGGATGTTGAACTTTCTGTCAAGTTTCATTCCAAACATGTCAACAATTACCAGTCCATTGCGTGAATTGCTAAAGAAGGATGTATTGTGGCAGTGGAATGCAGAGCAAGAAAATGCTTTCCAACTAATAAAGAAAACACTTAGTGAAGCTCCAGTTCTGCAATTGTTTAACCCTGAAAAGCCAGTTACTATTCAGTGTGACGCTTCTTCTAAAGGGTTGGGAGCATGTTTAATGCAAGAAGACAAACCAGTTGCGTATACGTCAAGATCATTGACAGAAACAGAGTGCAGATATGCACAGATAGAAAAGGAAATGAGATATTAACAATAACTTACACTCCAGGTTCAAAAATGCAAATAGCTGATACGTTATCGCGTGCGTACATCAATGGTCAAGAACAATCAAATTCAAATGATGACATGGTTATGAGAATTCATAGCGCAACAGCACAGTTTCCGGGAAGTGATCAGAAGATTATTGAAATTAGAAGGAAAACTGAATCTGATGCTAAATTAAAACTTGTAATTAATTATGTCAGAGAAGGTTGGCCAAAGATAAAAACTCAAGTTCATGAAACAGTGAAAGTGTATTGGTCATTTAAAGACAGTATTCATGAAGAGAATGGAATATTGTTTTATGAGAACAGAATTATAATTCCTTCAAGTATGAGAAATGAAATTCTCAACATGTTGCACATAGGTCATTTTGGTCTTGAGAAAACCAGATCCAAGGCAAAACAGAGTGTGTTTTGGCCAGGATTGTCCAAAGATATTTTTTCGACAATAATGAAATGCGCAACATGTGCAACATGTGCAACGTTCAAAAGAAATAATGTGAAGGAAAAATTGCTACCTCATGCTGTACCAGACAGACCATGGAAAAAGATTGCGACAGATTTGTTTGAATGGCGAAACAATGACTATTTGGTTGTTGTGGACTATTTCTCTAAATACCCTGAAATAAAACGACTGGAGAACAAAACAGCAGAATGTGTTATCAGGGCAATGAAAGGTATTTTTGCTAGACATGGCATACCAGAAGAAATAGTGAGCGACAATATGCCATTCAATAGCTATCAATATAGAGAGTTTGCTTCTGAATGGGGTTTCAAGATAACAACATCAAGTCCCAGGTACCCTTAATCAAATGGACAAAGTGAGGTGTATGTTGGTATCGTAAAGCAGATATTTAACAAAGCATACAAAAGTGGGAAAGATCCATATCTCGCTATGCTCGAGTATAGAAATACTCCGATAAGCGGACTGCTTTATTCGCCATCACAATTGTTGATGAGTAGAAGACTCAGGGACATCATTCCAACTGATCCCAAACTATTGAAACCATCGGTAGCTGAAAATGCAGAGACATTACTCAACGAACGACAGAGGAAAAGCAAAGTGAAATACGATTCAAAAGCAAGGTTACCTAAAGACTACTCTGTCGGGGAGAAGGTGAGAGTTCGTCTAGGACAAACTTGGCAGAAAGCAGTCGTCATTAAGAAACATCCATCACCCAGATCTTACATCATAAAGACAAATGATGGGAAAACATACAGACGAAATCAACGGTTTTTAAACAAGAGCTACGAAGAAGACATCTCTGGGTACTATGACACCGACGAAGACAATGAACAGCAAACTGTTAGAACAAACGGAACAGACAATTATAAACCAACATCTAGAGAACTTGCTGTGCCGGTCAAGACAACCAGAAGTGGTCGAGTTGTCAAAATTCCTTGTAAATATAAGTATTAAGAACTTTAAAAGGAAGGATGCGATAATAGCTTCAAAAGGAAGGATGTGCTAATATTAGAAGATATTACGTCATTGTTTGTTGTTTATGTTTTATACGAAAGCAAAGAATCGGACGGAAATAAAAGTAAGTTATATATGTCTACCTTGATGAAAACAGTCTCGTTATTATCATTATTAATTAGTAACGTCAACAGTAATTTATTATTAATATGTGACAACAGAACATAAATCTTATCTAAATTACAGATACATTTATCCAAACGTATATTTTAGATCTAGATCTAGTAGATATATATTTTAAGAGTGCTAAATCAGAAGTTTAATTTAGGTAGATCTACATCCTCATTCTAGTTTCATTTAAATGAAAATGCCGATATCTCTGTTGATAGGCCTAACTGTGCTGAGACATCGAAGTATAAGAACGATATAGCTGTTCTTTTTTTTTTAAATTACAAATCAATGCTGAAAGATTATCTAAAATCGCTCGTCTCACATATTGTACATATCCAATAGATGTCATGCCGTAATGTGTAATAGGCCTATATCTCTTTATTAATCAGCTATTAGTTTATTATTAAGTTAAGAGCAATGCCTGGTCGTGATGTTTGCGTGCTGAACTAATTATCTCTAAGGTCCCGGGTTTTTGTTTGTTTGTTTTACATGTTTCGGATGTTCCTTCGGAGTTGAAGATAGTTTACTTCCTAGTTCAAACCTCCCGTAGGACGACGAGGATGGGAGCACGCAGGGTTTGAACCAGGGACCATCGATAAATCTGAACGAAAGTCCAGCGCGCAAACTGCAAGGCTGCACAATTATTTTAAACTTAGAAGTAACACCCGAAACATGTAAACAAAAAAAATCATTTTTTTACAACGGAAAACGAATCTTTGAGACATTATTACTTTTGACCATCAAAATTAAATAACGTCTTGAATATTCCTTGCGAATAGGCAGATCCGACAGGGATCCGAATCCGACGGGGGCCGCCTCTGAGTTTGTGTGATAACACAAGCTCTCTTTGTAATCTTGTTTTTTTTATTTGTTTAGATTTCATCTCCTTTCTTTTTATTCTGTTCTAATGATAAACTTTCTTTTTTTACACAATACAGAAGACAAAGAAACAATCAGACAAAAACTTCCGAGGACACTGTCGTCCAAATTGAGTATTTTACATCTTTTACAGTATCTACTTCATTGGCTCGGATGCACAAGTTTTAACAATACAACTCTTTAGACAGTTTGTTACTCAAACATAGTAGAAAGACAGTGAAGATTACAGGCTCAGTTTAAAACTGTAAATGTTTGCAAATATATGTGAAGAGTACAAAGAGTTGCTATAAAACATTTTAAATACAGAAAAAAAGGAAACAGGTTGAGCTTTGAGAAAATTGAATAATTAGCGACTGTGTCGAAATTTTAATTCATGAACATCAAGACTTTCATCCGTAAATCCTAAAGTGGGCCCCAACTAGTCAAGAGTCATGGGCCCAAGTACAACGAACCCCTTTGCGCCATCGTTGCTCACATTTGTAATCTATAAGTAAACCCAAAAAGTGTCCAAAACATTTAATAATATTGTCAAAAATCTAGGGTAAACACTCAACAAAGAATAAAGGCGAAGAAATGATAGATGTTTATCTACAAGATATTTTTTTACAAGACCTTAGGGTTAGACGGTTAGACGATCAGAATTAACATAAATGTCTTATGTTGTCTATGTATTCATTTAGCTGCTCTGGCCAGCATGGTTCTCTGTCTCCGCCACTGCCTTCCACTAACATACACAGTTCACTGTTGCCGCTTATGTTTCTACAGAGTTCTCTATCTTGCCACTAACACAGGTCACATTACGAGTCTAAGGAACGATAGTATAGGCCTACATTGGGCCTTAACTAAAAGGAATGTCTTCCAATAACAGGAACGACCCTTTCCACAGTTTCCTCACAAGACTTCTTCCTGACCAGCCAACCTACACTGCTTCTCACCCGCTGACCACACTGGCAATGATGCTTACTACAACTCAGACGGTTTTAAACTTCTAACTTATCTTTAGTTCTGTTTCTCTATCAACTTATCCGGAATCAACAGTCCACCATCTTGTTTCTACCCACTCACTTTAACAGTGCTCTGGTGCGCACCAAATGCTTCAATATAGGAGCAGAGATATAACATTATATTCATTTGAAACTCATTAAGGCTGCTATTGTACTGTGCGCACCAAATGCTTCAATATAGGAGCAGAGATATAACATTATATTCATTTGAAACTCATTAAGGCTGCTATTGTACTGTTAGTAGTTTTCAGACTACATAAATGTATAAGATACAGTACGTAATCCTACGCCATGCATTGCAGTCTCCGATGCATTATCAAACTTTATCTTCATAATGTAGTGTATGACATGCCATTTGTGGGCCGGGTTATATGGAAAATGCCCGGGCCGATTTAGATACCCAGTCTGCCCCTGCCCAATAGTTTGAGTTTAGGCACATCGGAACAATTTAGGCCATGTGAAAGTAAATCCTTTAAGGATCACTCTCCCTTTACATAACAAGGGCTAAATTCTATACAGGTCTGAAAGGGGAACTAGTTAGGCCAGGTTCACATCTAATTTTACATACACTTTCACCTATCCTTTGATCTGCTGGACAGTTGGGACACTACACAAGATCTGTCAACCTTCTTTTTCCATTCTTATCTGTCATTTGTCTTTGATATAATTTCATTCGAATGTTCTTTCTGAAAGCCTGCCTGGGTGGACCACTTCGGGGTCCAATTTTGAGTTTGTGTTTCCACACAAACTGTCTTTGTAGCCTTGTTTTAATTATGATTTTTTTTTCTTTCTTTTGTGGGGGAAATGTGTATTTTTAATTGATAAACCGTATCCGCTTATTTTCATGTCCATTGGAGTACTAAATATGCAAGATACGTACATGTAGGCAACTCTGATTACTGCATTTTTCTAGCCCTTACTTTCACAAAGCAACTATGGTTATTATATAAGAGATGAGATGAATGCCAGGGCATTAGCCATGGTCAGAATGATGTGGCCAATACAGCAGATGCTCACTCTCCACACAGCTGAATTCTCCAAAGGAATGGCAAGTGCCAATACAGAAACTAGACATATTGTAATAAACCTGGTTGTGACGTAAATCGCCCCAGGCCAGCTAGACGAGCGGTCAACTGTGACGAGTGACAGTACATGTTATTTCAGCAAAGACCCGTGTTATAAATATTACGCACGCGAATGTGATCAACCAGTGGTCAAGTGACATTCCATCAGATTCTAGAAGGCCTGTAGGGATTTTGATTTTTGATTTTAGGCACATCGGCACAATTTAGGCCATGTCGTGCCTGCATTCCCTTAAGGACTACTCTCTCTCTAAACAACAAGGGCCAGATTCTATACAGTCATATCATTAAAATCAAGGTCTATTCACAGTTAAAATAGTAAAGGTAGTAAAAATTTAATTATTTGGTAAAAATCTAATGTAAATAATACATGTTTACAAATTCATAAATCAGATCTTCGTAGACAACCCCACTTCTCGGATAAAGCCCAGTACCTTCCCAGGGTCGACATTATTGAATAGTGTTTTAAAATTATTTTAAAATAATTATTATTATTCTAAAATATTTCTCCCTGACATCCTGGTATCTGGGACAGTCGATGAGGATATGTTCCACGGTGAGGCGAGAGTCACAATACTCACAAAGTGGGGGCTCTTCTTTCTTCAGCACAAAAGAGTGCGTAATGTAGGTGTGGCCAATCCTAAGTCTGGACATGGTCGTGCTACCACACCTTGTCAGACCCTTAGATGTGGGCCGCCACCTGACATCCGCCACAATCTGCCTGAGTTTACTGTGAGTCTCAGCCTCCCGTCGGTTCTGCCACTCTCGATAGGTGGCAGAGGCAATACTTTGTCTCAGGTCCGAGCAGGGAATTTGGGTTCCTGACACCGCATGATTTAGGGCTCTCTTTGCTTCTCTGTCTGCGGCTTCGTTTCCCTCAATGCCAACATGGGAGGGGACCCAGATGAAGGTGACATCCCTACGGTCGGCTGTTATTTGGTCCAACAGCTTCAGGCTCTTATGTACCAATGGGATGTCAATCTTCATCCGCCCCAAAGCTTGCAATGCAGATTTGGAGTCGAAGCAGATTATAAATTTCCTCCTTTCTGATGCTATAACGGCCATAAGTGCAAGTGATATTGCATGCAATTCGGCCGTAAAGATGGAGCAGCCATCGGGGAATCTACGGGAGATTGTTTTGTTCCGAAAGGAGCAGGCACAAGCGAACTTTCCATCCATTTTGGATCCGTCTGTGTAGATGGTGCCACAATCTCCGTAGCTCTCCTGCAGTTCCCTAAAGTGGACTTGTAGTATGCTTGGGTCTGTATTTTCTTTTTTGAAATTAAGGAGGGATAATTTAATTTGGGTTTATTCATTAGCCAAGGAGGATTCTGAGGGGTTTCTATTTTAGAGATTTGGTCAATGGGTCGGGTTAAATTTTGGATGGGTTCTCTCATTCGAAGGCCCAACGGCTGTAGGACGTTAGGCCTTCGATTGTATAATTCTACCTCTGTTGTGTTAAATATGTAGTCGAAAGCAGGGTTCGTGGGGTTGGATTTTAGCTTGACTATATACTGCATTGCAAGCTTTTTCATTCTTATATCCTTGGGGAATTCTCCAGCCTCCACATGGAGACTTGGGATAGGTGATGTACGAAACGCGCCGAGACAGAGACGCAGGGCAGCATTTTGTATTGGTTCCAGTATTTTTAGATAAGACTTCCTTGCTGCTCCATATATTATGGATCCGTAGTCTAGCTTGGATCGAATTAGACTCCGATATAGCAGCAGCAAGGTATCTCTGTCAGCTCCCCAGTCCGTATGGCTGAGTATTCTAAGTATGTTTAATGACTTTTGGTATTTCTTCTTAAGTTCCTTAATGTGGGGGAGAAAATTAAATTTGGAATCTATGTTGAGGCCTAAAAATTTTGTAGTTTTCACGACAGGGATCTTCTTTTAGTGTATAAATAGTTCAGGGTCTGGGTCTAACTGTTTTGGAGTCCGAAACTTTAAAACCATTATCGTTTGCCCAATTTTGTATTTTGTTTAAACATAACTGTAATTTTCTTTCTAAGGTGTTCATGTTTTCCCCATAAGTAAAAATGAACAAGGTTACAAAAGACAGTTTGTGTGGAAACACAAACTCAAAATCGGCCCCCGAAGTAAAATGTTTTACATAATTCGGATAATCCTTCAGAGTTGAAGATAGTTTACTTCCTAGTCCAAACCTCCCGCAGGACGACGGGGGATGGGAGCAGGAAGGGTTTGAACCTTCGATCGTCGATAAATCCAAACGACAGTCCAGCGCGCAAACCGCACGACCACTGGTCCACCCAGGTAGGCTTCAATATTTTCAGAAAGAACATCCGAATGAAATTATATCAAAGACAAATGAGAGATAAGAATGGAGAAAGAAGGTTAACAGATCTTGTGTAGTGCCCCAAACGTCCCGCAGATCAAAGGATACGTGAAAGTGAATGTAAAGTTAGATGTGAACCTGGCCTAACTAGTTTGAGGTCTAAAGGGCAGATGATGTAAAGTTCATCTGTCGTTGTGGCCTAAGGTTAACGAGGGTGTCATGTAGCCAGCACAACGACCAACCGCCTTTGCTTTTCCCCAACTAATGTCAGGTACCCATTAGAGCTGGGTAGACTCAGAAGTTGAAAATCCCAGTCTTCACCAGGATTCGAACCCGGGACCCTCGGTTCGAACTAAATAAGTTAATTTCTTTGAAAAGGCTCAATCTCATTTTCGAATTCTCAAAAAAAAAAAAAAAAAAAAAAAAAAAAAAAAAAAATTTCCGGTATATAGAAAAATGCTTACAAAATTGATGTTTATAAGATTACTATTCGTCTTAATGTAACATATAATGCATACTAATTAGCTTTTTCTTATAAAAAACTGCTTGCATAATTGATTTTTAAAAATTAGAATTTTCGCTTTCAGGAAAAAAAGAAGTAGCCGTTGCATCAGAACTTTGAATGGTCTAAAATATTGTGAAGTCGGATTTTCAATATCTCTTCTAGTTTACGAGATCTAAACGGGACGGACGGACAGACATTTCGCACAAAACTAATAGCGTCTTTTCCCCTTTTGGGGGCCGCTAAAAAGTCATCAACATACAAAGAGCACTCTATGCCAGGGGACAGAGCATTTATGATGCTGTTTGTTTTAATGTTGAACAGGGTGACTGACAGAATGCTGCCCTGGGGTACACCCATTTCCTGGTCATAAGTGTCAGAAGCGGAGTTGCCCAAAGCAGGGAAGGTGTTCCTTAAGCCCCATAAGCTCCAGGTCACATAGAATGCCATGTTTTCAGGTTGTGTCATAGGCCTTTTCTATATCGAAGAATACAGCTACTAGATGTTCTCTTCTGAGTAATGCATTTCTAATATAAGCTTCCAGCCTTACCAGGTGGTCAGTTGTTGTCCGCCCCTGCCGGAATCCGCACTGGTAGTTGGAGATCACTTTATTCCTATCCAGGTACCTGACCAGCCTACTGTTAATCATTCTTTCCATGGTTTTGCAGATGCAGCTTGGTCGATAGTTAGCTGGGTCAGAGCCCAGTATCGGTATAACTGTGGCTTTCCTCTAGCTGTTTGGGAAAGCGCCTGTTTGCTACACACAGTTATAGACCCCTAGCAGGACTGCCAATGAGGGTTCGGGAAGGTGCTTAAGGAACTGGTAATCCAGACTGCCGACAAAACTTCTCCAGTGTTGGTTTTGACATGCTGCTCAGTCTCATGCTCTCATCAGCAAGCACAGAGAACCTGTTCTTTAGCATGACAACAGGGCTTTCTTGTCTCTTCGGAGGTGTGTTCTTTGGCGGTGTTTTCGGAGGAGGAGGAGGGGGTGGTGGGGTCAATGTGTCTGTCTGTGTGGCTATGGATCTTCCTGTCTTAGCCGATGCCTGGGCGTAGGTCTTTGTAAAGCCGAGTTGGCCCTTGGGTAGGGCCGATACAGTCGATTTCGCCTGGCTGAAGGTACATCCATTTCTTGCCTTGTACTCCTGCACGGCAACCTCCTTTTTCCTCACAGGGCAGTCCTTGGAGTAGGCTGAGTGGCCAGCGTGACAGTTTGGTTATTTGACCTGCGCTGTGCAGCCCTTGTCCTCATGACCCTCTCCAGCACATCTGGCACACACAGTGTTCCTCTTGCAGACTGCCGCGCCGTAACCATAAACCTGGCACTTGAAGCACCTCATGCGGTTAGGTATGTAGGGCCTCACTGGAACTCGTAGGTATCCTGCTTTCACATACTCTGGCGGTGTCCTAGTTCCGAATGTGAGGATAATAGTGGCGGTTTGGACCTCACCATCCCTGCGCCTCCTAATGCGCCGCCAAAAATGATGGCCAGGTAGTACAGCTTTTTGTGGCCTCCTCCTTTTTTGCACCAATACGGCGTCTCTTGCCCGGACATAAGTAGTTTATTTTAATTTTTTTATCCAGATATATATTCTTATTAGTTCGGCACCTGTGCTCACCCCCCCCCCCGGCCATCGAGTCCAACAAGGGGACGGGCCATTCGGATGTCCAGAATGAGCCCGCCAGGGCTACACAGGTGCTATACTCAGTCAGCTGCTGCATCGGGCATGTGTCCGATACAGCAGCTCCCTGATTGACCCTCCAACCACCGCCCTATGCTGGTAGCTCGGCATGACCAGCCGGTTGACCCAGAGCGGGCCATCTGGGCCTCAGGTCTAGGGGAACTTGGAGCCAAAGTATTGTGTTGCGGTGGTTTATCCTCAGATAGCCACCTACTCAAACACCAGGATCTCTTAATCCCCCCTTACCCGTCGCAGTCCACGGCAAACGGACTGGTCTAGGACGTAGTGAGATTTTGAAGATAAGGAGACAGAGTGATGATCAAAGAAGGCAGACTGAGGAAAAGAGGAGGCAGACACAATGATAGAAAAGAAGTAGGGCACTTTTGAGCTCCAAAAGTGCTAAGGAAAGAGGAGCGCAGTTTAACGTCATGTCTCGGGACGGGACCAGAGAGGGAAGTCCTGATGGTGTTCAGAAGAATGCAACTAAGCAGGATGCAGCAGTTGATGGACCCTGCAAGCAGAGAGTCAACGACAAGGTCTGAACCCAACAGACGAGTGGTCTGCTGCTGAGACTAGAAGGAGAAGGGAGCATGATGCTGAAGATGAGGGCCCTTTGCAAGTGGAGTGTTACCAACCTGGCCCACAAGTATGTCCTCCAGACAAGGCTGAAGATGATGATGTGTGTCACTATTTCCCCTCCTGTGGACCTGAAACCCATTCCCAAAGCCATTCTTCTGAACGACCTAAGAAACAACCTGTTAGGCCAACGATCTTGATGACTCCGGTCCCTACATCCTATCCCTCCCTTAGTGTTAAGTGGCTGGCATCAGTAGTGAATGACAGAAGGTGACGACGTTTGTTGAAACCAAAGTGCATGCAATCACGACGACACTGCAACAAGATGAAGGTCGACTGGAGGAGAAAAAAAGCAACGTTTGCTAAGTTCAACGTGGTTGGCGACGCGACCAAGACGCCAGTGCAACCAGGTGAAGGTCAACTGGAGAAGAAGAGGAAAGTGACATTTGCTGAATGCCACGTGGATGGCGGCTTCTAACTCAAGAGGCAAGCCCACAGTCACCCCCACCAATCGACCCCCACATGCAGCGATGAAACTTCACATCCTATGTCATGAGATGGATGCTGTCCAGGACGGAAAGATCTAAGGAGGGGACAGTGTTATAAACCTGGTTGTGACACAGATGGGGGTAGTGCTGTGTGTGTTTTAGACTACACTAATCGCCAAAGGCCAGCGCAAAACGAGTGGTCAACCATGACGAGTGACAGTACACGCCGTTTCGGCAAAGACCCGTGTTGTAAATATTATGCACGCAAGTCATGGCGAATGTGATCAACCAGTGGTCAAGCGATGTTCCATCCGATTTTACAAGGCCTGTAGGGACCCTATATAAGAGTGAGTGTGTCAAGACACTTCATGTTACCTCGCAATGTGACCAGTACGAGGCGAAGTCAGAACCAGCACGGTCAGTCCGGAGCAGAGGCAAGGTTTTTGTACAGTCAGTGTTAATGTTGTTGCCAATTGTACATTTGGCTGTGATGTATTTGAAATTAAACTGTTGCTGTTAGTGTGGATCAAGTTCTTTAGATTGGTTGTGTCATGTGGCACAGTTTGCAGAGAGCCTGGATAGTGAGAAACGTAACAATATGTTAATTAAAGTATTACCTTATCTTGACTAGGCTTAGGTTTTCCAGGTCTGGAACCTGCTGGTGCCCTATGTGGTGAGTTTTCAAGCCTGGTGGTCTTCTTTTTAGGATCTTTACTTGGCGTGTTGTAGCTAAAGACTTTGATGAAGACACCCATAAATACCACAACACCAACACACATCAATAAAACAGCCCACCAATGCTCCTGTGATCAACAAGGACACATAGAAGCACATTATTTGACACAAACACTATCGATTTTTCTTAATGCCAAAACTTAATAAACAATAAACAAAAAACTAAAGGAGACATAGATGACTAAAGATCGCCTTGAGGGCATCAAAGTTTCTTTAGGAATTCCTTTTAGCTGACCATATGGTTTGTCTAGCCTTTGCTCTAGGTATCATGAATAGCTTTAGATTTTCCTGGGAAGGAATCTTTATAAAATGCAGAGACTCATTTTCTTCCTATTGCCAATAGCATTTTTGCAAGCTGCATCAAACCATGGTTTGCTAGGCCGTTTTGTATTTAGGGAGGTTAGAGGTACAACTTTCCTAGCAATATCAAGTAGCTGCGCTAGCAAAATATCAGATGGACTTTGTTCATTAACAATATTCTGTTCATTCTGTAATATCCTGGGAGCAACTTTAAAAAAAATGGCATTATTCAGCTTCCACCATTGAGATCATCTCAATGAGGGGAGATTGTTAGCAATGATGATTGAAAAGTGGTCACTTCCCTGTAGGTCATTGCTTATTGACCAGTAGGAAGCATATGGTGAAGTCAATGCAGTTCCTGGATGCAGATTGGTTGATGATGCATTAAGTATGCATTAAACATGTTGCAGGAAGATATCCTCCCGCATAGACCTCTTCTGTCAGTTTTGATTGATTTCCACATAGTGTTATGGGTATTGAAGTCTCCAAAGATTATATAGGGTCGAGGCAGGTTCTCAAAGTCTGTTGGATTCAATGGAGCGCCTGGAGGTCAATAGAAGCTGCAGCAAGTGATAAACTTATGTAGTGATATCCTAGCTGCTATGGCCTGTAGTGTGGTTTGGAGTTCTATCCTCTCATGGGGGATGCTGTCCTTCACAAGGATACAGATTCCACCTGGTGCTCTCTCCGCATATTCAACAGTCCTGCTGTACGTAATTGTGAAAACTAATACTGTCTTTTTCTGAAGGAAAACAGCTACAGGAGTCTCTGAGTCCATCAGTAGCTGCATTTCCTTATAATTGGCCTTGAGGTCTTTACAATTCCACTGTACAATCCTGGAATCCATGGTTTATTCTAAATGACCTACTTCGAGCTATTAAACCTTGGAGGGCCCCCCCACTGGCGGATCCAGGGGGGGGGGCGGTAGGGACGATCGCCCCCCCCACTCGGCCGACCCCCCCCCCCGAAGGGGGGGGGTGGACGAATTTTAGTATAGAATTCACACAATTTGTATACGAATTAATACTTATGTTAATAATATATACTAATTATTTATATTTCAACCTATTTTTAGATTATTTCGCCCCCCCCCTTTCTAGTAATTTGGCCGATTTGGTAGGGTCGGGAGGGGGCGATGGCATCAATCCGCCCCCCCCCACCATAAACTTTCGAGTGGGGGGGGGCGGTCCTATTTATTTGTAGAAATCACAGCTTGCTAACAGAATCAATTAAATATCTATATGATTAAAACTTTTTATTGGTATTTTAACAGGTCTTTATATTATGTCGTTCATCTTTGGCCGATTGGAAGGGGGGGAGCGAATACCTCTACTGCCCTTCCCATCTAAACCCTTTGAGTGGGGGGGGGCGGTCCTACTTTTATGTAGAAATCATAGTATGTGAACAAAATTAGTCGAATATCTATATAATATAAATAGGTGGAAGTGCGATACATTCAATCACCTTCACCCCCATCGGACAAACCAATACTTTTTCTTTTGGTATTGCAGTAAGAAACTACAAAAAAAAAAAAAAAAAAAAACTGTCACTAATATAATTTATATATGCTATAAAGTAAATTCTTATATCGAGTCGCCCAACCCCTATTCTTTAATGCAAAATGCAATCATTAGCAGAAATTATAAAAAGGAGGGAGGATTAATCGTTTTCATTTTACCGCCCTTCCCCTTTCCAGACAGAGTTTGTGTAATTTCACATGAGTATATCATAACTATTTTAAGAAAGACTTTGCTTTGGAAAAGTTATAATTCAAACGAAATTTTTCAATATATCAGTCACGGTTGAGATGAGTTCAAAAGCCAGATAATCTTTTCCTAGTCGACTTTTTCCAACCTTTACTCTATTTCATATTTTTCTAGTTAAATAAATTTAGGACTATAACTCACAATTTATGCTTACATTTTATTGAATATTATTAATCGATTTTTTTTTGTTTCGGCGACGATCCTCAAAGCCTTAATCTAAATATGTTGGGTATCTTATCTTTTCAAAGAACAAATCGGTTGTATTTGCAATGTATTAAGGGACTATAAATTCATATTAGAATATTTGAATATTTTTCCATATTATTCAAAAGGCCCTTTATAATAGAATGAATAATGAGCTGTAGGTCAGGAGAATGCGTTACTGCAGTGAAGAATGCCAAAAAAAAACGCTTTTGGAGTCGGGGCTTCGCCCCGAACCCCACTGACAAATAATGAGCTGTAGATGTCAGGAGAAAGCGTTTCTGCAGTGAAAAATGCAAGAAAGCACTTTTGATTGTCGGGGCTTCGCCCCGAACCCCACTGAGGAAACTTACAGCTCTTTCCCAGACCCCCAAGCGTGCAAGAGAAAGGCCTCAACATGACTGTTTTTTTTCCTGTTTTTTTTTTTCGCCGAAGATTGAGAAACAGTCTTATTTTATTCTCATATATCGAATATATATATATATATATATATATATATATATATATATATATATATATATATATATATATATATATATGTGCTGTACGCACGTTTATGCATAGGGTTAGGGTTAGGGTTTGGAAAAAAATCGCCCCCCCCACTCCAAAGTTCTGGATCCGCCAGTGGGCCCCCCAAGAGGGGTTTCCCTTAATTCCTGTGACCTTTTTATTTTTAGACTTAGGTTTGGATGGAGAGGAGGACCGAGGAGAACAGCATCAGACTTGTTGTCTTCGGGTTGATGATTTTCTCATGCTGTTCAATCTCCATGCCCTAATCAGCCAGCACAGAGAATCTTCTTCTTGCATTACCTTCACAACAGGGCTCTCACTCTGCTTAAGGGGTGAATTTTGTGGCAATGTTTTCTTCGGATATTGAGGAGGAGAAGGTGGTGGGGTCAGTGTGTCCATCTGTGTGGCTATAAACTTTCGTAACTTAACCATAGCCTGGATTTAAGCCTTTGTTATTCTAAATTGGCCCTTGGGTAGGACCAACACAGCTGATCTGGCCTGTCTGAAGGTACATCCATTTCTTGGTTTGTACTCCTGCACAGCAACTCCTGTTTCCATACAGGGCAGTCCTTTGAGTAGGCTGAGTGGCCAGCATGACAGTTTGGGCATTTGAACTGGGCCTTGTGACCCTTTCCAGCTAATCTAGCACACACAGTGCTTGTCTTGCAGACGGCCGTGCCATGTAGTTAACCTGGCACTTAAAGAACCTCATGCAGTTAGGTATGAAGGGCTTTACTTGAACTCGTAGGTATGCTGCCTTAATGCCTTAACTAGTTCCAAATATGAGGATAATAGTAACAATTTTGACTTCCTCATCATCCGTACGCCTGGTAAGCATTTATGACTCTTTCAATTCCTTCCACTCTATTTCCTTCTAGGAAAATTCCAGCAGTTCGCTAGAGCTGATTACACCTCTGCTGGTATTCTTGTGTGGCATGACTTCACGTGGAGATCACAGTCTCCTGCATCGTATAAGTCCATCAGAGTGTAGCTTACTAACCCGGGCTCTCCGACTACTGCCTTCAGTGCCTTGTAGATGAGAAAAGGACTTATGTTTGTCAGGCTTTTTTCCTCCTCTGTGCACCTGAACACAAGAAATGATGGCCAGGTAGCACAGCCTCTCATGGCCTCCTTGTCAGGGTTACACAGGTGCTTTACACAGTTAAGTGCTGCATCGGGCATGTGTCTGATCCAGCAGCTACCTAACTGACCCTCTAGCCACCGCCTTCGTGCATAGGTCAATGACCCATGCTGGTAGCTCAGCTTGACCAGCGGGTTGACCCAGAGTGGGCCATCTGGGCATCTAGAGAAACTTAAAGCTAAAGTACCGTGCCTATCCTCGGATAGTCACCTACTAAAATACCAGGATCTCTTTATCTCCACTTACCTGTTGCAGTCCATGTAAATGGACTAGTCTTAAGACATAGGGAGATTTTTAAGATAAGGAGACACAATGAAGGCAGACATGATGAAAGAAAAGAAGTAGGGCATTTCTGAGTTTCAAAAATGCCAAACAAAGAGGAGCACAGTTTTAACATCATGTTTCGGAATGATCTGTGATGTACATTAAAGCGTTTGTAGTCAGTAATCAGTAGTCAGCTAATTGTGTAGTATTGGCTGTTGATGTATTTAGTAACTAAATGATCACATTAGTTTTGGAACTTTTGTTGTCAAGTTTCTGAGATAGATGTGTTTGGGCTGTGTTTACAGAAGGCCTGGTAGAGAGAATCATAACAATATATATATAGTATGTCCATCATAGTTCAATGACGACCACTTTTATCATCCAGGAAGCTGAGAGCTATACTCTGCTGTTTTGTGCCTTCTGATATGTCTGGTGACACCTATGTGAGTCTGGAATGTTCAGTTGTAGGTTATTCCAGCTGGAGCTTGTGTCAACTGCCTTGATTTTGTTTTTTCTTGAACATTTCTTTGGCCAGCGCTGGTCTCTTATCCTCTGCATTTTTTTGTGTCAGTTTCACAGAACAACACTATAATACTCTATCATGTGCTGGATTAGATGTCTGGAGCTACAGCCCAACTTGAATCCTTACCCACTTCATGATTTATTAAACAATTAAGAGACCTTAAATATACTGCTTCTGTATTTTAGTTAACATAACATAGCTAGACTCTAACCTCTATCCAAGATCTGATGTTCCCTAAAGTGACTGGACTAAATATAAGGTCTGTTAGTTGCTTGAAGGGACCTTCAGCATCCACCTTTCTGCACTTGGAGAAACCATCACAGTAACCTTTAAAATCATTACATGGTGAGCCTAAAGACAAATATAACAAGCAATTAACAAATCATTACATTTTGAGTTTACAACAAGTATAGCAAATGATCAAACAAGTTATGGTTATGAGATTGAGGGCCTAAATCATATATATATATATATAGATAGATAGATGGATAAAACAATTTATGATAAAAGCAATAATGAGCAGAGGGGGGTGATGATGATATTTGTTAATGTTTTAAATGTGTGCACTTTCTTGCCAAACAATTGGGGAATGAGGGAAGGGGACAGGAAGAGAACTAAGTGGAGAAATGAAAGAGGGTGGAAGATGGGAGGCAATGATTTGAAGGCTAAGAGGGGAATTTGAGAAGGAGCAAGAAAAATGTATGAAAAGTTAGGCTGGAGGCAGGAATTAGAAAGCATTGCAAACAGGTCAATTGGGTGCAAAGAGACAGTACACAGTGGCAAAGGGGAGAGTGGATAAAAGGAGACAAATGTGGGAAGCAAAGCGAGTGATTAGGAAAATAAGTGGGTAGGGATCTGGAGGCAAAGAGTCAGAAAAGAGAATAGAAAAATGATTTGGAAGAAATAACAAAGAGAGAATTTAATAATTCTTAAGCATCTGACCATTCATTAATTAAAAATATAACAAACAAGATTTCTGAATTACAGAATTAAAATAGAATATTTAGATGTTATGTATACCTGCAGGACGTTTTACTCCCAATGCAGCTGAAGTAGACTGGTTCTTTAAACTTCTGATTGTCTCTAAAAGTTTTTTAAACTCTGGATACAAGGTAACTTTATCTGTATTATATGAGCTAATACATTCACTGGTTTCACTTTGCTCTAGGGAGTAAATGTATCATTTTTAAATACTTCATAAGTATATTACAAATTAAATTAGTAAATATGGCTTAGATGAATTAATCAAAAGCATATAGTTCAAGATGTAGATCATAACCATTAACTAGTCTTACTTCACCATATAGATAGGTTTATCCTCAAGGGGTGCAAAACTCATATAAAAAAATAAAAATTCCCTTTTTCTATTATAAAAATTATATGAAATAAAGAATTATTCCAATAAATTTTAACACTAATGAGCATAGCCAAATTCAGCATTAAAAAGTTTTTTGTCTGTTAGTTTAGCATCAAAAGTTATTTGTTTTCATAAATAAAAAATTAGCTTTTTTTTTTCAATGCTTGGAAATGATTACCACTTTAAAAAAATATGTTGATTTTTAGAATGATCTAGCTAAATGCCAATAAAATTGTTTGTGATTTTTTTTTCCTTTAGAAATGCAAAGATTGGTTAGTGATGCTGACAATGACACAATTTTATAAAAAAATATGCAGATGAATACATTTTTGAATCTGTGGATATTTTCAAAGTAGTGCAATCTCATGAGATGTTTTGTTTTCTTATGCATAGCATTTAAACTGTTTAATACTAGCAACAATAGAGCATATTTCATTACTTGGTTATAAGCATATGTAGGAAAGTTTGAACCAGCTGGTTTCAAATACCAACATGTGCTTGTTAGCAAGATGGGACTCCCTGTTAGTAAAATATATGTTATTGAAGTATGGCATACACTCAATGAACATACAAACAAGAATTATTGCTGCTTAAGAATTCTAGTCATTAGTGCTATTCTACACAGATTTTGAAATAGGACTATTCTACAATAATCTAACATTTTTATATCATGTTGTATCTCCATCAGTACATGCTGTCTCCTAACTACTCTACTGTTCACTGATCCAATTCTACACAGTCCTACAAAACACAATTTATTAGTATTTCACTCCACCAAATACTAACAGTTTGTCCATACACAGTCACATACAAAACTAGTCACTCAAAACAAACACACTAATACAAAATAAACATGTTATTACAAATATTTTTTTCAGTGTTTTTATTTCTAGCAACTATTGTTTCAAAATTATAGTGTAGTAAACATGTGAAGCAAATATGCTATGAAATGACAAAACTTACTACAGGATATGTAGCACATGGCATCCTCTGAGGCCCCAGTGTCTTGTGTCACAAAACATTCAATCCAGCTTATATTAGAGCACACTGAGCCTATACATTCCTGAATTATGAAACAAACACCAATAGAAAAAATAAATAAAATACACTTAGCTCTCCAAGAAAAGAAAGTAATCTACAATAAGCTTTCCTCTTACCCCATTAATACATGTTTTACTGAAGGAGTTGCATAAAGTCATGTTAGCTTTGTGTTTAGGCTCTGGGCATTTAGCTTGAGATGTAGCAATAAGTTAAGGACTAAAATACTCAAATACTAATCATATACAATTGTTACACAATTTTTATACATAAGATATACTAAGCTACAATGCATTTTTTTTAAAATTTAAACTCAATACATTGAATACAGAAATATTTTTTTTTAAAAAGGATATCCATTACATTGTGAAAAGGATTTGCATTCTGTTTCTACAGAGCAATTAATGCCTTCTTTTTTGAAACCACAAGTATTTTGGTCACAACAAGGGCCTTGAGATGGACTTAATAGACATGTCAAATAAAATAATCAATTAGAATCAAATCAAGTATTTTATTACAGAAAAATAAGGTGTGTCTTCGAGTACGAAGATTAGTGAGGAATGCAGTATTTCCTGTGGTTGCGCAGCCCCAGCTGTGACCTACATATTGTGCCACATCCAGGGCAAGCATACCCATTGTCCGCAGGTGGTCGATTTAGATTTTCTTTTCGCCGTCTGTGTTTGTCACCGGCAGCAAATTTTCACCAAAAAGGACTGCCTTTGGCATATGTTTGTCTCCCAAACGGGATACGTGCCCTGCCCAGCATAACTGTCAGATCATAAGAGGTCCCTCTATACTGTCCATACTGGCGTTCGCAAGGACATCACTGTTTGTAGTGCGGTCTTGCCACACTCTTTACACTAATGACATAAGAAGCATCTATGACTTAGTTAAACTCATTAAATTCGCTGATGATACTGCCATAGTCGGTCTTATTTCAGGAGATGAAACTGAGTATCGAAGCTCGATAGTAGAGTTTACAAACTGGTGCACCAACAACTTTCTAGAACTAAATGTCACAAAAACTAAAGAACTTATAATAGATTTTAGAAAGAAAAAACTACTATACATGAACTGCAAATAAACACTAATCTATAGAACAAGTAAACGCGTATAAATATCTAGGCGTTATCATCAACAACAAGCTTTCATGGGAAGACCACCTTGGAACTCTGACAAAGAAAACAGCCCAGCGACTCTTTTTTCTATACAAACTCAATAGCTTTAAACTAAACAAGAAGAATCTTGAGACTTTTTACGGCGCTTACTTAGACTTAGGTCCTCCCGCGCCATTCGGCGCATTGGGCGGCAAGCTGTCTCCATAAAGATCTGTCACTGGCAATGTCTGAAGCCTCCTCTCACCTGGTGTCCACTGTTCTGAGGTCCTCCATGAAGGTATGTTGCCAAGTAATACGAGGACGTCCCTGTTTGCCCTTTCCTCATTTTGGCTTCCATGTTATCGCAACTCTTGGTGTGCGTAATTCATTTTGACGTAGAACATGTCCCGCAAACCTCATTCAATGCTCACAACCTCACTAAGTGTTCGACTCCCAGTTCGGCATAGGATTTCCTTGTTTGAGACCCGATCTGTGTAACTGTCTCCCAAAATCCGCCTCAGCCATCTCTGTTGAGCCACATTTAGTCTTTTCTCAATTTTGACAGATGACTTCCACGTCTCACATGCATATGTAGCAGTTGGAATGACGATACGGCGCAACTATACAAAATCTGCTAACATACGGAATAACTTGTTGGCAAGGCAATACCTCATCTAAACTGTTGTCTAGAAAACATCATTAAAAAAGCATCAAAAATTACACTCACAACATTACCACATTTAAAGGAACTTTTTGAACAAAAGTGCCTAAGAAAAATCGAAAAAATCTTGGAAGAAAGCTGCCACCCACTCCATCAGAACTACGTCAGGTCCTCGCGAAGTGGGCGACTGCTGTCAATCAAAACAAGAACGGAGCGGTACAAAAACTCGTTCGTACCTCACTCGGTCAGACTCTATGACCGCCACTCATTGATCAGGGAACATGAAAAGCACCAAGATACCTGTGTGTAGTCGCTGAATGAACTCTTTATGTTGTGTCTGTTGTATTTATGTGTATTTTTTTGTTGTGTTGTCTTTATATGAGAAAAGATTCCTTGTAATCACAACCAATTTCTGTAAGGATCAATAAAGCAGTCTTAGTCTTAGTCTTCTGACACTTATGTCCAGGAAATGGGTGTACCCCAGGGCAGCATTCTCTCAGTAACCCTGTTTAAGATAAAAATAAACAGTATTATGAAGGCAGGGCGCAATCATCAGCTCCGTTATGACCATCTCCTTTGTTTGTGTGGTTTCAGAGCTGTTTGTTTTTGTGGTTTCAGCGCTGGTAGAGGTACTTCTAACATGATAATGTTTCTGCGACAATTACAAGAAAAATGCAAAGAGCAGAACCTAAGCCTATACGCTGCCTTTCAACACGGTCAGTCACGATGGTTAGTGGAGGATTTTGGCTAGGCTGGGATGCCCACATACGTTCCTATCCATTCTCAAGCAGTTTCACATGAAAAAGGCCAGATCAGACACAATGGTGACCTGTCTGATCACTTTCCAATAGAAAATGGCATGAAGCAGGGGTGTGTACTTGCTCCTACTCTATTCGCTATCTTCTTTGGCGTAATGCTGGGTCAAATGAGGCAGCGATTGCACAAAGGCATCTACATCCGGTTTGGTTCTGATGGCAATGCATTCAATCTTTGACGTCTACTATCTCATTGCAGAATAGGGAAAGAAAAACAACAACAATGTAACTGTAGAAAATTGTCAACTTTCCAAAATTACATTTTTGTAGCTGTTACACTCCAAATTTTAATAATAATAATAATAAGAAAAAAAAAGATAATTAATTCATTCTATAATAAAACTAATTAAATTGTATTATCCTAAAGGATATTTGTAATGCATTACACATAAACATTAAAACTATAGCAAACCAAATATTGGTTCATGCCACAGTTTAACTCAATCATTAATATGAAGTTTACATCACAAAAGTTGTAATGTATTCAATGATATAATTTTATCGCCAAGGGAACATAAGAGTTCTTATACTTGTTTCTGCGATCATGTATTTTCTCTATGATGATAAAATTGTGACCTAAACAGTGTATTTTTTTTTTATTGTTTAAAGTCCTTTAGCTTTCTTAAGAAAGTTTTTCTTGAATAGTTGTGCAAGTGGAGTTTCTTTATTGCAATAGAGTGCCAATAACCTTACTAACAGCATTTTGGATTTCATTAAGTTTATTTCTATTGTTCAGATTGCCAAACCAGGCAGTGATGTTGAAACTTAATATTCAATGAGCTTAGTAAAACATTAACAAGGCTTTTTTTTTAAATGCTAAAATAGGAAATTTTTTCTTTGTAATCTTTGTTGTCCTTTTTACAAAGCTTATATCAACTCACCCTGTCTGTCTGGTAAAAAGTGTGTACATGTTATTTCTCCCACACCCATTCTCAGCTCAAGATGAAACTTTGCACAAGACATTTATCAATTTTAAAAAAGGGCACAAGACATTTATCAATTTTAAAAAAGTAGCCAATTAAACAATTAATTACTAAAAATTCTTATTTTGTTTAAGGCAACAAGGCAAACTAATATTTCAAATATAATAATAATAATAATAATAATCTTTATTATCCGTAAGGAAATTTGTCTTACAATTTGTGCATTACATTAAACAAAAAACATTACAACTATAAGAAACCAAAGTGTACATTCACACCAGACTCACTCATAATTTACATGTGACAAAGTTTATACCAGATTGTTCTTATTTAATGACTTGATTGCCAGGGCTAAATTTGTTGGATTTAGTCCCCTTAAATAATTGTTAACACTGTTTCTCCCTCATGCATTCTCTGATCAAGTTGATACTTTAAACAATTATTTACTGTACCTAACAAAACATGAACCAATAAATAAAAATGCTCAATTAGTCAATTAATTATTGGTAATTAATTATTTTGTTTGATATCAAATAAGAGAAGTAACATGTACATTATTGGTAGATATAGTTTTAAGGACAGAGTTCTTCCTCTTTAGATAGAAAACCTTTGTTTTTTTTTGTTTTTTTGTTTTTTATTTTTATATTTTGCTTGTTTGGTGTTATAATCTGTTTTAACAGTGAAATTTGATTTATTGTTTATTGTCTAAGACAGAACCAAGGTACTTAAAAGTTTGTTTTATTTTAGTTTTTTCTTGCTTCCAAAACAATGCCATTTTCCTTCTTTTCTTTAAAAAAGTCAAAGATCATTTCTTTGTTTTTACATTCAATATAAAGAAATTATCATTGCATTGGTTTTATCCAGTTGGAGGCACTAAACAAAAAATAAATAAAATCTGATTATTTTTTAATTTTGAAGAAACTAGTTTAGTACAATGTTTTGCCCCGGCTGTCACGCTACTGCAGGTAGTTGACCAGAAAAAAACACAGTTAACTAATATTTATATTTGTTGTGAACATTTCTTGTATATTTTATAAATATATTGATAATAATAATTATAACTTTTATATAGCACTACTTTCATACTTATAGCATGCTCAGAACGCTATGGTTCAATCTCATTTGCGGACCAGTTGGGGGGGGGAGGGGGTATCTGGGAGAAGGTTTTTCCGACACAACTCTGCTCCAGTTGGGTGTTGAGCCTTGATCCCCCTTCATAGGTAGCCAAGCCAAGTCAAGTTCAAGCGTACTTAGCCTCTCGACCACACTTCAACCATATTTGTTCTAGTGTTACTAAAAATATACAAAAACTTATCTTTCTTTGTTAACATATTGTAAAATTATCTCCCTTACATTTATGTATTGTTTTAGCATTGGTGTATTTTTATGAAAAAATCACTTGCATAATTAATTGTATAAACTAAACGGTTTGCTTTTAGAAAACAAAAAGTAGCTGTTGCACCTAAACTTTGTAAGCCGTATCACATGGTGAAATAATATTATTCATTTCTCTTCTAGTTTTTGAGATCTGAGTGTGACAGACGGACATTTTGCACAAACTTAATAGCAGCTTTTCCCCTTACAGGGGCCACTAAAAAAATTAACAATTAGTTAATTATCTTAGATCATTAATTATTTTGTTTGGTATCTGAAACAACGGAAAGAAATTGTATTTAACCCAATAAGGTGTTAAAAGTTGAATAAGTTACCTTTATACTTAAGGGTTAGATAGCTTTTTAAATGCATTGAAAAAAAATGTTTACGACTTTAAATTCAAACTCTAAGGCTCAAGTCTCCTTAAGCCAATACACTAACAACTGTGCCAGTGAAGTGCTTATGGAAATAGAAGGTTTTATAGTTTTCTATTATGTTTCAATTCTTTAAGCCACAACCTACTTCTCTACACAACATGTCAAATAAAAGTTCTTTCCCTTGTTCGATACCAATCAAAAAATTTTATTACCAATAGTTAATTAACTTATTTGTTAATTTAAAAAAAATTGATTTTTGTTTTGTCAGGTACAAGAAATAATTGTGCAAAACTTTAACTTGATCCAAGATTGGGTGTGGGAAAAATGATGTGTACAGACAGACAGACAGAGTAAATTGATACAAGCTTTTCTTTTAAAAAAGAAAAAAAACAAACTTTAAATCACACTAATTCTTTTTGTGAAAAAAACATGTCTATCCACCTTTTTAATGCAGACAAGCTTGATTCAGTAGATTAATAACAAATGAAATAAAATACCGGCATTTGAAAAGATAAAATGTAAATATTCATTAAAACAGATCAAATTTATATAACTGTTATAACCCTGCCATGTACACCGCCCACCAAAGAGACAAATGAAATAGAGAAGTCTATTATGTGCCTAAGGCTTTTGTGTACACTGCTAGAGTGTGGGAGAAATGATGTGTACAATGATGTGACTAGGAAAGATGTTTACATTAGAAAGGAGATGATAACAAAGTTCTACCCAAGTTGAGAACTTATGAAGAGGCTGTCCTAAAGGCAGACATTGTTCTATGTATTTGTGATGTCCCTTGAATAAACATCTATATGGTTGAGTTACTTCCCTTAAGTTTCTTACATAACAGCTATGTAATCAAAGCAGAAATCTTTTTAAACATAAAATTAAATATGAAATATTTCTCATTACCTGCAAACGCCACTTTTTAAGGAACATGCATCTTTATTTGGATTGTCAGTCTGATAATTGCAACACTTATCACTGCATTCTTCCATAAATCCACAGTCACATGTTTCATTGAACTCCACAACACTATTACCACAGAAAGCATTGTTAGACTCTGAATAAAAAAGAAATGCACACCATAAGTGTTAATAATTTTACACTGATGTGAAATAGTTTAACTAGATCTTAAAACATGTTAGTATTTATACAGAACAAGTGTTGTCACCAGTTTTAGTAAGTACCATAAATTCAATCTAAGAGAATATTTTCTTGTTAAAAAAAAAATTAGAAAAGTTGGAGAAAAAATATAAATGTTTAATGATGCGCTGCTATGCTAAAACATTGATTAAAAAACAATATGTATGCAGAACCAAGTAACAAGTAGATTTTCAAAGTGACCCTTAAGAAAATTTTTTACCCAGAATGCAATAGATCTTACAATATGTAAAATTAAAGTCATCAAATTTATTTATTAGTCATCCATCAAAATAACACAGTTCAATCAATGTGAATGAAACGTGTGATTCTCATTTTTAGACAGAGGAAGAGGCTGTAAAATATATCAGTTGATTTGATTTGATATTTGGCACAATTTAAGCCACGTTGTACCAATATTCCTTCAAGGATTACTTCCCCTATATAAGTCATGTGTTAGAGTTACACAATTGAGGTATAAAAAAAAATAGGTCCACTCATAACTCAAATATTAAAAATTGTAATAATCTAATAAAAAAATATATTGTAAACTTGTAAATATGTATATATTTAAAAGTACTTTGTCCAATCTAAATTCACTTAAATTTGTACAGTCTAGGATAAAGCCCAGTACATTCCCAGGATCAATGCAATCAAACAGTGTTTTGAGTTTGTTCTAAAATATTTCCCTCTAATATCCTGGTATCTGAAGCAATCACGGAGGATATGCTCTACGGTGAGGTAAGAGTCACAACAGCCGCAGAGTGAGGGATCTTCTCTCATTAGCACAAAGGAGTGTGTGATGTAGGTGTGGTCAATCCTAAGTCTGGACATGATTGTGCATCTGTGCTTCAGACCCTCATATGTGGATTGCCACCTGACATCTACCACAACATTTTTTAGCCCACTCTTGGTAGGTGGCAGAGGTTACACTCTTGTCTCAGGTCAAAGCAGGAAATTTGGGTTCCTTACACAACTTCATTTAGGGATCTCTTTGCTTCTCTGTCTGCACTTTAATTTGCCTCTATGGCCATGACATTCCAATGGTCAGATGCTATTTGCTCTAAAAGCGTAAGCTTTTATGTATCAATTGGAAGACAGTTATAGATTGAAGCCATAGAAAAGTCACGAGTGCGTGCATGTGTTGGGGCCCATAATGGAGCAGGTGTTTCCAAATCAAGCCAAAAGTCTATGTCAGAGAAATTACGATGCACAGGTTAAAATAAAAAAAAAAGGTGTTCCAGAAAGTGAAATCAGAGAGAGACAGACAGAAAAGGAAATAGAGAGCAGACCCTGAAATTTCATTACAACAGATATAAAAAGTATATTAGGTTGATCGTTAAAATATGGCCCATTTATAACAATTAAAAAAAAGAAAAGAAGGTGTAGCCGATGTGCACTGCTGGTTATTCAATATTTGTACGTAAATCTAAAATGGATTACATCTACATTCTAGATCTAGAAATCAGAACGTTTGATCTAGTATTAGATCTAGATCTAGATGTCCGATTAATGGACATACCAGTAAATAATTGCACAAATATGCCTTGCCCGATGGCCACATCATAAAAATCATACGTGCAAGCAGCTGATGGTGTCACAAACTCAATACCCGAATTGAATCAAATATTTTGTAATTTTTTAAAAATTATTTTATTGTATTTTAAGTTTAATAATGGAGGTAGAGTCTTTTTATAAAATAGTTAATGTTTTTCTTGTTAAAATTAGTAAAGGATAAATTTAAATTAGGCTTATTCATCAACCAAGGAGGTTTCTGTGGTATTTCTATTTTAGAGACTTGGTTAATGGGTGGGGTTAACTTTAAATGGATTCTCTCATTTGAAGGCCCAATAGCTTCGATTGTAGCCCATAGTTCCACATTGGTAGGGTGAGATATGGAGTTGAAAGCAGGATTCCAGGGGTTGGATTTTAACTTGACTATATAGGCTACTGCATTGCAAGTTTTTACGTTCTCCAGCCTCAAATGGAGACTTGGGATTTGTGATGTTCGAAATGCATGGAGACACAGGGCAGAGTTTTGTATGGGTTCCAATATTTTTAGGTACGATTTTCTAGCTGTTCCATATATTATGGATCCATAGTCTAACATGGATTGAATCAGACTCCAATATAGCAGCAGCAAGGTATCTCTTGTCAGCTCCCCAAAAAATATTGCTGAGTAGGCCTATGTTTAATGATTTTTGGCATTTCTTCTTAATTTCTTTAATATGGAGGAGATAATTAAATTTCGAATTTAGGGTGAGGCCTAAAATTTAGTAGTTTTAATAGGGATCTTCTTTTTATCTAAAAATAAATCAGGGTCTGGGTGGATTCCCCTTAGATTAGAAAAATACATGCTAACAGTTTTGAGTCCAAAAATTGTAAGCCATTATCGTTTGCCCAATTCTGAATTTTATTTAAACATCATTGTAATTTTCTTTCTAAAGTATTCCTGTTTTTACCGTAGATATATAAAAATGACAAATTCATCAACATACAGAGAGCACTCTTTGCCTAGGGACCAAGCCCTTATAATGCTGTTAATTTTTATATTGAACAGAGTTATTGAAAGCATGCTGGCCTGGGACACACCCATCTCCTGGTCATAAGTGCCAGAAGCAGAGTAGCCCACTCGAACGTGTAATTTCCTTTAGGAATTCCTTCATAAAGCAGTATAGGTGTCCCCTTAGCCCCATAAGCTTCAGGTCTTGAAGAATGCCATGATTCCAGGTTGTATCATAGGCCTTTTCTATATTAAAAAATGCAGTTACTGAGAGATATTCTCGTCTAATAAATGCATTCCTGATGAAATATTCCAGCCTTACCGGGTGGTCAGTTGTTGTCAGCCCATGCCAGAATGGTAGTTAGAATCTAGAGATTAATTTATTTCTCACAAAGAACCAGACCAGCCTATTATTTATCATCTTTTCCATGGTTTTGAAGATGCAGCTTGTTAATGCTATTGGGTGATAGCTAGCTGGGCCACACCCATCTTTTCCTGGTTTCCATATTGGTATAACTGTGGTTTTCCTCCAGCTGTTTGGGAAAGCACCTGATTTCCATTATATTTTTTAGCAGGGTTGTCAATGAGGGTTCAGGAAGATATTTGAGGAACTGATAGTGGATTTAATCTGGTAATGTTGTGCGTGTGATTTTTGATGCCTTTTTATTATGTTTTCTAGCCGGCGCAACAGTTTAGATGAAGCGTTGCCTAGCCAACAAGTTATTCATATGTTAGCAGATTTTGCATAGTTGCACCGTAAAAAGTATCTAGGATCTTCTTATTTAGTTTAAAGCTATTAATATGTATAGAAAAAAAAGTCGCTGGGCTGTTTTCTTTGTCTGAGTTCCAAGGTGGTCTTTAAGGTACAAATTTTGATGGTGGGACATGTAGTCAGCATGCTAGACAATCGCCTTCCCAAAGGAAGGAGATAAATACAAGCTGCAGCAAGTGATAAACTTGTGTTGAGATATCCTAGCTGCTACGGACTGTAGTGTGGTTTGGGGGATGCTGCCCTTCACAAGGATACAAGCTCCACCTGATGCTCTCTCTGCATTTTCTCATAATTGGCCTTGGGGCCTTTCAATTTCAATGTACAATCCTGGAATCCATGGTTTATTTTAGATGACCTTCTTGGAATTATTAGGCCCTGGAAGGCCTCTGGAGGTGTTTCCCTTAATTCCCCTGATATTTTATTTTTAGATTTTGATTTGGATGGAAAAGGAACACCCCCCTCTGGAGAGGAAAGATTCCTCCGGTCAAATCGTAAGCTATTTTCTCCAACCTCACTTTAGGCATCTTTCACTTTAGTTGGACTTCTCCACTTAGGGAGTTGATCAACCTTTAACTTCGTCGAGGATGGTGGGTCTGGCTGCATTCTCAGAGAACATGTTGTCTCCAGGTCTCCATGTCCTCATCAGTGGACACAGATAATCTGTTCTTTAACATAGGGCTCTCATTCCCCTTTGGAGGTGTGCTTCATGGCGGTGAAGGAGTGGGTGGTGGGGTCAATTTGTCCATCTGTGTGGCTATTGACTTTCCTTTCTTAACAACAGCATGGGTGTAGGTCTTTGTCAAGCCGAATTGGCTATTGGGGAGGGCCAATACAGCTGATTTCTCCTGGCTGGTACTCCTGCATGGCAACCTCCTGTTTCCAAACAGGGCAGTTCTTGGAGTAGGCTGAGTGGCCAGCGTGAGTCTAGCAGATTGCTGTGCCATGTCCATAACCCTGGCAATTAAAGCATCTCATGGGATAAGGTATATAGGGCCACAAAGGAACTAATAGGTAACCTTCCTTGACATACACTATGGTGTCCTAGTTCCGAATGTGAGTTTTTGATTTCCTCACCATCCCTACGCCTGGTAATGCAATAGGCATAGATGACTCCTTCAATTCCCTCCACTATTTCCTTCTTGGAACATTCCAGCAGGTCTCAAGAACTGATAATGCCTCTGATGGTGTTTAGAATCTTGTGTGGCATGACTTCCACATGGAGATCACAGAATCTCCTGCATTGTAAAAGCTCATTAGAGTGTAGCTATCAACTTCACATGTCCAGGCAGCCATCCTAGTTTGATCAACTAAATCATAGCATGAATAATCAGTACTTTTAGGTGAAGGTCCTGAAGTAGGTTAACTAGGATAACCCAGGGTCCATATAATGTACACATGGCATCAGGTAAATCCAGGTTTAGAGCATTAAATTTTAAAAGTTGTTAAAAGGTTCTGTTAATTGATTACATCAATATTCTAACAATCTTGAATCCACACCATTTGACTATTGTTGGTGAAATTTAGTATAAACCTTGGTAAAGGCTGCAGAATATTATAGAAACCCCATACAAAATAAGTGCCTGAAATTCTTTACAAAAAAGTTTATAAAATCATCTGGAACTATTGAACTAGCCAGCTTAGCATTCCATTGAGACCAATTGTAATAGAAGTCCTGAAAACAAATATGTCTAAACCTGTAGGCATTGGAGACCAATTGTTCATTGCCACAGTCAATGTCTGTATGCTGTGGCAATGAGCTTTTTGTCTTTACTGCCCACAGTTGCAGCATGGCAGATCAGTGTTCAGACCTTCTATGATGATTGGTCTTGATTCTATTGACATTTGGAACCTGCTAAACCAGTTAATAAAATTGTTTAAGCACATTCTTGTTTGTTTGTTTGATTTGAGGCACATCAGCACAATTTAGGCCATGTCGTGCCTGCAGTCCCTTAAGGACTACTCTCTCTCTAAACAACAGGGCCAGATTCTATACAGTCATATCATTAAAATAAAGGTCTATTCACAGTTAAAATAGTCAAGGTAGTAAAAATTTAAATATTTGGTAAAAATCTAATGTAAATAGTGCATGTTCACAAATTCATAAATCAGATCTTCGTAGATAGCCCCACTTCCCGGATAAAGCCCAGTACCTTCCCAGGGTCGACATTATCAAATAGTGTATTTAAATTAGTGACTCTAAAATATTTCGCTCTGACATCCTGGTATCTGGATGTTCTCCCGCCTCCACATGGAGACTTGGGATAGGTGATGTACGAAACGCGCCGAGACAGAGACGCAGGGCAGCATTTTGTATTGGTTCCAGTATTTTTAGGTACGACTTCATTGCTGCTCCATATATTATGGATCCGTAGTCTAGCTTGGATCGAATTAGACTCCGATAGAGCAGCAGCAAGGTATCTCTGTCAGCTCCCCAGTCCGTATGGCTGAGTACTCTTAGTATGTTTAATGACTTTTGGCATTTCTTCTTAAGTTCCTTAATGTGGAGGAGAAAATTAAATTTGGAATCTAAGGTGAGGCCTAAAAATTTTGTAGTTTTCACGACAGGGATCTTCTTTTTGTGTATAAATAGTTCAGGGTCTGGGTGGAGTCCCCTTAGATTACAAAAATGCATACTAACTGTTTTGGAGTCTGAGAATTTGAAACCATTATAGTTTGCCCAACCCTGAATTTTGTTTAAACATAACTGTAATTTTCTTTCTAAGGTGTTCATGTTTTTCCCATAAGTGAGAATGACAAAGTCATCAACATACAAAGAGCACTCTATGCCAGGGGACAGCGCATTTATGATGCTATTTATTTTAATGTTGAACAGGGTGACTGACAGAATGCTGCCCTGGGGTACACCCATTTCCTGGTCATGAGTGTCAGAAGCGGAGTTGCCCACTGAAATTTTCGATCTTTCAGGAATTCCCCCACAAAACGGGGGAGGTGTCCCTTAAGCCCCATAAGCGCCAGATCACGTAGAATGCCATGTTTCCAGGTTGTGTCATAGGCCTTTTGTATATCGAAGAATACAGCTACTAGATGTTCTCTTCTGAGTAATGCATTTCTAATATAAGCTTCCAGCCTTACCAGGTGGTCATTTGTTGTCCGCCCCTGCCGGAATCCGCACTGGTAGTTGGAGATTCTTTATTCCTTTCCAGGTACCAGACCAGCCTACTGTTAATCATTCTTTCCATGGTTTTGCAGATGCAGCTTGTTAGTGCTATTGGTCGATAGTTAGCTGGGTCAGAGCCGTCTCTTCCCGGTTTAGGTATCGGTATAACTGTGGCTTTCCTCCAGCTGTTTGGGAAAGCGCCTGTTTGCCACACACAGTTATAGACCCCTAGCAGGACTGCCAATGAGGGTTCGGGAAGGTGCTTGAGGAACTGGTAATGGATTTCGTCTTCTCCAGGCGCTGTGTCATGTGACTTGTCCAGCGATTCCCTCAGTTCCTCAAGCGAGAACGGTTTGTTGTAGTCTTCATTGTTCTCTGACCTGAAATCAATGGGGTGTCTTTCCTCCCTGGTTTTGACTTTTTGGAACTCTGGCGTGTAGTGTGCAGTGGATGATTTTTCTGCTATTGAGGATGCAAGGCAGTCAGCTATTTCTCTGGGGGACGTGACAGTTCGTCCTTGGTTTTTCAAATGCCCTATTGCATTTGATTCTTTCCCTTTGATTCGCCTTACTGCCTTCCAAACCGCTCTAGCAGAAGTTTTGGCATCCAGACTGCCGACAAAACTTCTCCAGGAATTCCTTTTGGCTGACCGTATGGTTTGTCTAGCCTTTGCTCTAGCTATCCTGAATAGCTTTAGGTTTTCCTGGGAAGGATTCGTTATAAATGTAGCCAGTCGTTTTTTCCTATCGCCAATAGCACTTTTGCAAGCTGTATCAAACCATGGTTTGCTAGGCCGTTTTGGATTTGCAGAGGTTAGGGGTATAACTTTCCTGGCTATACTTAGTAGCTTGCTAGCAAAGGTATCAGCTGGGTTCTGTTCATCGAGGATATTTTCTGTGATATCCTCGGAGCATCTTTTTTGGAATTGTTTCCAATTGGCCTTATTCAATTTCCACCGCTGAGGTCGTCTTAATGAAGGGAGATTGTTAGTAATGATGATTGGGAAGTGATCACTTCCCCGTAGATCATTGCTAACTGACCATTTAAAGTCGTCCAGAAGTCCGGGGACGCATACGGTGAGGTCAATGCATGTGAGTGATCCAGTTCCTGGGTGCAAGTAGGTCGGTGATGCATTATTAAGTATGCATAAATCATGTTGGAGGAAGATATCCTCCAGCATACGACCTCTTGTGTCGGTATTGTTGGATCCCCACATGGTGTTATGGGCATTGAAATCCCCAAGGATTAAATAAGGCCGGGGGAGTTGTTTCAATAGGTCCTCCATGTCTGTTCGGTTTAATGGAGCGCCTGGTGGTAGATACAGGCTGCAGCAAGTGATAACCTTGTGAAGGGTTATCCTAGCTGCTACGGCCTGTAGTGTGGTCTGTAGTTCTACCCTCTCATGGGGGATGCTATCCTTCACAAGGATACAGACTCCACCTGATGCTCTCTCTGCATCCTCAACATTCTTGCTGTAAGCACGGTAGCTTCGGAAGCAGACAGCTACAGGAGTCTCAGAGTCCATCAGTAGCTGCATTTCCTCGTAATTGGCCTTGAGGCCTCTACAATTCCACTGTACAATTCTGGAATCCATGGCTTATTCTAGATGACCTACTTGGAGCTATTTGGCCTTGGGAGGCCCCCGGAGGGGTTTCCCTTTATTCCAGTGACCTTGGTATTTTTGTTCTTGGGTTTGGATGGAGAGGAGGACTACCCCCTTTTGGGGGAAGTTTTTCTCTCTGGAGAGGGGAGATCCCTCTGGTTAGAGTGGAGGTTATTTCCTCCTCTCTCACCTCGGGCATCCTCTCCGCTTTGATTTCTCCCCTTAGGGAGTTGGTCAACCTCTAACTCGGTAGAGGTTGGGGTGTCTGGCTGGGTTCTCTGAGGAGAACCTGTGTCAGACATGATGTCTCCGGGTTCTCCCGGAGTATTGGTTTTGACATGCTGCTCAGTCTCCATGCTCTCATCAGCGAGCACAGAGAACCTGTTCTTTAGCATGACAACAGGGCTTTCTTGTTTCTTCAGAGGTGTGTTCTTTGGCGGTGTTTTCTTCTGAGTTGGAGGAGGAGGAGGGGGTGGTGGGGTCAATGTGTCCGTCTGTGTGGCTATGGATCTTCCTTTCTTAGCAACAGCCTGGGCGTAGGTCTTTGTAAAGCCGAGTTGGCCCTTGGGTAGGGCCAGTACAGCCGATTTCGCCTGGCTAAAGGTACATCCGTTTCTTGCCTTGTACTCCTGCACGGCAACCTCCTGTTTCCACACAGGGCAGTCCTTGGAGTAGGCTGAGTGGCCAGCTGGACAGTTTTGGCATTTGAACTGGGCTGTGCAGCCCTTGTCCTCATGACCCTCTCCAGCACATCTGGCACACACAGTGTTCCTCTTGCAGACTGCCGCGACGTGTCCATAACCCTGGCACTTGAAGCACCTCATGAGGTTAGGTATGTAGGGCCTCACTGGAACTTGTAGGTATTCTGACATTCACATACTCTGGCGGTGTCCTAGTTCCAAATGTGAAGATAATAGTGGCGGTTTTGACCTCCTCACCCTCCCTGCGCCTGGTAATGCGCCGGGCATGGGTGACTCCTCAATGCCCTCCACTATTTCCTTCTCGGAACATTCCAGTAGGTCCCTAGAGCTGATTACACCTCTGCTGGTGTTCAGACTCTTGTGTGGCATGACTTCCACTTGGAGATCACAGAGTCTTCTGCATCTTAAAAGCCCATCAGAGTGTGTCTTGCTGTCTACTTCTACAAGGAGTTCCATTGATTTGTGTAGCTTAGACACACTCTTGGGCTCTCCCACTACTGACTTGAGTCCCTTATAGATAATAAAAGGGCTCAACTTTGTCAGGTTTTTTCCCTCCTCTGTGCACCTAACCACCAGAAATGATGGCCAGGTGGCACAGCTTTTTGGGACCTCCTCTTTTTTATCATCAATTCGACGTTTCTTGCCCAGACATTCGGATGTCCAGAATGAGCCCGCCAGGGCTACACAGGTGCTATACTCAGTCAGCTGCTACATCGGACATGTGTCCGATACAGCAGCTCCCTGATTGACCCTCCAGCCACCGCCCTCCAGCATAGGTCGATGACCTATGCTGGTAGCTCGGCATGACCAGCCGGTTGACCCAGAGCGGGCCATCTGGGTCTCAGGTCTAGGGGAACTTGGAGCCAAAGTATTGTGTTGTTGTGGTTTATCCTTAGATAGCCATCACTCAAACACCAGGATCTCTTTATCCCCCCCTTACTCGTCGCAGTCCACGGCAAACGGACTGGTCTAGGACGTAGTGAGAATTTAAAGTTAAGGAGAAGTGTGATGATCAATGAAGGCAGACTTAGGAAAAGAGGAGGCAGACACAATGATAGAAAAGAAGTAGGGCACTTTTGAGCTCCAAAAGTGCTAAGGAAAGAGGAGCGCAGTTTAACGTCATGTCTCGGGACGATAAGCACATTCTAACAAAGTATTTTTCATTGTGATATATTATTAAGAAATGTTTATATTCCTACTACTACCATCAATGTGAAATGGAAATCAACCTAGCCATATGGTTTAAGGAATATCTAAATAGCTGAACTTTATTTTAGATTCACTCTCATGTTGATGCTGCTGAAAACTATAATTAAGATTACAGTATTTGTTTTTACTCCCATGTTAATGCTGCTAGAAACAAGAGTAAAGGTTACAGCAGGGCTAGAGACACAATTCGTCTGTATTTTTGCAATTAATTTTCTTTTATAAATCTTTATTTTTCCTTTAAGAATTACCCAAAGAGACCAACAGATATTTTAGCTAGTTCTAGAAAATTTCATCCATGACTCACTTTGGAAACAGTTTACTCTTTTGCCTTTTGGTTCTAAAGTATCCAAAACTTTACTTATAGAGCTTATGCTACAGCTGCTAAATTTAGCATTGTTTGGTAAGTTGCCTTGAGTTGCACTGGGAAACATGATGAAATTTCCTAAAGAAGCACCAGACTCGGTTGTTCCATAAGGGGCACAAGCTGAAGTTGTATCATGCTGTAAATAAAGAAGGACAAACATATGACTAATATGATTAATAATACTTTTTTACATAGATAATTTATAAAGTATAAATATTAATAATTACTATACTATAATGTACATAAGCAAGTGATTGTTATTAATACCGGTAATAGATTTATTCCATTTTAAGTTAACAATTGAAATAAGTTCTGGCAAGACGGATTTTAGGAGTTAGTTACTGAGATTGGGTCTCAAACAAAGAAATTCTATGCCGGACTGGAACTCAACCACTAAATGAGGTTGTGACTGAGCGTCGCATAAGGTTTGCGGGACATGTCCTCCAACAGAATGAATTATGCATTCCAAGAGTTGCAATGACATGGAGGCCAATATGAAGAAGGCCTAAACAGAGATGTCCTCATATAATTTAATGCCACACTTTTATTAAGAACCCCAGAGCAGTGGACAAGGTGGGAAGAGGCTGAAGAAATTGCCAGTGACAGATCTTTATAAAGTAGTAATAGTTATTGGTCATCAGGTATTTTGTTAAGTTGATTTAAAAACTTATTGAATATTTTGATTAATAATTTTACTTGGCTAGTGTTTGTTGAGGATTTAAAATAGTTTTTACCCTGGTATTTGTTTGTTACTTATATTAATTTGCAGTAAGCCTTTTTATTATAGTTTTGCATAAGTTGATTGAGCCTAATGTAGTTCTATAACATGTTGAAATTTGGCTAAAATCTAAGGCTAGACCATTTAAGACAAGGTATAACTATTACCACCTGGAGCAGTTATTAAGGTATAATATTAAAGCCTTAAAGGCTTCAAAAAGGTTTATGGGACTAAGCATATATGAAATTGTGATTTAAAAAAAAAAGGAGACAAGAAATTAAATGATCTAGGATTGTATTTCAGTAATGACACACTTAACAGCCATTTCTGACAGGAACAGTGGTGTTCTGTTGACAGGTGAAATTATTTGTTTTGAAGTCAATGAAATTAAGTCATCATTATAAGAATCGGTTGTATTCTTATCCTATTTTATAAATTACAGATGTTATTTCAAAAGAGAAGATTCATTATGTCCTATGCATTTCATGAGTCAATCTAACCATGCATGTTTATCAGTCACTTAAGCTCTGCTTAGTCATTGGTTTTTCTGGCTGATTCAAGCAACCCAAACCATTCTCTTAAGGCCCTAGGGAAGAAGGAGCACTTGTACGAATTAGTCTTAGCATATGGAATAAGAAATATACCTACATCTTTGTGTTATTCTGAGTATTTTATGTTTTGTTTTTTTATTTGTAAATTATAGTTCAGTGTTTTATGTATTATAGCTACTTTACTTATTATTCTTTTGTCCTGGAGTGTCTCCAAATTTAGTGACTTTACTAATCGTGTTACTCTAATCAAATATGAATATTCATTTGTTATAAATCTCACTGCTCTATTTTGCATTTATTCTAATTTCTTTATGTTTTCTTGAGTTAAGGGTCTCAACAATAGGATGCATATTCTAATATGAGTAAGATTAAATAGCATTTTAGTTTTATCTTCTTTTTTATTTGTACCAATTTCTTTTAATAAACCCTAATGATTTGCTTGCTTTTTAAAAATAGTTTCATCAATATGGAGATTCTATGACAACTATTCATTTATTATTACACCTAGATATTTTGAGTTTTTAGTCTCTATAATTGGTTTACCATTAAAAAATAAGTATAATTTATTTTGCTTTTAATTTTTTTTTTGTTATAACTGGCATTTTTTTGGGTTGAAAGACATGCCCCAATTCGATTACCATTTCATTAACTCTTTCTCTCGTAACTAACGATACCAGCGTTGATTCCACCAGAATGTGGTAAATAATTACGAGGAGAAAGTGTTAATCCTTCTAATCCTTTTAAGTAAATTTCAGTATTTTGTGTTGTTTTTGTAGTTCTATATATTTTGCATTGTCTGCAAATAATTGACATCTGTTCCTAAACTAATGCAATTTGGTTGGTCATTTATGTAAATTAGAAACAGTATTAAGGTACACCTCAGTTTTCTATTCTTGGAGTTAATTTGGAGCCATTTATTATTACATTTTGTTTTCTCATTGCCTTAATATTAATAAACTAGCAATGCCCAAGAATTTTAACTTTATAAGCAACTCTGGTGGTGAACTTTGTCTGTCAAATGCCTTCAGAAGTCTAATAAAATGAAATCTATTTACTCATTTGTATCTAATTCCTTTGAAAAATTATCAACTAATCCTATTATTTGAGTTTCAGATGAGCTATATTTCCTAAAGCCATGTTGGTATGGAGTGAGGACATTATATTTAACTAAATGATTTATGATGTTGCTACATATTGTTATGTTTAACTAAATGATTTATGATGTTGCTACATATTGTTATGATCTTCTCTATCCTAATCAGGCATTCTGTAACAACTGCTCAACAACACAACACATCAACGTGCCAACAAGAGTTCCAAATAATCTGGTACTTTAATGAATAGATAACATCCAATACTAGACAATTGGCTTCACATCAACAACTAAAAATGCTACACTGTACATCATCGTACTTAACTCTACTGTCTCTATCTCTTCCTGGACATTCACTTGAGGACTCCGCCAGGGCCGAATTCATTGCAGACTCACAGTTTCGGTCTCCTCGCTGTCCTGTCTTGAACTGCCTCTTTCTTACACACTGTCTTTCATCCGTGAAGGATTTCGATCACATGACCATAACACGGGTCATATTTGTGTGTACTAGCAGTACTGTCCCTTGTCCATCGCCAGCTGTTGACCTGAGTGATTTGCCTGAGTTCACATGTGTCAGCTGAGCCTACAGTTAACCCTATCGTGCCGCCAATAGGGCTATAACAATATTGTGTTCTAGTACTTTACATGTGATGCTTGTTAGAGATACTGGTCTGTAGTTTCCAATATAATATTTTCCCCCTTTTTTAAAATAGGAGAGTTACATTAGCTTATTTTCAACACCTATGTACCCTACCCTGATTAAGTGATACCTGAAAAAGTATTTTGAACACTGGTACTGGCTCGTGGCTTTGTACTTTGAGCAATATAGTTGGAATACCATAAGGTCCAGATGCTTTATTTAGTTATATGCTAGCTAATAGATTTTTTTGGTTTAAATTAAGCAACATGTCGTTTCCTATGGCTGATTATAATGAAGCAATTTAGTTATCATTACGTGTAAAGTTATCTTCACTTTTTAATGGAGCAACTCATGTTGTTATCATTATCTTAGATTTAATGTATGACCAAAATTTTTATGTTATCCTCAGATATTACTTTATTGGTATGTATTGACTCTGCAGTTATCTGCTTTTGGGTTAGATGTTCAATTTTAAGGTACTTTTTTATGGACTTTGCTTTAGTTTCTTTAATTTTTTTAAACTGGTATTCTTTCTGTTTGGAAAGTTTCTTAATTTTTCTATTATTCCAGTATTTATTTATTTTATTTGACAAGTATTTTGCTGGAATTGAATTTCCCATAATGTTATAAAGATGGCTTTTAATACAGTTCCAGAGGTCATCAACTGGTTTGTTAATGTCTTTTTCTGATAAAAATGATTTTCGTAAGTTAAATGCAGCTTGGTGTAATTAGGTTAGGTTACATTTATTCCAGAGGTTTTAGATTTACTGCTTTTATTAGACTATTTATTTTAATGATATCATGGTCAAATAGTCTAGGGATATATCATAATCTACCACTACCACTAATCCAGGTCTGTTGGTTAAGAAGAGATTTAAATTGTTTAATCTAGTTCGTTTTTTAATAATTTGATCTAATCAACTTGTGAAAAGTATCTATAAATAGCTTATTTATATCCTTAAGGTATTGGTGTTGGTCTATGGTTAACGTTTTCCAATTTATATCAGGTCCAAGTAGTTTGAAGTCACCCATAATCCAAAAAACTGTGTTTTTATTTTTTCTTTTAAGTAAAGTTAAATGATTGCATAGTTCTTGATATACTCTAAACTAGAATTTGGTGGTCTGTATATACTGCCTATTCTTAAGGATATTGAGGTGGTGTTAATTTTGAAAATGTTGATTCAATATTTTCTTTAGTTTGGTAAAGTAATTTCTGAGTGAGTATTGAAATTGAAATTTGCACAATCAGATGAATCAGAAAAGATAGTAAAGAAAGAAAAAACTATAGCAGGGTTTTTATTATTGATAGGGGAATGAGCCACCATGGGCCTTAGCTTAAATTTGTTTTAATTTAGATTTCTACCTGAGCACCAAAATTGTGACCAACTTCATGAGCAAAAGTTAGCTGAGACACTCTAGATGGAACATCTTGTTTAAAATTGATGAAAGTAACAATGCCAGTATTCAAACTGCGGTCACTGATTTTATTTGTACTGTCCCGTACAGCACCAAACTTGCCACAAACTCCAGAATTCCGAGCTGAAATAACAAGTTTTGGATAGGGGTTGAGCTAAAAAATTTAATTACATTTAGTTCTGAGAATAAAAGCATAAATATCTTTTGTAAATGTATAACTTTGGTTAAAAAAATCAAATATTTCAGTTATATATTTTCTTTTTGATTGAGTAAATTACTACGATTATAGAATCATTTTTTTTTAAAGTGTGTATGTGTGTGTGTTAAACTAAAATAAAACTTTTTATCTATTCTTATATAGCTTAGTGACTTAAGCTTTATTTGCTTTTCCTTTTATTGGAAGTTGTTGTTTTTTTTTTTACCTCAAAACCCGCTTGGCTACATTTATGAAATTTAGAAACTGTAATTTTCCTCAACCCATGGTGACGCTCATGGAATTTTGGTGACTGTAGTATGCAACATATTTTATTGAAAAGGGGAGTTTTATCGTCAGAACAATCTTTTGACTTTTGGGGAGTTTTAAGCTCACCTCCCCCCCCCCCCCCAACTATGCTCATAGAAATTAGTGACTGTATAAGTTTGCTTTAGTTTTATATTGAAGAGTGCATCTTTAACCTAAAAACCCTCTGGAAGGGGTTTAAAACTTAAAACCATCTAGATTCTAGAGGGGTTTAAAACTCTAAACCTCCCTTAGCTATGTTTTTTTACGTGAAAACCCTCTGGATAGGGTTTTAAACTCAAAAACCTCCTTCATGTAATTTGGTGACTGTTGTTTGCTTTAGATATAGATCTATAAAATATACTTCTCTAGTTTAGGGCTTAGGCTTAGATTATAGTTGTTACTAAGATAGTCAGATAGGTAGATAAATAGTTTTATTTTAGATCTAAAATTTTAAGAGACTTACAATAGATTTACTTACCAAACTAGATCTAGATAGACTTAGAAGGCTAGATCTAGCTAATAAATACTAATCAATAAATCATAGAAAACTAACTTTCACTTTAGCCTTAGGCATTGTAAACACTTTAAACTCTAGACCTTTAAAAACTAAAACCGAACAACAGCCATTATGAAATTGCTCTAGCTATTTATTCTGATAATTACTAAATACACACTATTTGTACACAGATCTAGATCTACCTCAGACAACACTAAACTTAACAAGATTACAAAGAGAGTTTTGCCACACAAACTCAGAGGCGGCCCCCGTGGAAAACGGATCCCTGTCGGATCCGCATATTTGCAAGGAATATTCAAGACATGATTTTGTTTTGATTGTTAAAAGTAATAATGTTTCAAAGATTCATTTGGCTGGTCGACGGAGGATGGCATCGAGGCCATAGAGATAATCAGTCCTGCGCGCTAACCGCACGACTAGGCATTGCTCTTAACCTGATGACAAAGTGGTTACAAACTAATACCCTATTATTGATAATATACTTACACATTACGGAATGACAACTACCAGATATGTACAATATGTCAGAAGAGCGATTTTAGGTAATCTTTTGGTATTGAGCATTTTCATTTAAATGGAACTAGAATGAAAATGTAGATCTACCTAAATTAAACTTCTAATTTAGCACTCTCAATATCTATATCTACTAGATCTAGATATAAAATATATATATAGGGGTAAAGTAGATGTAATTTAGATAAGATTTATGTAAAAAAAAAAAACACTAGATAATCAATAATAGACTAATTGCAATGAATATTAAATTTTAAAATAGTAGATTAGTTTTAGTATTTTATAACATTGCAATATTGACATATTGACAATCTAGACTTTAGAAATAAAAATCTACACTTTAAGTCTAGAAATTAAAATTATGGATCTTGATCTAGTCTAAATCATGGCTGTCTGGTAGTGTGCTTAGCGCACTTGACTGTCGTTCTGATTCATCGATAGTTCTAGGTTCAAACCCTGCCCGCTCCCATCCGCCCTGTCATCCTGCGGGAGTTTTGGACTACAACTCTGAAGGAGCATCCGAAACATGTAAAACAACAAACATTCTAAACTAGACCAAGAAATTCTAGATCTAGATTCTACAATGATTTTAATTTGAACTTAAATATAAATCTAGTTTTAAAAATCTAACTCTAGTGTAAAAAAAATAATCTAGATCTAGTGTAAAAAATCTAGCTCTAGTGTTAAAAAAATCTAGATCTAGTGTAAATAATCTAGATTAGATCTAAATTTAGCTATTATGTCTTTTTAAAATGCAAGTTACATTACGAGGTTTAATAAACATTACTATACCGAATTGTTTTAGCATTTCATTAAAAAAATTCATTCCATATGACGTCAAAGGAAAAAAATTCACTACGTCACAAGGCCTAGTAAGACTAAAAAATATCATCTATACGAGCAGCTTGTTGAGGGTTCATAGACATTGGTGCACCGAGTGATTTCTTTTAGCATTTCATTTAAAGAATTAGCTCCATATGACGCCAAAGAAAAAAAAATCCATTATGTCACACGTCCTAGTTAGACTAAAAAATGTCTTCTATAGGAGCAGTTTCTCGAGGGTTCATAGACATTGGTGCACAGAGTGAGTTCTTTTAGCATTATTTCATTTGATGGGTTAATATATATATATATATATATATATTATATATATATATATATATATATATATATATATATATATATATATATATATATATATATAAATATATATATAAAAGGTTAAAGACGCTTTTTATGTTTTGTCTGTCAGTCTGTCTGTTAAAAACGAGAAAAAAAAAGACTATAGCTATTGAAAATTTGATTAAAATTTAATTTCCCTTCCGAAACATCGCATTAGTTTTAAGTTTCTATAATAGATTGTTCCGGATGTTTTATTTTGATTTATAATGAGAGAAAATAAGAATTCCAGATTAATCAAATACCGTTAATTAAATTTGTGGGATGGTCTGTTATGAAAATTAGATGTACCATAGCCTAATGGAGAGATTTTCAAACCATACTTTGGTGTTAGAAGTTGTTTTCCTTAAAAATCGGAACATAATATTAACGATAATTAGATTTTCTAACGTTTTAGCTAGAAAGTTAAATGTAGTGTAAGAGAGAAGTACGATTTTACACAAATAGAGTTAAAATATTTTTCATTAAAAAATCCGGAACAACCAATTTTCGTCAATGAGAAAATTATTATTTTTATTTATTAGAAGAGGGATTTCAAACATTTATTAGCGATATTAGATTTTTCATATAAAAGTCTGATCATTTTTGGCGACGATTTGTAAGAAAATTAAGGTAATGTAGGTCGATTTCTTTTTTGAAAAAATATTCGGAACATTCTTCACTGATTAAACAACTTTTATTATGTTTCGGCAAGAAAATTAACTGTAAAATAAGTCTAAAAAGTGATTTTCAATAATCGCTTCTAGTAAATTACTTTCTTATTTTAAAATCCTGAACAACCTTTTGTCGATATTTTTGAAGAAAATGAAGTCATTTGACATAAATTTGTTTTAAGTTTAAAATTCAGAACAAAGATATTGATAAATAAACTATAGTGATGTAGTGTCAAAGAATATAAGTGTAATATTAGTCAATTATGTGATTTCAAACAATTATTTGAAATAAATTATTTTTTATAAAACAATATTCTGAAACAACTTTATAGTTAATGAAATATAAATCAGTATAGATATTTTTATTTAGCATTTATATGCTATTTACATTAAAAAACCGGAACAATGTATTAAAGATCATGTGTTTATTGCAACTTTTAAGCATGGAAATAAAATACTCGTTGGCATTAATTTGTTTTTCACAAAACATCCGGAACAATCTATTATAGATACTTAAAACTATAGCAATATTCCTGAATGAAAAATTAAAGGTTAAATCAGATTTGCAATAGCCTTTAGTGTTATTTGTTAAACTAATCGTGAAGGACAGACCGACCAAGAGATAAAACGCACACAAATAAGCTTCTTTTATTCGGATGGGAGCACTAAACAAAAATAAATAAAATCTGATTTTTTAAAAAAGTTTCAGAAATAGGTTTAGCATAGTGACATGTTGCGACGTTACGCTACAGCACGAAAGTCGCTGCATAAAAAGTCCATTTAAAAAATGTGAGTGATATTTACATACAAAGTGCATTATTAGCCTTTATAAACAAACAGAAATGTTTTCTTTTAATTTTAGCAGCTAGTTGACCATAAAAAACATCTTTAACTATTATTTATATTTGTTGTAAACATTTCTTGTACATTTTATAAATATATTTGACTTAGTGATACTGAAAATACACAAAAATTGTCCATCTTTGTTAGCATATTGTAACATTGCCTCCCTTACATTCACGTAATTGTTTTAGAATTGGTGTATTTTATGAAAAAATCGCTTGCATAATTAATTTTATAAATTAAACAGTTTGCTTTTAGAAAACCAAAAGTAGTTGTTGCACCTAAACTTTTCAAGCCGCATTTAATGGTGAAATAATATTTTTCATATCTCTTCTAGTTTTCGAGATCTGAGTGTGACAGACTGACATTTTGCACAAACCTAATAGCGGCTTTTTCCCCTTACGGGAGCCGCGAAAAAGGAAACAGTCATTATCAATCATCAAACTATAGATCTATGCAACTTCAAAAATAATCTAACACATCCATAACATTAAAGAAGATTACCCATCACAAATCAAAATTCTCAATTAGAAACAGACAAAATAAATACCTAGCACTCTTAATATTAATAGCAGGAGATGTAGAATCAAACCCAGGACCTAGATCTAAAGATTGTTGGTTAAGAAGAGAAAACATCTGTAAAAAAGTATGTACCATGAAACGGAAAGCTATTCAATGTGACACCAGTGATGAATGGTTTGGTTTTAGGCACATCGGCACAATTTAGGCCATGTCGTGCCTGCAGTCCCTTAAAAACTACTCTCTCTCTAAACAACAAGGGCCAGATTTTATACAGTCATATCATTAAAATCAAGGTCTATTCACAGTTAAAATAGTAAAGGTAGTAAAAATTTAATTATAAATTTAGAAAACCAAAAGTAGCCGTTGCACCTAAACTTTTCAAGCTGCATCAAAGGTGAAATAATACTTTTCATTTCTCTTATAGTTTTCGAGATCTGACTGACATTTTGCACAAACTTAATAGTGGCTTTCCCCTTACAGGGGCCGCTAAAAATTAGACTAAATCTTACATTCAGGTGTAGCCACCCATGCGAGGCCAAGTGTTCCACCATCAAAGTCTCTGTAAGTAAAGGTATGAACTAAGCAAAAACTGTCATGATTTTCAATAGATGTTAAATCAAGAAAGTTGCTGACATCCAAGTTGTCAGAGCAATATCTGCTATCATATACATCACATTCTGTCATTATCTGTCAGAAAAAGAAAAGATTAAGACAACTGAAACCATAAATGACTAATTCATTGTCAAAAGTTGCTCAGTATTCATTACACTTCTATATAATGAATAAAATTGTCATGGTCAACAAAAGTGTATTTGTATATTTTCATAAATTAAAAAAAAAAAATTGTTATCAATCATGTAACATAAATGGGGTTAATAGTGCTGATATAAATGATGAGTAAACATGACATTAATATATAAAAGCAGAACTAAGGTACATAAAATAAATTAAAAAAAAAAAATTGTTATCAATCATGTAACATAAATGGGGTTAATAGTGCTGATATAAATGATGAGTAAACATGACATTAATATATAAAAGCAGAACTAAGGTACAGTGAGAGAGGAAGGTGAAAGAAAATTTGATGACACATTGATAAAATCCAACCACTGACCTTCCAAACAACCCCATTGCCTAGCAGTGACCAGCCACCAGCCTAACAACTAACTTGACCATTCAGGGTCATATGCGACGCATCTAGAGCTTTTCACATTTTCCATTCACTCTCACAAACACAATTATGTTTTAGGGTCAACACAAAGTGAAGCCTGAAGCTTATTCCAAAGACAAAGACCCTAATTGAAATTGCATCCATCACTAGCAGAATAACAGGAAGAAATAATACATGATATATAGATAGCTTCAGAAGTGGTAGTAAGTAAACAAATGAAACATAGATGGGTCTTGGAGTTTTAGTGCGGAAAAAAATTATTGATAAACATGACATTAAAATAAACTAGCAGCACGAGGGTATTGTGGTTATTGAGAGAAGAATGTGGAAGAAAATATAGATAGTTCCTCTGAAAAGGATTCAAAGCATAGACCTCCATTTCCTCTTCTTCATCACCAACATAGTAATTAGCTTCTACACATGAAAAAATCTTAAGCTTCAAAATTATTTTTTTTTTTAAATATTAAAATTACACATGTATTGAAGATAGTATTTGCAAGCTCTTCTTTCCTAATTAAAGATTATAACTTTTAATTTCCCTATAAACTTGAAGATGAACATGAAGTCTGATCTTCGATTTGAAAAGCTGATTACATAGAAGAAGTATATCCAGTGGCAGAGCAGAATCAAGACAACTAGAGATGATTTAGGTGCAGTCAGTGATTAGTGTGCACTACATGTCACTAGTAAAATCATTGTATGCTTTACTACATTATTGGTAAAGATGCTAGCCTTGTCATGTATATTGTTATAAACCTGGTGGTGGCACAGATGTGGTGTGAGTGTAGTCAGCCGACGCAAATCGCCCCAGGCCAGCGCTAGACGAGCGGTCAACCATGACGAGTTACGACGGTCAGCTGAGACGAGTGTCAACACGGCAGTTCGGGAAGGATCGACGTCGTGAACAGAGCTCAGGAGCGTCACCAGAGTTGTAGTCATCTGACCACCTAGAAACGTCGAGCGGCGTTCTGTCCGGTACGAGAAGGCCAGTAGGGACCCTATATAAGAGCGGAGGTGTCGCAGTCAAGACGGTTTCGGCAGGGGTTCAGAGCCCGGTTCACTACAGTCCGGTCGACTACAGCACAGTTCAGCGGTGTGGTTCTGTACGGAGAATTACTACGGTTCAGTGCGGAGTACTGTCAAGTACAGTTGAGACGACTGGCGTCTTGATCTTGGTCTGTGATCGAGTCCGACACAACGAGCCTAGTGTGTGAAGTCAGTCCTGAACTGTTGAACCCAGTGCAAGCCCGGAACGAGACGGAGAGGCCAGTGCAAGAGTTGATACGGCGGAACTGTGTCATCGGAGAGATATTTGTACAGTGTACGTGTTGCCAATTGTACAGTATTGGCTGTTATTTATTCAACTATTTAAGTGTTACGTTACTTTGGAGCCCTGAGTTGTCAAGTTCTTTAAGTTGGTGGTGTATGGTGCAGTTTGCAGAGAGCCTGGATAGTGAGATTCGTAACAATATTTATGGAATTGGGAGACAAAGGAGGTGGATGTGGGAAACATATAGAATGATGGCTGTCTGGCTTCACAGGAAATGTTACAGTTTCTTGCGGAGGCATATTATATGCATTTAAAACTGCTAAAACAACAAGGCCTATCACAAAAACAAGATAAAGGACTAAGTCCAGACGGTTAGATACTTTAATAAAGTTTAACGCATAAAGGCCACAGTCAAGTTGTTGTCACCTTGAATTCCTAACACCAACTGAATAATACAAGCTTAACCCCATTATAAGTGACATCACTAAATGTCATGTTCAAAGTTCATCAACTATGGTGCATCTCTATACTAAGTGCCTAACAAATTGTAACAACCAAAACACAATTCAGATTTAAAAAAAAAAAAAACTTTACTAAAACAAATTTTTTTTAAGAACTCCAATGTGCTACTACTGGACTACCGCTGCCTTTTCTCAAATCAAATTAGGTTCCTCTAGTCACTAGATCTATGTTTTTTTAAAATCATTCATAGTAATATCAAAGTGTGTATGTGTAAAAAAAACACCACCTTATTTTATAATGAATTGGGTCTAAAAAATTCAGACAATATTATTACTTGCTATACTAAACCTTCCTGAGTCAAGTCTCACCAAAGTTACGTTTTTTGTTTTATTTTTTACAAAGCAGTGGCTGAGTGGTTAAATGCTTGGCTTACGAATTTTGGAGTCCTGGGTTAAAATCTTGGTGAAGACTGAGATTTTGAATTTTGGGATTTTTAGGGCGTTCCTTTTATAGTGTAAAATACATGTTTGACTAACCATGCCGATGTGCTATTTTCTTTTGTCTGACCACTAAAAATACAATTAACACTATTGTATAACCGTTAAACGCGCAAGGGAAAAAAACAGGGTACTCTTGTGTTAAAGCCTCCGCGCGGTGTTGATTCTTGACAATATGTCTAGTGTAGATCTGACTGGAAGTAATGCTGACCTCAACTACTTAAGTAACACCGGCGAAAGGCCGAAACAATCAAATATGTAGTCGACGCTGATATGTTGTTCTATAAAGATATTTAATACTCAAGAAGGGAATCGTCCGATGTCAGCTATGCCCGTAAATCCGTATATCTATTGTACTCAAGTCTACTACTCTACAAGAAGCGTCTTCCTTTTTGCGTCACTTAGAGCGTTCTTATTTTTTAAAGATCTGTCACGTCACTTGTCGCTAATTAAAACTTTCCCCTTATTCCCGAAACAAATAACTAATTCCTAATCATGTCATAACACTTGTCATAATGGACTGCACACTCAGTACACTATATAGGCCTACACGTGTACGTCTATCTATCCAGGTTGTTAAAATCAGTCTATTTACTTTCTGGGCTGGGAGGGTGTGTAACTATTTTAGTGTAATGAACATGCTTGACTAGCCATGGCTCGTCTGACCACTCCACATTAAGCAAACACTATTGAATAACGCGTAATGAAAAAAATTCAGGGTAGTCTTGTAGTATCATCGACTACACACGTACAGTACACTAGGCATGTAGCCTATATCTAGATGACCAGGTTGTTAAAATCAGTTGGGCACAGTCTTTTTACTTTATGGTCAAGAGAAGGTGTGGATTAAGATTTTTTTTTCTAGAGTTGGTTATCCAATTGCTTTAAGATCTATACAGGCCTAACTGTCGATTCTTAGAGCTCAATAATTAGTCTTAAGACTATAAAAAGGGTGTACTTGATGTTCCTGCAGTTAAAAAATTATTGTTTGCCGCAATGAATTGATCAAAACCACTAAATATAATATTGACCTAACTCACTAATCACTATAAACAGAAATAATTAAACACCTCCACATGGCTCACAAAAAAATTCGGAACAATCCCATTCATAATATTGCATAGAAGCTTTTAGCAAAAAATGTTTAACAACATTTTATTATAATGCTACTTTCAATTGCAAATATTTAATCTCATGACTTCTACCAGCATCTTACTTTACCCTCTTCAAATGCAGACTGACTAAAAAGTTAACTGCATCATTTTTTTGATAATCAAAGTTATTGATATCACATGACCAGAAAACAGGGATGTGCGTTTCAACATAATTTAAAACAACAATTAATAAGTAGGTTTTCATATTATCTCGTGAACTGCAGTGCTGCATTGCTGCGAAAGGACACTTAACTAAAGGAAATTTTGTTTTTTTTGTTTTTTACCCAATTGTTTTTTTTGAGGATTCGAATAAGAGATTGACCTTTTACAAAACAATTAGATATTCATTATAAGACATCAGTTAGGCCAGGTTCACATTTAATTTCACATTCACTTTCACCTATCCTTTGGTCTGCTTGACCGCTGGGGCACCACACAAGATCTGTCAACCTTCTTTCTCCATTCTTCTCTGTCATTTGTCTTTGATAGAATTTCATTATGATGTTCTTTTTGAAAATATTGATTCTGGCCTTTTTACCTGCCTGGGTGGACAACTTCGGAAGCCGATTTTGAGTTTGTGTTTCCACACAAACTGTCTTTGTAACCTTGTTTTTAAAGGGATTACAGTAAAATTCACCCAGATACCCCCTTTTATATCCCCCTCCTTTCCTGTTAAGATGTTCATAAGGTTCAAGATAAAACAAATCCCTTTTATGAACCTTTTGAACTAGGAAAGGATTTTATCCTGTGGCCAGGATGAGGAATTGTCTCTTCACCTACCCCTCTCTCTGGAGGCCCCTAGCAACTAGATGATCATTTAATCACATCCGTTTGGTCATGGGTCATGGTACCTTAAGTCAACACAATGGGTTTCCCCATCCCATGTGAGGCTGGAGGCTAGAGCGTACTTGTGGTAGCCCACTCGAGGCCCTATTTGCTCTCAGCCTTTCCGCTTCTCCGGGCAGACATTTCCACGGAGGCACCACGCTGAGGCAACAGGAGCTTTTCCCTGGTCCAGATAAGTGATAGGATAGTAGCACATTGAGAAAGCTAAAAGCATGAAATGATGCTAAACAAAAACAATTGCTAAAAAATATTTCTAATCACACAGATTTATTGTTAGTCTAGATCTATTAAAATTGAATTACATTACTGATCCAAACTAGTTGATACAATTACATTTAATACTTCTTTTTTTTTTAAAGTATTTTTTATGTTTCTTGTTATATGATTCAGATGTTCAGTTAGAATTGAAATACTACATATTAGTGCAGCATGGCAGGAGTTTGAACCCCAGACCTTCAAGACAGCAGTGCAAAGTGCATACCACACATTATTATCATTTACACAAATGTATGTCAATTTAAAAGTACAATGTATTTTTTTAACTTACTATGGATCGCTGCAACTGGAATCTAACATTTCTGTAATTACCAAAACTTGTAACTGGATATATATCATTTAAAGCCTTTATGTGACTTGCAAATAAAGATAAAATTTCTTCTTTAGCAGCCTGTAATAAGAGATGAAGTAGTTTATTGTATAATCAAACAAAACATCGATGCCTAATAATTGTTTCATTATATAAGCAAATTAGACAAAGTAATGGAATGTGAAGTAAAAAATTTAAAAAAAATTGCCCTGGCAAGAGAAAATGATATGTAACTTACTCCTGGATGTTTTTTTTCCATATGTTTAAAAAGTAAATTATCTGCTCTTAGACTCATGAAGCAAGTAGTTTTGTCAGTTATTAGTTGTCTTTTTGATCTTGAATACTTCATATTGACTTCTTTTGTGTACATATTGTACTCTAAGGGAATCTATCAAAATTCAAAATGTGTATTTTAAATATTACACATAGAAGCTAGGTGTGGAAAAATATCTTAAATACCTAATCTAAAAAATCATCAGACTTATAATATAATTTCTATGGATAACAATCAAAATTTATGGTCATACATTAAATCTAAGTAAATGAATACAACAGGAGTAGCTCTTTTAAAAAAAGAAAATAACTTAACACATATGAAAGTAAAGCAACCATGGAATGAGATGCCTGATTCAGCTAAAAAATCCAATAACTAGCAGAGCCTACATTTTTAATTAACATTCTTAGCTAGACTAACTCATGGATAAGGGCAGTATGTAATTTTCATCTCTCTTTTGAAGGAACATCTGTAATTTATAAAAAAAAAAATAAAGCTGAATTGAAGAAGTAAGACTCTTTCCAAACAAAATTTAGATTAATTTTTAGTAGGGTAATCTTCTCGGAGAAGTGGTAAAAACAAGAAACGTTTGCCTCAATAGATTATTTATTTATTTAAAATAACTGAAATGAATTTTAACAGAAATCAGGAATGACAATAAGGAAACAACATATCTTGGAAAAAAGTCCATTCTTTAAGGTCCTTAGTCATGTCAGAAAATAATTGGACAATTAAAGGAGCACTGATTAATAAATTTTAATGGCTTTTGCAAGCTGTTCAAGGTAATTTATTAATTCTCACATACATGTCAATGTTTCCCTTTCAGACCTAGGGGCAGATAATGAAGAGCTCATCTGTTGTTGTTGTTGTTTTTTTACTGATGTTTAACAAGGGTATCATGTGATAAGCACAATTAATAACCAATTTTACCTTCCCAGGGGTGTTTTAAATTTTTAGAAGTCCCAAGTTACAGTCTTCACTGAGATTCAGTTCAGTACTAAGCAGTTAACACTTTACCACTCAAACACTATACCATATAAATAATGTTTATTTTTAAATTTATATACCAAACAGTAACTATTCTATAGTTAGTACTACAACCTATACCTTTAACCACTCTTATTTTCAGTATTATATTCCACAACTTCATCCAGAACTTCAATCATTCTTCAATCATTTCATTTTATTCTTCAGCTTCCCTTACTACTTTTCAAACTTGGTTGTAGCATAGGTTGTAGCTAGATTATAACCTGGTTTCTTCTTATCCATAAAAATTGGAGTTGAGTTTGAGTTTTTGGATTGAATAAAGCTAAACTCACTTAAATAGATTTAGTAATTTCTTGTTTAGTAGCTCAGATCACTATAATCTTTTAATTTTTGACTTCAATGTGCAGTAGATAATTATTAGCTTTACTATCAACTTTATATGTTAAGGGTCTATGACTAATCTTCTAATAATACTACAATAATGTTATTTTATAATATACCTAGAAAAAACAAATCTTTAGAATTAAGAAAATGACATTTATTTCTCATATATTTGTTTTTTACATTTAATTGATGTAAAATAAATTTTTGCACATGTTAATTACATTTGGTAGACTACATATACAGTTCTCATTTTATCAACTAAGGTATTCAAAGATATGGCTAAATATGAAGAGTTTCATCCCCTAACATAATTGAACACATTATTTCTTCCACATCCATTATCAGATCAAGTTGAAACTTTAAAAAAGTATTTATTGTACCGAACAAAAAAAACATGAATCAATTTAAAAACTTAACCAATTAGTCAATTAATTATTGGTAATTAATTATTTAGTTTGATATCAAATAAGGGGAATAACTTCTACATTTAGTAGTAAGTGCAGCATTCTTTCCCATAGATAAGCTTTTTTTTTTATAAATATTTGCTTGTTTCAAAACTTCATGTCTCTTTTCGCTTCCTTATATAGTGTCTTATAGTGAGCTTGACTGAGTTAAGCTAGGTTTTAATGGATCCTTATTTTCTCAGATGAACACAAGACTCAGGAATGAACAAGCCCAGTAATAATCCAAGAAATTCTGAGCACTTAAGTTAATTGCATCAGTTAAAATCACAAAACTGAAATCGTATAAATAGTTTTGTTAAAATAAAATATCTATCTATCAGTGGCGTAGCAAGATACCAGTGGGCCCGGGTTTAAGAATATATTGGTGGGCCCCTCCCCTAATAAGACAAATACAATGTATGGCAAAACAATTGAGCAATCTGAATGTATCTGTACATTTACCAAAAGACATTCCAATGCAAGAAGAGTAGCTTTTTAATAATCTTATTACGCTTGACTCTGTTGTCTCCAACACGAATTCAAAGTCAATGTTTATACAATTTTAAACAGAATTTAATGAGTAAACAGAGTTTCAAATATATAAAGAAGAGTTCTAGTTCCCATTCTACACAATGACATTCCTAAAACACTTCTAGGTGTCAAACTTTGAAGCATTGATACAAACTAGTAACTAGTTCTACGTCCATTATTTAACAGTAAATAGATCAAATAATTATTTACTAACATTTTTCTGCCCTTTTAAGTAGCAAAGTAAGAAACCAGTGCATCTATTTCTAAATGCGCAAGAGGCTTCTTCTGATGAAACAATGCACAAATGCCATTGTAGTATCCAGTCATGTTGGAAGCACCATCATAGCTTAAGCCTTGCAGTTTAATTAAGGATAAATGGGGATTTTTAAAATATTATTTGTTCAGCAATTCTGCTGATGTCTGATTCTAACAAATATGAAAACCTAGAAATGACTATCTAATTTCTTTTTCCTTTGGATGTTCCGTCATCGGAGATCACTAGCAGTATCAAAAAAAAATAATAATACGAATTGGGTATCAACTTTTTATTTGTCTAGAGTGCTACCACTAATGAAAGAGACAAATGGTACAGAATGGATGTCCTAAAGTAACAGTATGTTAGCAAGACACAGAGAGATCCTGAAGTTCTGTTAGAATCACCAGAGACTGAAAAGATGTCAGTCTTAGTTTTGTAATTCAGAAACCATATGTATGACACAAGTACAAAAAGATGACTTTACATACTTTAAATACAAAACAAATAAAAAACATATTAAGCTTTGAAAAAATTGAATAATTTGCAGCTGTATCGAAATTTTAATTAGTGCAACTCGGGACTATCCATACTTCTTAAACAAACTCTATCCATCCCCCACCATTCCTGTAGTACCCATAAGTGTATAATTATAAACAGACAAGAAAAAAAAGAATGGGACAATATGGAGACGATTGTCACCTCAAACGCACTATTAGGTTTAGCCACCATTACAATTCACAAAATCTGATGGAAAGCAAATCCTTACATTAAAGCTTAAAACACTGCTTTTTAAGTTTATATAAATTCTGGGACAAAGCTCAGGATATTTTGAAGGAACTTTTTAAATTCTATATTTTATCGGTTTTTACAAAAGTTTATTTATTTTTTCACTTTGGTGTCACCCCAAAGTTCTCAACTAGTCAAGAGTCATGGGCCCAGGTTCATTGAACCCCTTCGTGCCATGGATGCTACGCCACTGCTATCTATATGAATCCTTTCTTAATCATCAAGTGTAATGTAACAAGCTATTTTTACTTTTCAGTACATAAGTGTTAATTTGAAATGAAGTATAGTATTCTTAAAGCAATAGTATATAAATCTAAACAGGACATATAATTACTTCTTTTTCATAATTAATATGTACGTCTTTAACAGGTCTCCATTTGTCTTTTAGTTTTCTGTATATATCTTCATTACCACATATTCCAGATGCTGCTCTTTTATGCCTAAAAAGATTTTTAAAAAATATGTTTAAAAAAAAATATATTTGTTCAGTGACATTTTGAACTAATTAATAATATTAATGTCTTGAAAGAATTTAGCCAACAAGTATTTCTTTTCAAAAGTAATTTTTGGTAATCAATTAATATACACTACATCCACTGTTAGAGAATGAATGTTTTTGCTACAATCAAAACAATATTGAGATGTCACTTGCTTATTGCATCATATGATGTTTATATATTTTATTGTACAAAAACAATTATAAAGATGATAAAGGGTGCATATTATATAAATGTATCTGCAGGAGTTTTTTTTTTAACTCATACCTGTATGGATCAAGATTCATTTGAGACTCTGGGTATATTATGCTGTGAAAATCTGCATGTTTAAAATGATTCCTAGCTGGTACTATGTGATATGTAGTATGTCCAGGTATTATAATGTGGCCAGATAGACTGCCCTTAATGACAGACAAATGAACAGAACTAGTGGAGTCACCTGCCAAGAGAACACAAAAATTATAATATTTATAGTATTAATAGTCAGGGCCGGTCTTAGGCCACTGCAACCTAAGTGGCTGCAGTGGGCCCCGCACTTTCATAGCCCTGCGCGAATTCTAGTTGTAAATTATGTCTACTAAATTAAAACATTTTCACTTAGGCCTATAATTGAAGTGTTCCTGGAATTCTCCTGAAATTGCAAAAAATACAAAAAAGTCATTAAAATCTCCTGAAATTATTAAAATCTTCTGAAAACTCATCAAATCTAGTTAAAAACAGACAAAATTGTAATTTCGGGGTGTCATTCAATATGGCCAATCCAACTCGCGATAAAAAATAATGGCATTGTCAGCTTTCATTTAATAAAAATTTTATAATGAGGTGAATTTTAACCAATATAAGAAGTTCAAATACTTTATTTACTTTAATAGTCACTGGCATACAAATATAGATCTAAATCTATCTCGATGTCTTAAAAAAATCAAGTGATATTTTGCTAGTCGATAGTAAGTCTAAAAGACAGATTTGAATGTTTATCAGCTTTTTTTAGAAAACAACAATCTACTGTAAACTACTCATTAAGTTAATTTTAAAGAATGAATAAAATGCAAAGACGAATTTAGTTTCTAATACAAAATCTTAATTTTCACTTATTATCCTTATCCCTCCCAGACTGGGTCCCCGCAATCCGTTATGCATAGGGCCCTGTAATCTGTAGGAGTGGCCCTGTTAATAGTTTATTCTATCTATTAGAGTTTTTTGTTCACTAAATTGTACTATTTTACTCTGAAAGGCAGCAGATAATAATAGTATTAATAGTGAAATGTATTTGAACTCAAATGGATTTGAAGCAGCAGGGACAATTCATATGTCACGTCCACTTTTCTAAAATATTCTTCTTCAATATCACCTCTAATCTACTTTAAAATGTCTACCATATTTTTAATAAATAAAGTTAATATATTACAAATATATCTAAATGAGCAGATAACTGCAGATAGCCGTGCAACAGTTGAAACTCTATTTATTACAGAGTATATACAAACACTTCTTAGTCCCATCAGTTGCAGCTTTCTTGTCTGCTTGCATTTTAACCCCCCCCCCCCCCCCGCCCCCCAAAAAAAAACATACAATACACACTCCACTTTTAATTAAACAAATCTATACCAACAACACACTTTTTGGCCCTTGTATATTCTGTATAACAGATAGCATTACAATAACATCATTAATTTTTAATCCTCCGATAGAAATCCCCATTCCCAACCACAAACTGTTAGCTCCCCCTACCTCCCCTTTTTTTTTTTTCTTTTGCATCCCTCAGATGAAAGGAAAGTAATGTATAGTTTTAAACAAAGTATATTGTTACGAATCTCACTATCCAGGCTCTCTGCAAACAGCACCATACACCACCAACTTAAAGAACTTGACAACTCAGGGCTCCAAAGTAACGTAACACTTTAATAGTTGAATAAATAACAGCCAATACTGTACAATTGGCAACACGTACACTGTACAAATATCTCTCCGATAACACCGTTCCGCCGTATCAACTCTTGCACTGGCCTCTCCGTCTCGTTCCGGGCTTGCACTGCGTTCAACAGTTCAGGACTGACTTCACACACTAGGCTCGTTGTGTCGGACTCGATCACAGACCAAGATCAAGACGCCGTTCGTCTCAACTGTACTTGATAGTACTCCGCACGGAACCGTCGTAATGCTCTATACAGAACCACACCGTTGAACTGTGCTGTAGTCGACCGTGTTCTGAACTCTTGTCGTGAACCTCCTTTCTGAACCTTGCTGTATTGAGCCCCTTTTCTCGACCGTCTTGACTGCGACACCTCCGCTCTTCACCTCCCTACTGGCCTTCTCGAACCGGACAGAACGCCGCTCGACGTTTCCAGGCGGTCAGATGACTACAACTCTCGTGACGCTCCTGAGCTCTGTTCACGATGTCGATCCTTCCCGGACCGCCGTCGATCCTTCTTGAACCGCTGTGTTGACACTCGTCTCGGCTGACAGTCGTAACTCGTCACGGTTGACCGCTCGTCTAGCGCTAGCCTGGGGCGAATTGCGTCGACTGACTACACTCACACCACTACCCCCATCTGTGCCACCACCAAGTTTATAACAATATAATAAGACAACCACACAACAAAATTTTTAATTGTAAATGATAGAATTGCTAATAAATAATTTATTGAAGCTTTGCTCTTCCAGCGGAACAGTTCGAAAAGAGAACATCACTATTTGCTACTTAATCCACCCTTTACATGTTTTTTTTTTATTTTGTCACTCATAGATCTAGATTTAGAGCAGGGGTGGACTGACTATATGGGCATTCGGGCAAATGCCCGGTGGGCCGGTCTGGTCGTGACCAGAGAAAAATTATTTTTTAAAAATTAAGAAAACTAAAAAAAAAAGTGACAGCAGCAAGAAACAGATGCCCGAACATTTTTTTTTTGGACAATTTTGTTTGGAATTCAACAAGAAAATCAAAATCTTTACAATATACAAACTGTACTTATTATCATTCGCAAAACGTTAGACCATATTTTTTAATGTGTACGAGCAGCATGGGCTTCAACACTGCTTTGTTTATTCAAGGTTGAACTTGGCGGATCATTTTGCTGGTCGGCGTGTACATTTGATGGCACTCCCATTTATTTTTGACGCAATTATGTTCTTTTTTGAAGCAACATTTGTAATCTATAAGTAAACCCAAAAGTGTCCAAAACATTTAATAATATTGTCACGAATCTAGGGTAAACACTCAACAAAGAATAAAGGTGAAGAAATGATAGATGTTTATCTACAAGATATTTTTTTTAACAAGACCTTAGGGTTAGACAGTTAGACGATCAGAATTAACATAAATGTCGTATGTTGTCTATGTATTCATTTAGCTGCTCTGGCCTGCATGGTTCTCTGTCTCCGCCACTGCCTTCCACTAACATACACCGTTCACTGTTGCCGCCTATGTCTTAACGTTCCAAAAGGGTTCTCTATCTTGCCACTAACACAGGTCACATTACGCGTCCTAGGAACGATAGGGTTTGAGTTTTTGGTACATCGGCACAATTTAGGCCCGTAATCCTTCAAGGATTTCTCTCCCTTCATATCACTAGAGCAAAATTCCATACAGTTAAATCATTAAAAGCAAGGTCTATTCACAGTTAAAATAGTAAAGTTAGTAAAAAATTTCAAAATTTAGTAAAAATCTTTTGTAAATATATATTCACAATTTCACAAATCAATTCTTCTTAGACAACCCCACCTCCCGGACAAAGCACAGTACCTTCCCAGGTTCAACACTATCGAATAGTGTTTTTAGTTGTGCGCTCTAAAAAATTTCCCCTTATATCCTGGTATTGGGGCAATCATTGAGGATATGTTCCACAGTGAGACGAGAATCACAGTACTCACAAAGTGGGGGCTCCTCTCTCTTCAGCACAAAGGAGTGCGTAATGTAGGTGTGGCCAATCCAAAGTCTGGACATGGTCATGCTACCACGCCTTGTCAGACCCTTAGATGAGGGCCGCCACCTGACATCCGCCACAATCTGTCTGAGTTTGTTGTGGGTCTCAGCCTCCCACCCATCCTGCCACTCTCGATAAATGACAGAGGCAATACTTTGCCTCAGGTCGAAGCAAGGAATTTGGGTTCCTGACACCGCTTGATTTAGGGCTCTCTTTGCTTCTCATTCTGCGGTTTCGTTTCCCTCTATGCCAACATGGGAGGGGATCCAGATGATGGTGACATCCTATGGTCAGCTGTTATTTGGTCCAAAAGTTTTATGCTCTTATGTACCAATGGAATGTCAGTCTTTATCCGTCCCAAAGCTTGCAATGCAGATTTGGAGTCGGAGCATATGATAAATTTTCTCCTTTCTGATGCTTTGATGACCATTACTGCAATGCGATTTTGCATGTAATTCGGCCGTAAAGATGGAGCAGCCATCAGGGAGTCTACGGAAGATTTAGTTCCGAAAGGAGCAGGCACACACGACCTTTGTTCCGAAAGGAGCAGGCACACGCGACCTTTCCATCCATTTTGGATCCGTCTGTGTAGATGGTGCCACAAACTCCGTAGCGCTGCAGTTCCCTAAAGTGGACATGTAGCATACTTGGGTCTGTATTTTCTTTTTTGAAATTAAGGAGGGATAAATTTAATTTGGGTTTATTCATTAACCAAGGAGGGTTCTGTGGGATTTCTATTTTAGAGATTTGGTCGATGGGTGGGGTTAAATTTTGGATGGATTCTCTCATTTGAAGGCCCAACGGCCTTCGATTGTATAATTCTACATCTGTAGGGTTAAATATCGAGTCGAAAGCAGGGTTCGTGGGGTTGGATTTTAGCTGGACTATATACTGCATTGCAAGCTTTTTCATTCTTATGTCCATGGGGAGTTCTCCAGCCTCCACGTGGAGACTTGGGATTGGTGATGTACGAAACGCGCCGAGACAGAGACGCAGGGCAGCATTTTGTATGGGCTCCAGTATTTTTTTTATTAGACTCTGCTGCTTCATATATTATGGATCCGTAGTCTAGCTTGGATCGGATTAGACTCCGATATAGCAGCAGCAAGGTGTTTCTGTCAGCTCCCCAGTCCGTATGGCTGAGTACTCTAAGTATGTTTAATGACTTTTGGCATTTCTTCTTAAGTTCTTTAATGTGGGGGAGAAAATTAAATTTGGAATCTAGGGTGAGGCCTAAACATTTTGTAGTTTTCACAAGAGGGATCTTCTTTTTGTGTAAAAATTGTTCAGGATCTGGGTGGATTCCCCTTAAATTACAAAAACGCATGCTAACTGTTTTGGAGTCCGAAAATTTAAAACCATTGTCGTTTGCCCAATTTTGAATTTTATTAAAACATAATTTTCTTTCTAAAGAATTCATGTTTTTGCCATGTGTAAAAATGACAAAATCATCAAGATACAGAGAGCACTCTATGCCAGGGGACAGAGCCTTCATAATACTGTTTATTTTTATCTTAAACAGGGTTACTGAGAGAATGCTGCCCTGGGGTACACCCATTTCCTGGACATAAGTGTCAGAAGACTAAGACTGCTTTATTGATCCTTACGGAAATTTGTTGTGATTACAAGGACTCTTTTCTCATATAAAGACAACACAACAACAAAAATACACATAAATACAACAGACACAACATAAGGAGTTCATTCAGCGACTACACACAGGTATCTTGGTGCTTTTCATGTTCCCTGATCAATGAGTGGCGGTGATAGAGTCTGACCGAGTGAGGTACGAACGAGTTTTTGTACCGCTCCGTTCTTGTTTTGATTGACAGCAGTCGTGGTAGTGTTGTGAGTGTAATTTTTTATGCTTTTATTATGATGTTTTCTAGGCGTCAACCAGCTGCCTACTCGAACCTGAAATTTCCGGTCCTTTAGAAATTCCAACACAAAGCAGAGAAGGTGTCCCTTAAGCCCCATAAGCTCCAGGTCACGTAGAATGCCGTGTTTCCATGTTGTCTTAGGCCTTTTCTATATCGAAAAATACAGCTACCTAGATGTTCTCGTCTAAAAAATGCATTTCTGATAAAAACTTTCAGCCTTAACAGGTGGTCAATTGTTGTCCGCCCCTGCCGCACTGATAGATGGAGATTATATTATTTCTCTCGAGGTATTGTTTATCATCCTTTCCATTGTTTTGCAGATGCAGCTTGTTAGTGCTATTGGGCGATAGTTAGCTGGGTCAGACCCATGTCTTCCCGGTTTAGGTATCGGTATAACTGTGGCTCTCCTCCAGCTGTTTAGGAAAGCGCCTGTTTGTCACACAGTTATAGACCCCTAGCAGGACTGCCAATAAGGGGTTCGGGAAGGTGCTTGAGGAACTGGTAATGAATTTTATCTTCTCCTGGCGCTGTGTCATGTGATTTGTCCAGCGAGTCCCTCAGTTCTTCAAACGAGAACGGTTTGTTATAATCTTCATTGTTCTCAGATCTGAAGTCAATGGGGTGTCTTTCTTCCCTGATTTTGACTTTTTAGAATTCTGGCGTGTAGTGTGCAGTGGATGATTTATCTGCTATTGAGGATGCAAGGCAGTCAGCTATATCTCTGGGGGATGTAACAGTTCGTCCTTGGTTTCTCAAATGCCCTATTGCATTTGATTCTTTCCCTTTGATCCGCCTTACTGCCTCCCAAACTGCTCTAGCAGAAGTTTTGGAATCCAGACTGCTAACAAAATTCTCCCAAGAATTCCTTTTGGCAGACCATATAGTATAGTTTGTCTATCCTTAGCTCTAGCTATCCTGGATAGCTTTAGATTTTCCTGCGAAGGATTCTTTATAAATCCAGCCAGACGTTTTTTCCTATCGCCAATAACACTTTTGCAAGCTGTATCAAACCAAGGTTTCCTAAGCCGTTTTGGGTTAGCGGAGGTTAAGGGACAACTTTCCGGGCAATATCAAGTAGTTTGCTAGCAAAGATATCAGCTGGGTTCTGTTCTTTAAGTCTATTTTATGTGATATCCTCGGAGCATCTTTTTGGGAATTCTTCCCTATCGGCTTTATTCAGCTTCCACCGCTGAGGTCGTCCCAATGATGGGGAGATTGTTAGTAAAGATGATAGGGAAGTGATCACTTCCCGTAGATCATTGCTTACTGACCATTTAAAGTCGTCCAGGAGTCCGGGGACCATACGATGAGGTCAATGCATGTGAGAGATCCAGCTCCTGGGTGAAAGTAGGTCGGTGATGCATCATTAAGTACCGGTATGCATAAATCATGTTGGAGGAAGATATCCTACAGTATACGACCTCTTGTGTCAGTGTTGTTGGATCCCCACATAGTGTTATGGGCATTGAAATCCCCAAGAATTATGTATAGCCAAGGGAGTTGTTTTATGAGGTTCTCCATGTCTGTTGGATTCAATGGAGCGCCTGGAGGTAGATACAGGCTGCAGCAAGTGATAACCTTGTGAAGGGTTATCCTAGCTGCTAAGGCTTGTAGTGTGGTCTGTAGCTCTACCTTCTCATGAGGGACGATGTCCTTCACGAAGATACAGACTTCACCTGATGCTCTCTCCGCATCTTCAATATTCCTGCTGTAAGCACTCTAGCTTCGGAAACTGATAATATCTTTCAGAAATGTTTCCTGAAAGCAGACAGCTAAAGGAGTCTCAGAGTCCATCAGTAGCTGCATTTCTTCATAATTGGTCTTGAGGCATCTATAGTTCCACTGCTCAATTCTGGAATCTATGGCTTATTCTAAATGACCCACTTGGAGCTATTAGGCCTTGGGAGGCCCTCGGAGGGGTTTCCCTTTATTCCAGTGACCTTAGTATTTTTAGACTTAGGTTTGGGTGGAGAGGAGGACACTCCCTTTTGGGGGAAGTCTTTCTCTCTGGAGAGAAAAGATTCCTCTGGTTAGAGCAGAGGCTATTTCCTCCTTCCTCACTTTGGGTATCTTATATTTCATTTCTCCCCTTAGGGAGTTGGTCAACCTCTAACTCAGTAGAGGAACTGCATAATCTTCCTTACATTTATATATTGTTTTCGAAATGGTGTATTTTTATGAAAAGATTTGAAAAACAAAACGGTTTCCTTTATGAAAACAAAAAAAAAGCCCTTGCACCTAAATTTTGCAAGCCACAGCGCATGGTGAAATAAGGTTTTTCATTTGTCTTCTAGTTTTTAAGAGTGTGCAGACAGACATTTTACACAAGCCTATAAGCAGCTTTTCCCTTTACCAGGGCTGCAAATAGAAAAAAATTTTAGTGCATGACATAGTTCAGGAAAGTTATATTCAACAAAACAATCCTCCAGAGATTGGAAAACTCTTGATTCCTCCTTTATAAAATGACTCAGGACAGCACTTATCAAACTCAACAACAAGAACAGCGATAAAACTGTCATTCAAATGATACCAGAACATATAGAACTAGAAGGAAATGAGAAGGCCAAGTGTGGGAGAAGAAACACACAATTAAACATTGCACTCTATCCAGAAGAAATGAAGAATCTAATAGTGAATTAAAAAATAAATTAGAAATGGACAAGCTCTCATCCGAATCACAAGAAAGATGATGTCTACTATAAGCTATTCCGACAAGACCAACGTCTAATCTTTCAACTCAGGACCGGACACAACAGAATGAGACAACATATGTACCAGAAGCTCAAAATTGGAACCAGTTAAATCTGCCCATCTGGAGTTTCACCAGAGAATGCTGACCATGTCTTTCAGAACTGCACTTTTAACAAGAGACCCGAACAAGACACTGGCCCCAAAACACCCCAATAAAATGAAATCTATATGGAGAGCTCTCTGATTTGGAAACCACTGCACAGTTCATCTCACATATTGGTCTAGTCATCTGAAAACTTTAACATAAAAATGAGAACAACAAAGAAGAAGAAATATTTCTTTTCCTTCAGATAGGTTTTAAAAAATTGCAAATAAAATTTACCGTACTTTTAGAGCAGGCTGGAGCACACCAATCTCTGCAATGCTGTGACTAACTCTGTGCGCAACATCATTAAGTGTATTGCAAGAAAGCATATATGTGTAAAAAAAAAATCACAGCCTTGGAGTGGCCTTGATCAGTAAGATATATATATCTCCCAATTGGCTAGTGTTCCAATAATGGAACACTTAGCATAAATTGGTTAATGCCATTCAATAGCGATTCTCAGCTTCCCAAGTTAGGTTAACAGGTGGATGGGGGGAGCTATGAGGAAAAAAGAGAATACCGGTATCAACAATTTTGAAATAATAATCAGGTATGTGGGTCTTCCCAGAAATCTCAATAAAGTCTAGAAATGTATATTTTGTTTAAATTTCATTTTGAATAAAAATAAAAGTACCTTCTAAATTTCCATCATAAATAAAAGATGTATCCACAATTGTTGCTGGCTCACTGCCATAAACAAGTTCATGGTTGTCAGCAAATATTGATTTTGATGGTTGCAGTTCAACTTTAAAAGTTCTAAAAAAATAAAAAAATTAAAATAGGCAAATATGAAGAGACTTAATCATTACAATGTATTTAAAAAAAAACACATGAAGTTAAGATCTAATTGTTACACGAGAAATCACGCACCATGTTAGCATCTTTGAGAAATGCTATTCTAACATTTTCCTTGAGATTTTCTCATTAAAAAATTTGACAATATCCATAATTTTTTTAATAAATCATAGTATAGGACACATCAATTAAATAAGTCATATATTTCTTAATACATTCAACAACTTCATGAGCAAAAAAGCTATCATGAAAAAAAAAATTGATGGGAATAATTAATTTAACATATTTCTAACAAGAAAAACATAAAAAATATTTTTTTTAAAGACAACAACTTCTTTATACAATATATTTAGAGCGATTATTTTGCTCTTAATAACTAATGAGCTAACACTCCTCTCCCAGACCACAAGACAACATCCTGATTAAGTGAATGTATAAGTCTACTAGACTTTATTGTATTCTAATGATAATAAGACGGTTTGCAAAATGTTCCTGAACATTAATTTATGAAACTCTTCGATGAAAAGTACCTACATGAGGAAATACCCGATACTTGATATTTTGGGTTTTTGGCACATCTGCATAATTTAGGCCATGATGTGCCCATAATCACACAATAATTACTTCCTCTATCTAGGTCAAGTGTTAAGAATTATACAATTGAGGTATCAAAAATAAGGTCAACTTACAAATGTTAGTAATCTAATAAAAATCTGTTGTAAAGAAATATATATTTATACTTTGTCCGATCTCCCACCTCCCGGATAAAGCCCAGTAAACTTTCCAGGATCAATGCATCAAACAGTGTTTTGAGGTTGTCTAAAATATTTCCCTCTAATATCCAGGTATCTGGGGCAATCAAGGAGTATATGTTTTACTTATGGCAAAGCGCGATTTACCTTTAAGAGGGGATAAGGATTTAATTGGTTCTTCTCAGTGTTAATTTGCTAGTATTACTTCTTTTCTAGCAAGAATACAAAATTTGGGAATAGAGGATCTGGTGTCATATTTTATCTTTTTTAAACAATATGCGATGAATTTATCAAAGTTATGCTAAATAAAGTAAGAGTCAATCCTGGATAATTTAAGAACTGCAGAATATTTTTGTTTATCTGTAGATTTGAACAGGTCTCATATTATCAGCTCAATGTTATTGTAAACGATTTCCTTTAATTTCTTTTATCTATATTTTATTGATAAATATTTTTCTAGATAAAAATTAGATATTTTCAACAATGACTGGTGTAGGTATAGACATTATCAGAGATGATACAATAATAATTGATACAATAATGATATTATGCCTAGACTAAAGAGGAAATCGTGAAGTCATTTCCTACTTTGCCTGAAAACGCCAAACATCCTAATACTTTTCCTGTAAACACACAGGCACACATACATATTGTTATAACTTAGGGGAGGCAACTTAACGATATACATGTGTTTTTTTTCACATCACAAATACATAGAACAACGTTTACCACAGTCTCTTCATCAGCTCTAGACTTGGGCGGAACTTCGTTATCTTATTTCTAAAGTCAACATCCTTCTCAGTCTAGTCTCTAATAATGAGCACCTTCTGCACTAGCTTGGATGGCGGTGTGCATAACAAGGTTATAACAATATTGTTATGACTCTACGCGACATTGTGTACCAGAGGACATGATAGAGAACAGAGGAAGGAAGATGGCCGATGATTAGCGATGTAAACAAGAAGGCCTGAGCTGTGATTCTAAGTTTGGCTTTAGTTGTAGTTTATAATTGATTATTAAACGTTCTGTTTTATATCACTTTCGTTGAGGTTAATTGCTAAGTTATAGCAATTGGTGTCAGAAGTGGGATCCTCAACGAAAGTGGAGAAGAAGGTCTAGATCTAGGTATAAGACATTGAACGATTCCATTTTCGGGTAGATCAACATAAGTTTTGGTTTTAGTTGATCAACGTTTTGATACGGGATGGCGTCTAAGAAAACACTTAGTCAACTGTCATTACAGGAACTTAGACAGGAACTGAGAGGGAGGGAGCTGAACGTAAGCGGCAACAAGAAGGCACTCATAGAACGTATTAGGCAAAGCATCATAGATGAAGAGCAGGATCCGGACACCTATTTGTTTGAAAAAGAACCGGATATGAGGGAGCATTTTCAATCGATGCAAGAACAAATGAAGGAAGACCTGAAATCAGTAAAGGATGAACTCAAAGACGAATTAGGTAATAAACTGAGCTCAATAGCATCCTTTGTGACCGAATTGAAAAATGACATAGACAGTTTCAAACAACAATTAAGAAATGAGGTCGCTGAATTAAGTTCCCAAATGGTGGGAGATGTTGATTCTAAAATTCAACAATTACGAAATGAAATGAAGGCGGAGCTGCAAAAGAAACAAGATGCGGGTGCCACTGTGACTGAAATGACGGGGAAGATTAAACCACCGGTGTTTGACGGCTCTGTGTCTTGGTCGGTGTATCGATTACAATTCGAGGCGGCGGCGCAAATCAACAGATGGGATACCCAGGCAGAGAAAGCAACTCGTCTTATGTTGGCACTCAGAGGCAAGGCAGCCGAATTGTTACAGACTATGACGGATCGAACAGACTACGATGCCATGGTCAAAACAATGGAACTACGATACGGCAATGAACACCTGCAGGAAGTTTTCAGGATGCAATTAAAGAATCGACAACAGAAAAACGGAGAGACATTACAGGAATTAGCAGCAGACGTAGAACGTCTCGCCCGTCTTGCCTACCCATCGGCAACACAGGAACTTCTGGATGTTCTGGTCACAGATGCTTTCATAGATGGAGTGCGAGATTCGGGACTTAAGAAAGCCATCCGAATAAGCGGAAAACGGAACATCAACGAAGCCCTCATCTATGCCCTGTCCTACGAGGCGGCCGAAGTTTCAGCGAGGAGCATACACTATTGTCGGACGTTAAATGTGGCGGAAGAGGAGGATCTGCCGCGGCTGATTCGAAGAATGGTGGAAAAGGCTTTAAATGAACGGGAACATTATCAGACCTCAAGGCGTAGTAGAAAGACTTTTCGTTGTTGGAATTGTAACACTCCAGGTCATTTACGGAGGAATTGTAACATGTTGTTCCAAGGCCAAGGCTGTGCATCGGAACGTCAACCGCTACGATTCTACGGGCTTAGGGAGCAAGGACTGGCAACCCAGAAAATCGAAACTCCGAGAATATCCTCTCCTTTCAGAGTGTTAGAGCAAAGCAGAACCTTGAGAGTGCAGGGAAAGATTGGCGCTGGTTCTTATAGGTTCCTCTTGGACACAGGGGCTACGCTGTCGATAGTTGGACCCAGTCTGATTGGTGATCGGGAAATAATACCAGTGAATGGCTACACTCTTAAAACGGCAGGTGGCGAACTGTTACCTATATTAGGACAGGTACGGCTTAATTTTGAAAAAGGAAGTCAACCATTAAGTCATGATTTTCTGATCGCTAGTGTTGTCGACGATTGCATCCTTGGTCTGGATTTTATGCAGGAATTCGGTTTATCTCTAAACATTGGAAGTGGAACTGTACAATATGGACACATAGAGTTCCCATTGCTTGATGATGGTGTGGAAGGCGTTCTGGTGAAGCGAATCGAACATACGACCATACCAAAATGGTCTAATCTTTCAGTAAACAGGTATCATAAAAGGGACAAACTGAAGTGGAACAAACTGGAAGGCCAGCTACATCCTAGAAGAGCGGAGATTGAAACATCAACCAATCATTGTTGTGGCTATACGGGTAGCTACAAGGAAAGTGTTGGTGGTGGCAGCGCCGTCGATGATCATAATGACAAATCAGATGCGTCTAGCTTTCAAGATAAAGAAAGTGGCAACCTTTTTAACGATAAGCGCAGACCCGAAAAGAAAACGCTAGATGAAGAAACTAGAGGATTGACCTATAGGCAGAGTGAAACTATTGCTTTCGATGTCCGTGATATGAGTGCTTCAATGGGCATGATCAAATCAGACAACGTTGGGTCTGCGTCCAATACTCCTGTTTGGCTACCAGTACTAACTGCAGACAGAAATTTAATAAGGACTGTACGGGCGGCACCTCGAATGAACAATACAAATACCAGAAAAACCATCAACAGGTCTGTACTTGACAAACGTGTGTACGTCTGCCTTCACAAAGCAGAGTAAAAGATGAATCAATTTCAGCGGAAACTGGACACTGATAATGTGGTTAATGGACATGTGTAGAAAGGCCTACCTTCTGGAGATAGCAGGAAATGACTGTGTTTTATGGCCTGGCTCCAGTGGGACTATAATTTTTTTTGCCAGAACTTCATCTTCACTGACAATTCTTCAGCCCTGTCGAAAATCTGGTCATGTTCGGGACGAACATAACTAAGGAGGGGGCAGTGTTATGACTCTACATTGCGCACTGTCATTTGGCGCGACATTGTGTACCAGAGGACATGATAGAGAACAGAGGAAGGAAGATGGCCGATGATTAGCGATGTAAACAAGAAGGCCTGAGCTGTGATTCTAAGTTTGGCTCTAGTTGTAGTTTATAATTGATTATTAAACGTTCTGTTTTATATCACTTTCGTTGAGGTTAATTGCTAAGTTATAGCAATATATATCTATAGATAATAACAGTTAACGAATAAATCAACAAACCTGTTATAAGCTTTCAATGTTAGCCTTAAATATGAATCAATAGATCTCTTAACTCTTTTATGCTGTTCGAACAAATGTGTTTGGTCAAAATGAAGGGGCTGATAGTCTAGTATGTAGTCATTTAAGGTTGCACCATCTAGAAAAGAAAGTACATCATATAGACTGTTGGCAAATAAAAAATTCATTTTTTTTTCCATAAATTTGCAAATTTCATATTTATATATTGTTACGTCTTATTATATAGTGAGACTCTTTAGCAATACACCAACACCACTGTAAACACTATATTATTTTATTCCTCCATCTTGGCTCTCCTCGCCTTTCAACACGAATAATAATAATAATAATAATAATAATAATAATAATAATTCCACATTTACACTACGATGCGCACGTAAACCCCCCCCCCCCCTGGTTAAAAAGTTCGATGTACATCGAACGTCCAAAATACAAATCACTGAATATATTATCAGACTATTCCAACTTTTAAAAAAATATTCTAAATTCTCTGTAACATAGAGAACCATAATGTAATAAACAAACAAAATCATACACAATGTCATGTTAATACTAAGTTAATACCAATATAATTCTAACTTTAAACAACATTTCTATTCATCACAATAATAACTGTTATTATGAGCAATTGAAACAACTTATGTTAACATCTATAAGTAATCATATTTTTATCAATGATTTGCTAAATAAATATATATTACATTTCATTAATACCACTCCCCACTCATAATTCAATTATTATTGTTGTGTACACTCACAACCAACTTCTATTCTTACCCAACCCATTCTCCGCGAACCACCTAGTATTATCTACACTCCGTTCCAGACTTTTCTCCTAAATGTGCAATTAATAAAATAGTTTTGTTCTTAACAGAATGTAAGTAATTATCATACACTTCACTTTTCTATTTCTCCTCAATCTAAGTACAGCGTGATAATGTATCTGCTACAACATTTTCTTTCCCTGGTATTGTCCTGACCTCAAATTTATAGTCCATCGGTTGTAATGCCCACCTAGCAATTCCATTAACACATTTATTTAAATTAATGAATGCCAACAGGGCATGTTCAGTCCACAATTGGAATTTAGCCCCCCCCCCCCCCATCAGATAAAAACTTAGCTTTGTTATGCACCAAACAATTGCCAATCCCTCTTTTTAAATAGTTGCATAGTTTAATTCTGCAAGGGTTAGTTTCCTGCTTACATAAAAACAGAGTGTGTAATTCCATTATATTCTTGCATCAAACAGCCCCCTATAGCTATGGATGAAGCATCTGTTGCCAAAATAAATTCTTTTGGTAATATCTGGTAGTTTCAATATTGGTTGTTTAGAAAAAACACCCTTGATCTTGTCAAGCGATCTTTGACATTGTTCAGACCAAACTATATTATTAGATTTCCCTTTCTTTGTAAGATTTGTAAGAGGTTTAATCAATTCCTCAAAATTTAGAACGAATTTTCTATAAAAATTGCAAAGACCTATAAGACTTATAATGTTTTTGTTTTTTTTTGTTTTTGGTACAATAATATCCACTATTTTTAAAACTGTTTCTTCCAGTGGTGTAATATATTCATTTTTTATCTTGTATCCCAAAAAAAGGAATTTCACTAAGGCCAATTTTTATTTTTGTTTTTTAATGTCATAGTTTTCCTTGATAATAGCAAATATCTCTCTTAGACTCTAAGTGCTCGTGCCAATACTCACTTCTTCTTTGTTCTCATTGTTATATGTTAGAGCGTTCAGATGACTAAACCAATATATGAGATGAACTGCGCAGTGGTTTCCAAATCAGGGAGCTCTCCATATAGTTTTCTTTCTATTGGGGTGTTTTGGAGCCAGTGTCTTATATGGGCCTCTTGGTAAAGAGAGCAGTTTTGGAGGACATGGTCGGCATTCTCTGGTGATACTCCACATGGGCAGATTTCACTGGTTCCAATTTTGAGCTTCCGGTACATGTGTTGTCGCATTCTGTTGTGTCCGGTCCTGAGTCGAAAGATTAGACGTTGGTTTGATTTGATTTGATTTTTTGATTTGAGGCACATCGGCACAATTTAGGCCATGTCGTGCCTGCAGTCCCCTAAGGATCCCTCTCTCTCTAAACAACAAGGGCCAGATTCTATACAGTCATATCATTAAAATCAAGGTCGGGGAGGTTGTTTCAATAGGTCATCCATGTCCTCCATATCTGTTCGGTTTAATGGAGCGCCTGGTGGTAGATACAGGCTGCAGCAAGTGATAACCTTGTGAAGGGTTATCCTAGCTGCTACGGCCTGTAGTGTGGTCTGTAGTTCTACCCTCTCATGGGGGATGCTATCCTTCACAAGGATACAGACTCCACCTGATGCTCTCTCTGCATCCTCAACATTCTTGCTGTAAGCACGGTAGCTTCGGAAGCTGATGCAATCTTTCAGAAATGTTTCCTGTAAGCAGACAGCTACAGGAGTCTCAGAGTCCATCAGTAGCGGCATTTCCTCGTAATTGGCCTTGAGGCCTCTACAATTCCACTGTACAATTCTGGAATCCATGGCTTATTCTAGATGACCTACTTGGAGCTATTTGGCCTTGGGAGGCCCCGGAGGGGTTTCCCTTTATTCCAGTGACCTTGGTATTTTTATTCTTGGGTTTGGATGGAGAGGAGGACAACCCCCTTTTGGGGGAAGTCTTTCTCTCTTGAGAGGGGAGATCCCTCTGGTTAGAGCGGAGGTTATTTCCTCCTCTCTCACCTCAGGCATCCTCTCCGCTTTGATTTCTCCCCTTAGGGAGTTGGTCAACCTCTAACTCGGTAGAGGTTGGGGTGTCTGGCTGGGTTCTCTGAGGAGAACCTGTGTCAGACATGATGTCTCCGGGTTCTCCCGGAGTATTGGTTTTGACATGCTGCTCAGTCTCCATGCTCTCATCAACGAGCACTGAGAACCTGTTCTTTAGCATGACAACAGGGCTTTCTTGTTTCTTCAGAGGTGTGTTCTTTGGCGGTGTTTTCTTCTGAGTTGGAGGAGGAGGAGGGGGTGGTGGGGTCAATGTGTCCGTCTGTGTGGCTATGGATCTTCCTATCTTAGCAACAGCCTGGGCGTAGGTCTTTGTCAAGCCGAATTGGCCCTTGGGTAGGGCCAGTACAGCCGATTTCGCCTGGCTAAAGGTACATCCGTTTCTTGCCTTGTACTCCTGCACGGCAACCTCCTGTTTCCACACAGGGCAGTCCTTGGAGTAGGCTGAGTGGCCAGCTTGACAGTTTGGGCATTTGAACTGGGCTGTGCAGCCCTTGTCCTGATGACCCTCTCCAGCACATCTGGCACACACAGTGTTCCTCTTGCAGACTGCCGCGCCGTGTCCTTAACCCTGGCACTTGAAGCACCTCATGGGGTTAGGTATGTAGGGCCTCACTGGAACTCGTAGGTATCCTGCCATCACATACTCTGGCGGTGTCCTAGTTCCGAATGTGAGGATAATAGTGGCGGTTTTGACCTCCTCACCCTCCCTGCGCCTGGTAATGCGCCGGGCATGGGTGACTCCTTCAATGCCCTCCACTATTTCCTTCTCGGAACATTCCAGTAGGTCTCTAGAGCTGATTACACCTCTGCTGGTGTTCAGACTCTTGTGTGGCATGACTTCCACTTGGAGATCACAGAGTCTTCGGCATCTTAAAACCCCATCAGAGTGTGTCTTGCTGTCTACTTCTACAAGGAGTTCCATTGATTTGTGTAGCTTAGACACACTCTTGGGCTCTCCCACTACTGACTTGAGTCCCTTATAGATAATAAAAGGGCTCAACTTTGTCAGGCTTTTTCCCTCCTCTGTGCACCTAACCACCAGAAATGATGGCCAGGTGGCACAGCTTTTTGGGACCTCCTCTTTTTTATAATCAATTCGACGTTTCTTGCCCAGACATAGGTCTGGGGCAAGTAGTTTTGTGTGTGTTTTTTTGTCCATATATATTTTTGTTAATTCGGCACCTGTGCTCCCCACCCGCCATCGAGTCCAACAAGGGGACGGGCCATTCGGATGTCCAGAATGAGCCCGCCAGGGCTACACAGGTGCTATACTCAGTCAGCTGCTACATCGGACATGTGTCCGATACAGCAGCTCCCTGATTGACCCTCCAGCCACCGCCCTCCAGCATAGGTCGACGACCTATGCTGGTAGCTCGGCATAACCAGCCGGTTGACCCAGAGCGGGCCATCTGGGTCTCAGGTCTAGGGGAACTTGGAGCCAAAGTATTGTGTTGTTGTGGTTTATCCTCAGATAGCCACCACTCAAACACCAGGATCTCTTTATCCCCCCTTAACCGTCGCAGTCCACGGCAAACGGACTGGTCTAGGACGTAGTGAGAATTTAAAGTTAAGGAGACAGTGTGATGATCAATGAAGGCAGACTTAGGAAAAGAGGAGGCAGACACAATGATAGAAAAGAAGTAGGGCACTTTTGAGCTCCAAAAGTGCTAAGGAAAGAGGAGCGCAGTTTAACGTCATGTCTCGGGACGAGATTAGACGTTGGTCTTGTCGGGATAGCTTATAGTAAGCGTCAATACTCACTAAAGATGCAGATATCATCTAAATAGCAAATAGTGTCTATTCTGTGGCCAAATATCTATGCCATCATCCTGTTGAAAGTGGCTGGGGCATTTACTAAGCCGAAACTCATCACATTCCAGTGATATACGCCGAACGGTGTCTTAAATGCAGATAATGGTTTAGCCTTTTCCTTTAAAAGTACTTGCCAGTATTCTCTAGAAAGGTCCAACGTGGTGAAAATTTTAATTTTTTTTAAATTTAGTAAACATTTCCTCTGCCTGCGGCATTGGGAATGTGTCAAATTCTGTAACTTTATTTAGTTGTTGATAATCCCCACACAGTCTAATGTTGCCACATTTTTTTAAACTAACACAACTGGTGCAGCACATGCTGAATTAGATAGTTCTATCACTCCCAATTTAAGTAGCTCATCTATTTCTTTCTGTAATGCTTCTCTATGATGTAATGATACAGCATATTGTGGTAGTTTATTTAGGGCTTGTCGCTACCTGGTTTTGGCTGTAGGCGTAGCGGCGTGGGTGTGTCCGTGTGTTGTAGGTACCTCTTCTGGTACGACTATAATACTCCTCTTAACGATGTACTTTATTAGACACACTAGATTTGCAAGTGCGCAACATTACTAATATACTAAAGTCTCCAATGACAACATTTATAATTACTGATGAACACACTGGTAGCAGACTTAACGTTTATTATATATAGGATAAATTACAGAAAATACTGGCGACTTCAGCCGTCACAAAATATACACCAATAAATACTGGCTGTCCATGCCATGTGGAATAAGTAGTCACATCTATGAAATGTTCAAAATACAAGTCCAAAGAAAACTCTCAAGTTAACATTAAATCAAATTCACTAATATTCATTCATATTACAGACAGAGAAAATCGTACATCCACTCTCTGCTGGAGTTCTTCACTAACTAACTTTGACCCTTATTTCAGAGTCCTTTAACTTATTCACATAACCTCGTGCTTGCCCGCACGGAATGTTACAATAGGTGACTGAGTGTCACTTCATGTCACAGAGGTTCTAAAACTGGACTGTGACATACGCCCCACACTCCAAAAAGATTTTTGACCAAAAATCTTTGACAAATATATTTTACATTAATATCACTGTACAAATATATATGAGCTTAGTCCATTATTCTATCAAGTGCTGTAAGTTCACTCCAATTGCTCATGTCATCTTATATAATCTTAGTAGTTATGTATAACATCATATAAATTACTGAGTCCAAAAAATCATTTATATACTTAATTCACTGAGAGCAAAATCACTGAAATGTAACATTAATTGTAATGAAAAGTACCTCCATCAAGTGTTAACAAACTTTATGCATACATTTGTACTGAAAGAGAAAAAAAAATTTGTACAAACAATCACATGCTAATCAATATAAAAAAGGAAAAAATATACAAGTTATTCCACATCCAATGTTTTACTATAATTGTAGATGCACAACATTATCAATGTGTATCATTTGACACACTGAGTAAATTTACTCAAAATGATTACAAAAAAAAATTTCATATTTATTTACAACTGTGATGTGCTGTGTAAAAATATTATTCTAAGTATTGCCATCATCAAGAAAAATGGAAAAAAAAAATTTTCAGATACATGTCAATCCAGTTCAAGGTTGACCTTGCATAAGACTACTATAAATAGTCTGAGTGTAGTATTGAAGTACAATAGTAAACAAATTTCCATGTTTATAAACATTCATTGTAGTATTCAGGTGTGTAAAAAATTTTAGACAATATTTACATCTGTGAGTTGTTATGAAAAAAATTTAGGTCAACAGTTCAAGTAGTTCACTGTTGTTTACATCTCATTGTTTACATTGCTGTGCACAATCAGTAATGAAATACAATATATACACACAAAATAAACACATCTGGTATTTGTCATATTACAAGTTGACAATAAAATACAATGAGTAGAAAATAGATGATCTGTTATTGATCATAAGCATAAATGTCATCATGACCCAAAAGAAAAGTGTAACAATAAAGTGTCATGACCTATTTGCATCATGGCAAGAAAAAATGTCAGGTTGACCTGATTGAAAATGGTTGTTTCTAATTACATTGTGAAGTTAAACATTTTCATATTTCACATTAATATATCTTCCTCTAAATAACTTATTATTGAATGCTTTAATAATTCTATAACAATCCTCTATTGTGTTTAAGTGTACAAATGCAATTTTATGTGATCTATCTTGAGTTCTTATATCTACCCATTTAACATGTGCTACATTGCTGAATTCTCCCATAATTGTTTGCCATCTAGTGTATCTTGATAAATTCTCTACTCTAATAATGTTATCATTAGTTAAGTGGTTTGTAGTAGGACTTGTATCTTGTGCAGCAGATAGTTCACAAATTTCACCCTTTTTTGCTGCCCATTCTATAATTTCTTCTTTACTTAAATCATTTACACCATTGACATTGCCAACTATTAAATCTTGTGCTGGTGTATCTAAAATAATAACATCTACTTCTCCAGTTATCCAAGGGGTATCTAGGTGTATTCTGGCTGTATCACAAATATCAAATTTCTTTTGATTGGCATATGTAAGTTTGATCTTTTCTGGCAGTTTTTGATCTGGTTTTACTAGTTTTGAATTTATTAATATTGCACTGCTTCCTGTATCTCTGAGGGCTTCTACTTTAATTCCATTTACGTATGCGGGGTATAGGTTCAATTTTGGCTTATTGTAATGCATGTAGGCTGTTAATTCTTCTCTATTGTCATGACTATTATTATTTCTGTGTAGATGGTTATTAGACTGATTGTTGTATGTGTCCCTCCTAGATTGTCTGTTGTTTCTGTTATAGCTATTGTGTTGGTAACTGTTTGCAAAATTTCTTCTTTCATTGGGACTTGCACTCTGGTGTAGTCTATATGGTCTATTATTGTAGTTATTGTTGTTTTGTTTGTAGCTGTTTGGGTTGCAAAAACTAGTGTAGCTTCTGTATCTGTAATTGTTATTGTAGTTTATAGGAGCTTTGCATTGGTTTTTTACATGACCTTTTCTCCCACAATTGAAACAAGTCTTGGTGTTGGACCATTTGAATTTGTCATTGTTGTTGTTGTTGAATGTTGTTGCTGTGGCTACTAGTTGGTGTAGGTCTCTTTTGTCAATCGTGTGTCCAGGGTGACTGTCTTTAAATAGATTTAGATTCGTTATCAGTTCAGTCTCTGTCTTGATCTTCTTTTCTTTCAGGAAAGTAAAAACTAAGTCTGTCACGTTGTTGAGGACATTGTCAATAAGTAGCATGTCTAGGATTTGTGTCGGGTCCTTGATGTCACATTTTGCTAGCTCTAACCATTTTATCATGTTAGTCCTCATGTCGAATATTATCCTGTTGACGTCCCCATCTTTTTTCAATTTAGTGTCCCTGAACAACTTACGATAGAAATCTGAATTTTTTCCAAAGTGTTCTAATAATCTAGTCTTTACTGCTGCATAGTCTTTATTTTGGTCTACAGTTAAAGTGGAAATGATGTTGAGGGGTTCTCCGGACAAATTTGCTAGTAGGTGTTTGGCCATGTCCTCATTGTTAAGACTATAGGTTGAGGCTATATGCTCAAATTGGACTAAATAGTTTTCAAGTGTTTCATCTTTTGCATTATATTTGTGGAATTTAGAGATGAATGGCTTTGTTGTAGCCTGTTGGGTATTGATGCTGGGGTTTGTTTTGGCAGCTTCTAGTTCTAGTTCTTTTTGTCTAGTTTCTAGTTCTTTTAATGTTTTCTGATGAGCTCTTTCAGCAGCTCTTTCTTCCCTATCTTTATCCTTTTCAGCCCTATCACTAATTTGTTTCTTTTCTTCCCTTTCTTCCCTTTCTTTCCTTTCTATTCTATCTTTTTCTTTTTCCTCCCTATCTCTTTCTTCCCTTTCTTTCTTTTCTATTTTTGCTAGCTCTCTTTCTATGAATTCCCTCTTTTTATCCCCCTCTAGTTCCATGACTTTCACTAGCTCTAGAATTTTGTCATAGGAAGACATGTTTAATGCTTTGTGTAGTTAATTAAGTGAGAAAGGAATGTACTGTGTTATACTTGTCAATACAGTGTGTGTCAATTATTTAACATGTGTATATTACACAATAATATAAAAATTCAATCAATGGTTACAATGTAATGAAAGAATGTAGTGATAATTGTCCAATGTATAGATCTAGATCAAAATTTACTCAGTTGCTCAATTATAAACTATTCAAATTCAATATTCACAAATATCAATATATGTTATACATGTGTGCTGTTGTGCCAGAGTAAAATAGTAAAAAAAATGTAAATTAGTAAAAGAAAGAAAATATATGTATAAGTAAAAGGACAAACACAGAAACAATATAGAGAACAACACAGTCTGCTTTTAAAGAAATTAATAAAAAGTAGAAATGTGACAAGAGAGATACAGATATGTGGATACAGGACTTTTAAACAAACAACAATATAGATACAGATTAAGTACACTGACAGAAATACAAACAAGACTCAACAGCTAGATAAATAATTTCCCACTATATTCTATGACCTCCGTACCAACAAGGAGAGCCTCAAACGCATTGGGCCTTATAGAGGTTAGAGAACAAATAGGATAGACCCTAATAGATCCTATTGTTATGATAGTTCATACAATAGTCCCTCTCCAGCCACCCTTAAAAGAACACTTAGAAAAATGAAATCAAAATATGGCTCCAAAATGCCAAGAGTTATCAATTACTAACTCTACTAACAATCAAGTTTAATTACTGCTACATCAAGGCAAAATCCATGTACTTTATAATCATATGCATGTATTTAATTTGTTAATAGTGACTTACAGACTCTTTTCTTGTCGACTAGTGTAGTTTAATCCTCTTATAGCTTGGGTGGTTCGCTAATAATCCATGTATAGGTAATCCAATTTAAGAATGATAATCCATGTCCATGTATACTATAAGTAATCCAATTTAAGAATAATAATCCATGTATAAGTAATCCAATTTAAGAATACAAGTTACTATGAGCATTAAAGTGGTAGAAGAAAAATAATCCAGTTCAATGCCATAAGATGGCTCAAATGCTCAAATGCTCTGTCAAGTAATCCAAAATAATAATCCACGATGATTGGGAAGATCACAAGTAGGTACGACCATATCAAGGTGCGAGTGTGCCAATGATGAATAGTGGCGAGCACTAGTGATGAAGCGGTGTATCTGTGATTAGTGTCATCAAGCGATGTCTTGACTGGTATGGCTCTTTCTTTCAGACGACATCTGCAGCTCTAGATAGGAATCGAGTCGTCTTCTGTTTCACACCGGACAGATGTCAGAGGTAGATGTAGGAACAGGGTTGGCGTTGAATGGATCTCAGGATGCAGGTGTTACTTGAATGGATCTTGTGGGCAGGCTGGATTTCGTACTTGTTTAGTTAGCCGCCATCTTGAGAAAAAAGTACCGGTCTAACGTGTAGTCTTGCGCTGTTTACTATAGAGGCGATTGAGATCCTTTTAAGACTCCTCTACTGGTCACCAAAGGCCAAATGTCACCTATGTTGTAGGTCCATACTGGCTACCAAACTGGCCACCAAATGTCGCTACCTGGTTTTGGCTGTAGGCGTAGCGGCGTGGGTGTGTCCGTGTGTTGTAGGTACCTCTTCTGGTACGACTATAATACTCCTCTTAACGATGTACTTTATTAGACACACTAGATTTGCAAGTGCGCAACATTACTAATATACTAAAGTCTCCAATGACAACATTTATAATTACTGATGAACACACTGGTAGCAGACTTAACGTTTATTATATATAGGATAAATTACAGAAAATACTGGCGACTTCAGCCGTCACAAAATATACACCAATAAATACTGGCTGTCCATGCCATGTGGAATAAGTAGTCACATCTATGAAATGTTCAAAATACAAGTCCAAAGAAAACTCTCAAGTTAACATTAAATCAAATTCACTAATATTCATTCATATTACAGACAGAGAAAATCGTACATCCACTCTCTGCTGGAGTTCTTCACTAACTAACTTTGACCCTTATTTCAGAGTCCTTTAACTTATTCACATAACCTCGTGCTTGCCCGCACGGAATGTTACAATAGGTGACTGAGTGTCACTTCATGTCACAGAGGTTCTAAAACTGGACTGTGACAGGGCTCTGCCTGTCAATTTGATATCATGTTCTATGATGTTCGTTCTTCCTCGTAGATCGGTAAAAATGTTCTTAAAATCTTCCGATAATGGTGTAACTTCCTAAGCTCTGTCTGACAAGATTCCAGTCACTTTCACATCTTTCCATGTTTGACTGAAATCTGTTGAAATTGTTTATATTTGTCCCAAACTTTCCTCTGCCTCTTCTTCTTCTAGCCAGCTTTATTGCTGCTGAGCTGTGAGCTCTTTTGCATACTGTGCCAAGGAAAAAAAGTGTGCTGTTTTCTTCAGCTGTTCAGCACTGACATAGAGGGTGTTGGTTATGTTGGGCTGTAGTGGAAGTAGGTACTGCCTAAGGTGGATTTGGGAGGGACATTCAAAGAGGATATGGTTTACGGTTTCAAAAGGTCTGCCATTGGGGAGTTGTGTGGAGTTTATTTTGTTCAAATGGTAATGTCTCATTTTCTATACTCACGGATGCACCCATGACCAATGAGTCATCTTAACGGATTTTTTCACTTCTTTGTCGAGGCCTAATTTCTTTTAGCATATCCATATGAAATATTTTCAGCCTTGAATCAATATTGATTTCATAATCCACATCACTAATTTTCCTTGTTAAGTAGCTCATCTATTTATTTCTGTAACGCTTCTCTAATGACCTAAGAACCTAACTATTTTGTGAAAAATATTCCCCTTATCCTTTGGTAATACCAAAACCTCTTGGCCTGCTTCTAGTTTGGTCAATTTTCTGTGTTCATTCACCCTAGACTGTGTTAATTCATTTTTATCTAGTACACTTTTACTCGCTTCTTCACAAGCCTTTATAACCTGATTTCTGGTTTCTGTCACGATATCGTAACTTTCCTTATTTCCAACATGTTTTTGTGGGAGTATTAGTTTATTTAGTATTGCCATTAGGCCTCGTGGATTTCCTCTATAAACCATTTGAAATGGCGAAAACCCCCGTGGTTACATTGCGGCTCTCTTTGTGTGTGAAAAGGATTGAGGGTAATGCCACATCCCATTCTTTGGGATTGTCATCTGCTATTTTCAATAACGGTTTCAAGTGCCGTAAAACGTTCACAAGTACCGTTGCTCTTCGGATGGTACGGGGCTGTAAAACTTTGCAGAATTTCAAACATTTTCAAAAATGCTGTTGTTAGTTGGCGGTGGAACTGTGTGCCCCTATCTGACAGTAACTCTTCAGGAAATCCAAACCTTGTAAATAATGTATATAATGCTTGTACTATATCCCTGGCTTTAATTCTTTTTAATGGAATAGCAATCTTGAGCACACGTCTATCACAGTTAGAATATATCCATTACCCTATTTGATATCACCGGCATAGATCCAATCAAATCAATCGCAATCTTACTAAATGGTCTTTCTGGTGTATCTACCTTTAAGAATGGTGCTCTGATTTTTTAACGCCTTTCATTTGACATATTTTGCATGACATGTCTTTCCACTCGGAAAAATGTCAGTTATTAAGAGTAACAAAAAAGCTAAAAAAAAATAATTCCACTTATCTTATTCATGGCAAACCAGTAACACAAACTAAAAACGCAAAATACCTAGGTGTTTTAATAAATGAAAAACTGTCATGGAATCCCCATATTGATGAAACTATCAAAAAAATCAAATAAAGCGTTAGGGTTTATTTAAAGAAATTTCTATAAATCAAATAAGAACATAAAACTAAAATGTTATTTAACCTTGGTTAGGCCAATAATAGAATATGCATAATCTGTTCGGGACCCCTCAACTCAAGAAAACATTAAGAAACTGGCACAGACACAAAATAGAGCAGTGAGATTCATAACAAACGAATATTCACATTTGACTAGAGTAACAACTTTAGTTAAATCACTAAATTTAGAAAGCCTTCAGGACAGAAGACGCAAAAGTAAAGTAGCATTTATACATAAAACATTAAACCATAATCTTCAAATACAAAAACAAAATTTAATAAAATACACAAGACACAAAGATAAAGTCACATTCCTCATCCCATATGCTAGGACAAATTTGTATAAATACTCCTTCTTCCCTAGTGCTATTAAAGCATAGAATGGGTTGCCTGAGCTAGCGAGGAAATCCAGTGACTTGGCAGAATTTAAGTCATTGGTTAATATGCATGACTGAATGCATGACGCGTTGGACGATGAGATAAGACATCACATAATTTATTAACTGTAATTTTCTTTCTCATGTTTTTCCCATAAGTTACAAGATTACAAAGAGAGTTTGTGTTATCACAAAAACTCAGAGGCGACCCCCGTCGGAGTCGGATCCCTGTCGGATCTGCCTATTCGCAAGAAGGAATATTCAAGAGGTGATTTAATTTTGATGGTCAAAAGTAATAATGTTTCAAAGATTCATTTGCCGTTGTAAAAAATGTTTTTTTTTTGTTTAACATGTTTCGGGTGTTCCTTCTAAGTTTAAAATAATTAACTTCTCTCTGGACGATGGAGGATGGCAACGAGCAGGGTGCGATCCCTGCTTGGTCTTTCAGTTTGCGCGCTGGACTGTCGTTCGATTTTATCGATGGTTCCCTGGTTCAAACCCTGCATGTTCCATCCCCCGTCAACCTACAGGAGGTTTAGACTAGGAAGTAAACTATCTTCAACTCTGAAGGAACATCCGAAACATGTAAAACAAACAACCCGGGACTTTAGAGACAATTAGACATATTACACATTACGGCATGACATCTATCGGATATGTACAATAGGCCAATGTCAGACGAGCGATTTTAGATAATCTTTCAGCATTGATTTGTAATTAAATAGGAGGGGGGGGGTGACATTAGCTTCTTTCCAGTCTTTTGGTACTCTGCACTGGTTAAGTGAAGCCTGAAAGAGTATTTTGAACACTGGGGCTAGCTTATTGCTTAGTTCTTTGAGTAATCTAGTTGGAATACCATCAGGTCCAGACGCTTTATTTGGTTTGGTGTTGGCTAATAGTTTCTGAATTCCATTTTCTTGTACTACTATATCTTCTATGTTGTCTACTTGGTTCAAATTCAGTAATATGTCTTTGTCTCCTGGGGCTGAGAATGCTGATGCAAAGTATTTGTTTAGGATGTTTGCTTTAGTTTCGTTATTATTATGTATTATGTAATGTTCATCTTTTAATGGCGCAAAAACACTACAGCCATGTGGAGAGATTTTCATACCTTACTTTGGTGTTTGGATGTTGTTTTCCTTAAAAATCGGAACATAATATTAACCATAATTAGATTTTGTAATGTTTTAGCTAGAAAATTAAATGTACTGTAAGAGAGAAGTGAGTTAAAATATTTTTCATAAAAATCCGGAACAACATTTTTTCGTAAATGAGAAGATTATTTGTTTGTCAATTAGACGAGGAAGTTCAAACAGTTATTTGGCGTTAGTAGATTTTTAAATAAAATTCGGAAACTTTTGGCGATGATTTGTAAGAAAATGTAAGTAATGTAAGTCGATTTCTTTTCAAAACAAAATCCGGAACATTCTTTATCGATTACAAATCTTTTATGTTATTTTCAGCAAGAAAATTAAATGTCTAAAAAGTGATTTTCAGTAATTAATTCTAGTAAATAACTTTTTTTTAAAGCCCTGAACAACCTATTATCGATAGTTTTTTAAATTTGTTTAAAGATGAAAATACGGAACAATTTGATATCGATAATCAAATTATAGTGACGCAATGTCAAAGAATATAAGTGTAATATTAGTCAATTATGCGATTTCAAACAATCATTTTACATAATTCATATTTTATAAAACAATATCCGGAAGATTTTTACACTTAATGAAATATAAGTCAGTATAGAGATTTTCATTTAGCATTACTAATAAGCTATTTACATAAAAAAACGAAACAACATATTATTGATAATGTGTTTTTGCAATGTTTAAGCATGAAAATTGAATGTAATATAGGTTAGAAGAGCAAACAAACATTCGTTGGCGTTGATTAGTTTTGCACAAAAAAATCAGGAACAATCAATTTTAGATATTTAAAACTATTGAGATGTTACGGAAGGAACATTAAAGGGTAAATCAGATTTTCAATAGCTTTTAGAGTTCTTTTATTTTATCTAAACGTGACGGACAGACCCTACCGACAGACAAAACGCACAAAAATAAACCTCTTTTATTCTAATGGGGGGCACTAAACAAAAAATTTAAAAAATCTGATTTTTTAAAAAAAGTTTCAGAAACTGACCATGTCAATGCCGGGCTTTACGCTACTTCACGAAAGTCGATGCATAAAAAATTCCATTAAAAAAATGTGCGTGATATTTACATACAAAGTGCATTCTTAGCCTTTATAAACAAAAATTAATGTTTTCTTTTTCTAGTTGACCAGAAAAAACACCTTTAATTAATAATTATGCAAGCGTTTTTTTCATAAAAAAACACCAATTCTAAAACAATAACGTAAATGTAAGGGAGGCAATGTTACAATATGCTAACAAATATAAATATGCAAAGTATATTTTCAGTATCAGTAAGTCAAATATATTTATAAAATGTACTAGAAATGTTTACAACAAATATAAATATTAAACGGTTTGTTTTAGAAAACCAAAAGAAGCCGATGCGCCTAAACTTTTCAAGCCGCATATAATGGTGAAATAATATTTTTCATATCTCTTCTAGTTTTCGGGATCTGAGTGTGACAGACGGACAGACGGACATTTTGCACAAACCTAATAGCGGCTTTTTCCCCTTACGGGGGCCGCTAAAAATGACAAAGTCATCAATTATCATTTATGATGCTGTTTATTTTAATGTTGAACAGAGTGACTGACAGAATGCTGCCCTGGTATACACCCATTTCCTGGTCATAAGTGTCAGAAGCAGAGTTGCCCACTCGAACCTGAAATTTTCAGTCCTTCAGGAATTCCCCCACAAAGCGGGGAAGGTGTCCCTTAAGCCCCATAAGCTCCAGGTCAGGTAGAATGCCATGTTTCCAGGTTGTGTCATAGGCCTTTTCTATATCGAAGAATACAGCTACTAGATGTTCTCTTCTGAGTAATGCATTTCTTATATAAGCTTCCAGCCTTACCAGGTGGTCAGTTGTTGTCCGCCCCTGCCGGAATCCGCACTGGTAGTTGGAGATCACTTTATTCCTCTCCAGGTACCAGACCAGCCTACATTCTTTCCATGGTTTTGCAGATGCAGCTTGTTAGTGCTATTGGTCGATAGTTAGCTGGGTCAGAGCCGTCTCTTCCCGGTTTATGTATCGGTATAACTGTGGCTTTCCTCCAGCTGTTTAGGAAAGCGCCTGTTTGCCACACACAGTTATAGACCCCTAGCAGGACTGCCAATGAGGGTTCGGGAAGGTGCTTGAGGAACTGGTAATGGATTTCATCTTCTCCAGGCGCTGTGTCATGTGACTTGTCCAGCAAGTCCCTCAGTTCCTCAAGCGAGAACGGTTTGTTGTAGTCTTCATTGTTCTCTGACCTGAAATCAATGGGGTGCCTTTCCTGCCTGGTTTTGACTTTTTGGAACTCTGGCGTGTAGTGTGCAGTGGATGATTTATCTGCTATTGAGGATGCAAGGCAGTCAGCTATATCTCTCGGGGACGTAACAGTTCGTCCTTGGTTTCTCAAATGCCCTATTGCATTTGATTCTTTCCCTTTGATCCGCCTTACTGCCTCCCAAACCGCTCTAGCAGAAGTTTTGGAATCCAGACTGCCGACAAAACTTCTCCAGGAATTCCTTTTTGCTCTAGCTATCCTGAATAGCTTTAGGTTTTCCTGGGAAGGATTCTTTATAAATGCAGCCAGTCGTTTTTTCCTATCGCCAATAGCACTTTTGCAAGCTGTATCAAACCATGGTTTGCTAGGCCGTTTTGGATTTGCGGAGGTTAGGGGTACAACTTTCCTGGCTATACTAAGTAGTTTGCTAGCAAAAGTATCAGCTTGGTTATGTTCATCGAGGATATTTTGTCATACCCTCGGAGCATCTTTTTTGGAATTGTTCCCAATCGGCCTTATTCAGTTTCCACCGCTGACGTCGTCCCAATGAGGGGAGATAGTTAGTAATGATGATTGGGAAGTGATCACTTCCCCTTAGATCATTGCTAACTGACCATTTAAAGTCGTCCAGAAGTCCGGGGACGCATAGGGTGAAGTCAATGCATGTGAGAGATCCAGTTCCTGGGTGCAAGTAGGTCGGTGATGCATCATTAAGTATGCATAAATCATGTTAGAGGAAGATATCTTGTGTCAGTATTGTTGGATCCCCACATGGCGTTATAAGCATTGAAATCCCCAAGGATTATATATGGCCGGGGGAGTTGTTTCAATAGGTCCCACATGTCTGTTGGGTTTGAAGAAGCGCCTGGTGGTAGATACAGGCTGCAGCAAGTGATAACCTTGTGTAGGGTTATCCTAGCTGCTACGGCCTGTAGTGTGGTCTGTAGTTCTACCCTCTCATGGGGGACGCTGTCCTTCACAAGGATATAGACTCCACCTGATGCTCTCTCTGCATCCTCAACATTCTTGCTGAAGGCAATGTAGCATCGGAACCTGATGCTATCTTTCAGAAATATTTCCTGTAAGCAGACAGCTACATGAGTCTCAGAGTCCATCAGTAGCTGCATTTCTTCATAATTCGCCTTGAGGCCTCTACAGTTCCACTGTACTATTCTGGAATCCATGGCTTATTCTAATTGACCTACTTGGAGCTATTAAGCCTTTGGGAGGCCCCCGGAGAGATTTCCCTTTATTCCAGTAACCTTGCTATTTTTATTCTTGGGTTTGGATGGAGAGGAGGACAACCCCCTTTTGGGGGAAGTCTTTCTCTCTGGAGAGGGGAGATCCCTCTGGTTAGAGCGCAGGTTATTTCCTCCTTCCTCATCTCGGGCATCCGCTTTGATTTCTCCCCTTAGGGAGTTGGTCAACCTCTAACTCAGTAGAGGTTGGGGTGTCTGGCTGGGTTCTCTGAGGAGAACCTGTGTCAGACATGATGTCTCCGGTTTCTTCCGGAGTGTTGGTTTTGACATGCTGTTCAGTCTCCATGCTCTTATCAGCGAGCACAGAAAACCTGTTCATTAGCATGGCAACAGGGCTTTCTTGTCTCTTTGGAGGTGTGTTCTTTGGCGGTGTTTTCTTCTGAGTTGGAGGAGGAGGAGGGGGTGGTGGGGTCAATGTGTCCGTCTGTGTGGCTATGGATCTTCCTATCTTAGCCGAATTGCCTTGTACTCCTGCACGGCAACCTCACAGGGCAGTCCTTGGAGTAGGCTGAGTGGCCAGCGTGACAGTTTGGTCATTTCAATTGGGCTGTGCAGCCCTTGTCCTCATGACCCTCTCAAGCACATCTGGCGCACACAGTGTTCCTCTTGCAGACTGCCGCGCCGTGTCCATAACCCTGGCAATTGAAGCACCTCATGGGGTTAGGTATGTAGGGCCTCACTGGAACTCATAGGTATCCTGCCTTCACATACTCTGGCGGTGTCCTAGTTCCGAATGTGAGGATAATAGTGGCGGTTTTGACCTCCTCACCCTCCCTGCGCCTGGTAATGCGCTGGGCATGGGTGACTCCTTCAATGCCCTCCACTATTTCCTTCTCGGAACATTCCAGCAGGTCTCTAGAGCTGATTACACCTCTGCTGGTGTTCAGACTCTTGTGTGGCATGACTTCCACATGGTGATCACAGATTCTTCTGCATCTTAGAAGCCCATCAGAGTGTATCTTACTATCGACTTCTACAAGAGGTTCTGATGACTTATGCAGCTTTGATACACTCTTGGGCTCTCCCACTACTGATTTAAGTCCCTTGTAAATGAGAAAAGGGCTCAGCTTTGTCAGGCTTTTCCCCTCCTCTGTGCACCTGACCATCAAAAATGATGGCCAGGTAGTACAGCTTTTTGTGACTTCCACCTTTTTAAACTCTGTTCTTCGCCTCTTGCCCAGACACAAATTTGGGGCAAGTAGTTTTGTGTGTGTTTTTTTTTTGTCCATATACGTAGGTAGTGATTCGGCACCTGTGCTCCCCACCCGCCATCGAGTCCAACTAGGGGACGGCCATTCGGAAGTCCAGAATGATCCCGCCAGGGCTACACAGGTGCTATACTCAGTCAGCTGCTGCATCGGACATGTGTCCGATACAGCAGCTCCCTGATTGACCCTCCAGCCACCGCCCTTCAGCATAGGTCGAAGACATGACCAGCCGGTTGACCCAGAGCGGGCCATCTGGGCCTCAGGTCTATGGGAACTTGGAGCCAAAGTATTGTGCTGTGGTGGTTTATCCTCAGATAGCCACCACTTAAACACCAGGATCTCTTTATCCACCCCCCCCTTACCCGTCGCAATCCACGGCAAACGGACTGGTCTAGGACGTAGTGAGATTTTAAAGATAAGGAGACAGAGTGATGATCAATGAAGTCAGACTGAGAAAAAGAGGAGGCAGACACAATGATAGAAAAGAAGTAGGGCACTTTTGAGCTCCAAAAGTGCTAAGGAAAGAGGAGCGCAGTTTAACGTCATGTCTCGGGACGCTTATATATAAAAACAAAATTAATTGATTACGACTAATTGTTACTAATTTTTTTTTTTTTTTTAATGATTCATGTGCTGTCATCGAGCATGAGCTTATATGTAAAATTTGATGACGATCGGGTGAGTAAAAGTGGTAAAAAAATGGAATTAAAAATGTAAACATAAGAGTGATTAAATATAAGCGTGGTATTAAGGAAAACAACTTTTTATATTACTTGTTGGGTGGTATCTGTGTTTCCTGTAAAATTTGATTTATTATCTAAAACAGTACCGAGATACTTAAAAGTTTGGAATAATTCAATGTTATCTCCAGCTACCAAAACAATGCTATTTCCTTCTTTTTTTTTTAACAGAGGTCTTTTTGTTTTTGTCATTTAATATTAAAATGATAATAATAAGTCACACCTACACGCTTTCATACAGATGTAAAGACACGTTTGATAATCACAATGATCTAAGGATAATTCCTCACATACACACTGATAACTATCTACACCTAGAGGAGAATCATATTAGATCTAGATGTGTGATATATAGATAACTAAAATGGAACGAAAGAAAGTTACGCACCAAAAAAGTGTTAATGTTCTTAAGCGGAAGGAATTATTGTTTTGTACTCTAGACATTAAAATGTCGGTTTTCGAAGACATTGTTGGTAGAAATTGCGAATTAAATATAAATAATAATTGTAAATTAAACCGATCTTGAAAATGTCTTAGCTGTCCAGTGCTTAAGTTATGTAAGAAGAGATTAAATTTTCGTATTGTATGGTCTATGCAAGTGAGAGCATTAGTGATCATTATCATGAGTGAGTAAATGTATTAATGCGTGGTCAGGACCATGAATTGTATATTGTAGATTCAGCATAAGACAACGCGACAACTGACTCTATGCACAAGCATAAATATTAGCCATGCTATATCAACACCCTTCCCCTCTCAACTTTTTTCCACTGCCGCTAAAATTATTTGTTGTTGTTTTGAATATTTACTGAAATCTACAAATGTATTTCTGATGTTAGGAGTAACTGAACTTTTTCAAAGACAATTAATTAAAACGTATAGACTATATCCTTAGCATGTCAAAGAAGAAACAAACTTGAGTTAATGAGTGCTCTTTTTTGTTCCATTATTTAAAGTGTTATCGGTGCCTCTGAGTTCACCAAGCTCCAACGGGTACCAGACACTAGTTGGGGAAAAAGTAAAGGTGGTTGGTCGTTGTGCTGGCCACAACCGTGGGCCACAGAAACAAATGACCTAGACATTATCTGCACTATAGATCGCAAGGTCTGAAAAGGCTACCTTACTTACTTACATCGGTAAAAAACAAAATCTTTAAAAAAATCCAATTACTATTGCCAAAACTGATGTCATGCAAAAGAAAAAAAAGTAACTTACCTAATCGGTGACTAATTAGTGTGGCGAAAATTGTAAACAACAAAATGAATAGAATGCAGGTATCCGCCATCTGTTCAATTAATTTTTCCGTTGAAAGACTTATCTTTGAGTGTCAAGATGAAGTAATGTATTAGCAATCTAATTGACAGGTTGCCTACTACAGTACCGACTTGGTGTGAAATTAATGATTATTATTAGTCATTCTGTTTAGTCCATTGTTCAGGACACAAAGTCATGAAGCTAAGAAAGTCTATGGTTACATTGAAAAATTAGGTCCAACTTTTGAAAGTCACCTAAACCTAGTGATCACCTTATCAGCTTCGGTTACTATGTCACATATAAGCGAAATGCTTATCGTCAAGCAGGTAATTTTTAACAAGACCCATTGAAACCTGTGAAGTGAAATAAAAAGAAGTGATTTTTATTTTGATGATCTGCACTAATATTTAAAAAAAAAAAGGATCACAAAAAAAATTAGTGAGTAATAAAAAAAATGAAATAAAAAACAAAAGGAACAGACAAATTAGAGAAAAAAAAACAGCCAACTGCCATAAGCATAAATTAAGTACTAAAAGCAAATGCTAAACTAAACAAAATAACAAAAAAAAAGTTTCTATATTCACACAAATTCAGAGGCGGCATCCAAAAGGGGTGAAGGGACCACACCATAAGCTACTTTAATTAGGATATTATGTTGAATGACTAAAAGTCAAAATGTTTTTATTACTGGAATAATGAAATTATTGCCGCCAGCCTTGACGTCGACATTTGAAATGCTCGAAAATCGGAGAAAATTATGTATTGTTCGTATTATATTTCAATATTGCATTCTATGTTGGCTAATCAGAAAGCATTTTCATTTGACATTTTTTTTAGTTAGGTACTTATGTGTAAGATTTTTTTCATTGATTGATCACAATCTTGTATGTTTGTACATTACATACTTCGAAAAACTGAAATAAAAAATTAATAAATGATAACTAGCTTGAAGGTGTGCATGTACATCCGATAACGTCACAATCGTTCCATTTTACCCCCCACCCGAATAAATACAATTTTAATTGCTGGATGTGTAAACGGGAGACGTGCCATTTATGGTACTATTAGGGCGAATTATAATGTAACTAGTCGACCTTAGGCCACTGCAACCTATGCGACCGCAGTGGGCCCCGCACTTTTATAGGACCCACGCTAATTTTTGGTGTATAAATTATTAAATTAAACTATTTGATAACTTTTATAACAGATTTACCGCGGCCTCCTGACGATTTAACAGGAGGTCCTAGAAATCTCCTGAAATTGCAAAACATACGAAAAGGTCCTAGAAGTATCCAGAAATTATTAAAATCTTTTGAAAACTCATACAAATCTCCTGAAATATATAAACGAAAATTGTCATTTTGGGGTGTCATTCAATACGGAAAACGCCAATCCTACGCGCGATAAAAAAAAACGGCATTATGCAATACCCGCAATTGTGGAATCTAGTCACTCGGATGTCCAGAATGAGCTCGCCAGGGCTACACAGGTGCTATACTAGGCTGCGGCATTGTACATGTGTCCGATACAGCAGCTTCCTGATTGACCATCTAGCCACCGCTAGATGCAAACGGACTGGTCTATAGGCGTAGGGAGGTTTTTAAGATAAGGAGACAGAGTGATGGGTAATGAAGGCAGACTGTGGTAAAGAGGAGGCAGATATGATTATAGAAAAGAAGTAGGGCACTTTTGAGCTTCAAAAGTGCTATGGAAAGAGAAGGCAATTTAACGTCATGTCTCGGGACGAGATATTCAATAACTTAAAAAGAACTATTCAAAGGATTTGAAAGAAAGCCATGACAATGAGATTTATTTTATACATAACTGTTTATAATAGTTATAAAATTAACCATCTGTTATTGACAGCAAAAAAATTAATAAATTAAGGACACTTTATTCCAATACGCCTTCTCACATTTCTTTGTTAGTATTTTTCTTAGAAAAAAGGGGGGGGGGGGGCGAAGGCGGATTTTTTAAAAAGAAAAAGTACCAAAAAGGGGCGCTAGGCCAAAAACGGTAAAAGACCACTGGTCTATATGCAACCGCTAAAGAGGATCAAAGTAATTCATAATTCTCGTAAACGCTGCTCTTTATTTAAATATTCTATTAATTTCTTCTTTAATACAAATATAATAAAATCAATGTAATGTTATTCTATATATATTTTTTTAAATCTGGACGATAATTAAAGTCAATTAGATTAAAATGATAGCAAGAGTTCACCACAAAATTTTTTGATCGGCTTTTAAATCAATGTATATATCATGGGCGTATCTCTATTACATTCTGACCCTTCATTCTTTCGGAAGACGTTTATTCTGCCCTTGAATAGGTTCTTCCTGGAGTTTGTAAAAAATGTGTAAACACCTCGCCCTTGCCAGCAAAGGGTCAAGGGGAGAGCTGTGAGCTCCTCCAGCGCGGGGCGGAGCCAAGCTCTATTTCTGGTATTGAAAGCCAACTAAATGTATATTCTAAGGTACCCACAGTGCATTATTTTGCTATTAAAAAGTTTTATTTCAAAAACCTAATGTGCCATTCTTACTGACTTAGACCCTCCCGCGCCGTTCGGCGCATTTGCTGGCAAGCTGTTTCCACACAAAAATCTGTCACTGGCAATGTCCGAAGCCTCTTCCCACCTGCTCTGAGGACCTCCATGAATGTGTGGCGCCAACTTGTACTAGTATGTCATCGCAACTCTTATTATGCGTAATTCATTTTGTCGGAGAACTTGTCCCGCAAACCTCATGCGACGCTCTATCACAACCTTACTAAGGGGTCGACTCCCACTTCGGCATTGGATTTTCTTGATTTAGACCCGATCTCTATAACTGACACCTAAAATCCGTCTTAGCCATCTTTGTAGAGCCACATTTATTGCTTTTCAATTTCGGCAGATGACTATTCATTGCACTTTATAAATGGAGCCCACCCACTGGTAGACATGTGTAACTTCTGTTGACTACGATCTTGGAATTAGGTGACTATTTTGCTTTAGATATTATATCGAAAAGGGAGGTTTTATCGTCAAAATCATCTGTTGGTTTTTTTTTTAACTAAAATATATCTGGAGTTGTTTTATTTTTTAAAAATTCAAAACCACATTTAGCTACGGTCATAGAATTTGGTGACTAGTTTGCTTTAGAAATAATATTGAAGAGAGAGGCTTTCAACCTTAAAACGCTATGTATGGGGATTTTAAACTCAAAACTATCTTGAGGGGTTTTAAACTTTAAAAAAAGACATCTGGAGGAAAAGGGTTGAAAATCAAAACCCCCCCATTGGCTTGGCTACGCTCAAAAAATTTTAGTGTGTAATTTGCTTTTTTTAATATTGAAGAGGTATTTTTTACATCAAACCCCTCTGAAGGGAAATTTAAACTCAAAACACCCAATAGGCTTGGCTACGCTCATAGCATTTTGATTGCGAAATTTGTTGTTTTTTTATTTTGAAGATTTATTTTTTAGCTTCAAACCCCGCTGTTGAGGGGTTTAAACTAAAAAAAACAACCTTTGACTATGCTCATAGTATTTTGAGTGCGTAATTTGGTTTTTTTTATATTGAAGAGGTATTTTTTACATCAAACACCTCTGAAGGGAAATTTAAACTCAAAACACCCAATAGGCTTGGCTACGCTCATAGCATTTTCATTGCGAAATTTGTTGTTGTTTTTTATTTTCAAGATTTATTTTTTAGCTTCAAACCCCACTGGCTAGGGGTTTAAACTAAAAAAAAACAAACTTTGGCTATGCTCATAGTAGGCTATTTTGAGTGCGTAATTTGCTTTTTTTTATATTGAAGAGGTATTTTTAGCTTCAAACCCAGATGAAGAGGGGTTTAAACTCAAAACCCCTTTGGCTACGCTCATACAATTTTGAGTGTGTAATTTGCTTTTTTATATTGAAGAGGGGTTTATCGTAAATTTTGGAGAGGGGTTTAAAATCAAAATCTTCCTTAGATGTGCTCTTGGAATTTAGGGATTGTCGTTTGCATTTTTTTTTTGTTTTATAGAAGAGGGGGATTTAAATGCAAACCCCCCTGGTAGTTTTTTTTTTAAACTCAATACCCCTTGGTAGTGGGTTTCCAACTTAAAACCCCCTGGGTAGGGGTTTTCAAACTCAAAACCCCCTGCGTAGGGGTTTTCAAACTCAAAACCCCCTGGTAGGGGGTTTTAAACTCAAAACCTCAGGTAGTAGGGGTTTTAAACTCAAAACCCCCGGGTATGGGGTTTCAAACTCAAAACCCCTTGGTTTGGGGTTTCAAACTCAAAACCCCCTGGAAGGGGGGTTTTAAACTCAAAACCCCCTTGGCTGTGCTAGGGCAAGTGATGGTTTAGTATTAAAATTTCACCTAAAATAAACAAAATTAAAGCAAAAGATCAGTCACTAAACTCAAAGCCCCCTGCCGGGGGGGGGGAATGTCATTTCGGTTGAACACCCCTCCTGGCTACGCCCATGGTATATGGTATATATTATATATAGTCCAGTGGTTCTTTCTTAGTATTCTTATTTGCCCTGTTTACATATTGGACCTATATTTATTTAACGTTGCATGAAACAAAATATGAAAACTATGTGTATCTATTCTTTATTAAATACAATGTATTTCTACAAAGCATACACACGGTCGCAATTAAACAAAAAGGGTTCAACTATTTATATTACGTGAAAAAAGAAATAATATTACAAGAAATTAATATTATTAATACATTTCAAAAATATCTCACACATAGCGCGAAGCAGTTCTAGTCATTCTATAGAATGCCTAGGCAAAGTGGGAAATAGAGAAATCGTTTCTCACATTGCCTGGAGTTTTCGTGCATCTACAGGATGCCGGATTTCACACTTTGCCCATAACATATATATAATAAATAAATAAATAGATATATTATGACCTGGCAAGATTTTTTCTTAAAGTTTTTTATCCGCTCCTAAAAAAAAAAGTTTGCCCATTGACGGCGTTAGCTGAACAGAACAAGACGTTGTTCTCTAAATGTCGATGAAAATACGTTACACATCATCTCATCAGATGTGTTGAGCATTTTAGGCTGTTTGTCAGATTGAATTGGTTGCCCAACCCTTGTCAGGTTACAGTGGTTAGATCATGTGTAGCTATTTATAAACATACCCTACCTACACGGTGACGTGATGAAACTGACAAAAGGTAAATTAGGAAATGTAACGTGTGCTTGAGAGACATAAACCACTTGGCTACCTTATTAGGGGTGGGGGTTGAGTTGGATGAAGACCAATCATTTTTTAGCTATGTTTTCTGAGGCTGCATGGAAACGAGATTGAATAAACGTGCATTAATAATAAAACGGACATTTGAATATTTGTTTTTCCTGTCTTTTGCAATAGCCATCAATATTATAGTCTATAAGTAAAAGAAATATCCTATCACAAATGGAAATTTGCAGTTACACAGAACCAGGACCTAGAATGACGTAGATCCAAAGATAAATGTAAACACACACACACACACACACACACATATATATATATATATATATATATATATATATATATATATATATATATATATATATATATATATATATATATATATATTATACCATGGGCACCCGCAGGGGGGTGCAAACGCGCTCCCCTGGATTCTGAGTTGTCAAATTCTAGCCATTTTTTTTTTCGCACCATGAAATCAATTAAAATCTAAGTAGCAACTGAACAAGTAGTGCTTCCACTGGTGACTGATATACAGATGTAAAGATAAGTTAATTTTTTAGTAGACTAGCCTAGGCTTCTCAGAAATGGATGGCCAACCATGTACGTGCACCACTCTGAATTTTGAGCAGCCAAACTTAAGCAATTTTTTTTACACCTTCAAATGAATTAACTTCTACTAAGTAGCAATCTAACAAGTAGTGCTTCCACTGAAGTACAGTTGTGAGGATAAGCTTTTATTGTAATCAACTTCAATATGCGCTTTATTATAGGCTTGCAATTCTTTGCACGATAAAGGGAATTAAGTATTCTAAGCACGTTAGTCATGACGATTTGTTTTCATTTGCACATATTTATAGTGATTATAATATTTAGGACAGTTAGTATATGATGCTTGTTGAGGAATGTTTGAGAAATCTTTGCCAACTGTCTTCTAATGTTATAAATGTGCAATTTTTCTTGAACAAGAATGAAGAGTGCAGTCATCTTGGTAAATGTATTTACGTCTTGCAGAGTTGCGCACGGTGTTAATGCTTGATAAAATAGCAGGTGGAACGCGTCCACCAGTCTACGATAGAAGAGATATAAGAAAGTTCTTCACCTGCCATATTCTGAGTAAAAACGTTGATTTGGATCGACGGAGCACTGGCAGCAGCAAGAAACCAAAATACAAGCAGCTGCATAAATTAACTGCATTGGTTAGGTCTATTAGTGATGAAACTTCAGATATTTCAGGCATTGAGAAGAGGTCGTTGAGCGTTCAGTTTGTTGATTGCGATTTTATTCGAAAAGACTTCAATGGTTTTGTCCCTGTTGTCTGTGTCTAACATCCTTGTCAACAAATACATTATGTACAGTCTAGACATGGACAAGCTACTGGGCTAAGGCTACGATGGCTGCTCCGTGATATATAGCATTCAAAACTATGTTCAGGCAAGGGTTCTTTAAAATATTTAAACAATGCCTTCGTAAATTGAGCGTCGCACAGACTCAACCTTATTATCAATGACCTGAATGACGTCTCAGATACACGTAATGCTGTTGGTATCATAAGAAGATTTTCTGTTTCTTCCGTAACAGTCCCAAACGAAAGCGTTGGTGCTAAATTTACCTCTTTTGTGAGAGACAATGAGAATACAAATCCATTTGCGCTTTAAGTCACTGAGAAGATCTCTGTTTGGCGTATCTTAAAATAACGGCTGTAAGTGAAACCAGACAAACTGACATGTAATCAGTGCCTGCTCCTCGTGTGTTTCTGATTTATCGTCAGTTATTCTTCGGTTCTTGAACTAGTTACCATGATGTTGCAAACTGTCCAACTTAACATGGCTGGTGGCTGCCTGGTCTTGCTGTTTGCGCGCTGGAATGTCGTTCAGATTTATCGATGATCCCGGGTTCAAACCCTGCCCGCTCCCATCCCCGTCGTCCTGCGGGAGGTTGGGACTAGGAAGTAAATCTTCAACTCTGAAGGAACATTCGAAACATGTAAAACAACAAACAACAGCACATTCACCTAAATAACATAATCAAAAACTAATTTGACCATGTGAGGATCACTTCAGGGATGGCATCTAAAGGAACGCGAGACTGCTGACAGACAAACTTGGTGCCGGGTATTGAGTTGATTAGTTGATTCTGCAGTCGACAGACACACCGAGCAAAAACCATATGTTTGGATTTTGGGAGCTGTTACAGAACACGGCTTTACATTCCGTATCATGATTTGTTAGTCTCTTCATTAACGTCTCACTTTTCAAGCAATAATAATGCTAAATACAACTTGTTTTGTCCACATCCTAAAACGATGCAAGAGCTGCATCGCGACGAAAAGCACTTCATTAGTAAAGTTATTGACAGTTTCAGCAGCAACTGTCATCATCTGCAGCTCTTTTCTTTAATATTCTCCGCTACAAAAAAAGTTGAAGCTACGACTTTGAGCCATAGGTGGTGTTGTGACACGTTACTATGTGTGGTCAACCGTAACACACGGTCAAGTGTCGGGTACCTGGGAGTTAAGGGACTTGCGGGAAGTCACATTTGTGTTGTAAACAAGAAGAAGGATGTCATCTAGTGGAGTTGTTTGTATATAAATGTTATCCTGTACATATGTTACTATTTAATTCTTTACAATTAAAGGCACTTAACAATTAAAGGAACTTGTTTCTTCACAGGTGGCAACTTGCACCTCCCTGCAAAAAATCCTGCAGGCGCCCATGTATTATACCAACCCTCTTCGGAATACTCTTTTCAATGCTAATCCACCACGCGTTTGACAAATCCACCGAAGGCATCTATCTTCATTCTAGATTTGATGGCAAACTTCTAAATATTGCTAGACTGAGGGCCAAAACTAAAATCAGAACCATCCTCGTAATATATACGCTATTCGCGGACGATGCAGCGGTGGTGGCACACTCACAAGAGGAGCTTTAGTCACTAATGTCCCGCTTCTCTCAGAATTGTAAAGAGTATGGCCTAACCATTAGCACAAAGAAAACTAGTGCTGTGGGACCACCTGCTACAGCAATACCCTCGATTCTCATTGACGATAAAAAGCTGGATGTTGTAGTGCTTGACTCAGACCAAGAATTTGAGAAAACCAGAAGCTCACTACAGCGACCAAAACGGAGGTCTACAAGGCATACGTTCTTAGTACGCTACTGTACGGCAGTGACTACCTACGAAAAGCAAGAGAGAAAACTAAACTCATTCCATTTGCGCTGCCTCCGAAGGATCTTGAAAATTACATGGAAAGAGTGCGCAATACTGAGATCCTCGCGCGAACTGACCTCACAGCATCTTTACAGTCCTCAGGCAACGCCGCCTGCGCTGGCTCGGACATATTCGCCAGATGGAGGACAATAGCATCCCGAAAATCATTCTCTAAGGGCAACTCGAGTCTGGCTCAAGAAAAACTGGTCGCCCCCACTGTCGTTACGTGAATGTAACAAAAAGGGGTTTAAATCAGTGAACATTGATACTGACCATTGGGAAGACATAGCCTTAGACCGCACTTAGCCACTAGTTAGATACAGACGGTGACCAAGAAAGCTATGGACAGCGAGAAAACATGGGCCTCAGCTCTTGAAGAAAAGCGTGCCATACGAAAAATGGCCGGCTCCGCTACCACTAAAGTGAAAGTCACCTTGACCTGCAATATATGTGAACGGGAATATCTCTCCAAAATAGGCTCCACAGTCACATTAAAAAGTTTTTGAGGTGAACCATAGTCGTCCTACAAATGAAGGAGCCAATGAATATCTTTATATATAATTCTTTTCTTCCCTAATCAGGTCAGACGAGAAGTAAATGGGAAGATCACTCTCTTATTTCTGCGGATAGTCACCCCACGAAAAAAAAAACAAGAGGGTGGGGGGGGGGAGGAGAACACGTTTTCACAGCTCGATAAGGATGGCTGCGCGCTGGACTGTCAAACCCTGCCCGCTACCATCCCCCTTCGTCTTGCGGGAGTTTAGACTAAAAAGTAAAATATCTTCAACATTTTACAAACAAACATTTTACAAACACTAAATAGCAAGGCGGACTTACGCATTGTGAGGCCCTATTCGAAACGGATTTCGCGGGGCCAAGTTTGGGTAGGAAGCGGATAATAATTGAAATTTAAGAGTTTGTATTAGAAAATAAATTCGTATATGCATTTTATTCATTCTTTACTATGTACAGAATTACTTTACGAGCCTTGGGTATAGCTAAGTCACACAGTATATCATAATAATTATGTTTCCTACATAGATCCCGCTCAATAGCAAGAATTACCAAATGTTTCAATCTATCTTTGAGAATTGTGACCTCCTGGGAAATCGATATGAGGACGCGGGAAATTTGTTTTAAGTTTAAAAAAATGGTTTAATTTAATAATTTATACATCTTGAATTAGCGCGGGTCCTATGAAAGTTCGAATCATTTGAAAGTGGGGGCCCACTGCGGTCGCATAGGTTGCAGTGGCCTAAGACCGGCTATGCAAAATAGCGGCGTACGTTACGCCGCCGGTCGACTAGTATATATATATATATTGTTATAACCCTTGTGGCGGACTGAAAGGGTTAATGTGTGTGTGACCTACTGACACACGAGACCAAGGCGAATCACACAGGTCAACGGCAGTTGAACAAGGGACAGTACTGCTATACAAGCAAATATGGTCAGTGCTGTGGTCATGTGACGAGAACCTTCACGGACGAGAGACAGAACGTGTTAGAAAGGAGTCAGTTGGGTCAAGGACAGCAAGCAGTAAGGACTGTGTTAGAAAGTCAGTCCTTGAAAATGTAGCTGTACGAGTCTAGAAGTAGACAGAGAAAGACTTGTAGTGATTAGTTAGGCAGTTAAAACTGTTGTGTAGAAAAGCATTTGAAGTTACTGTAGCCAATTGTGTTTATTGGCTGTTGTTGATGTATTTGTCATAAAACCGCCACATTGTTTATTGAAGCTCTTGTTGTCAAGATCTTGCGTTAGATGTGCTGTGTTGTGTTTAGCAGTGTTTGCAGAAGGCCTGATATATAAGTAAGCAAAAAGACATTTAATGTACTGTCCTGCACATGAGTACCCCAGTATATTATGCATATCACGTTCAATCAATGGTGCCTGACGTTACAATCTATCAATTGTGGATGTCAGATGTCAAGATCTATGAAGATGCTATAATGGATGTCACGTTGTAGATTATCTTGATCTGTATCACACCATAAATGATCGTGATTGCCGAGGATTCTAAAGTTGCCAGTTGATAAGATGATCATCTAGATCTAGGAGTTACTATTTGACAATACGATCTAAGTATGTTCTATATTCAATAAAGAAACTTCTCTTCATCTAAAAACAATTACTTTAATTCGGAACTTGAAAAGGCTATTTCACAAATAATTACAATGGTTAAATGTACTTGAATATAATAACTGATCTACACAATAATATAACTGAGTCCCAATGCAAAAGGTACATGTTCTCTATTTCACGTTACATACAAGATTGATGTTATCACTAACACGTTCCAAAACAAGACACATGCGATTTTGGATCTTGCCCGGATACTAGAGCGTAATCACGTGATCAGCAACTCTACTCTGCAAGACCAACCAATAAATGCAGCTCAATGTACAACAAACAATATTTCAAAGCCAATCATACCCAATCTGAACACGTAGCCCTTCGCGTGATGGAATTACCCGAGGTCGTTGACGAGCTAAATATAGAAACTGTGTACGTGACAATGCATTAGGTAACAAGGATGCATCATGGCACTATGTACCGTGTGGATTAGGTGTATCTAAAGATTTATTGTAAATATTTAGTCTTTAAGTTTCTTTCCTCTTTTATTATATTCTTAAAGCCATTAAGGACCCCATTGTAGGAGCCCAAGCAGCTCTCCTCAAGATCTCCAGCTAGCTTTAGGGGAGGGCGCCAAAAAAATATTCAAAAGTTTATGAGACACTGACCCTAACCCAGACAGCTGCAGAGTGAATGCACATTGTAATCCTGAAGATAACTTTACTTTCATGGTCATACATTATATGTATAAAAATTGAAACAGATTTTCTCCCTCCCTAAACAAACACAAATATTATGACGTTTTAGACAACTATGTATTTCCCATTTATAAAGATGATAATATAATCATGTAAATACTACTCGAAAATATAAGTATGTAAACCATTAATACAAAATCTAAACAAAAATACATTAGGCTGATAATACATTTCTCTTTTTAAAAGGTAATTTTTGAATGCTGAGATTCAGTGCTGGAAGCACTGACTTCCACACTGGTTATAAATGTCATTTTGAGATATTGAAGGAGTTTTAATGTTCTTTAATATATTGATTTAAGGATGGTATTAAAAAGATAAAAGAGGTAGCATTATTAGTGTATTTTCAACAAAAGAATGAAAAGAAAATATAATGTCAATTTAGCTACGATATGTTTTTACTTAAATAGTATAAGCAGTAATTATCTTCATGGCATTTTTTGGGAGGAGGGGGGGGGGGGGCATACCGGGCTCTAAAGCCTAGTTTGGTACTTGGCAGCCAGTCTAGAAGATAGAAACTCTGAAATAAAACTAGGTACAACTATCTGTTGTTCACAGCCGTCTCCCATTCTGTGCCACTCTAAATGACATTTAGTATTAAATGTGGTATAGGCTTGCACAAGCCAATCATCACCTTAAAAATACTGAGGATATGCTATGTTTTACTATGTAAAATACTGTACGCCTCCTAATCTTTGGGCTCGAATTAAAGCCTTATAAATTCTCAGATTTCAATAAGATTGACTTACTTACATTTTACAATTGACATGAATTTAAGTCTGTAATATTATAAAACTTTAACTCGCTCTCTCTCTTTCCTTAATTAGACATACCAGGAAACTGTTTCGACAGTGATAATTTTTGTTAAATATTTTTAATTATCTCAAAATTAAATCTGTTTGACACAATAAAACAGGATGATTTTAAAAATACTTAATTGTCTCAAAATTAAATCTGTTTGACACAATAAAACAGGATGATTTTAAAAATACTTAATTATCTCAAAATTAAATCTGTCTGACACAATAAAACAGTCCCAAACTAAAAACTCAAAATACCTAAATGAATAGTAATAATGGAACTTGCATGTTAAAGAAATAATTAAGAAATCAAAACAAAGCAGAGTTACAGGAGAACATCAAACTTAAATACTATATCATATTACTTTTTTATATCAAGCTGCCTCCCTTTCTAATGTTGGCTTTTCCCAATCATAGAATTCTCTAATGTATTAACAACTTGGGGCCTTTAACTCACTTTAAAATTATGCTAAAACTGTTTGTTTTTTTTCTATGGATGAAAAATGGATTGCATTTGTATTTAGGGTCTACAAATAAAGACACACTTACTTTTACTGTGCCCTACATGTATCAACCCCTGCCCATGGGAACCTTATTATACTTTATCTTATTTAATTAGACCTGCTATTATATACAGCAATAACATCTAGATTATTCTAGATCTAAAAATGTAGATATAGATAATATAATATATATATTATATATTTAAGGGTCCTGAGTGATTCAGTCATCACAAATTCTTCCACTTGCTGAGGACAAAAACAAAAAAGAAATTGAACCTGTTATAATTTTCAACTAGGACAACTAAGCACCTTTTGTCATTAAATGTTTGTTTGTAAAATGTTTTACATGTTTCGGATGTTCCTTCAGAGTTGAAGATAGTTTACTTCCTAGTCCAAACCTCCCGCAGGATGACTGGGAATGGGAGCGGGCAGGGTTTGAACCCTCGACCGTCGATAAATCCGAACGACAGTCCAGCACGCAAACCACACGACCAGTCATTAAAACCGCAGTGGTTAAATTTACCAAAAAAAATTTTTTATTCGCAATTTCGACCTAACATTTTTTTTAAATCTGACATTTTTTAAAGTATAAGATTATCCTTCCATTTGCTTTTTGTCCATAGAGTATATGGTTCAAACCTCTAATCGTATGATAACTTTAAAAAAATATTTATATATTTTTTTAAATAGTGTTTTTTGCACAATTTAACTTAGTAATTAGATATCTACATAATTTGAAACAAAATTTATGGCCTCAATCCTAAGATCTTATATTATATAATACAGATGTTACTTCAAAAAAGAAGATGACTACTTCCTACGTGTCATGCATTTAGTCATGCATATTAACCAATGACCTAAATTCTGCTAAGTCACTGGTTATCCTGGCTAGCTCAGGCAACCCATATCATGCTCGAATAGCACTAGGGAAAGATGATTTTTAATACTTGATAAAAATTTATAGACTTAGTGGTTGAAAGCATCAAATAAGAGCCTTTCAAATATTTAAATAAAAAGCTGAAAAGTCAAAGAATACTCATAGATTTTATGAAGCTCTATTTTCTAAGAGCATTGAGGGAGATATTGTTACGACTTTGGAGTGGACTAAAGAAAGTTAACTCACCGATTATCAGGTTGCCGATATCTTTTTGATTGCAGAAGCACAATCCTACTATGAACAGTCAAAAGTCCCAGTAAAAAGAAATAAATTCACAGTACTCCTAATAAAATATACTATCCCGATTCACAAGCACCAATTAAAGAAACAATCCTTCGTCGAAAAATCAACAACCATAACTCCAGTTACTTAACACATCAACACACTCGCTCAGGTCATTTTCGCCCCACAGCATAAACAAAATTCAAAAAGCTCTCGTGTAAAAAATGGTCAGTCAGGGGGAACAGATTTACAACATTATACAGAAACAAAATTAGATCTAATCTAGAATCACTGGCGGATTCAGAGGGGGGGCAGTAGAATTCACACAATTTTTATCCGAATTTATTATTTATGTTAATAGTATATACAAATGATTTCGCCCCCCCCCCCCCCCACTAGTATGTTGGCCAATTTGGTAGGGTCGGGAGGGTGCGATGGCATCAAACTCGCCCCCCCTTCCCAAAATTTTGAGGGGGGGGGGGGGCGTCCAATTTATTTGTAGAAATCACAGCTTGCTAACAGAATAAATTAAATATCTATATGATTAAAACTTGTTATTTATTGGTGTTTTTTTTTATAATATGTCATTTCTCTGTTGGCCGATTGTGTGTGTGTGTGTGTGTGGGGGGGGGGGCAAATACCTCTACTGCCCTTCCCACCTAAACCCTTTGAGTGGGTGTCCTAATTTTATGGGGAAATCATAGTTTGGGAACAAAATTAGTTGAATTAAAATATAATTTTTAAATTATGACGCTCCCCTTCTGGTATCTTGGCCAATTCAGTGGGGTAAGGGGGGATTGCATCTACTGCCCTACCCACTGTAGCCCTCTCAGTGTGTGTGTGTGTGTGTGGGGGGGGGGGGGCGGTTTTATTTTTATGGAGAAATCATAGTTTCTGAACAAAATTAGTTGAATATCTATATAATATAAGCTACGTATTGATATGTGAACCCATTTGTATATTATTTCGCACCACAAATCTCAAATTTTATCATTAGTAAATATAAAATGAAAAAGGGTTGTACTAGGTGGGAGGGGCGATACATGCAATCGCCTTCCGCCCATCGGACGAACCAATACTTTTTCTTTTTGTATTATAAGAAATTACAAAATTAAGAAAAAATCTGTCACTAATATAATTTATATATGCTATAAATTAAATTCTTATATCGAGTCACCCCACCCCTATTCTTTAATGCCAAATGCAATCATTAACAGAAATTATAAAAAGGAGCCAGGATTAATCATTTTCATTCAACCGCCCCTCCCCTTTCCAGACAAAAAAATTTTGTTTCAAAACAGAATAGTCAAATATGGTTTATGTAATGTCACATGAATTTATCATACTTTTTTAAAGAAATACTTTGCTTTGGAAAATTTAGAACTCATACAAAATTTTTCAGTATAAGAGTAACGATTGAGATGGGTTTTGAACCCAAATATTCTTTTCCTAGTTTTTCGTGTCGGGGCTTCGACCCAAACCCCAATGATAAATGATTAGCTGTCGTTGTCAGGAGAATGCGTTTCTGCAGTGAAGAATGCAAGAAAACGCTTTTGGTGTCAGGGCGTCGCTCCTAACTCCACCGATGAGTAATAATCTGTAGATTTCAGGAGAATGCATTTCTGCAGTGAAAAATGCAAGAAAACGCTTTTGGTGTTGGGGCTTTGCCCCAAACCCCACTGAAGTGAATTACAGCGCTACCCCAAACCCCCAAGCTATCGAGGGAAAGGCCTCAACGTGACTTTTTTTCCGCCGAAAATTGACAAACATTGCTTTTTATATTCTCATATATATATATATATATATATATATCTGCTGTATGCACGTTTACGCATAGGGTTAGGGTTTACTAGGCGTTAGGATAAGGTTTTGGAAAACAATCGCCCCCCCCCCCCCCACTCCAAAGTTCTGGATCGGCTAGTGTCTAAAATTCTAGATCTTGATTAAGATATCTCTAGAGACATTATTCTAAAATAGATTATTATAGATCTACATAGACATCATAGAGAGTAAGAGAGCCTAGTACACAGATTGGCACAGACCTAGAATCTAGGCTAGGAGTCTAGATCTAATATGTAACATATCATATGCCTCTTATGGCCTATCTAGTGATGGGCAAATGTTAACTAAAAAAAAAGAAAAATTTATTAAGGCCAAACTTTAACTAGGAAAAAAAATTTAGTTAAAATCGTAGTTTAATTAATTTTTTTTTAGTTACAAACTAAAAAATTCAATAAAAATTTGTAAAACTTTTCAACAAGTAGCGGTTGAAACGCACATCCCTATTTACTTGTCATGTGATAACAATTTTGATATTCAAAAAAATGATGCAGTTAACAACTATTTTTTCTGTCTGCATTTAAAGAGGGTAAAGTAAGATGCTGGTAGAAGTTATGGGATTCAATATCTGCACTTGAAAATAGCAGTATTATGAAAGGTTGTTAAATATTTTTGCCTAAAGCTTCTATGCAATATTATGAATTAGGTTACAAATTTTTTCTGAGTCATGTGGTGGTGTTTAATTTCTGTTTATAGTGGGAATCTGATAAGTCTGTCAGGTCAATATTTAGTGGTTTTAATCAATTCATTTGAGAAAAACAATAATATATTAACTGCAGGAACATTAATTACACCCTTTTTATAGATTATCTTAGATAAGGCTGAAGTGTATAATAGATTCTTATTATTGAGATCTAAATCTACAGTTAAACCTATATAGATCTAAAAAGCATTAGGCAGAGATGCCTACATGCCAAAAGGGAAATGTGTATTCCCAGATCTGGAAATGTGTATTTTAAGGGGCAATGTGTATTTCCTAAATGTAAAGAAATATTACTCATTCAAGCACGTAACATACACGAAATGTAGCAATCCTAACACAGCATTAAGTGCGAAAAAAAAAAAAAAAAAGCAACACTCTCTCATGGTAGATTAGTTAAGAATAGTCAATTTCCAGACATTGATGCACTGATCTATATAGGATTATAGCAATAACTACTTTTTTTTTCAAGGGGGGGTGTACAGTAGATGGGTAGATGCGTATTTTCAGATAATAAACCGTACTCGCATATTTTCGTGTCCATTTGCGTATAAAATACGCAAGATGTGTACTTGTAGGCAAATCTGATTAGGATAACCAACTCTAGAAAAAAAAAACATCTTAATCCACAACCTCCCTGCCCAAAAAAGTAAATACTGTGTCCGACTGATAATCACTGATTTTAACAACCTGCACATTGTGCAATAGTGCACATTGTGCAATAGTGTTTGCTTAATGTTGAGTGGTCAGACAAGAAAAGAACACAATGGCATGGTTAGTCAAGCATGTATTTACACTGAAATAGTTACACAGGTCAAATGTTTCATAAAACAATTTTGTTTCTATTTCTTTGGAACTAAATCTAAATGTAAAATTCTGAATTTATTTTATTTAATGAGATTTTAAACATGGGCGCCCGCCACTTGCACCCCCTGGATTATGAGTAGCCAAATTTTAGAATTTTTTAATTTTTTTTGCACCATCAGATCAATTAAAATCTTAGTTGCAACTGAACAAGTAGTGCTTTAAATGGTGACTGAAGTACAGTTGTAGTAGACTAGCCTAGGCTTATCAGGGATTGATGATTGAATTCTGGGTAGCCAAATTTAAGCCAGTTTTTTTTACACCTTTAAATTAATTAACTTCCGCTAGGAAGGAACTTAACATGTAGTGCCTCCACTGAAATAAAGTTAATAACAATAAGCTATTATTGCAATAAACTATAAACTAGAATTGGCTAATCTGTAGTTGAAATCTGACTATGTGCTATTTTTTATCAGTTTGAAATTCAATATTCTATAGCACGTTAGTCGTGACGATTTGTTTTCATTTGCACATAATTAATAGTTATCATTAAATTTAGAAAAGGCCTAGAATAGAATTTTCTTTTTTCTTTGAACAAGAGTGAAGAGTGCAGTCATCTTGGTCAATGTATGTCTTGCAGAGTTGCGGTCGGTGTTTGTGCTCGATAAATATTAAACACATCCACCAGTTTACGATAGATGAGATAGAAGAAAGTTCTTCACATGCCATCATCTGAGTCAAAATATTGATTTGTTATTGACAGAGCACTGGCAGCAGCAAGAAAACAAAATATACAAGCAGCAGCAGCATGAATTAATTGCGTTTTCTTAGTGATTCATTTATAAAAAAAATGAAGATATCTCTGGCAATGAACAGATGTGTTTGATGTCCCACAAATGTTTAAACAGTATGTACATTTTTCACATGAAAAAACTACTCTGCCAAGGCAACGATGGCTACCCTGTGATGGGTAGCCTTAAGAACTGTGTTCAGTGTGATGACTTCTGTTTATTTATTTCTTGGTATTTCTTGTTATATTAATTATTGTTCAAACAGAGTCATCATCCTGGAGATTATATGAATGACTTGATAACACACTAAAGAAACATCTGTGTTCTCTTTTAACTTCTTAAATAAACTTCTTCAAATATAAGTGAATTCTCAATTCAATAACTTTACTCAAATATCTTCATAAAATGAAACTTTCTAATACTACAACTTTAACTGATATAACTAATTACTGAAATAACTTTATGATACAAATTCAATTAATATAACTTCAACTACATGTCCCGCAATTTACTTAACACTTGGGAAAGAAAAATTCTTAGGAAAATCTATGGTGCCATACAGGATGAAACAGGGTGGAGGACACGCACTAACCATGAGTTATATCAATTATATGAAGACTCACCAATAGTGAACGAAATAAAAAAGAACAGACTACATTGGGCAGGTCACCTTGAAAGAATGTCAGATAACAGAGGGGCGAAAATCGTATACAGGCTAAAACCAAAAGGCAGGCGACCCAAAGGCAGACCCCGAATGCGATGGATAGATGACGTGGAAGCAGATCTGAAGCAGCTTGGGGTTAGGGCGTGGAGACGAAAGGCCCAGGAGAGATCTGAATGGAAGGATGTGTTAAAGCAGGCCAGAGCCCTCCATGGGCTGTAGTGCCACTGGGATGGATGGATGGACATGTCCCGCAAATGTTTAAACATAAGACCGTTACTATCAAAAACTAACGAACTAACTTTCCCCTAATTTATACTGTATTTATGCTGTATTTTTTTCCCTTAACCTCTTTCTCTGATTGAATGACTATAATTAACATGTTTACTCTGGTCATCTATGACCTAACATGGGCTTCTAGAAACTGGTCGAATTAGGTTACGTAAACAGTAACGACTTGTGACATTCAGGAAAGGATTTGTGAAAAATATCCAAAAGTAGACCTTATCCATTGCGCGTCCCACACTTATTATCATTGTCCTGAATGATGTTTTAGATATACGTTGGTATCATCCAGAAGACTATCTATTTCTTCTGTAACAGTCCCAAGCAAGAACGTTGGTGTTAAATTTACTTATTTTGTGTGAGACACGATGGACTGAGAAATACGAATTCATTCACGCTTGAAGTCACATTTTTGAGAAGATCTTTAACTGTTTGGCACATCTTAAAAAAACTGTTGTAAGTGAAACCAGACAAACTACTTATGTGTAATCAGTGCCTGCTTCTTATGTGTCTCTGATTCGTCCTAATTGTTGTCAATTATTTATCTGTTCTTGAACCAGTTTCCCTGATGTTGCAGTCTGTCCAACTTAACTTAGTGGCAGCTTTACAACACATCAGCAGTCATGTTAATGACACATAATCAAAAATCAACTTGACTATGCTGAGGAACATTACAGAGATGATATGCCAAGTTAGGCTAGACTGCTGGCAGAAAAACTTGGTGTTGGTGATGCCTAGAATTAGCAGTTGGCAGACACACCGAGCAAAAACTACATGTTTGGATTTTGGGATTATTACAAAACACATTTTGTATCTTGATTCATTACTTTCTTCATTAATGTCTCGTTTTTCAAGCAATAATAATGCACAGTTCAGCCTGTTTTGTCTTCATCCTAAAACGATGCAAGAGTTGCAACGTTAAGAAGAATATTGGAACTGCCAGATAAGCGTTCATTGCCGGCTTGTCTATTGCGATGAGAAACAATTCAGCAGTAAAGTTATTTACAGTTTTGGCAGCATTTTTGTTTGATCGACCATTGGGATGCAAGGGCTGCACGGATAAACTTATGTGTACAGTAAATAGTTTGTTCACTTGTTTTTTTTATTTCATGAAACAAGTATTTACACTGAAATTAATATCGCATAGATATGGGTGACGAGGGGGGAACTAGATCTTTTCTTTAATATTCTCTGTATTTAAAAAATTGAAGCTACAACTTTGACCCATAGGTGGCAACTTGCACCCCCCTGCAAAAAATCCTGCGGGCGCACATGTTTACCGGTGTAATTAAGATTTTCCGTTATAGAATAATTTAATATAATTTTTTAAAATTAAAAGTACCCTTCTTTTCTAAAGGTTTTAATTGAAGGTGAAAATACAAGCACACATATTTATTTAGACATCTTTTATGGGGGGCAAATTATTGTGCAATATTTTAACGTTTGTTAGAAATATCTTCCTTATTACTGATTTTAACATAAAAAAATATTTCTACAATGTTAAAACAATTAGATCGAACCATATAGGCTTACAGTCAGATGATTAACTAGGCCTAATTCAACTCCCCCCCCCCCCCCAAAAAAAAATAGTTATGAAAAGTTTGTATAGTTTAATTAATATTTTTTTTACTTTAGTTTAACTAAATTTTGAAATTCATGATAAACTTTTAATTTAACTACTTTATTTTAGTTGATACTTAGTTTTAGTTATTTTAGTTACTACTATTTCTAAATCTAGATGATTAGATCCAGTGCTTTTTTTGTGAGCGTATGCACTGATAAAGATAAGCCTTATTCTAATAGGCTATAAATATAAATAATAATAATTCAGTGTAGTGTAGTCTAGATAATTACTGATCTAGATTTAGACTTGTGACTAGTCTAGATCTAATATTACTAATAATTTAATCTAATTTAGATCTAGATCTAATTGTAATTTGTACAACTGAAAGTGTAAGTGACAAAGTCACTCACTGTAATTCGACTCCTGATCCTGTGCGTAGTTATATATTATAGTAAATTATACTAATCTAATAAATATAGATTTTATATCTAGATTCTAGACTCTATATCTATAGATTTTATATAATATATCATCTAATAATTACTAATAGTAACTATCGTAACGCCTAACGCCCGGTAATAGATCTAGTAATATTAGTAATAAGTAATATATAGTCTAATATCCTAGATTCTATTACTATTAGTATTACATAGGACATAGATCTAGTCTAGTCATAGATGATAGATCTAGACTATTCTAGACTAATCTAGAGACTATATCATAATTATATTATATAAATATATATCTAGAATCTCATACATGATACACTAGATCTAAAATCTAAATGATACACTCATTATTCACTCATACCATACATACTCATAGTCATAGTAGTCATCTAATTATAATCTAATACTAGATCTAGATTCTAGTTTAGTAGTTAGATTAGTCACTTAGACTTAGACGACTTAGTCAAGTTAGTGCAGTAGTCAGGTAGTGGACTACTCACTAGTGACGACTAGATTCTAGATTAGATCTAATTCTATATATAGACATAGATCTAGTAATAAGTAATATAGATCTAGATCCTACTACTAGATATCTAGACCTAATACTTATACTTATACTACTAATAGTCTAAATTTAGACTAATCGTAATAACTTAGTCGTTAGACTTTGACTATCAAGAATCTAGTCTGGATCTAGTAGTTTATTTATTTCGGATATTACATGAATTCGGACATTCGCTGTTTTTGTGGTCGTTAAATAATTATTTTAATATTTAATTATAAAACTAGCGCGCTGTATAATGTGCTTGTCCATTTTCCAATGATTCTGACCCAATTTCCTTCCATTTAGCTGTCTTTTTATGTAAGAAAAACGAATTTCAAATGTGTAAGTCAGGTTGTTGTTTTTTCCTATGTTATCCGGATGACTTTACCTCTTCCTAGGGTTAAGACTATATTTTTTGATAGGCTAAGTCTATACTAATGAGCCCAGCAATATTTATTCTGTTTTTGGAGCTGATTTATTTGATTTACAAGCCAAGTTGTCTGATTCCATACAAATAAAAAATTAATAGGGTGTCCGAATTAAATTACGATTTTCTTACCAAAATTTATTTCGGACAGCCAGGTTTGGACATCAATAAAAAATGATCTTATATTATATTTGTTCGTTGTTTTTTTTTTTTTTTGTTGTTTTTTTTTTAATAGAGAATAAATGGGTAAATGTTTGGACATGGAACTATACTAATGGAACACCAGCTTCGAGTTTTTTACAAAGCCAAAGAGAGTCGAAGTGCCGTCGCGCATCATTTTCGCGCATGGTGCAATGTGGAGAAATCCATGATGATGCCAAAGAAGAGATTTACTCAGTCAGTCCCTTGCAATGGGTGTAAAACTTTCGTACGCTCTATTTGATTAGATGTGTAAAAACTTCATCCATTTTCTGACTATCTGATATAAAAGATAAAATTTTCTCGAATAAGAGATCGTCACAAAAGTTATTTTTTTCGACCACCCTATAAAATGCCACATTTTTTCAAAAAAATAGAATCTAAATTCCGAAAATACAATCTTTCAGTGTTTCTGTGTTTGGTTTATTTACACTAAATCTGGATGAAGACCTGTCTACCGTTCCGCTAAATGCGTATTTGATACGATATACTAAATTGCACGAAATAAAAATCAAAATAGGAGGCCTAATACAGTTTTGACACTCCAAGCTACGCATTTCTAATCGTTTTTTTTTATTATTTTTATCGAAAGGACTAGGCTATAGGCATACACGTCTCGTGGGAAACAAATAAAAAGTTCATCTCGGTAATATTTATTGTAGCCTAAATAAAATGACCAAAAAAAAAGACAAACTATAGCCCAATCTAAAATGTAATAGATCTAGAGCTAGATTTTCTTGGACGAATGATATAAAATAAGTATAAATAATATGTCATATGAATCTGATAGATCTAAAACAAATACTGATAGAGTCAATTAATTATTAGAATTACTTGACTACCAACTGGGTATTTTTATTGCCAAAATACAATGTTTTTTATGTGCATTTATTAAAAACAACAACCAAAAATTAAGCGTTCTACGCAACTAGATCTAATATTAATAATATAGATTCTAGTTCTAGATCCAGAAAGCTACTTCTCTAATTCAGTTTTCTAGTTTAATTCTAGTTAGATCTAGATGTCTAGACCAGTAGATCTAAATCTAGCCAGGGTTTTTGTCATGGAATAGATCTATAAACCTGCAGCCGCCTACTGATCACGATATGACAGATACTATTGATGAGATACTCTCTCTACTTCTATTATTACTATTATTACTGTCTTAGTGTCTATATAATATATAGATCTACATCAAGATCTAGTAATAGATCACAGTAAAACTCAATGTGTACTTCCGACTTTAGCTCAACAAATCAACTCCAAAGTATACTAGTAAAGTCACACAGTGTAAAGGATCATTATATATTCAAATAAAAAATGTATAGGCCTAAATGAATCGAATAATCAGTCACTAATTTGACTAATCTAAATTGTTATTTTTTAAATGGCAAGTGCTATTGATGACTTCTGACTTGTACACGAGTTGCAGAGATTCTAGCTTTTATTTTGATGACATGTTACGATATATCAATGATATTTAGATAAACGCAAGTACCTAGAGGAACAGTAGAGAGAAAGACCATTTAATATAAGGCAAAGGAGTAAGATGTTTATAATCCATCAAACTCACAGAGGACTTGTGTCATTTGTGACGGCATTTCATGCATTTACAGAAGCTACAAACTATGCTACAAAAATGATAGGCTTGTCTTTGATTCCTAAGACTTATGAGGAATGCTATGTTTCCAGAGGCTATTCAGCCCCAGCTGTGACCTACATATTATGCCACACTCAGCACAGGCATAACCATTGTCCACCTGTGGTAGAATCAGTTGTTGTTGTTTTTTTGCCGTCTACCCTCGGCAATTAATTTTCATTGGTGTATACCACACCTTTGTAAGTGACCTCCAGCTGTCTCGTTCTGAAGCTGTATGCAACCAGGTGCTCTCTTATTCTATGTCAGTTAAAGTAAGTTGGCGCGTAAGCTTGTCTTTAAAGCATTTCTGTGGTACCTCTTTACATGCATATGACATGTTAGGCAAATGGTTTAGCCTATCGGAATGCCATTTCGGAAAGTATAGGTGCTTAAAATGAAACTCCAAATATCTGGACTTCCAGTTACCAAGAAAATAAGCTTAGGTTTCAAAGAGGCGACACTGGCATTTCAGCTAAGACGATCAGTAAAATTAATAGCAACTTTAATTGCAGTCCACCAAACAAGATAAAAAAAAAAAAAGTGTGGCTTCAATAGCAGTGATGATATTTAGTTTACTTTTATCTCATTTACTAGTATTACTATTTCATTGACTAAGGTTTTTTATTGTCAAATAGGCATAAGTACATGTACTAGTTCCTGCAATTTGATGAAAAATAATAATTAAATTGTGTATAGTCTATATACAAATGTTTATAAGAGATCACAGCTTAGCTTAATTTACTTAATATTTTAAAACTATGATTTTGTGTTCTGACTCTACTCTAAATAAATTATATTTTATTTTAAAAATGCAAAGTTGGAAATTCTGTTCTGATGAAAAAAAATTTATTAAACTAAAGTAGATGTTTATGGTTCTTTTGTATTTATTTTTAAATTATTTATTCATTAAAAATTAATTGCTCATTAACATTTACTTGAAGTAAAGATCAAAAACACAAATTCAATACATGATCAGCTCTCAATTCATGCAAATCACAGCCCATCACTTAAATGTATTTACTGTCAATTCTACAGACTATTCATTTCAAAATGTTGCTTTAAATTGTTATATGACACAATCAAAGTACTGGTACCTCACATTGATGAAGGCCTAAAGCAGCTGAAATAATGACAAATTTTCATTCACTAACTTGTACTGTCATTTATTATCAGATGTGTTAAAACTAATGACCTGTATATATAATTGATTAAGCAGGAGCATCAACAAATCTTGAACAATAATTGTCTACAGAAAAACTTTATTCTTATCCAAACAATATACATTTACAATGTATTTAAACAAGTTAATTTATACAAATCTGTATGGCCTAAAGATTATAGCGTATTTTGAGCATTGTGTGAATACCAAGTTACATTATTACATGAAAATAGTGTACTCATTTTTTAAATATTTCGGGTAATAAAAATTAAAAACTAATATGATACAATAAAATTGAAGCATTAGTCAAATTAAAAAAAAAATTCACTCAAGATCTATGTGAACTCTATGATTGAAAAAAAATCATTTTGAAATTAATTTAAAAAAAATAATAATTATGGTATGGTTCTTTAGAAAATGGAATGATAGCAACAATTTGAATTATTTAACAATTTCATGATTATCCATTCATCTCAATATACTTATAACTGAAAAATAATTCATAAGGTTTAGATACAACCATTTGAAATAATGATTATAATTTCTTTCTTAATTTGCTTTTTAATTCAAATCTAATATAAACAAGATTTCCTCTGTCAAGAAACTTATAATGGAACAACATGCATGTTCTTCTCAGTAAGTTTTGCAAAGGGAATTAAGAATATATGATGTTGCTTTTTTTTGCCAACATTTTATACCTTCGCACCAGGTTTTAGTTTTAAGGAGAATGCACCATATTTTATATGTTTACTTTTGTTAGATTCTTATTTTAATTTTAAAAGAGTAAAATTTCCCTTACATATCTTGCAATCTATGGGGCAGATGATATAAAGTTTATCAGTTTCTGTGCCCCATGGTTAGCGAGGGTGTCATGTACCCAGCACAACAACCAACCACCTTTTGAAAAAAAAATCCCATTTCAGACCTCACAATCTATAGGGCAGATGATATTAAGGTCATTTGATTCTTTGGCCAGTGCATCATGTGGCCAGCACAACAACCAACCATCTTTACTTTCCAAAACAAAAGTCAGCTACCCATTAGAGTTAGGTGGACTCAGGGGCACCCAAAAATCTAAAAAATTTAAATGTGAGTCTTCACAGAGATTCAAACCCATGACTTATATTCAGCCATGGATCCCCAAACTGCCTTTATTTATTCCTTACTATTGCCATGTATCCTTTTGAATTCTGAAATTGAAAATCCCAGTCTTAATTGAACCCAGGAACCCTCAGTTCAGAAGCCAAGTGCTTTACCACTCATTCACTGCACTCACTATTGTTTTAATGGGGCTCAGATTAATAGTTTTCAAGTACAATATCAAACAGATTTAAAGAAATACTAAATCCAAACCTGTTGGCTGAATGACAGGATATACATAAATATGTATAGAGCTTACAGTATAATATATATATCTTAAATTAAAATTGGTCCAAGACTTTTATTTTGCAACATGATGGGATTTTCCTTTCTGGTGGTGCTATGCAGGAGTCCAAGAATCTCATCTTTTCTCATAACAGAAAGTTATCTAGTTATAAAAATAAATAAAAGGATTTTAAAAAAATAAAAATATGTGTGACACATGTGTTGACCATGCTAAACGTATATATGTTATTAAGTATAATTATATAATTTTGCCATTCTAAAAATAGTCTGTACCTAAAAGGAGCTAATGTGTTAATGTGTAGACATGGCCCTGACCTTAATAGTTATGAATTATTACTAAAGGTGAAGGCAGATATTCAGTTAATTTGATGGACATTGCACTCATCTAAAAGCAACTATAACATATATTATGATTTACATTTTCATGGAAAACTAGTTTTTCAAAAATACAAGTACTTCAGCTTATGAGAAAAGTGCATAGGGAAAAATTGCAGTACCTTACCTTTAAGAGGTGCAACCAATCATTGACTTGTCAGGAATGCATGCCTTTTTCTTGCATTTCCAAACATAACTGTAATTATACAATTAGGCATAATGGCTAATTTCTTTTGAAAACATTAAAATTAAAAAATAATATTATTAAATTGAATACATTGTTGTATCAAACATACAAATTATCAGACATAATTTTGCCTAATTTCATCTAACAGTTTATTGTAAAGGAATGGCCTGCACAACAGGCATTAGGCATTCATGAAAGATGAATTTGCTTAAGAGTGTTATAAAAAAAAAAACTAGAGAAAAATGTTAAATTCCATCCCCGATATTTGGATGTTGCTTGACCATGAAAATCACACTTCATAAAACATCTTTTAGATAACTAAAATAAAAATTGTATAGTAGTACTTACAATAAATATTGAATGGATGCCAATATTATTAATGTCTGCCCAGAGAGTAGAAATAGTATAAGTATGATCCTTGAGCCATTCTGGTACATCATCAGAACTGGTTGGCATGGTTCTACTTGTTAATAACTGAAACATTACAAACATTTTTTTAAATTTATAATTTATCACAGACTAGAATAGAAATGTTGCCAGGAAAAATACCAATGGTTAAAATGCACCTGATGATACTTTTGTAGCCTTAAAATGCACCAAAACTTCATTCATTAAATCTGATAAGAAACATATATGTATTACACAAGTCCAAGTTGATCAGAGTGTCATAGCAAATAATTAACTAGATATGTGAGTTTTATATTAAAGTGCTGAATTTCAGGGGATAGATCCAACTTGACACCACATCATTTATTATTTCATGAACTCATGGGTCTGGGCATGGCATGGAATGGGAACTATTATTTAATGTATGGGGTGTAGGCGAGGCATGGATTATAAATTGTCTTGTATAGATTAGATTGGGTAGAACTTCCCATCGAAGGTAACTTTTACTGATAGATCTGGATCAATTATAAATTTATGGGATCTAGGCCTGCATAAATTTTATCTTTTATTTATATATTTTATGTACATAAATAACTAGTCTAGAATCTATAATTATATCTTAATAATAATTTTTGTAGATGTCATATAATATCTAAAATAATAAGTATAGATCAGTAGATTTAGAATTTTAGCTAGTAAATATTTTTATATTCCAAATCTAAACTGGATCTATATATTGTATATCTATCTAGAATTTAGATCAGTAGATTTAGTATTTTAGCTAGTAAAATACTTTTATATTCTAAATCTAAACTGGATCTAGATCTAATTATTCTAGAAGCTTAGATCTAGAAGACTAGTTGTCAAGATTTGACTACACTAATGCACTAGCTAAGTAGGCCTACTAGATAGATCAAGAGACAGAGTACTAATAGTAATAGACTCTTGCCTCGTTGGGCCTCTCAAATCAGCTACAGACTTTAGAGACGATTTAGGAAGGTGAATTTCGATCCAATTCCAAGATCTACAAACTACAAGTTAGAGTCTAGCTAGAGATGCTAAATCTAGTCTAGAAGGCTGATCAATTAAAAATAAAATCAATCATTTCTAAAGTTTGTAAAATTATATTTTATAGATCTAATCTATCTATTTATAATATATAGAAATCTATGTCTACTATTTTAATATTTAAAATGATATGGCTGATGATATTAATTATTTTAATTGAGACATTGACATACAAAGAAACAAAATAATTAGATCTTATACTAACTCATAGACTCTACTTATACTGTATTGTATTAAACCTTCGAGTTTACGTTCCACTATCTTGACTTGACTACATTGACTAAAAAGGGCACTATCACGGTGACTATGATTATTTATAGATCTAGAATACTAGTCTAGATTATTATCTATGATGATGATGATAATCAACTGGTAGAGCTATAAGTATAATAATAATATAATTTTTTTATAATCACTGCATTCGTTTCATTCACTGTCTGTATCAATAATCGTATGATGTGAAAGTGAAGTCTAGATTTAGATCTAGATTAGATAGAATTGATAGATTATAAATCTACTTTCTACCATTAAAAAGTATTATTATTATAGATCTACATCTACTAATATTAGTACAGGTACTAGATATATAGATCTACAGGCATTATGTGACTAAACACAGTTAATACAGCTATATCATATGCCTACTATAGATGATCGATAGATCTAGAGTTCTAGACGTAGACTAGATCTATAAACATTCATATTGATCTCATGTATGGTCTAGATCTAGAGAAAATAGAGTGGAAATCATGACTTTATTAGATCTATTGAGTTATTTTTTTTTAAATATCTTTAAATAGATATAGAACCATAGTCTAAGTCTGGGTGTTGTAGATCTAGATTATTCTAGATATAAGAGATCTATAGATAAGTTCGGTTTTTAAAAAATGCGCATTCGAAATTTAAAATACCCAGATTTAAGTATTAATATACCCATATTGGTAGGGCCGCGTTAATCATTTATTAGATCTATTAAAGCATGTCTATATAAAAGATATTATTATTTAAAAAATATATTATTATATAAAAGATATAGTTTTGAATATTTACTAAAAAAAAAAAAAATGAATTTTTTACTTTTGCCAATTAACACTCTGGCTGGCAAAAAGGATGACTCATCAATACTGTGAAAAGACGATAACTGCATGAGTTGGTTTGGAATTGTATTTTGGAAGACTAACTTAAACAAAAATATCCTTCAAGAGAATAAACGAAAAAAGGTTTGTCAGAAGAAAAGCTGGCTGGACTACGCAAATAATGGACCAGCCTCTCTCTCTTGATATCTTGTTAATTGGCCATTGGTGACCGGGAAAAGTGGAGGATTTGGTTACGCGGGACAGATGATAATGATTTCATGTACATAAAAAAAATCCAGATTTTGTGTAAAATACCCAAATGTGAAAGTACTGAAAACTGCTATTTTAATGGGGTGGCCTTAAAAAAATAACTTTTGTGACGATCCCTTATTCAGGAAAATTTTATAAATCACAAAACATTGTGAGAAAATGGATGAAATTTTTAGAGATTTAATAAAATAAAGCGTAGGAAAGTTTTACTCTCATTGAAGGTCAGTCCAAGTGACTGGAGGAGTAAATTTCTTCTTTTGCATCCTCCTGAATTTCTCCATATTGCACCATGCGCGAAAAAAAATGCGCGACGGCACTCCCCTAGTAAAAACTAGGAGCTGTTGTTCCATTAGTATAGTTCCATGGTTTGGAGTGAGCTTGGTACATTGAATGAAGTTAAATGCTTAGATCTAGACCTACTATATAAATCTAGATTTATATAGACTTTAATATAGAGCGAATATAGAGGATTCAGTTAGGCAAGAATGGCTATCCTAACATGTACTATACTACAAAAGATCATCTGACATCTGTATAAGAAATTTATTAAATTAATAAACAAAAAATACAAACATTCAACACACATCTAATCATGCAAACAATTCAAACATAAAATAAGTCTAAAAGTCGGTATAGAAGTCACTATCCCAGTGACCTAATTTTGGTAGAATAAGTGTGTTCATATTTTTTCTTTTTGTGTTCGTATTTTTGCATAATTGCAAAACATCTTAATGATTTAATGTGAGGGGTTATGCCTGGGTATCTTAAAATTTAGTTAATGTTAGTAAAGAATTAATATCTGAGTTTATTGAGTCCTAAATATAGAGACTGTCCTAAATAAATAATGGTGTCCGGAATCAAATAATGTGGGTCAAATTTGTCCGAATTAAATGAAACACACGGCCTCTTTGACATTAAATTTAATAACAAATATAGGTTATGGGTACAAATATAAGTAGTCATCCTTATTCTAAAGAAGATTTTGATACTTCATTTTCTTTTCTATGTCGAACCATTGTCAAATAATGCGCTGTCAAACTTTCAAATTTGGGCCTATAGGTGTCCGAATAGCATAAACTACTCTAGATTGACTAGATCAAATATAACTAGAGTTACTAGTCTAGGTCTAGATATAGAATAATAGGCTATAGATTCTAATTCTAATAGATGATAGTAGATCTACTAATCTAGAAAAGATCTAGATTCTAGAGAGATATAAAAATTAAATAGAGTCTATTTCATACATTGATACAATTACATGACAAGATTGTGACATCACATAGCGTTTTTATTCCACACAACAGGACAAATACGGCCCATGGTGTCGTCGTTTACGGAACTTGTCGTAGTCTAGTCTATATATATATATATAGATCTATAGCTCTCGCATTCTCAAGAGAAACACGATTGTAAACAAAATTGATGACGATAGATGATAATAATAATAGATTAGATCTATAACTATATCTATAACTAGAAGATCAGGGGTGGGCAATCCTTTTGAAAATATTCAGTGAAAAGTAGATTAAAACAGTTAGTGTTATAAAAGAGTTTACTAAAATAATTAGACAACAAAAAGATTCTTTTTTTTTTTTTTTGCTACATCTAGATCTATCTATATTATATATAGATAAACTTTTTTTTCAGTTCTTTTTTTAGTGAGTTGTTCAAAGTGTGAGGCCACAGCGTTTCTAAAGCTGTGGGCGCCCACGCCCCCCCCCCCCCACTACCCCATCAAGGTGCTGACAAAGGGGCACGAAGTTGGTTTTATTTTTATTTTTTCAAGAACAAAAACCGCTGTACTTATAATACAGATTTGAGTATTTGTCAAGTGAAAATGATATTATTAACAGTGAAAATGATATTATTAACAATCTTAAGGCTTAAAAAGAAATTATTACAAGTGAAGTCGTTTATCATCTACTCATTATGATCTTTTAACATAATGGTATTATATGTACATTTGCACACAAGCGCGTCAGTGCAACACCGCTTGTGTTTACGTAATAAATGGAGTTCCTAATATGTCTTCCCTCTTAAACACTAGTTTGTTATTTGTGTAACACAAATATTCTACATGGTGTCAGAATAAAACTTAAAAAGCTGTCCAGACAAAGGTTTTTATTAATCTAATAATGGCTTCTTTTTATTTTGAGCAACCAAGCTTGAATTGGAATGCTAAAGATCTGTATCAAGAGTTTATAAGATTTCAACAGCAGGTGAGCTTTTGTTTCAAAGGACCGTTAGCTGGTGTCGATAGTAAACAAAAAGCCGGATGGCTGGGAATGTGGATAGGTCAACAGGGCCGAGAAGTTTACAAAACTCTCAATATTACTGATAGTGAAGAGGGAGATCCGCAATTGCTATTAAAGAAAATAGAAGACTACATAAGGCCAAGACAAAATAAATGAGTGTCTAGATTTAGAGCACATCAGAGGAAGAAGGAGAAAGTTTTGATAACTTTATTAAAGACCTAAAGCTTCTCATTATCGACTGTTCATCTGATGATTCAGATGATATACTTATTGATTTGATCATTAGTGGAGTCATACACGAAAAGGTACAGTTAAGACTATTTGATCAGGGACAGAAGTTGAGCCTTAGCAAGGCTATAGAAATTGGACAACAATATGAGACGTCACAAAGCCAAGTGAAAATGTTTAGGGGCCAAGAAGTTCTAGCAATCAAGAGACAGTCACACAATGTACTCAAGCAGAAGTCTAAAGACAACTCAGATAAATTATGTAGTAAATGCGGCAAGAACCATGAAAAGGGAAAATGTCCAGCAATAGGAACCACATGCAATTTCTGCAAAAAGAAAAACCACTGATTTCAAATGTGCAGAAAAAGACGCAACGTCAATATGGTAGAAGATGACAGCCACAGTGATGAAAATATTGTACCTGTTAGCACTGCAAGTAGCCAGTATAAAAAAGGTAATATTGAGAATATCAATGTCGTTGAAGACAAGTGGACTGTAAAACTAGTCGTGCATGGCAAGACATTAATTTTTCGTATCGACACTGGTGCAAGATGTAACATTCTTGTCAAGTCAGAGTTTGAAAAGCTCAAAGACAAAGTAAAACTTGCTTATTCAGCAAAGTCGCTCAAGTCTTACTCTAATCATGTTATTAAGACTTTAGGAGCAGTGGTGCTACCTTTGAAAAATAATATCCAAGAGGTGAAAGCATGTTATTGTTTTTGTGAGAACCGTCTGCAACAAGATCAATTCATATAAATCTTTTAAAGAAGACTAATATTCTAGCGAGTAGGCTTACTATCTTACATGACACTCACTTTAAAATTTCCTCCGAGTAGTAGTTGTAGTGTATATATATATCAACCATCATGTTGGTAAAAAAAAAAGGTGGCCTGCCTAGGGAAAAGAAGCTAGATGTTGAAAGGCTGGCTGACGTACGAGAGCGCTTCAGTGTAGACTACTACTCGAGGAGACTTATCTTCGAAAGCCCCAGGACGATGATCCAGTGAGTAACTGGAGCCAGCTAAAAGCGATACTTTAGGACGTGACGGCCAAAGTCGTGGGATACTGCAGTAAATCCAACAGAGACTGGTTCGATGAGAACAATACCGCAATTCAAGAACTGTTAAAGAATAATCACAAATACTATCGCTCTGTTCTTGCAAACCCTAATGACAACGCAGCCAGCACTCTCTATAAAGCTTCTCGCCACACTCAGCAGTCAAAGGTCAGGGAACTAAAAAATAATTGGTGGCTTGAGCTGTCCTTAAACATACAGAGACTTGCTGACATTGGTGACACACGCTCTTTCTATGAGTCGCTTCGATGTGCCTATGGCCCAACTTACCAGACTACAGCACCGCTAAGATCATCCGATGGTTCTACCCTATTAACTAACAAGACGGACATACTAAATCGCTGGACAGAACACTAGAGTATGCTGTTTGGTGATAAAAGGCACGTATCGGAGGAATCGTTGGCAAATGTCCCCCAGAAAACTATGAGAGAGGAGTTCGACGACCCACCGACATCTGAGGAAATTGAGACAGCAATATCTAAACTAGAAAAACACAAGGCACCTGGCTCTGATGGAGTTCCCGCTGAAATATTTAAAATGGGTGGTGTCACCCTAACATAAAGGCACTCTTTAGTGGACGAGGTCTTTTCTGAAAGCCAATGTGGTTTCAGAGCCGGTAGAGGTACTTCTGACACGATATTTGTTCTGCGACAATTACAAGAAAAATGCAAAGAGCAGAACTTAAACCTATATGCTGCCTTTGTGGACCTCACCAAGACTTTCGACACGGTCAGACGCGATGGTTTGTGGAGGATTTTGGCCAGGCTGGGATGCCCATCTACGTTCCTATCCATCCTCACGTGGGACAAAGAGGCCAGATAAGACACAATGGTGCCCTTTCTGATCACTTCCCAATAGAAAATGGCGTGAAGCAGAGCTGTGTACTTGCTCCTACTCTATTCGCTATCTTCTTTGGCGTAATGCTGGGTCAAATGAGGCAGCAATTGCACGATGGCATCTATATCCGGTTTCGTTCTGATGGCAATGTGTTCAATCTTCGACGTCTACTATCCCATACAAAAACAAAGGAGATGGTCATAACGGAGCTTCTCTATGCCGATGATTGCGCCCTGCTAGCTCACAATGAACATGATCTCCAGAATGCGGTAAACGAATTAGCATACGCTGCCGCCTCTTTCGGTCTATCTATAAACCTCCGGGAAACAGAAGTTATGTTCCAGAAGTCGCCCAATAAAACCTACTCAGCCCCAAGGATCACCGTAAACGAACAGCCCCTTATTGTGGTAGACCACTTCCAGTGGCGTAGCATCCATGGCGCGAAGGGGTTCAATGAACCTGAGCCCACGACCATTAGGGGCCAATTTGAAATTGTCATGTAGAATTGTGCATCGCACTTGGAACTCTAAGCAAAAGCGAACAAGAGCTCCCTCTTACCGGCCTGGATGAACGGCGCACACCTTGCATACGGAGGGGGGGGGGACTTGGGGTTAAACTCAAGTCAACTCAGCTTAAGGGGCCCATAGCATGTGACGTAGCATCCAAGATGCAAAGGGACTCATTGCGCTTGGGCCCATAACTAACAACTAAATGGGGCCAACATGAGCTCTAAAGTATGACATCAAAGAAGGAAAAAAAAAACTTTTGTAAAAGTCAACTTAAAAAAAAACTTCCTCCAACATCATAAATGTTATACCAAACTTTATATTAACTTCAAAACGTCAACCCGTGTTTTCAGCTAAAGTTTGTGTACCAGTGTCTTGGACTGCTTTGATATTAGGAGCTGCTTTCATCAGGTTTTTTTTAATGGTTGCAATGTGCGTTAACAAAAACTTGGTATTGAATGATTCAGTTTGCTCTGTTCAAGAAGTTTCAGCTTTCTATAGTTTGGTAAAAAAAAAAGTGTGTTACTTTTATGCACCCAGCATAGCAGTGGCGTATCTAGGGTAGCCTATATGCACATGCACCTGCACATGACTAGCTACGCCTCTGCACCATAGCAAGATGGGCGCTTTCTAAATTTAATATGGAGAACAAAGTTTCTACGGCACTCAGAATTTTTTTCCTACAATGTTGTTATCAAGAAATGATGCACTAACAGCAATGTTATTTTGATGTGCTCAAGATGCTATACTTCCCATAGGAAAAAGAAGGTCGTGAAACTTCAGCTCTTAGATTAAAATTAGAAACATTCGATACATTTATTTGCTTATTGTCGAGAAAGAAAATGTAAGATTAATCAGCTTTGTTTAAAAAAATGTTGGAAAATGAGCAGCAAGATCTACATAAAGCTAGGCGTCAACTGGAGAAGATCTATAATAAAGTAATTCATTTGAGAACTGACTGAGAGTGTACAAATGAGGCTTCTGGAGTAGCTCGATCTATGAATGTTGATCCAGTTTTCACTTCAATCGAATTCTGACAATTGAAAGACAGTTTGTTGAACCTACCTCTAACTAAAGTGAAGGTATAATTCAACATGCAGAGAAGACTTTCGAAATCAATTTTACCGAAACATCGAAGTCATTGTTTCTCAATTGTCAACATGTTTCATTCGTTAATGCTCAGTTTCATTTCAAAAGCAAACGACAAAGAGTTAAATGATGCCATCACATTTTTACTCGTAAGTAGATATTATTGCCAAAGAATATTGTAAGCCTACCAAAAATCATGAAATCTGTGTTCAATACGAGATTTTTTTTTTAAACCATACGCAACTAGCTTGTATAAAGACGTTTTCTAAAATTGTTACAAAGTGCATGCTATTTCTCGCTTTGCCTGTGACAGTTTCTTCATTGAAGATGCGATGGATCAAAAAAAAAATATTGATGAAGTTGACGTCATTTGATGTTCTTTCCAGTGAGCGAGAAACCGTCAAAAATTAGAAATAGACGCAGTGATTTTGTGCTTTGCTTATCAGAAGTCAACACAATTCTTCAAAGCATTAAATAAATACTGGCCTGGGCTCAGGGGCGTAACTAGGGATTTGGGGGCCCGGGGGGATTGACCTCTTTGGGGGCCCCTTGCATTTTGACATTCGACATATGACATGAGATAATGTGCGCATAAATAAATAAGCCCCAAATCAAATTGGTTCAGTATATCAGTAAACTTAACAAAAAGTAATCATCTAGACTCTTAATGAATAATACCGTTGTTTATTAGTTAAATGTTGCACAAGTAACAAATCTAAATTGATATCGCTTCACGTCGTGCATTCTTTGCAGCAAAGACATCTATAACATCAACTACATCGATACTTTCTAGTATTTGGAACTTCATTGACATTAAAACCATGATAAGCCTTTCTTGCGTCATTGTGCTCCTGAAATAGTTTTTGATGAACTTGAGCTTTGAGAATGATCTCTCACATGACGTAATGGAAGTGGCCTGAGTTAGCGGTATTCGGTATTGCGAGCTTTCATTTGAAAAAAAATTATTACGAAGACGAAAGTAGGCCTATTTTCTAATTCAAAAAAAAAATAATTTTGACATTATGCTTATCCCTACCCAGACTAGGCCCCGCGCGATCCGTTTCGCATAGGGCCCCGCAAATGCTAGGGCCGGCCCTGCTAGTAGATATCACTCTTAAGAACTTTAAAAGGAAGGGTGTGATAATAACTTCAAAAGGAAGGATGTGTTAATATTATATGATATTACGTCATTATTTTTTGTTTATGTTTTGTGTGAAAGCAAAAGGATTAGATGTAAATAAAAAGAGAGTTTCCATTGGATTGAGGAAAGATGAATAAAGGGGTAATAACTTTTAGATCTGTTGTACTCGATTCTGTAAATTTTGCTTCAAGGTTAATTAGTGTAGCCATATAATACTCGCCATTTAGCTCTATTATTTGTAAAGGTAACAAGATACCTGGAATTCGCTGTATATCATGCAGTTTTATTCGTGGCAACAAAGTTTAAAATGTAGGACTAATTTTATTTTTTAAATTTGATCTCTGTGGGAAAAAAATATTTTAAAAATGTCAACAAAGTCAACGTACTGATAGACCTAGATATAGTCTTTGTGATAAATTTAATCCATAAATGTTGAAAAAAAAAAGACACCCGTTGACAGTATTTGTCAATCAAATATATTCCATCCATCCCAGTGGCGCTACAGCCCATGGAGGGCTCTGGCCTGCTTTAACACATCCTTCCATTCAGATCTCTCCTGGGCCTTTCGTCTCCACGCCCTAACCCCAAGCTGCTTCAGATCTGCTTCCACGTCATCTATCCATCGCATTCGGGGTCTGCCTTTGGGTCGCCTGCCTTTTGGTTTTTGCCTGTATACGATTTTCGCCCCTCTGTTGTCTGACATTCTTTCAAGGTGACCTGCCCAACCTAGTCTGTTCTTTTTTTATTTCGTTCACTATTGGTGGGTCTTCATATAATTGATATAACTCATGGTTAGTGCGTGTCCTCCACCCTGTTTCATCCTGTATGGCACCATAGATTTTCCTAAGGATTTTTCTTTCCCAAGTGTTAAGTAAATTTTCAGATGTCTTTGTTAGTGTCCAGGTCTCACTTCCATACATTGCTGCTGGTCTTATTATAGTTTTGTATATTATTTTCTTGGTTTTACTTGAAATCATTTTGCTCTTAAGTAGATGGTGGGTGCTATAAAATGCCCTGTTGCTTGCTGCTATTCTTTCCTTTATTTCTGTTAGTAGGTCATTTTTGAAATTAATAGTACTTCCTAGATATTTGAAAGTTTGGACGTTTTCAAATTCGTGGTCTTTGATTTTGATATTTTGTCCCTCTGTTTGATTGTCTCTTGTCATTGTGATGTACTTGGTTTTACTGTCATTGACCTCAAGTCCTGCTGGTCGAGATGCTTCTTCTAGTTGTATGAAGGCTCTAGCGATGTAAGAGGTTTCTTTACCCAATAAGGCAATGTCATCGGCATAAGCAAGGTATTGTAGAGGTTGGCTGTATATCGTCCCTGTTGGTTGTGGACCCATGTTTTCTCTCCTGAAGTAGTTAGTAATAGTTCCCCTTGTGTTTATGTGTATATTTCTTATAACTCTCTCTAGTGTTAAATTGAAAAGCATGCAGGAAAGTGCGTCTCCTTGTCTTAATCAAATATATTAATTTATTTATTTACAAATAAATTTCGGACACCCATTTGGGCCCCCCCCCCTAGGTGGGGGCCCGGGGAGATTTTAAAATTCTCCCCCCCATCCCCCCCCCTTAGTTACGCCACTGCCTGGGCTTATGTCTTTTACTGAATTTATCGAAATATTGCTATTAAATATAATCTCCGTTTACTTTAAACTTTTTAGAAGGACGTTTAGAGACAATGTTTCTTTAGCCTCTTCATTATAAGTGATAAGAATCAAAAGTTTAAACAATTTCTATAGATATTTACAATTATTTATTTTTAATATATTTGCATTTTTATATATGTAATGTGTGGGCACACATGATTTATTTAGGTTTCCTCGGGCCGCATAAAACACCTCGGCGGGCCGCATGTGGCCCGCGGGTCGTAAATTACCCACCCCTGGGCTAAGATATCAGAAGTGTAGCTATATTATATAAAAGTTATATTGTAATTCAACTAATTTTGTTCACAAACTATGATTTCTAAATAAAAGTAGGACCGCCCCCCCCCCACTCAAGGGTTTAGGTAGGGAGGGCAGTAGATGTTTTTGCCATCCCCCCAATCAGCTAAAAGGGAAACGATATAATATAAAGATCGGTTAAAATACCAATAACAAGTTTTAATTATATAGATATTTAATTGATTCTGTTAACAAGCTGTGATTTCTACAAATAAATTGGACCGCCCCTCCACTCGAAAGTTTATAGGGGGTCGGGATTGATGCCATCGCCACCTCCCCATCCCACCAAATCGGTCAGTATACAGGAGGGGGGGGGCGAAATAATCTAAAAATAGGTTGAAATATAAATAATTAGTATATCTTACTAACATAACTAATAAATTCGCAAACATATTGTGTGATCGCCCCTACCGCCCCCACTGGATCCGCCAGTGTCTATACTAAAGACTTTTGACATTTGCTCTCAATGAGACATTAAGTCGAGTCGTTTAGACTATTCGTTTAATGTCACTTAGTTGCATGATTTCTATGTGAATCTCTGAAGATGGATAAATATAAATTGTGGTGATATGTATGACTAGTTCTTGGCGTTATCATGACATTTAAAAAATGAATTGATGGAAGTGATAAACTTAAAAAACGATAATTGTTTCTTAATTTTTATAGGCCTACCAACTCAAGGTTTTACATCTCTTTTTACATCCACGTAGAGGAAGATTTTGTATAATCATATAGGCCTACTTTATGCAGGGTTACAATAAATTTTTGCTATCGATTCACTAGTAGAAATTAGTAGAAAAATCTATTTTAAAAAATAAATTCAGAAACACCACTGAGTATCAGAGTTCTTTTTTTTTACCACGTAAGCCTAAAACAGTAGAGTATTTTGTAGAAGTAAAATTGTTGTAGATATTTAGCTAGGTAATACATTCTAAGGTTATTTGTTTTATTTTATTTTTTTTACCTTTACCTATCCCTTGGTCTGTTGAACCGTTGGGGCACCAAGCAAGACTCTTCGACCCTCTTTCTCCATTCCTCCCTGCCTTGTTTAGAACCTCTTTCAATGGCAGGCCCGTCCAGACTTTTATGTTGTCCTACCCTCGCTTTCTCTGTCTGCCTCTTCTTCTTTTTCCTGGCACTGTTCCCTGAAGAAAGGTCTTTGCGAGCCCCGAAGATCAATTGTAATATGGCCATAGATTTTAATTCATTTTTTTTTTTACTATAGTTAGCAGGTCATCATGGGGTCCGATCGCTACAATAACCCTGTCTCTAATTTCTTGGTTTGTGATGCGGTCTTTGAACGTGTTACCTAGGATCCTTCTGTAGCATCTCAATTCCATTGCTAGGATCCTCCTCTCTAGCTCTGCAGTCAGCGTCCAAGACTCACAAGCATATAAAAATGTGGCCATGATCAGGAAGCGCATCAGTCTGATATTGGTGCCGTGGGCTAAGCTTTAGTCTTTCCATATTATTTTAAGTTTAAAAGGGCTGCTGTGGACTGTGCTATTTATTTTATATGATTATTAAATACACCTTATTTATAAAGTTATATTTCTATGTGATGTTCATTTAAAATGGAGGGAGGGGCAGCCAGAATAGTGGATGGCAAACAACTGACATACGCTTTTGAAGTCCAAATAGGAGTGAGACCTTGCTGTTTTACTCTCTCACTTCTTGTTTCTGCTAGCCAAAGATTGGGTCATGAAGACAGCAATAGACCAGAAGCAGTGGCGCGAAGGGGTTAAATGAACCCGGGCCCACGACCATTTAGGGGCCCACACCACACCTGATGGTGTAAAAACGCCATATCCAACTTTATATTAACTTCAAAACATTAACCCATGTTTTTAGTGATTGTAAGGAACTGCTTTAATCAGGTTTATTATAAGTTGATGACGGTGCGTTCGCGGTGACGTTTGGGTCCTATACTCCGGGCCTTATACTCCTATTATTTTTTTCCCCTCTATGTTAATTAAACCGTTGATAGTATTACCTTTTTTCTGCTATTTTTTTTTTCTTTTTTCTATTACCAGAAATCTAGATTTATACTTAAAATTAGAGATTAAAAGCAAAAGAAATATCCTATTCTGCTACTTATGGAAATGTTAAAGATGTTCACTTTTTAGCTACTTATCGTGACTGAATAGAGGTAAAAAAAATTGTAAGATAGAGCAATAATTCCATTTATTATGGAATAGTGTCTTTCACTTGAATGGCTGCTTTGACGTCTGTTATGTGCATTACTGGAAAGTCGTTCGTGTCGTCTCGGGTTCATACCCTGAGACAGCATCAATGTTGTTCGTCTTCCAACCGAATCGTCAAAAAAGATAGGCCTACTAATTATTTAACTTCACCAACAAGCTTGACAAACATACAGACAACATAAACGACTGAGAACAGTGGATGGTGTGAACAAGGAGCACATTGAAGAAGTTGACAATTACTGAAGGAAAGTAATTTCCTCGCATAGTGAATGTTAGTTTTAACTTAAACATTTAGCAACCTTTCATTTAGTAGTCATCGCGTGACACAAGTAACAACGACAATGTCTTAGCAGTACATAATTTCTTAAGAAAACAACAACATAAGCTTTTACCTCGACCCACAGATTCAAAACGATATAATAGACCTGTTGGGCAATACAATTTTAGCAAAAATACTAAAGGAGATCCAATCCGTGCCATTTTTCCCTATCATGGTTGATAGCACTCAAAGAGAATTAAAAATGTATTAAATTTGCATTATTTTCTAAAAATGTTTTGTGAACTCCAATGACGAACTCCCCAAAAAGAAATTAGTCATTTGTAGGTTTTTATATTAGTGAGACCCAGAAGTCTGCAGCATTAACTTTCTTTAAATTACTTACAATGCCAAGGCAATGATGGTTTTTCAATATGAGCGGACAGTACAATAGCCTTCAGGTATTGTTTCAATAAAAACAGCCGCTTGCGCATTATGTTCATTGTGTTAAACAGTACTTAAACATGGACTTAAATGATTCTGTCAGCTGTGTTCATGAACTTGCTTTGGAATGTCTTTTAGTAGCTGTACCGATACATACAAACTACTGGATTTCTTTGATACATAAAATATAAGTCACATGGGGGGCGAGAGGCCATCAACATATTCTTGAACCCGGGCCATCGGGTACCTTGCTACGCCACTGACCAGAAGCGGAATGGTATACAGTGGACGCTGTGGAAACAGCTAGATTCGACTTTGCAGATGATCTGACTCTTCTTTCTCATACACAACAGCAGATGCAGGAAACGATAAGCGTCTTTGCGACTATACGGCTAGAATGGGTCTTACTATATACAGAGGGAAGAGCAAGGTGTTCACGATAAAGGCGTCCAACAACAATCTTCAATTACCTATCGGAACTGCCTGTGGTTAAGACACCTTGCTCTGATAATAAGATAATTGGTCCATAACATATTATGTTTGATAGGCCCTATTCAATGCCGCTTCGCACAAATTTTCCCTTGTCGAGTTTATGGTTGGAATATTGTTCTTTAATTTTATAATAACAAATCAATGTTTTTCTCAGTCAAGGCACGGGCACCATCAGTTGTTAACTCGCCACCTTATTCCATGCCAACACAACACCTGCAACACAGTTCTTCGTAGCATTGAATAAATACTGGCATGAGTTAGCGTCTTTGACTGAATGTTTAGACATATTTCCAGTTAGAATAATCATGAGTAGACATATTTCTTAACCTGTTCATTATAATAATCAGAAGTTTCAACATTTTTTTTTATAGATATTTAAAATTATTTGTTTTAAATATACAGACTTATGCATTTTTATAATTATAATCTGCGGGCACACCTAATATTCATTTCTGTAGGCATGAATGCAAGATCGACGGCTTGCCGGCTATAGCCGGCAAAATCAAAGTAAAAAACAGCTTGCCGGCAAACGCCAATCAGATTCCCGTCTCGGTATCGGATTTTTTTTCACTTGCAAAAACGTTTTGGTCTTGCAAACTAAAAATTAATAAGTCGAATTCTAAGAAAGACAGGAAGTTACATTTCTTAAGTTAAGGCGCATGCGCTAATTTCCACATTTTTTAAAATCAAAAACGTAAACAAAAGTTAGAGACAAATCCGTAAGTGGCGTAATCCGTAAGGCCATGGCCTAACAGTAAGACGACTTAGATTCTAGATCTAGATAATTTCTAGATCTAGTTAGTAAGTAGATTTAATTCTAATAAGTTTGATCTGCCGGCATAAGAACGTATCTTCTTTAAAAAAAAATTGAAACCAGGCCGACCAGGGTATAATAAGTCTACTAGATCTAAGTCTAAGTAAGTGAAACCAGACCTAGACCTAGTACCTAGACTTAGAACTTAAAGAGTCTAGATAGATCTAGACTAGTTCTAGACTTAGAGTGATTAAAAGAAGATACGTTCTTATGCCGGCAGATCAAACTTATTAGTTCATAACATCTACTCTAGCTAGACTCTATTAGATAAATATAAATTCTGCAGGAGTTCAAGGGGCAGCCATCTTTGTTACTATTTTGTTATTGTTTATGGTCCAAAGAAATACCAAGATAGTGTCTTAAAAATACCAATTTACATTACTTCTGTGTTTTCAAAGCAATGCTATTTTTTCGGTAATTCTGCAGGATTTCAAGGGGCAGCCATCTTTGTTAATATTTTGTTATTGTTTATGTTCCAAAGAAATCCCAAGCAAGATAGTGTCTTAAAAAAATACCAAGAATTAACATTACTTCTGTGTTTTCAAAGCAATGCTAGATATCTATTTTGTCTTATAATTTTGACTTGGTGTCAATACAATACGTTTCTTATTGTTCTGTCTTCTTTGTAATTGTTAAATATTGTCAATATCTAGATCTATTCTGAATTATTCTGATATAGAGAATCTAAATTTAACTAGGCCTACAATAAATATCAGCACAGTTTATTACCAAAAATTAATTGACCTTTATTGCCTTTAAGTTTAAGAACCTTGTCATATTAATATAGTAATTAGTCTAGTTCTAGCAGTTAGATTATGAGTCTAATTAATAGACTTATTAGGACTAGATGCTACCGGTATAGCTAGATCTAGCATATTATTTAGCTTCAAAAATAAAAACAAACAAAAACCCAAATCGGAGAGAAAAAAACAACACAAGATACAAGACTACAGTCTAAACAATAACAAAGATGGCTGCCCCTTGAACTCCTGCAGAATTACCAATATAATTACTAGATTCTACTGATCTAGACTTTTACACTTCTAGACTATCTTAGTATCTAGATTTTTCTAGTCAAATCTAGATCTATCTTATGATTCTTATCTAAAGTTCTAAAGTATTCTTTCTAAAGTTTATGTATCAAGTCTAGTAGAGATCTGGAAATTGCCATAATTAATTACATATTATATTAGATCTATCAGATGGATTCTATCTAGAATCTAGATCTAGTATTTCTACATTTTAAAATGATTTTAGAAGTTTGTTGAAAATGTGAATTACTGTATTACTTTTTATTTAAATAATACTATACTATACTACTTATAGTAACTTATACTATTACTTCAGTGAGTATTAGTACTACTAGTTTATTGTATTATAAGTGTAGGCCTATACTAGTAGTAGTATATGTATAGAGTATAGATCTAAATCTATGATTTATGATAGAAATATCATCTAGTTACTAGTATGATGGTGTATTCAGTATGAGTATTACTAATAATAGTAATAACTAATACTTGATCTAGTATTAGTATTACTAATAGTAATACTAGATCTAGCTAGAAGTAAGATGATAGTTCAATATCAATGACTATTCATTATTAGATCTACTTTGATCTAATGATCTAAATCTAGAGATACTAGTTAGAATAATTAGATCTAAAATGTAGTTAGAATCGTACATTTACAATCTACCTCTAGACTCTAGTCAAGTCTAGAGTCTAGTTTTTAGTCTAGTACCTGGGAAGAAGGCAGAAGCAGCATAGATAGATCATATCTAGATCTATAAAACTATAATCTATATCTAGAATTAGATCTAGTAAAGTCAGTCTAGAATCTAGATCTAATAAAAAAAAACTTATTTAAGGTTACAAAGACAGTTTGTGTGGAAAAATAAACTCAAAATCGTCCCCTGAAGTGGTCCACCTAGAGTATTCACCAGGATTCAAACACAGGACTTCCGGTTCCAAGTGTTTTGTTTACCCCTCAGCCACAGCATCTCCATATATTCATTTAGCGTACACGTATATTTTTAAAAATAAGAATAATAACCTTATCCATACATTCAAAATTAATAACATGTTACATGTAATAAAGGAAACCAAGAAAAGATTTATTCTTTTTACAGAATTAGGTAAATTGGCAACATAAAAAAAAAAAAATTCTTGACATACTTTAAGCGGTAATCCTGAATGTGAGCTTCAAAATTTACTTTTCGCTTGACTTTTCGCGACATTACTTCTTGTCACTGCCTGGCCAAAAACAAATCCAGATTTTTTTATCAAAAATAATTTTGGCATCATTAAGTGCTGCCAACTAGAAATGAGAAACACCCATTAACGTCCAGATGTAATAAATAATTCAGAACACAATAAAATATTTATACTTTCTTTAACGATTTATCTACTTTGCAGAGCCGACCTTAGGTCATTGCAACCTATGCGACCGCAGTGAGCCACGCACTGTCATATAACCCACTCTAATCCTAGGTGTAAATTATTAAAATAAAACCATTTTATAACTTATAATATATTTTCCGTGGCCTCCTGACTTACAAGAAGCTCCTGGAAGGTGACTTCTCACAATTTATGGAAAAAAGATACATGCGTGTGTATACCTACTGTGATAGTCCTGCCTTGTATTTGTTGATGGCTGTGACTTCGACAGATTACTCTGGATGCTTGGCAGAGGCGGCCTTAGCAGTGCGCGGGACCCTGGGCGATTGTCATGTGCGGGGCCTTAAGCCGTAAGTGTAGGCTACATGTATGTCTCGTCCGCCTCTAATGCTGTAGGTCTTATTTTTGTTACAAAACATAGTGCCTTACGTATGTACTGTACTATTGGCCATTTGACTACATTAGATATTGTACTTCATGAAAGATTTTGCCTTAAAGTTTAATCGACGTAACTAAGGATTAAGACATTTGTTCATGAACAATCAACAAACTACAAATTAATATTTCTGCTTAACACTCTGAAGGTTAAGATTATGGCCGCCGCAAGAAGAGCGCAAAAGGTCGATTGTTGATGCGAATAATGTGTGCTTAGACTCCTTGGGGCTTTCCCTTCAAGTTTACACCATTGTATTTGTATCCCTGGACACGACAATCGGCGATGTCCTGACCAACGTTCACCAGCGCAGCAAGAAGCGCCATGACAAACCCTTTCCTGTTAAGTTGTCAAAATCAGGATACGTCCAAAAAACTCAATATAAGGGACATCAGCTCTTTGTGGCTAACATCAGGTGTGCAGTCAAGAATGACGGAAAAATATTTTGCAAGTTTGATTTTATCAATAATGTTCCCTTTTACTTCTGATGCCATAATGTTCATAAGCTTGTTTTGAATCTTATGCCCGATGTAATGGCCGTGAGCCTCGGCGTTCTTAATTCTTTGAAGATGTACTTGCATGGTTGGGTCGACTTCGGCTATCACCGTTGTTCGTTTGTTTCTCTGTTCTCCCATTATATGCGGTGTTGTTTTCTTAAAGGTAGGACTACTGTACAATCGCTAAAATTTTTGTTAAGACTGCGCGCTACTGCAGTTTTACTTTTCTAATTTTTTCTTGCATCACGTTATTCGTTGTGCTACCATTTGACATTCTCAGAGCTAAATCCAACCAGAAAGTCACACACCTAACGGGATGTACAGAAACCTCGTGCTGCTGAAGTTTATGTCATGTTTAGAGCTTAAACAGAAATAGTATTTGGTATTATAAAGATGCCTGGAAAGATTTCCAAAAAAGGAAAAATTCTAGCCAGCTGTCAATTTGAGAAGATCTTTGAATGTTTGGTGCATTTTAAAATAGTTACTATAAGTGAAACCAGACAAACTGCTTTATGTGTAATCAGTGGTTGCTTCTCGTGTGCTTCTGATTTGTGTTTTAATTGTAATAAATTATTCATCTGTTCTTGAACCAGTTTCCGTGATGTACGTTGCAGTCTGTCCATCTTAGCATAAGTGGCCGCTCAAAAGCACACCAGCAGTCACATTCATTAATAATCAAAAACCAAATTGACCATGGTGAGGAACACTTCAGGGATGGCATCTTGATGAAGGCGAGACTATTGGTAGACAAACTAGGTAATGAATTAGTGCTGCCGAAAATTTGTAGTCGACATTTGTTTGGATTTTGGGATTATTAAAGAACACTGCTGTACAGTCCGTATCTTGATTCGTTAGTTTCTTCGTCAATGTCTCTCTTTTCGAGCAATACTAATGCTCAGTTCAACCTGTTTTGTTTACATCCTAAAACGATGCTAGAGCATGAAACAAGTATTTATCTTCTTATCTAATCCTAACCCATACAGACGTTACTTCAAAAAAAGAAGATGATTACGTCTTACGCGTCATGCATTTACAGTGAAATTAATATCGTATAGGTATGGGGGGGCGAGGGCACCAGTTCTTTTCTTTAATATGCGTGGGGAAAAAAATTTGAAGCTATGACTTTGAGCCATAGGTGGCAACTTGCATCCCCCTGCAAAAAATCCTGCCCATGAACACCCGAAATATCTTGTCTATGAAATATACAATGAAATATGTCTTGATGTGAAATGAAATCTACATGTTCTTAGCAGCTTGTTGCCCAGATACTTAACTACTATTAAAGACCAGCACATCAATTTCAACACATAACACTAGTCAATTACTTCATACAGACTTTTATAATTGCTTCTCACGTGACTTCTACTGTTACCTAATCACTTCTTTTTGCATCGCTACTTTACTAAAATTTTCTAACAACTCTCAGGTGGACCGACTACTAGCCTACTTAGTTACTAGACTTGGATTCCCTTGTACGTTTTTTTTTTACACGGCTACTACAGCTTGACTTTCTTGTTAAATGGCTAATAGCCTTGCCAATTCTTTTATCCGTGGTTCAATAGAAGCGGGTCACAATGTCATCCTTTCACGCTCTATATTGGCCAAAATCACCTAAATATTAGAAACTGCCACAGGATTACTATTTTACCAGTGTCTCAAATACAACAGAACAAAACATAATATTGATCTTATATTTAGATCTAGATTATATAGACTTAACCATTAAAAAAAAAAAGCAAATCAACACAAAAAAACAAGTTCAGCATACATTTGTGTTATTGCAACTTTATTAATATAATTGTTAGAAAAATTGTTCTAACACCCCTCCCCCCTCTGCATCAGACTTAAGTGACTGATTTTTTGCTTTGATTTTGTTTATTTTATTATTTTAGGTGATATTTTAATTCTTAACCATCACTTGCCCCAGCGCAGCCAAAGAGGTTTTGAGTATAAAACCCCTACCAGGGGGTTTTGCAGTTAAATTCCCCTCTTCTATAAAACAAAACCAAAAAAAAAAAAAAAGAATGCAAACGAAGATTCTCAAATTCCAAGAGCATAACTAAGGAAGATTTTGATTTTAAAACCCCCTCCGAAATTTACTATAAGAAAGTAAATATAATAAAGCAAATTACACACTGAAAATACTTTGAGCGTAGCAAAAGGGGTTTTGAGTTTAAACCCCCCTTCAGCGGGGTTTAAAGCTAAAAAACATCTCTTCAATATAAAAAAAAGCAAATTAGACACTCCAAATTCTATGAGCGTAACCAAAGGGTTTTTAAGTTTAAACCCCCCTCCAATGGGTATTGAAGCTAAAAAATACTTCTTCTATAAAAAAAAAAAAAGTAAATTACACACTCAAAATGCTATGAGCGTAGCCAAAGAGGATTTCGAGTTTAACCCCCCCTTCATCGAGATTTGATGGTAAAATTTACCTCTTTAATATAAAAAAAAAATGTAAATTACAAACTAAAATTCTTTGAGCTTAGTAAAGCCAAATAGGGGTTTTGAGTTTAAGCCCTCCTCCTTCAGTTGGCTTTTTTTTTTTTTTTTTTAGTTTAAAGCCACTCCAGATGGTTTTGAGTTTAAAATCCCCCTTTTCAATATTATTCTAAAGCAAACTACACTCACCAAATTCTATGAGCGTAGCTAAATGGGGTTTTGAATTTGTTAGTTTAAAACCCCACAACATATGATTTTGACCATAAAACTTCCATTTTCCCTACAGTTACCTAATTCCAAGAGCGTAGCCAAGAGAGGTTACAAAATTTCTACCAGCGGCTGGACTCCACTAATAAAGTGCAGTGGATAGTCATCTGCCGAAATTGAAAAAGACTAAAATGTGTCTCAACTAAGATGACTAAGACAGATTTAAGGAGTCAGTTATAGAGATCGGGTCTCAATCAAACAAATCCTATGCCGAACTGGGAGTCGACCGTTTGGTAAGGTTGTGACAGAGTGTCGCATAAGGTTTGCGGGACATGTATTCCGACAAAATGAATTACGCATAATAAGAGTTGCAATGACATGGAGGTTACGAGGAAATCGCAAACAGGAACATCCTAGTATAACTTCATGCCACACTTTCATAGACGTGGGAAGAGGCTTCAGTCATTGCCAGTGACAGTTTTTTGTGGAAACAGCTTGCCGCCCAATGAGCCGACTGGCGCGGGAGGATCTAAGTAAGAATAGCACATTATGTTTTGAAATAAAACTTTTTAATAGCAGAATAATGCACTGTAGATACCTCAGAATGTGCAATTTTTTAAGGCTTTCAATAACGGAAATAAAGCTTGGCGGCGCTCCCTCAGACCCCATTGCTGTCAAGTAAGAGTCTACAATTTTTCCACTAACTCAATGAAGAACGTATTCTAGGGTACAATAAATGTCTACCGAAAGAATGAAGAGTCAGAATGTAATTAAGATTAATTATACGCACACACGCAAACATATATATCCCTTCCCCCGAATAAAATCCTGGCTACGCCCATGGATCTAACTTAGAAATCTGTGTCTAGATCTAGAACTAGATATATAGAATCTTGATATAGAATCTACTGTATCTAGACTAGAACTCGTATGAATTTACACGTTTAATCCTAAAATTACAAGACCTAGGCCAATGTTATGATCATGAATAGTAGGCCTTTTGTTACCGGGTAAAGGTGTACTATGCTGTTCGTATCCGATTAATTTCTTAATGTGATACTATTGTTTACATAATAAATAAATCTGCACCCCTTAATTAAAATTTTGTTCAAATTATAGATACATTTATTATATATATATATATATATATATATATATATATATATATATATATATATATATATATATATATATATATATATATTATAAATATATCTAGAGTAGTTTATTTAATCCGGACATTACATGAATGCGGACACTTGCTGTTTTTGTGGTCATTAAATCTTTATTTTGATATTTAATATGAAACTAGCGTGCTGTATAATGTGCTTGTCCATTTTCCAATGATTCTGACCCAATTTCCTTCCCTTTAGCTGTTTTTTTTTTTTTATGTAAGAAAAACGAATCTCAAATGTGCAAGTCAGGTTGTTATTTTTTCCTATGTTACTCGGATGACTTTACTTCTTCCTAGGGTTAAGACTATATTTTTTGATAGGCTAAGTCTATACTTATGAGCCCGGCAATTTTTATTCTGTTTTTGGAGCTGTTTTATTTGATTCATAAGCCAAGTTGTTTGATTCCATACAAAAAAATAATAATAGGGTGTTTGAATTAAATTAAGATTTTTTTACCAAAATTTATTTCAAACAAATGATCGTATAATATATTTGTTTTTTTTATAGAGAATTAATGGGCAAATGTTTGGAGTGATCTTGGTACATTGAATGAAGTTAAATGCCTAGATCTAGACCTACTAGTATAGATAGATTTAGATTTATATAGAGAGAATATAGAGGATTCAGCTATTTAGGCGAGAATGGCTATCCTAACCTGTGCTATACTACAAAAGATCATCTGTATTAGAAATTTATTAAATTAATAAACAAAAAAACAGAAACATTCAACACACATCTAATCATGCAAACATAAAATTAATCTAAAAGTCTGTGTATCCCAATGAACTAATTTTGGTAGAATAAGTGTGTTCATATTTTTATTTGTTTGTGTTCGTATTTATGCTTAATTTGAAAACATCTTAATGATTTCATGTGAGGGGCTATGTCTGGGGTTCTTAAAATTCAGTTAATGTTTATATAGAATTAAAATCTGAGTTTATTGGTGCCTAAATATAGAGACTGTCTGAAATAAATTATGGTATCCGGAATCAAATAATGTGGGTCAAATTTGTCTGAATTAAATGAAAACACTTGGCCTCTTGATCTTAAATATAATAACAAATATAGGTTAGGGGTACAAATATAAGTAGTCATCCTTATACTCCTTAAACTAAAAAAGATTTTGATACTTCATTTTCTTTTCTATGTCGAACCATTGTCAAATAATGCGCTGTCAAAGTCAAATTTTGAAATTTTGGCCCATAGGTGTCCGAATAGCATAAACTACTCTAGATCTGGGCTCTATTTAGTCATATTTAGACTGCGAAGTGTAGGCCCTTAAAATGAGGTTATGTCAAAACTGCGCGCTATAAAAGTAGTTCATTATTTTTGAAACTTAAAACTAAAACGAAGTTCGTATCAAAATTCTTTTTTAAAATCAACATTTGAATCAATATTCTATTCAATGAGTTAGTTAATAAATGGAAAATGTATTTTATAATGATCCATTGACTCTTGTACCATTGTGACCTTAGATTCAAATTTTTTAGTACCAATGCGCGAATCTATGAATGAAGCTTGATTTATTAATGAAGAAGTCCATGACCTTTAGAGATATAGTTACCTCCCTTGAAGTTTTTCATTGAAAAGTGGTGTAATTTTTGAAAAATCTGCTTGCATATATAATTTTAAAAAGTAGATGATTCACTTTTGGAAAAGAAAAAAGTAGCCATTGCATCAGAACTTTGAATGATATTAAATACCACGATGTCCGATTTTCATATTCTCTTCTAGTTTCTGAGATCTAAACGGGACAGATGGACGGACAGGCCACACAAAACTAATAGCGTCTTTTCCCCTTTCGGGGGCTGCTAAAAAAGACTAGAAGGTGATTCTAGCTAGGGCTAGACTTCTAGCATTACTACATTAGTCACTGATTAGTGACTATTTACTAACTCTAGGGACTCAGACTATAGTCTAAGTCTAGGACTAGATCTAACTTCAAGATCTTGAACTAAATCGAGAATCTTGAGTATTCTAGAGTCTATATAATTTGGATTTAGGTCTAGGCCAGGGGTCGGCAACCTGCGGCTCTCCAGCCACATTCGGCTCTTTGGGTGTTAAGCTGCGGCTCTTTAGTTAAAATATTATTTATTTTATCGAAAAAAAAAAACATTTAAAAATCGTTCTATCTCTCAGCCACTTGCACTCGCTTTTCAGCTCACCCCTTCCCCATGTCTTGAAATGTAACATATTTGCAGGTGGAAGATATTCAACTTTCTTCTGCCTTATCACTTGATATAGGCCTATATGAGTCTTGCGATATAAAACACAATATATTCGATATAAATAAAATCGTTTCAATAGCAACTGATGAAGCTAGAAATATTACAGGAAAAAATAAAGGGGCAAATACGATTCTATGGCGCAAAATAAGCCACGAAATTCTTACGTTTAACTGCATAATACACCAAGAAGCGCTTTGATTCTAAAAAAGTTTCGGCCGAAATAGTTGATTTTTAACAGCATCTTGTCAAAAGCACCCTACCATCGTCAGTTTAAAGAATTCTTAACAAAATGGAGACTCAGTATTCCGAGCTCCTTCTTTATAATAAAGTGCAATGGCTTTCCAAAGGTTTTGGAAACGTTTTGCTTTTAATACATTAAATACATTCCTAAATGATAAAGACTGCAGAGCTAGACAGGAGGATCCTAGCAATGGAATTGAGATGCTACAGAAGAATCCTAGGCATCACTTTCAAAGACCGCATCACAAATCTAGAGAAAGGGTTACTGCAGCGATCGGACTTCATGATGACCTGCTAAACAAGGCAAAAGACAGAGAGGAATGGAGAAAGACGTAAACAAATCTTGCTTGGTGCCCCAACGGTCCAACAGACTAAGGAATAGGTAAAGGTAAAAAAAAATGATAAAGGCATTAATCACCCTGAATTAGAGAATGACAAATGGTTGCAAGCATTTTACTTTCTAGTGTATATCATGGGCGTAGCCTGGATTTTGTTTCGGCCCCCCCCCCCCGCGAATTTTTTTATATGTATTTATGTGTGTGTGTGTGTACATAATCTTTATTACATTATGACCCTTCATTCTTTCGGAAGACGTTTATTGTGCCCTAGAATAGCTTCTTCTATGAGTTAGTGGAAAAATTGTAGATTCCCTGGCATTATTAGCAATGGCGTATGGGGGAGCGCTAGGAGCTCCCCCAGCGCGCCGCCAAGCACTAATTCTAATATTGAAAGCCAACAAAATGCATATTCTGAGGTATCTACAGTGCATTTTCCTCCTATTAAGAAGTTCTATTTCAAAAACCTAATTTGCTATTCTTACTGACTTAGATCCTCCCGCGCCGTTGGGCGCATTTGCCGTCAAGCTGTTTCCATAAAATTGTAGACTCCCCGACATTACTAGCAAGGGGGTCTTGTGGAGCGCTAGGAGCTCCCCCAGCGCGGGGCGAACCCCCTCCGCCAAGCACTATTTCTGGTATTGAAAGCCAACAAAATGCATATTCTGAGGTATCTACACTGCATTTTCCTGCTATTAAAATTTTTTATTTCAAAAACCTAATGTGCTATTCTTACTGACTTAGATCCTCCCGCGCCGTTCGACGCATTTGCCATCAAGCTGTTTCCATAAAATTGTAGACTCCCCGACATTACTAGCAAGGGGGTCTTGTGGAGCGCTAGGAGCTCCCCAAGCGGGGCGAAGCCCCTCCGCCAAGCACTATTTCTGGTATTGAAAGCCAACAAAATGCATATTCTGACGTATCTACACTGCATTTTCCTGCTATTAAAGTTTTTTATTTCAAAAACCTAATGTGCTATTCTTACTGACTTAGATCCTCCCGCGCCGTTCGGCGCATTTGACGTCAAGCTGTTTCCATAACAATCTGTCACTGCTATCGTCTGAAGCCTCTTCCCACCTGCCATGAGGACCTCCATGAATGAGTGGCGTCAAGTTGTACTAGGATATCATTGCAACTCTTCTTATGCGTAATTCATTTTGTCGGAGAACATGTCCCGCAAACCTCATGCATCGCTCTCTCACAATCTTACTAACGGGTCGACTCCCAGTTCGGCATAGGATTTCCTTGATTTAGACCCGATCTCTATAACTGACTCCTAAAATCTGTCTTAGGCATCTTTGTTGAGCCACATTTAGTGTTTTTCAATTTCGGCAGATGACTATTCAATGCAGTTTATTAATGGAGCCCTGCCACTGGTAAAAATGTGTAACCTCTCTTGAATACGCTCTTGGAATTAAGTGACTAGTTTGCTTTAGATTTTATATCGAAAAGAGAAGTTTTATCGTCAAAATCATCTGTTGGGGTTTTCCACCTAAAATTCTCTGTAGGGGGATTTAAACTCAAAGCCATCTGTAGAAGAGGGGTTTTAAACTTAAAAAAAAAGCCATCTGTAGAAGAGGGGTTTAAACTCAAAACCCCCGATTGGATTGGCTACGCTCAAATAATTTTAGTGTGTAATTTGCTTTTTTTATATTGAAGAGGTATTTTTAGCATCAAACCCCTCTGAATGGGGGTTTAAACTCAAAACACCTTTTGGCAACGCTCATAGCATTTTGAGTGCGTAATTTGCTTTTTTTCTTACACTGAAGATGTATTTTTTAGCCTCAAACCCCGCTGGCGGGGGGTTTAAACTCAAAACCCCTTTGGCTACTCTCATAGATTTTAGAGTGAGTAATTTGCTTTTATTTATATTAAAGAGGTACTTTTTAGCTTCAAACTCCACTTGAGGGGAGTTTAAACTTAAAACCCCTTTGACTACACTCATAACATTTTGAGTGTATTATCGTCAAAATCATCTGTTGGGGTTTTCCACCTAAAATTCTCTGTAGGGGGATTTAAACTCAAAGCCATCTGTAGAAGAGGGGTTTTAAACTTTAAAAAAAAGCCATCTGTAGAAGAGGGGTTTAAACTCAAAACCCCCGATTGGATTGGCTACGCTCAAATAATTTTAGTGTGTAATTTGCTTTTTTTATATTGAAGAGGTATTTTTAGCATCAAACCCCTCTGAATGGGGGTTTAAACTCAAAACACCTTTTGGCAACGCTCATAGCATTTTGAGTGCGTAATTTGCTTTTTTTCTTACACTGAAGATGTATTTTTTAGCCTCAAACCCCGCTGGCGGGGGGTTTAAACTCAAAACCCCTTTGGCTACTCTCATAGATTTTAGAGTGAGTAATTTGCTTTTATTTATATTAAAGAGGTACTTTTTAGCTTCAAACTCCACTTGAGGGGAGTTTAAACTTAAAACCCCTTTGACTACACTCATAACATTTTGAGTGTATTATCGTCAAAATCATCTGTTGGGGTTTTCCACCTAAAATTCTCTGTAGGGGGATTTAAACTCAAAGCCATCTGTAGAAGAGGGGTTTTAAACTTTAAAAAAAAGCCATCTGTAGAAGAGGGGTTTAAACTCAAAACCCCCGATTGGATTGGCTACGCTCAAATAATTTTAGTGTGTAATTTGCTTTTTTTATATTGAAGAGGTATTTTTAGCATCAAACCCCTCTGAATGGGGGTTTAAACTCAAAACACCTTTTGGCAACGCTCATAGCATTTTGAGTGCGTAATTTGCTTTTTTTCTTACACTGAAGATGTATTTTTTAGCCTCAAACCCCGCTGGCGGGGGGTTTAAACTCAAAACCCCTTTGGCTACTCTCATAGATTTTAGAGTGAGTAATTTGCTTTTATTTATATTAAAGAGGTACTTTTTAGCTTCAAACTCCACTTGAGGGGAGTTTAAACTTAAAACCCCTTTGACTACACTCATAACATTTTGAGTGTATTATCGTCAAAATCATCTGTTGGGGTTTTCCACCTAAAATTCTCTGTAGGGGGATTTAAACTCAAAGCCATCTGTAGAAGAGGGGTTTTAAACTTTAAAAAAAAGCCATCTGTAGAAGAGGGGTTTAAACTCAAAACCCCCGATTGGATTGGCTACGCTCAAATAATTTTAGTGTGTAATTTGCTTTTTTTATATTGAAGAGGTATTTTTAGCATCAAACCCCTCTGAATGGGGGTTTAAACTCAAAACACCTTTTGGCAACGCTCATAGCATTTTGAGTGCGTAATTTGCTTTTTTTCTTACACTGAAGATGTATTTTTTAGCCTCAAACCCCGCTGGCGGGGGGTTTAAACTCAAAACCCCTTTGGCTACTCTCATAGATTTTAGAGTGAGTAATTTGCTTTTATTTATATTAAAGAGGTACTTTTTAGCTTCAAACTCCACTTGAGGGGAGTTTAAACTCAAAACCCCTTTGACTACACTCATAACATTTTGAGTGTATAATTTGCTTTGTTTTTTTTTATTATTAAAGAGGTAATTTTTACCTTCAAACTCCGCTGACGTGGGATTTAAACTCAAAACTGAGTCAAAACCTATTTAGCTACGCTCATAACATTTTGAGTGCGTAACTAGTTTTTTTTTCTGTTGAAGAGGGGGTTAATCGTAAATTTTAGAGGGGGTTTTAAAATCAAAATCTTCCTTAACTGTGCTCTTGGAATTAGGGGATTTTCTTTTGCATTTTTTTTTGTTTTGTTTTATAGAAGAGGGGGAGTTAACTGCAAAAAAAACAGGTAGGGGGTTTAAAACTCAAAACCCCTGGTAGGGGGCTTTAAACTCAAAACCCCTGGTAGGGGTTTTTAAACTCGAACCCCTCTGGTAGGGGTTTCAAACTCGAACCCCCTGGTAGGGTTTTTAAAACTTGAACCCCCCTGGTAGGGGTTTTAAACTCAAAACCCCTTTGGTTGTGCTGGGGCAAGTGATGGTTTAGTATTAAAATCTCACTTAAAATAAACAAAATCAAAGCTAAAAATCAGTCACTAAATTCCGATCCTTGGGAGGGGGGGAACCCCCCCCCCCCCCCTGGCTATGTCCATGGTGTATATAACAGTGAAATTAAATAAGCTGAGTCTAAAACTGGAAGGAAAGGGATACCTAGTCTATGTTTTGGTAGAAGGATTAGTTTGTTTTGAAGAAAAAAAAATCTCTTGCAGAAATTATTCAGAGCGGCCAGTTACTTTATTTTCAATTTGTAAAGCAATATTGCGATAAAACCAGTACAACTGTTGACACGAGTTAATTCAGCACAGTTAAAAAGAAAAATTAAAGATGAATTTATTGACAGATTTGAGCAATTAGAAACAAACAAAAGGATAGTAGCATTTATAAAAAAAATCTTCTCAACACTAATAGTAACGAATTCCACATTGGTCCATTAGGAATTGCTACTGAATCTCTAGACATGCAATAGATCGATTTAAAAAGTAAAGCTTTGTGGAGTGAAAAATTTACAGAGTTGAAAATCAGTTTGGAAGAGTTGAAGGTCCAGAAATGTATGTAACGCAACTAAAGTGGACAGCTTTAAAAGAAATGCTGCGAAATTAGGCACTTATAATCGACGCATGGAATAATCTTCCAGATTGCTACAGTCATGTGAAAAAGTTGGCATTTGGAAGACTGACTATCGTCGCATCGGCATATTCGTGCGAGCAAGTGTTCTCTTGGATGAATATAATTAAAAGTAAAATAAGAAGCCAACAAACAAATGAAAATTTAGAGTCGGGTTTGAAACTAAAAACAAGTTATTTATCCAAACTTTCTAAAACCATGCAAATAACCACAGTTACCACTGAATTCGTTTGCTCAATTTTTTGTAATTGAAGTACAAGTTAGTGTAGTATGTAAATGTTTAATTGTTTAAATTGTGTACTTAAATAATAAGTAATCTAATAATACGATATATAAGGCCTATATATAATCTAATTTGTTGTGTAAAACACTATTTATATAAAGATAAATTATTTTTTTTTTTTAAATCTAAAAACTTTATTAGTCCGAGTACTATTTATTGTTTTGAAGATAAAAAATCGTGTGGCTTTTTAAGAACGTTGAAATTTTGTAAATTTGTCATTTTCGGCTCGTCTACTCAAAAGGTTGCCGACCCCTGGTCTAGGCTAGACCTAGTTAACTATATATATAGTAGCTCTAGTGTCTAGTCCTAGAAATAGCTGTAAATAATGGATCTATTCTGTTACTATTATCTTGGATCTATTATACTACAATCAAAGAATATAGATATCTAGGACACAGGTTTTTCTATATCTAAACTATCATTAAAAAATGCATACCGTATTAAATTCATGGATGCGAGCAACGGAGACCGATTTTGCCTGCAAGAGTGGGTCGGCAATCCTAAAAATCCTGCATGCGCGATACCTCTTCACAACATAAATAAACAATTTACTGCTAATTTTTGCAATATATATATATTGCAATACAAACTATCAATTATATGCTTCTACTGGATCTTCTACTAGACTGATTTACTAGATTGTCTAGATTTAGTCAAGATTTCATGCATTTTTAGCGGCCCCCGTAAGGGTGAAGGCCGCTATTAGGTTTGCGCAAAATGTTCGTCTGTCACAATCAGATTTCGAAAACTAGGAGAGATATGAAAACTATTATTTCAGGTGCAACGGCTACTTTTTGGTTTTCTAAAAGCAAACCGTTTATTTTATATATACAATTAATTAAGCAAGCGTTTTTTTTTTCATAAAAATATACCAATTCTAAAACAATTACGTAGATGTAAGGGAGGCAATGTTACACATGTTAACAAAGAAGGACAATTTATTGTGTATTTTCAGTATCATTAAGTCAGATATATTTATAAAATGTAGAAGAAATATTTACAACAAATATAAATATTAGTTAATAGTGTTTTTTTCTGGTAAACTAGCTGCTAAAATTAAGCGAAAACATTTATTTTTGTTTATAAAGATTAAGAATGCATTTAGTATGTAAATATCACGCACATTTTTTAAAATGAACTTTTTATACAGCGACATTCGTGCAGTAGCTTGACAAGTACATACTATACATGGTACTATCAGTTCCCTCAAATTTTTTAAATATCATAATATTTATAATATTTTGTTTTTATTTGTTTAGTGCCCCCATCAAAATAAAAGAGGCTTATTTTTGTGCGTTTTGTCTGTCGGTAGGTCTGTCCGTGACGTTTAGATAAAAAAGATCACTCTAAAAGCTATTGAAAATCTGATTTACCCTTTAATGTTCCTCCCGTAACATCTCAATAGTTTAAGTATCTATAATTGATTGTCCCGATTTTTTTGTGTGTGCAAAACTAATCAACGCCAACGAATGTTTGTTTGCTCTTCTAACCTATATTACATTCAATTTCCAAGCTTAAACATTGCAAAAACACATTATCAATAATATGATGTTCCGTTTTTTAAAATGTAAATAGCATATAAATGCTAAATCAAAATCTCTATACTGACTTATATTTCATTAAGTGTAAAAATGTTCCAGATATTGTTTTATAAAAAATCAATTATGTCAAATGATTGTTTGAAATCGCTTAATTGACTAGTATTACACTTATATTCTTTGGCAATGCGTCACTATAATTTGATTATCGATATCAAAATGTTCCGTATTTTCATCTTTAAACAAATTCTAAAAATTTCGGCAATAGGTTGTTCAGGGCTTTAAAAAAAGAAAGTAATTTACTAGAAACGATTATTGAAAATCACTTTTTAGACATTTAATTTTCTTGCTGAAACATAACATAAAAGTTTTTTAATCGATAAAGAATGTTCCGGATTTAGTTTTGAAAAGAAATCGACTTATATTACTTACATTTTCTTACAAATCGTTGCCAAAAATTTCCGAATGTTATTTAAAAATCTACTAACGCCAAATAACTGTTTGAACTCCCTCTTCTAATTAATAAAACAAATAATCTTCTCATTTACGATAAAATGTTGTTACATTTAATTTTCTAGCTAAAACATTACAAAATCTAATTATTGTTAATATTATGTTTCGAATTTTAAGGAAAACAACATCCAAACACCAAAGTATGGTATGAAAATCTCTCTACAAGGCTGTAGTTCATCTAATTTTTGTACGAGACCATCCAAAAAATTTAATTAACGGTATTACATTTATCTGGAATTCTCTTTTTTCTTTTACTATTTATACAAACATCCGGAACAATCTATTATATAAACTTAAATCAATTGTGTTCATACTTAAAATTATTGCGATGTATGAACTGTTATGGGGCTGGCTCTTCAGCCGTGTCAAATCCAAACAATGAAGTAAAAAGGAGGTAATCTTTACCAACTCAGTAAACACCGTCGAAGGGCCGAAACAATCCAATTAGGTAGTCGACACGAGTGTTAACAAAATAAACACATTTAACACTGAAAAAGGGATCCGTCCAATGTCCTTCGTTAGTAGCCGTCTGTATCTTAAAAAGACGTGGTGTTTCTAGTGTCGAATAGAGCGTTCTTGTTTTTTTTTTAAATCTGTCACGTCACTTGTCGCTAAGTAAAACTTTCCCCTTATTCCCGAAACAAATAACTAAATCCTAATCATGTCCTTCGTTATTAGCCGTCTGTATCTTCAAAAGACGTGGTGTTTCTAGTGTCGAATAGAGCGTTCTTGTTTTTTAAAGATCTGTCACGTCACTTGTTGCTAAGTAAAACTTTCCCCTTATTCCCGAAACAAATAACTAAATCCTAATCATGTCATAACAGAACATAATAATGCGAGGGATACGCCGCTATTTTGCATGGCCGGTCTTAGGCCACTGCAACCTATACGACCGCAGTGGGCCCCCCACTTTCAAAGGATCTGCACTTTAATAGGGCCCGCTCTAATTCAAGGTGTATACCTTTTTAATTAAACCATTTTATAACTTAAAACAGATTTGACGCGCCCTCTTGTCGATTTATCAGTAACTCCTGGAATTCTCCCGAAATCACAAAATATACGAAAAAGTCATTAAAATATACGGAAATATATACAAAAAAATTGTCATTTTGGGGTGTCATTCAATATGGAAAACAATTCTCAAAGATAGATTGAAACATGTGGTAATTCTTGCTATTAAGCGGGATCTATGTAGGAAACAGAATTATTATGATATACTGTATGATTTTGCTACACGCAAGGCTCTTTAAGTAATTCTGTACGTAGTAAAGAAAGAATAAAATGCATAGACGAATTTATTTTCTAATACAAACTCTAAAATTTCACTTATTATTCGCTTCCCTACCCAAACTTGGCCCCGCGAAATCCGTTTCGCATAGGGTCCGACAATTTTTAAGTCCGGCCCTGCTATTTACATAGGCCTATAGTAGATTATTTAGATTAGTTAATAGTCCAAACCTCCCGTAGGATAAAGGGGGTGGGAGCGGTCAGGGTTTGATACATTTAAACGACAGTCAAGCGCGCAGCCAGTCATCCGTAGTGTGAATACTACTCCTGTTTCTCGTGAACAGAAATACTTCTTACTACTCGACAAACTCTTGAGGGAAGAAGAGAATTATATATATAGAAGATTATGGCCGGATTTGTTCCTATAGCCTATAGGCTTCATATTGCTTATTATAACCGAAACACCTTTTTCTTTTCCTTTTCTTTTTTTTTTAAATAAACAGCTACATTTTTAATAAACGAGCCACATTTTAACGATCAACCAAACATAGATTTTTACATTTTTAGCCAGTGAATTAGTGTAGGCTATTACAATAAAATTTCATGGCCCGCTCTCTTCTTTTCTCTCTTTCACTCTCTGGAACCCAATTTTTGTTTTCTTTTTACCAGCGCATCGTAATTTCTCCCACTTAGAATTGATTTGAAAAGACCCGCTTCATAATTCTCCCTCGAAACTGTCGAAACATAGCCTATACGGCCTCACATTATGGGCCCGTTGATTTTAGTAGCCCTTTTACTTATCCCCCCACCCCTGCCAAAATTAAAAAAGTTAGTCCTTCGTACACAATCCCGTTCTACATATATCTTGGTTGTTTTCTCTAAATAAAAATAAAGTACCCGGAGACCGAGCCTCGCTCGGTTGAATAATTTCTTAAGGAAGGATATATAGGCCTACTTTAAGTCATTTGAGAATATTTTTTGTAATTACGAAAATGAACCATCTAGTAAAGACTACTAATCTGAAGAGTTGCTTTTGTGTTCTTTTAGTTCTAAATGTAATTGTAGGCCTACATGAGGATTAGAACAGAAAGTCTCTTAAGTCCCCCCAACAGAATAGAAAAACCACAGCATCACGTCGTGTCGTTTAGCATTGCATCTTGATTAAAACTATTGGCTTGTAAGAAAGCCTTCTCAAATGGTTACATTCAGACATTTAATATTGCAATTATTATATTCATTTTGGCTTAAGTACGAAGATCAAGTGATTCAAAATCTCTACGTTTTGGGGTAAAACAAACACTTTGTAACAAAGTAAAATGACGCATTTTTACCTAATTGCGTTAGTATTCTAAAGAAGCGTTTCCTTGGGGCTTCCCGTTACGCCGACTCCCTTTTGGCTCACTAAAAAAGATTGCCTTTGTCATATGTTGGTCCTCCATACGGTATATCGGCCCTGCCCAGCGTGACTGTCGGACTATAAGAAGTTCATGCCGGCATTCGCAAGTACATCGCTGTTTGTAGTTCAGTCTTGTCACCGTAAGTCCATGATGGCATGCAAAAATCTTTGGTAAAAGCTTTCAAGAAGTCTTAATTGCTTTCTGTTAAGTACCCATGTCTCAGATTCACATAGTGGAGTTGAGAGAACCACTGCTTGGTAGACACTGATTTTTGTAGGCAGGCGGAGCGATTATTACGCCACACTCTCGCTTGGAGGCGTCCAAAAGCACGACTAACCCTGATCAGACGCTTATCAACCTCCCTTAAAAGCAATGCGTCATTTGATACTATGCTTCCCAGATATGTGAAGTTGTCGACCATGTTACGGAATGTCTATTCGCGGTGATCTTTGGGGCTGAGTAGGTTTTATTGGGTGACTTCTGGAACATGGCATCCCATTTACAGACGTTTATGGTTAAACCAAAAGAGGGAGCAGCGTACGCAAATTCGTTGATCGCATAGAGAAGCTGTGTTATGACCATTTCATTTGTTTTTGTATGGGACAGTAGACTTCGAAGCTTAAACACATTGTAATAATTCACCTGCAAAACAACAGCAAAGTAAAAGCTACCTACACGGCTCTACGAAATTAAAGTGTAAACAATTTATAAAGCACTTAAAACACAATGACTAACATGGGCGTAGCCAGGATTTTTTTTTGGGGGGGGGGGGGTTGGGGGGTGAATTTTTTCTCCCCCCCCCCGACCCCCGCCCGGGAAAAAAAATTATATGTATTTATGTGTGTGTATGAATGTGTGTGTACATAATCTTTATTACATTCTGACCCTTCATTCTTTCGGAAGACGTTTATTGTGCCCTAGACCCTAGAATAGGTTCTTCCATGAGTTAGTGAAAACATTGTAGATTCCCCGACATTACTAGCAAAGGGGTCTGGGGGAGCGCTAGGAGCTCCCCCAGCGCAGGGCGCCCCCAAGCACTATTTCTGATATTGAAAACCAACAAAATGCATATTCTGAGGTATCAACAGTGCATTTTCCTGCTATTATAAAGTTCTATTTCAAAAACCTAATGTGTTATTCTTAGTGACTTAGACCCTCCCTCGTCGTTCGGCGCATTTGCCATCAAGCTGTTTCCATAACATTGTGGACTCCCCGCCATTACTAGCAAGGGGTCTGGGCGATCGCCAGGAGCACCCCAGCGCGGGCGAGCTTCGCCAAGCACTATTTCTGGTATTGAAAGCCAACAAAATGCATATTCTGAGGTATCTACAGTCCATTTTAATGCTATTAAAAAGTTTTATTTCAAAAACCTAATGTGCTATTCTTACTGACTTAGACCCTCCCACGCCGTTCGGAGCATTTGACGTCAAGCAGTTTCCATAAAAATCTGTCACTGGTAATGTCTGAAGCCTCTTCCCACCTACCATGAGGACCTCCATGAATGAGTGGCGTCAAGTTGTACTAGGATATCATTGCAACTATTCTTATGCGTAATTCATTTTGTCGGAGAACATGTCCCGCAAACCTCATGCGTCGTTCTATCACAATCTTACTAAGGGGTTGACTCCCAGTTCGGCATAGGATTTCCTTGATTTAGATCCGACCTCTATAACTGACTCCTGAAATCTGTCTTAGCCATCTTTGTTGAGCTATATTTAGTGTTTTTCGATTTTGGTAGATGACTATTCACTGCAGTTTATTAATGGAGCCCTGCCACTGGTTAAAATGTGTAACCTCTCTTGAATACGCTCTTGGAATTAAATGACTGTAGTTTGCTTTAGATTTTATATCGAAAAGAGAAGTTTTATCGTCAAAATCTTCTGTTGGGGGTTTTCCACCTCAAAATGCTCTGTAGGGGGATCTTAGACTCGAAACCATCTGGAGGGGTTTTAAACTTTAAAAAAAAGCCATCTGTAGAAGAAACTCAAAACCCCCGATTGGCTTGGCTACGCTCAAATAATTTTAGTGTGTAATTTGCACCAAACCCTTCTGAATGGGGGTTTAAACGCAAAACCCCTTTCGGCAACGCTCATAGCATTTTGAGTGCGTAATTTGCTTTTTTTCTTACACTGAAGATGGCGGGGGGTTTAAACTCAAAACCCCTTTGACTACGCTCATAGATTTTAGAGTGAGTAATTTTCTTTTATTTATATTGAAGAAGTACTTTTTAGCTTCAAACTCCACTGGAGGGGAGTTTAAACTCAAAACCCCATAGACTACACTCATAACATTTTTAGTGTATAATTTGCTTTTTTTTATTATTAAAAAGAGTTATTTTTACCTGAAGTGAAGTGGGGTTTAAACTCAAAACTGAGTCTTTTAGCTACGCTCATAACATTTTGAGTGCGTAATTAGCTTTTTTTTATATTGAAGAGGGGGTTTATCGTAAATTTTTGAGGGGGTTTTAAAATAAAAATCTTCCTTAACTGTGCTCTTGGAATTAGGGGATTTTCGTTTGCATTTCTTTTTTTTTTTGTTTTGTTTTATAGAAGAGGGGGAGTTAACTGCAAAAACCCCAGGTAGGGGTTTAAAGCTCAAAACCCCTGGTAGGGGGTTTTAAACTCAAAACCCCTAGTAGGGGTTTTTAAACTCGAACCGCTCTGGTAGGCGTTTTAAACTCGAACCCCCCCCTGGTAGGGGTTTTTAAACTCGAACCCCCCTGGTAGGGGTTTTTAAACTCGAACCCCCCTGGTAGGGGGTTTTAAACTCAAAACCCCTTTGTTGTGCTAGGGCAAGTGATGGTTTAGTATTAAAATCTCACATAAAATAAACAAAATCAAAGCAAAAAATCAGTCACTAAATTCCGACTCCCCCCCCCCCCAAGGGGGGGATTTCATTTCGGGGGGGGGTTTGAACCCCAAGAACCCCCCCCCCTGGCTACGCCCATGATGACTAATCATACATCAACAAATTTAATTTCATTATTTCTCTTCCATAGTTTCATAGTAGGCTAAATAAATCTACAATAAGATTGAGCCGTTTTCGAAATAAAATTTATTTATTAATACAAAAAATACATACTTACAAGAATTGCTCGCTTAAGAGTATAGGATAGGCCTATCTTTTTATTTGACCCTTTTGAATGTAGCGAGATGACAATGGATCTAGAATCTAGATTTTGAATGTCATTAGGATTTAGTGTTGTTGTTTTTAGTCAGTGGTATACAAAGTAGGCCTACCATTCCAGGCTCTCTCCCTTTCTCTCTCTCTCTCTCTCTCTCGAAAAAAAAAATAAAATAAATAAAACAACTCTAGATCTGTTAAAATAAAACGAATACAAAGTTGTTGATTTTTTTACTAACTCTGAGGCTATTTTTTTTAGAAATATTAAAACAAAAAAAAGTTAAATGTATTTCCTCAGTAATAGGCCTAAGCCTACAGATCAACCAGCTACTCTCTCCTATGTCAGTTACGGCAATTTGGCTGTCATTTCCGTGGGGCACTTCTGTTACGCATACATTCGTCCATACGGGATACGTGCCCTGTCCTGCGTAACTGTCGGACTATATAAACATATTAACGCACATACCTGAGCTTCATCCACCGTAAGCAAAAGAAATAAAGGACCATACCAATGGCCCGAAATTCTGCAATATTCTAGATTCTATCGACAAATTTTCAAAACATTCCTCACGAACGGTGTAGGACCAACATTTTCACACATAGGCCCTAGCTTATTGTTGCCACATCTATTGGATAATTGGTAGACTATCTGAAGCAGTTTGACATGCCTGTTGTTGAGTATTTAGGCTGCATAGCCAATATCTACATCTAGACTTATAGAGTCGAATAGTATCTTGCGATTTCTCAAAAAGTGTTTTTATTCCTCACCGTATGTTTTTGTAAGCCACTTGATTGCAATAAATTGGCTAATATGTGAGCTTGCGCTCCCTGAGCTAGTTTTATATGTATTTTTGTTGTATAGGTTAAATCTATTTTTATATATTTTATTTTTATAGGTTAGTGTCAGATTTTATAATTGTACTTCCGCATATTTATATTTCTTTATTCTTGGAAACAGTCTTATGTTATAATGTCAATTTTGGAGTACATGTTTCCATTGACATCACACTATTTTGAAACCAAACAACAAACTTTGTTACAAAGTGAGAGACATGAAAATAATGCAAAAGCCAACTATTCAACACAGATGCAAATCCCAAATGAATCATCTGATTTATCTATTACATTTACTGATTTTCTTCAAAGTATGAACACTGATGACACAAAAAAGTCTATTATAATAGGACCAGACAGAGCGTAAGTTCTCATATGACTTAGATCTTGTTATATATTAGACAGAGGTAGATATAAAAGTTTAAGAAAGCTTTCTCTTAGGACTTAGTGGAAAAATAATGTTTTTATTGTGTTAATTAATGTTATATTTAATAAGTAAATGAGCAATTAGTAAAATTCCACAGTATCTAATAAGCCATAATATCTAATAAATTCTAGATCTAGTAGTATTAGATGAACTTTATATTATTAGCTTGCTAATTTTGATTTTAAACAATTAGGCATGATCATGATCATCATCAAACTCTATTTGAGTGAGGGCTTGAGAGGCTCAAATCCTCTCTTGCAAAAGCCCTGGACAGAAACCCTGCTGTTTTGCGTAGTGCATACATGTCACCATACAGGTCGAGAATTTTTGGTTACCGGTACCCAGACCTATCGAGACGGAGATCAGCAAGTCTGGGGCAGTCAAAAAGAATATGAGATGCGGTTTCCTCTTATTCCCCGCAGCGGGGGCACCTTGAATCAAAATTTGACCGTACCCGTTTGAAATATGAGCCAACAGGACATTGCCTGTCCTGCACCGTGATATAATTGCTTGCTCAGGCCTGGACAGCCTCCACTACGGGGAAGTGCGGTCAGGGCGCCTCATGCGCTCCCAGACTCAACGGGCTTTTTAAGACTTGTCCCAGCACTCAAACCACTTTTCCATTTCTGTTTTTTGAATTATAGCCAGAGCATGATGAAAACTTACAGCCTGCTCAGTGGGTGGAATTTGCCCTCCCTGGTGGGCCAAGGAGTCTGCAATAGTGTTGCCAGTCACACATATGTGACAAGGTACCCACTGCATTATTACATGGGTGCCATAGTGATGCTTTATGATGTGTGAGGCCATGATGACAGTGTATATATTGGGGGGGGGCATGGTCTAGGGCTTTGCAAAGCCTGCAGTACAGGTTTTGAGTCAGTGACCACAACAATCTCAAATGTCTCTGTCGATTTGAGAGTCAATGACAAAGGCTTCACAGACTGCCATGGCCTCCACATCGAAACTGCAAACACTACCACATGGTCCAAAGATTTTGACTGAGTCAGAGGCATTAGGCATGATAACAAAGTAAAGAATTTCTTTGAATGGCTCAACACTGTTAAATTTCAGGCTAATTCTTTTGTTAAAAAAATGATAACAAACTTTTTAAAAAATCTAATATAGAAGGCTAGCACCAATTACACCTTTTGATTTGTTCTCAGATTTATCACAATAAAACTCTTCTTTCAGTATTCCAATATGCTTTATAACCAACTCATTTTAGATTCAAACATGAACCAGTGATAATATTTTGCTTTTTTATTCCAATGCTATATAGAATCTATATGTTGTTTGTTTTATCCAAAAATCCCCCTTCCCCTTTTTATGCATCCGCCAATGAATTGGCCTGCATTATAATACACATACTTTTGGTCCATGAAATCTGGTATCCCTTACCAACCCCTTTCAGAAAAAAAGTCTTTTAACGGTATAGAATTTCTGACTATTATTTGACTGTACAATTGTATATCTACGAGTTGATACCAAATGATTTTCTTTGCATTATTCAAAGTACATCATTCAATGGAACGGTCCAAATTTTTTTCCTCCTTTAATGACACATTTGAAACCCGTTTCCTCTTTTTTCTTTTGCATCATCCAATGGAAAGGCAGGAAATATAAAGTTCACCCCATCGCATATTTTCTTCCTGGAAACATGACAAATCATTCACAGACCTTTCATTTACTCGACAAATTGTTCACCCATTAAATGAGTCACCTGACAAATCCCTTCACAGACAACAGGTTCACCAACAATTAGTTCATGACAAATCTTTTCTGGATAGTAACATATTATTAATATTGTAACGAATCTCTATAATGCAAGCTCTCTGCAAACTGCACCACATGACACAATGAACTTAAAGAACCTCACAACGCAGGGCTCCAAAGTAACAGTAGCATTTTAATTTCAAATACATCACAAATACTGTACAGTTGGTAACAACATTACACTGACTGTCCAAAAACCTAGCCTCTGCTCAGGGCTAACTTCACACACCGTGCTGGTGCTGCCTTCGCCTCGTACTGGTGACATTGCGAGGTAACGTGAAGTGTGTGACTTGACACATTCGCTCTTTTATATAGGGTCCCTACAGGCCTTCTAGAACCGGATGCAACGTCGCTTGACCACTGGTTGATCACATTCGCCGTGACTTGCGTGCGTAATATTTACAACACGGGTCTTTACCGAACTGGCGTGTACTGTCACTCGTCACGGTTGACAGCTCGTCTAGCGCTGGCCTGGGGAGATTTGCGTAGTCTTCAAACACACACAGCACTACCCCCATCTGTCTCACCACCAGGTTTATAACAGTATTCATTCATGTCGCAAGTTTAACTTGTTACATTAAACATTAAAAGTACACACAGGGGATTACAGTGAGATATTTTACAAGCACTAGGTAAACTATTTGTTGTGAACTAATTGTCGGTGAACCAGTTGTTGCTGAATGAATTTTCATGAACAATTTGTCTGTGATCGATTTGTCGTGAAACCTTTTTTCCTGTTGCATATTTGGACAGCCCATGGGTTCAATGAGCCACAAAAGATTAAGCATTTTTGTTTAGTTTGACCATTTATTTTTACAAAGCTTATATCAATTCACTTTGTCTGTCTGCTAAAGAGTTTATACAAGTTATTTCTCCCACACCCAATCTCGGATCAAGTTGTATCTGACAAAACAAGAACCAATAACAAAACTTTACTATTATTTAATCAACTATTGGTAATAAATTATTTTGTTTTTGTTAGAAAGAAATTGTGGTGGTAAAGTTGAATTAGTTCCCTTTATAGGGAATTAGGTCATCGCTAAAAAGTTTAAAACTAACAATAGGTAACTATAACACTTTCTTTCATTAGTGCAGTGGTATTGTGTATTAGCCACGGGAGGCTTGAGCCCTGAAGATCGAATTCAAGTCGTAGGCCTACACCTTTTTACATTAAAAAAGCGATGACCTAACATTCACCCAGAGACTTCCTCTCCACTCCCCTATGTCAACTGGTCTAGACAAGGCAATAGGAGGGTAGCGCAATCGAGATAGCTAAAATCATAAAATTGCACTAAACTAATCTAATCTAATCGCACATATTTATTATTGTTAGCCTAGATCTATAACAGATTGAATTTCATGTCTGATTGAATATAAGCTTTCTTTTTAAAACAAGTATTTTTTAACAAAAATTCATTCTTCGGTGGTAAGACCAGCATCATAATGCTATTTCCCCAGAGGCTTAGTGACGGGGGTACGATGCCTCGTACGTGATAGAGAATCACGTGGCTAAACGTTGTTTGTTTACGATTGGTGAATGAGGTCCATTGACCAAAATGTACGCTTTTTATCGCACCTTAAAAAGAAGTAAACGGATATTATAAAGTATACTGTAGTATACGATACTTGTGCATAATAACCTTAGATAGTAATGATGTATACATTTGAATGAAGGCATAAAGAAATAATAAATTCCATAGAGTAATGGTAGAAGTGGACAAAATGGACGTGACACTATTTTAGCGTATACACGTTAGAAAGAAATGTATAGCGTCAGTTTAAGTTTTGTCAATCGTATGATACACTAAATATGTTAACCCTTTAAATCCTATCTCATTTTTCTATGTAAAACTAAATTAATCAACAACCACTAATTAATTCATTAACGTAATAATCGTGCAAAGTTTCAACCTGATCCTAGACAGACAGATAGTCAGAGTGAGTTTCTAAAAGCTTTGTTAAAAATTATAAAATATTTATTTATTTATAAATTTTAATGTCATAAAAAAAAACCTTTTGAAGCTTTTGATATTTATAACAAAAAAGTATGAATCAATTTCTTTGATTCTAACATACGGTACTCAGATCTAGACACCTAGTCAGAGAATATCTTAATTCTAGATCATTTTTTAAATTATCAACTGGTAATTGTTGGTAATGATGCCAGACAATCTAGGTATAGGTAATTAACTTTACCTCGTGGTTGATTTTTTAATAGAATTTGACCAATGCAAGAGAAACAAACTTTTTGTCTGTAAATATCATTTACCCAGGCAAGAATAAAAAGCTAAATATCTTCCACCTCCGATGCTTAAGATTTTTAAAATAAAGTGGTACGATAAAAACACATAACAATGAAGAGACTGAGAAAAGCAGGGTGCCATGACATCCGCGCTTTTATTAGCAGCAGACGTCTTGACTGGCTTGGTCATGCTTACAGAATGCCACAAGGTCGACTCCCACCAGACATCCTGTATGATTGTCTAGTAGAAGGCAGGAAAGCTGCGGAACGGCCACCTTAAAGGTTACGGTATATGATGTATGCCACGCGAGATGAAGCTCTTCAAAATCAACACTAACTACTGGGTAAAAGAGGCGCTGGATAGAGCTATATGGAGAGCAAGCGTAAAGGAATGGTCCTGGATTGCAGATGATTTACACACCAAAAGTAGAAAGAAGGGTGAAAGTGCAAAAGCGCCTCGTGATTACAGATGCCCAACCAGTGACGGTAGATGTGCATCAACATTGGCCTCCTTAAGTCAGATAAGAAGTTGCAAAAGGAAAAGATCATCTCTCGAGACGTAAAAGACTAGAGAGAGAGAGAGAGAAATTATTAACCTATTCTAGTGATTAAACCGCATGTATGAAGTTATTAGTAGCCTTCCTTTATTTTCTCTTTTTGAATCAGGGATAAAACGTCACTGGTTTTTCAAGTTGCTGTCAGTGCAGCAGCATCTGGATCAAGAGTCACCTATATTTGTACTCATCCCCTAAAAAGACTGCCTTTCCCAGTGCATGGAATGGCGAAACCAGAAGCACACATCATGAGCAATGTAGACTTCCTGTAAGGTGATATCATTAACTGCATTAATATTTAACTGTTTAGTTTATTCTATTCTATGATACCTAATCTTGGTTGCTGGATAATTAATGTAAGGCAGAGGTTCCCACATATTTTTGTCTCGTACACCACTTTCCCCTGTTTTCCAGTTTTCGGTTTACCCCCTGCTTAGCTAATTATGTATTTTTGAACATTCTTGAAGATCAGATGTGTTTATATAAATTTATGGAGGAAATAAGAATAAAAACGAAGCCAAATAAAATGTAATATGTATTAGACCTACATGACATCACCAAACACGGGATAATATTTGGAAGGAAGGGGAGCTTATATCCTTTTTAAATTATCCTTTAAACTCTTCGTTTGTACTTACATCCGTCTTTTCTATAGGTCTATCTTCCTGATATTGATTGACTAGCAGTGCACACTGGCGACGCCCGTTGGCTTTATACTGTTTATTATGGTGGGATCATCTATGTCCCATTTATTTATTTGTTTAAATTTCAATAAACGGGCTACATTTATCTTATCTTATATAAATCTTATATAATACAAACGTTACTTCAAAAAAGAAGATTATTTTTAGCCCGTGAATGAGTGTATATCTGTTGCACTACAACTTCACGTCTCTCTCTTTTCGCTCTCTGGAACCCCCTTTTATTATCATTTTGTTTTACATGCGCATCGTAATTTATCCATCATAGACTTGATTAGGAAAGACCCGCTTCATAATGCGCCCCCGGTTTCGCGCGAATAACGGTCGTTAGGTTGCAAATCTTTTAAAAACCGTTGTTAGTGAGCACCCAGGAGGTAAGGGAACCTTTGTACGAAATTTGATGCGGATACGTACGACAGTTTAGAAGAGATCTCGTGATCAGTGGCATTTTTCTAATATTTAGTAGATTATCCGCCATATTCAGAATATCCTAAAATGTTATTTGAAAATGTTCAATATAATTCAAAACGTTACCATCCTCACAATTTGTTCTAAATGTGCAAACTGAACATTTTCCCGCCTTGTATTTTTGCTTCAGTTAATTCTTACAAGAAACGCTGAGATTTAGAAATTCATTATCAACGTTAGGTTATCACCTTGTAGCTGCAAGCCCCCCTAATTGATAGATCGGCAAAGAAGCTTTCAATATCATAAAAACTCATTTGACTAAACTCTTTAAACTGTATTGTTGCTTACGGGAATTATATCTATATCAGATGCAGGTTTGTGTAAAACAGTTTTTAAAACTTCTTCAGTGGCTAGCAAAAATTATTTTTTCTCCCACAGTATACGGCTTTCCTGACTTTGCTATAAGTAGAGATATTGTGCGACCGTTAAGTGACCTTTTTGTGGGTTGAAAATTTTGCCCACTTTATCTTTGAGTATTCGATGGTAATTTAAATCTTCATCAATTTAATCCGGTGCCATCGTCTCAAATGATCCTCCAGCATAAATGGTTTTATTGCATCATTTTTAGTTAAAATTGTTGTTTAAAAGAACATAAGAAATTTGTCAGGGAAGGAGTGAAGTCAAATTTAAGATAATCCACACTGCGATATCTACATTTCTTTTTATATTCGGCCATGTCTGTATTAGCTTGATAAAGACAAGCTATTTATTTAAAAAAATTACAACTATTTTTGTTTCCATTAAAGGATTAAGAAAGATACAAATCATATGTGTGTAAATTTCATTTTCCATTGATAGAATTCACCGGATAAAGTCTCCACCTGCTTAAATGAAATCCGCTATCTTAGACCAACAATTCATTTTCCATTGATAGAATTCACCGGATAAAGTCTCCACCTGCTTAAATGAAATCCGCTATATCTTAGACCAACAATTCATTTTCCATTGATAGAATTCACCGGATAAAGTCTCCACCTGCTTCAATGAAATCCGCTATATCTTAGACCAACAATTCATTTTCCATTGATAGAATTCACCGGATAAAGTCTCCACCTGCTTCAATGAAATCCGCTATATCTTAGACCACAACAATTCATTCTGGTAGATCCCTTGGAAAATGTTATAGACCCCTGGTGCTCTATATAGACCACTTTTGGAATCACTGATTTAAGGTCTTATTGGAAAAAAGTACTTAGTGACATCCCCCCCCCACCACACACACTCACCCTTGTCCGCCTATATTTTGTAAAATGAAAATAGCTGCAGAAGGAAAACTCTCAAAATGTCTAACCTTTTCTAGCTAAGGTGTCCACAATTATCATTGTTTCAGTTACCGATCTCCTTTAACATACTCCGGTACTTTAAAGCTTTTCAATTCTAGTACCTGTTATGTTGAGTTGAACGGCCCGCTCTTTCTTTTTTTTTATTATCTCATTCTTTATCCCTCCCTCTCCTTCTCTCTTTCCCTTTTTCTCCTCTCTTTCTTTCTCTCTCTCCTTCTCCCTTTCTCCTCTCTTCCCATCTCCTTCTTTCTCCCTCTCCTTCTTTCTTTCCCTTTTTCTCCTGGATCCCCCCTTCTATTATTTTTTGCACCCTGCGCATGCTAGCCCATATATTCTCCCTTTCTCTTTATCTCTCCTTGTATCTTTTTCTCACCACTTACTGGTATCCACACCCTTTTGTGTGCCCTACTTACAGTAATAGTCTGCCACATAGACGTTGGACTTTAACAGGAACGGCTTTCTAACGGCCCCCACACTTAATTTTAGCCCGTTCATTCTAGTATCAACCCCTAACACACATATAACAACAAAAAAAAAGTTTTAAACACAATTTCTGATTTTTTTCTACTTCTCAATGCAATATCGAAATATATAAATAGATCTATTTTGTTTTCATCTCCAACTCAGAAATCGTACTAAACAAAATACAAACACACACTTTTAATAGGCATTGTAAGATATTTGTATTTTCAAGAAAAAAATATAAATGTGCTTTTATTAGTTAACTATATATATATATATATATATATATATATATATATATATATATATATATATATATATATATATATATATATATATATATATATATATATGTCTAATTATTCTTGTTGATACTGATTATAATGTTATATTAAAATATTTTCAAGGTATATAGATGACTCCAAGGAACTCATAATTTGGCTGGCATCAACGCACACCAGGACAAAATGGCCAAGCTTCCTAATTATTGAAGACATTTTAAGTTATGCTACACACTTTGATGCAAGTATCATGATATCCATAAGTGTTATTTGTTTCTCAAGACATTTCTGTCACATTGGAATTTCAACCAAATATTTTTCATGTTTTCTCAAGACAGAAAGTTGCTTCTGATCTTCTTATCATTTAAATTATAGTAGTTACATTAAAATGTAATCTTTTATTTGACCTCTTTTGAATGTAACGAAATGACAATAGATTTAGATTTATCTTTTTGATGCTATTAGGATTAGTTTCTTAATTTAGTCAGCGTCTAATGAAAAATCCCCACACACTTTTCAGATTTTGAATGTAAATATAGTTTTTAAACTTTTTATCTACATCCTTTAATTACAAGAAAAAGAATATAGACCTATCTTTTGCTATTAGGTTTGTGCGAAATGTCCGCCTATCCGCCTGTCACACTCACATCTCGAAAACTAGAAGAGGCATGAAAACTATTATTTCACCATGCGTTGTGGCTTGCAAAGTTTAGGTGAAAAGGCAACTTTTTGTTTTCTTAAAGCAAACCGGTTTATAAAATTAATTATGCAACCTGATTTTTTTCATAACAATACACTAATTCTAAAACAATTAGGCTACATAAATGTAAGGGAGATATTGTTACAATATAATAATTGTTTGTGTATGCTCAGTATCATTAAGTCCAACATCTTTATAAAATTTACCAGAAATGTTTACAACTTATATAAATATTAATTAACTGTGTTTTTTTCTGGTCAACTAGCTGCTAAATTGAAACCTTTAATGTTCCTTCCGAAATATCCCAATAGTTTTAAGTATCTATAATTGATTGTTCCAGATGTTTTTGTGAAAAACAAATCAATGCCAACGAATATTTGTTTGCTCTTCTAACTTATAAGCGTGGTCGAGAGGCCAAGTACACTTGGCTTGGCTACCTCTGAAGGGGGCTCGAGGTTCGACTGAGCGCCTAATAAACACAGTAGGAACTTAAGTCGAGAGTAGTCACTTGAAGTCAGTAGTTGAGTAAGACAGTACACGTATTTTGATAGCTATTTTGTATTTGGAGCTGGATACATATTATTATTGTTTATTGTTACCCTTTGTGATGCAGACGTGATTTAATAAGTCAAGTTATATATATATATATATATATATATATATATATATATATATATATTCCTGAGGACATAGTATATTGGATATATTTGATTTCGCTGTTTATGCGGATGTAGTTATATTGCAAATGGATGTTTTGGTGTACCAGTGCAGTACATTATTATTATTATTGAATAAACGTCATATTGTCTGCTCAAGATCGACTTTGCATACTATTCATGTTCTTTACGTGCTAAATCAGGGGTTCTCAACCTGTTGGGCGCGACCCCTTTGGGGGTCGAATGACGATTTCTCGGGTGTCGCTTAAGACCATCAAAAATTGGATTTTTTTGTGTCTATTCTAACGTGTAAAACTGTACAAAATTTTTCCTTTAAAAGTTACTATTTTTATGTTGTTTTCAAGGATATAAAACTTAATCAGAATGATTTCAACCATTTTAATTGTTGCAGCATATATATTTTTAAACACTTTAAATTAATGTAAATTAATACATAAAATCAACGTTGCAGAATCATAAATATTATTTCTTTAGTAACGACATGACAAAAGTAAAAAGCGATTATAGTTAATAATAGTTAATAATAGTTTATCTTTTATTAACATATATTATGTAATCTAGAGGCATGTTTAGGTATATAAATGATGGCTAATTGATGGCTAATTAAACTACGAGTTTCTTTTTGCAAAGTAATTGAAACGTCTGCACCACGCAGTGTAAATCAGAAAGTTGATTCATTTTTGGAAAAGGAGAAAATCTTATTGAAAAATATTAATGATGTTTTTACAGCTGGTTCTCTAAGTATGTGTGTTAAGATTTCAATGTCTGGTACTACTAAAAGTTATCGAAACTCACTGTGTGATTTCAATGTCTGGTACTGGATGTGTTACTAAAAGTTATAGAAACTCACTGTATGATTTTAGTCAAGAACGAATATAAGTAACGAAGTCACAGCCACAAGAATGATCAGAAGCGATGAAAAACGTCACTGTAAGGATTAGATGCAACATGCTCGTTAAGTGTGGAAAAAATCCGATCCTTCCGAATGAAACTTAACCTTGACAAATAAAATTTGTCAACTATTGACTAACTAATAATAATCAATAATAATCTGTGAAAGAAAATTTTCGAAACGAAATGTCCTTCTACTTTCTAGCTTTCCCTGACATTACGTTTACATTTTCTGTTCAACAAACAAAAGTTGAAGATGTACCGGAGACAGACAGAGTTCTTTAAATTCTTTAATAGCGATATAAGAAATTTTATTTATATTTCATGTTAGTTACACACATCTAGATCAAATGTTTGCAATCATATATTTTTCAGATACATGGGGTTTTCAGCCTATTCGTCATTAAGAAAAAAAAATGCTTGATGTAGAAGATAACATTCTTTGTGATTTTGCAATGACTTTCCAAGAATTTCTCATCTGATGAAACAGAAACAATGTCAAGCTATCACAACAATTGTAGCAATGTAGTTTACTCTTATCCTGATCACTATCCGAGCTCCGTCATGCTATTCAAATAGTCACCTATGTCTGTAACAGGAATATGTCTGGAACAGGAATATGGTGGATACCTAATAGAGATGTTAATAAACGCACGATCTACAATTTCATTTATTTGTAATTTCATTAAATGAAGAAATTTCAAAAATAAACGGCGATTACAGATTGTTAAGTGATTTAAACATAAACCTTTGGCAATACATATCAGATATTTACATTTAAGTTTTTATACCAATAGCAAAAGTACAGTTACTTATGATTATAAACAAAAATAATTTTACTGTTGGGAGCCGCCACGTAGTTGGTAAAAGTAAAAAGTAAAAGGGGCTCGCCGAGCTAAAAAGGTTGAGAACGGCTGTGCTAAATGGACAGACGAACCCAGCATTCTTCAACTATACACAAGAGTGCTACAATCGACAATAGGTTGTTTAGGATTTTAAAATAGCAAAGTAATTTACCAGAAACGATTTATGAAAATCACTTTTTAGACTTATTTTACATTAAATTTTCTTGATGAAACATAACAAAATACTTTTTTTTATCGGCAAGGAATGTTCCAGGATTTATTTTTTTTTGAAAAAGAAATCGACCTAAAAAAAAAAAGGTTAATGAGTGATACTGGTCTGTAAAAGAAATAGCGTTTTGTTGTATTCAACAGTTATTAAACCGGAATGTCAGCTCTATAAAAAGTATTGGGTAAAAACTAAAAAAAAAACTCTTTTGTGATTCTATCGGGAAAAGGGGTGGTGGTGTTCCAGGTACATAATAAATAACTTGTTCATTTTCGTTTTCTTGTGTGTGTGTGGATGTATTAGAGATGAGTCAGTAAGTGATGAAACTAATGTCATATATGTATATATATTATAATAACTTTTTTTTTAAGGATCACAATTTGGAAAGAAGCCTTGCTAAATTATGCGCCATTATTTCTGATACTTCTTCCTGGCTTTCATTAAACAAGTTAAGTTTTGATTCTATTAGAAGTTTATATTAAAGCAAAATATTTTTGCAAACAAATCATTTAGGCCATAAATGAGTTTTGAAATCTTGGGCAAGGTTCACATTGTTTAAACCACATTTTTGTTGACAGTGAAGCCAAAAGTTGCCAAGTGGTACTGACAGCACCAACAAGAATGCACTCTTTTTGCCAAGTATTGAATCGGTTTCACTTTAGGACAGTTGGCTACTTAGGTAATCTTATCTTGTTTCAATGGTATGATAATTTATTTCAAAGAAATGTCATATTTCTGCACAGAGATTTTGAGTTGAGCCAAACAAATTTTTTATTAAAATAAGATTGTAATTTTTTTTTAAAACCTGAATAATCTTGTCATAAAACTAAATGAGCTAGTCGCACCTGAACCTTATAGGAATTGTGTGAGACATCTTTCTGTTGGGAAACTACATAAATAGGAAACATTACTACTGATTTTCTTCCTTCACATACTCTGCATTACCATTGCTTATTTTAACCCTCGCTTCAAACATTGGCACCAACTGGACCTATTTAGTTAGGCACAAGTGTCTAAAATTTGTCAAGGTTATCCAACCGTGGCAGTCATCACTCCCTTGTATGTTGCAAGATTAATTTACTGCCCAAAGAGATGTACCATACGAAACAAAACAGCTTTTCACTTCAATCCGAGTTTCCCAGATATTCAGATTCAATTTGTAGTCTTTCAAAAAGAACTACAAAAATATACAAGGAAGCTAAGCTACAGAAAGTAAGTTGAGAACATCTCAAGCCTACCATTCAGAGGCCTCCCTGACTGATACTTTCAATCAGCTATACTATCATTTCTCATTAAATCATTTCTAGACGCACTCGTAGCAAATAAAGCAGCTCCACTCGATGCCATCAACGTTGACTAAAGGAGGCTAGGGCTGCAGTGCAGAGCACAACACTGTGCACACAACTATTGGACTGAACTCAGTGAAAGTATCGCAGCTTAAACTGTCAACATCAGACGAATGTTCAATGGCTTTACAAAAAGCGCATAGACTCACCCAAAACAAGACAGCACTTCTTAAAGCCACTGGACATATCATGGACAAGAGCAAACAGGTAGACTAATGAAGGGTTAAACACTATTAGGAGCTCTATACAACATCCGTGTATGCTATTAAAGAAATGCTCACCATGCATATCTTGATGTAGAACCCAGATTAGAAGAGCTTAATAAAGCCATCACAAGATGGCTGCTGGTAAAGCAATAGTATCCCTTTAGGTCTCTAGAAACAGTGCTATTGATGGAGGTCTGCCCTACTGAACAGCAATCAAAGGGGATCTACATATGTGAAACAAGAGTATAAAATAAACTCGTTTAACACCCTCTCCAGCGTATTTTGTAAATTACATGGAAACATAAAATAAGCAACACTGACATTATCTTATCTTATATAATACAGACGTTACTTCAAAAAAGAAGATGATTACGTCCTACGCGTCATGCATTTAGTCATGCATATTAACCAATGACTTAAATTCTGCCAAGTCACTGGTTTTCCTGGCTAGCTCAGGCAACCCATTCCATGCTCTAATAGCATTAGGGAAGAAGGAGTATTTGTACAAAGTTGTCCTAGCATATGGGACATTAGATACTTGTTGATACGTTTCCTCTTTCATTCACTGCCATCAGGCGATGCAGTCTGCATAAGGAGGATGAAGGAAGTCATTCTTTATGGGCAAATTGCGACAGGCACAAAGAAAATTGGTCACCACCTCCTCTGCCCCCAACAGAAGGATCCTAAAGTGGTATACATAGGGAAAAATGTTTGGAAAGATATAGCACTAGTCCTCACCTTGTGGAAAGAAGTGGTTGCAAAACAAACAGCGAAGTGGCAATGATCTGAGCCAAGGAAAAAAAAAGCGACCTGAATGGAAAGTGACTGATTCTTCCAACTTTCCAACGCACAGTCAATTTCTACTTCGACATGTGAAAAAAAATGCCTCTCCAAAATATGTTCTATAGTTAGTTTGAAACTGGAGACGTTCAGTGAAAGCACTATGAGTATCATTGAAGGAAATAGTCATTGAATTTCTCTAAAAGCAACGTATGTTATTTTATCCCCGAATTTTATTATGGAGTTTAGAAAATTAAATTTAAAAATAGTTTTATCATATTAAATTACATGTAAAAAATGTAAAAAAATGTCCTTCAATATCTTGTGGCCCAGATAAAGTGTAACAAGACTTACTCTAGCGCTGGTTGTAGGACTTAAACTTGTAAAAACTCTTGACACTTTATCTCCACAATATTCCACTTCCAATTTAAAATGATCTTAAGAATTATGTCCGTCCTACTTGGTGATTTTTATCAATTTGATTTGTATTCAAAGTAAATATTTGTAAAAAAAATAAAAATTTAATTGTTAATATTTTGAAAAATGTTCGCTTGTTTTCTTTTCCTAATTAAACTTTTTTTTTTTTTTTTTAGGCCCAGAGAAAGATCATCTTAATTCAAAAATATACTATGAAAATGAAAATGTTTCAATCCAAGTAAACTTTAGTCAACAAAAGGATTGTATAGTTTTATCTAATGTTATTTTTTCCAAATCAGTTTAAAAATAAATAAATAAACCAAAGGTTCTTAATGTTACAACTACGCTTTTTAAAAATGTTTTTTTTTAAATCTATATTTATAGTATTATACAACGATTAATTATATTTAATTTAAAAATTAGCTATTTTTCTTTATTTTAGCAGTGTTATGGGGTGTATGCAGTGCCGCCTTAGGGGGTTGCGAACCGCACCGGATGATTCACACCAGGGGATGACACCGAAGTGGGAAAAAAGCACTTTTCAAAAGCAACTTTAAAAATAAAACTTTCTACCCAAAATATATTTATATCTAACATAGTCCAACAGTACAGCGACAAAGTCAGAATCAAGTGGCAAAATGACGGCTTTCTGGCTATGTAGCGTGTTGCACAGATTCAGCCGATTAATATAGCAGTATCACACTACTCGGAGGCCGAGTTCACGGGGGCCCCTCCATATGCCTATAATGTGCCACTGCTCCCGTGGGGAGACCCTCACCGCCGGTATGTCCCCCATTGGGGAACGAAGCAATGGTTTTCGGACTGGTTAACAAGCCTTTTTTTTACATCCCCACCTCTTGCAGGTACACTCGCTAGAGCATACAGTGGTAGCTCACTTGGAGCAATGTTTGCTCTCGTTCTTAGCCTTTCTGCTTCCCCGGGCGGACGTTTCCACGGAGGTGCTACGCTGAGAAGACGGGAGCTGGAATCCTCCGCAGGAGTTTACCTACTTGGGATCAACAATTGCCAGCAACCTAGATTCAGACACTGAGCTGACAAAAAGAATAGGAAAGGCTTCTACAGCAATGGCAAAACACTCGAAACGCGTCTGGAAAGATGCCAAATTAACCACAGCAACCTCAATCCTAGTCTACAATGCCTGTTTTGTGAGCACTCTTTTTTATGACAGGTCAAGTATTATTTTCTATGCTAACTTGGAATCTGTCATACCTTATCAAGTACTAGGCGATATTGGTAGTGATCACATTCCAATATTACTGAGTGCTACTCTTCCTAAAATCAACACCAAGACTACCAAAGGGCCATGAAAGTGGTGCTATACTAAAGCTAATTGGGAAGAATTTGAGACAGCTGTCGACAATGCCCTTGAAAAAATCCATGTAGAGTCTAGCTCTGTCGACCTTGTATGCCGTCAAATAACAACAGCTATCCTGGGCATGGCTAAAAAGTTTATTCCTCTAACTTATCCTTGTAAAAAATTCAGAAACTTTTGGACGGCTGAAATCAACAAACTTGTTATGGCTCGGAAAAGGGCATACCAAAAGGTCCAAAAGAACCCAAACAATCCAACACTCAGGCAGAAATATAACAGACTCAGCCTACTAGTCAAAACGTCAGTTAACAGAGAAAAACGAAAACGTTGGACCAACATTTGTGCAAGATGAGACCTAAGGGATAGCACCATACTTACATCCGGCCCTGAGTGCATTAGCCAACAAAACATTACATCAAGAGCTTACAACATGTATATTCCAAAATATCAAATATCCACTAGAACATTACATAGGAAGTTTAGGAGCGACATAAAAACTCACTTCAGTGGTGTAGGCTACATAGAATACTTGATACATAGTGCGATATCTTTTTGTGATGTCATTCGCAAATATACTCAAACCTTTTTGTTTCAAAACATATATTTCAGTCTTCCGTGTTTCTCAGACTTTAACAAATACAAAATTATTTCCGTTCGTGTCCCTCTCTCTCCCAGTAACTGGATATTAAGCCAACTAAGGACTTAGAAATAGCCTTGATTTTATCATTCCAATTCATCTTCACTCCATGTATAACTGGTAAAATGCTTGGCCTCCGAACCGAAGGTTATTATGTTCGAATCTCAATGAAGATTGGGATTTTGAATTTCAAAATTTATTGGACTTTCCTGAGTCAACTAAACTCTAATGGATACCTGAAATTAGTTAGGAAAAGTAAAAGTGGTTGGTCATTGTGCTGGCCACGTGACAACATTTTAACCTTTGGCAACCTTCGATGAAGTCCAGTAGGGAATCGGCGCCGACAGGCGCCGTTCATCAACCGTTGGCAACAGTTATAGATGACCTTTACATCATCTGCCCTGTAGATGGCAATTTTGATTGTAATTTTTTGTGATACCCACAGATCGCCAGATTTTTAAATTACAGACTTGAGAACAAAGAGGCTTAGTCTTTTTACATGCAGACCGAGATCTCGGGTTCAAAAGGTACTAGCGATGGGAATCGAATTTCATAAAGTTCGTGTCCTGTTCGATTTCAGTTCGAGTTCGGTTTCCACAACGAATATAGTATGGGTGCAGTCATATTTAAAGTTCGGGTTCAGGTTCGGTTCGAGTTTATGAAATTAGTTCAAAACTTAGTAGTACCGTACCGGTACGGTTCTATGAATTTTGAAACTTTAGGTAAAACTTTAGTAACGAGTTTTCTAGACTTGAAAAGATCTTGAAACTTTAGGTAAAAATGTAACACAAACTATTTGCAACTCTTGACTCTGGCACCTTTACTACTTCTACAAAATCCCAAAGACCTTCTCGAACCTGACGGAACATCTCGTTTTTCTGGGTGATTGCATGACCATATCCAACGTGACAGGGCTTTGTAGTGTTCACAACAGATTTGTCTTGAAGCGTCGCCTTTCTTCACACTGCTCGTCTAGCACTGGCCTATGTAAATGTGTGTCAGCTAATTATACCCACACAATTTCATGTCACCACCAGATCTACAACAGTATTTGAGAGATGTACGATGTTGCATCAATAAGGTTAAGAACAGTTCGTTCGGTTCGTATCGAGCAGTTTTTAAGTTCGGGTTTATTTCTAGCTTGGTTCTTTCGGTTATTATCTCTAGTTTTAATACATAGGCTACTCGAAAGTGGGAGAGCGGTTAAACGCTTGAGTTCCAAACCTGGGGTTCAGAATCTCGGTGAAGACTGGGATTTTGACATCCCTCACCATTTCATGCTCCTTGGTGTCTGCACATAGCTAAGTCTGGGTCACCTCCAGAGTTTGAAATCCTCAGGGACATTGCTAATAAAACACTTTAAAAATACATTAACATTAGCATTCAACTCCTATGCACAAGTCGCATGTCTTTGAAAATTGGTGTTAAACTATAAAAGTGAAAGGGCTTACATTTTGACAGATGACTGCCATGAACTCAAATAAAACAACACACACACACAAAAGAATCCACTCAATGTCTGCATTTTAAATCTCTATCCATTAAGATGTTTTATTTAGGTGAATTGTAAAAAAAGAAGCCAAACATTTTATTTATGCTTTAATATTAATATACGTAAAACAAAGACTTTTTTTTTACAATAGGCAATGTGTTATGAGATTCTTTTAAAACTTTTAGGGACAGTACATAGTGACCGAGCTTTTCTCGGTTAAATGATTTACTAGAGAATCATGAGAATCGATAGTTTCACGAATTCTATTAGGAAACAGTTTTTGTAATGTTGGAAAAAGGGAATTTGGAAACAAGTAGCAATCTGAAGAGTTGCTCTTATGTTCTCGAGTTAAATGCTATTGTACTTGGCAATTTTAATAGAAAGTGTCTTTTCCAGTCTAGAAAAATCGTTACTCAATCTATGAGTCGATTTACATTGCAGCTTTTGCATGAAACTAGTTGGTAACTGTCAGTATTGGTTTGAAAGAAAATATTTGCAGAGCAACTTCTCAAACGGTTACGTTCAGATACCTGTGTGTAGTCGCTGAATGAACTCTTTATTGTATTTATGTGTATTTTTCTGTTGTGTTGTCTTTATATGAGAAAAGAATCCTTGTAATCACAACAAATTTCCGTAAGGATCAATAAAGAAGTCTTAGTCTTAGTCTTTATTTTGAAGTTCTTGTAGAAACAGTTAACCAGAACTTTGGTAAGTTATGACCCTAGCGGGAAAATTCTTTGCTTCATCTACAACAAACGTTGCAAAAGCCTCTAGGTTACAGGGTTAAGACATTGTCCTAGCATTCTAAAGAAGAGTTTCTTGAATGTATATTCAAACATAAAAGACGGAGCAGTAAAGCTATACATGTAGGAAAGAAAATTATTTTAAATTTGGGATTTATATTCCGACTAGCATTATACACCGGCTATGCCCATTGATCGGTCCCAGTGGTATTGTTTATTAGGACCAACGAATCCCCTCCTTTTTTAACACTAACAACATCCTTGTTTGAACAACATTCTTGTTTTACTCCGCTCTTGATGGAGAATGGCCTAGAGGCGGAACTGTCAAACTGTACAGTGCCCAGCATATTTTCATGAGAAACGCTGATAGCTTTCAGTAGCTTGTTTGGACAGCCAATTCTCTTCTGCTGACAAGGTCAAACGCCTTGGTCAAGTCAATAAAAGCTATAAAGAGGAACTGCTTTTGTTCTCTGCTGTTCTCCTGTAGCTGCCGCAGGGAGAAAATCATATCTGTTGTGGATTTACCAGCCCTAAAGCAACACTGCCATTCTGAATAAATTCATTCTGCATCCATTTCAGTAGCATAAGCCTTTCCAACAATGCTAAGAAGTGAAATGCTTCCTTAACAGTTACAATCGGAGCCTTTCAGACTGGAAAGCGCGCCCTAATCAATCCATTCCATGAACTGTTTAGCTTGTGTTGGGAGCAAGGAATGGTCCCCCAGGAATTGAAGGATGCCAACATAGTGACAATTTACAAAAATAAATTTCTCATTTAGCAATTCATAAGTATTGGTAGCTTTTTAAGCATTCTTTACCAAGGTTTTTTTTTTAAATGATATGAATATTTAAATAAATATATTTTTTCGACCAAAATATTAGCATTTTTTTTAATTAAATAAGAGCTTCTCTTACATACATTTCTTTCCATCGATTTATTTATTTTTGAAAAGAAAAAAATTTAAAATTTGTAAGCTTATTGGGTTAACTTTGTGGTTCATCTTTTCATTGGGAAGAGCTGTGCGGGTGACTTTTACTTTTGGTGCATATACTATAAGAACCTTCCTAAGATAGAGAGTAACTATTCCTTTAGACCTAGAGATTCAACTTTTCATGTTGACAAAGAAAGGTTTGAGTCTAGTGCAGTGTGACAGATTATTTCCCTCAGTTGGAACAATTTTAGTCATAAAACACACTCTATGGAGATTTAAAGCCACACGTAATTAACAATATTTTAAACTAAAATTATGGCCGACCTCAAGGTTGGATGGTGTGTGACCAGCCAGTAAGCTAAGATTTGAAAATCATTTAAGCCTTTTTCAAAAAATAAAAAGGATCTAAATTTTTTCTTCCTATCAAACATACTTTGTTTTACAGGTTAGACATAGCAATCACATAACCTACAAGGTAGAAAGTCAAATGCTATTTACAGGAGTGTACCAAAGTAAGTCTTATGTGGGATGTCTAGGGTTGCTGGATAAAAATACTTCAATTAACTGCACTTGCAGATCAATTATGCTAATTCTTTTGTTGGGGTCAACCTGTAAATAAAAAGCAGTGCTCTATTAATGTTAATCTTGTCTGTAAAAATTGTATTTAAAACAAAGATAATGTGACTTATTTTGAGTTAACTTACCTGCCAACAAGCAGACAAAAGTGGGCTCATCTTAGGATAGAGATAGATCAAGTTGTATTCAGGCTCCGTTGATAGTGTTGAGTACTTGTACTTCATCTAAACAAAGAGTATGAATTTCAAAACCACCATAAGTGTATAGAATTAAAAATAGTTCATTATCAAATATGAACAGGCCTGCTTATGAATCTTAGTCTCTAAAAGAATTTATTTTCATTGATTATATTAAATAATCTGTTCAACATCTACTCTGAAATGAATCTTTATCATATATTTAAAAACTTCCTTGCCGAATGACTCATCACTCAATCTCCCAATTCGACTGAAAGAAAAATATGAATATTTAACACTGTATTATACGATTTGGTTATTAAAGCTTTGAGGTATTATAGTGAAGAGTTAGGTAATTTTATTTTCATCCAATAAAACAAAAATGAGTCAATTGCAGAACTGACAGTATATATTTTTAATGAAAAAAAATCTCCAGTAAAAAATATATACTAACTATTTTCTTCAGTTCCTCTGAGGTTATATGTCGATGTAGGTGCCAAATAGGATGACCTGTAACCAGCTCATACAGAATACAGCCTAACCCCCACACATCACTAGTAGCTGTGACTTTATCATCATTGCAGAGCTGTGAAATAATAAATTACTGCTTCAATGTCTCATTAACAATTTTAAATTTTCAAAAAAAGAAACAAATTTCCGACTTAGTCTTGCTGCAATTTAGTTTCAATACAGTGTCGCAAACTTGAGAAACAAACATTGCAAAAGTAGTGCGTTAATGAAACTTACAAATAAACAAGCAAAATATAAAAAAATTGCTTTTTTTAAATCAAAGGTAATATTAGTGAAAAAACTGCACAATTATTTCAATATATCTCAATACTGTAAGATTTATATTCTTTAAAAAACAAAATTAATTAATTGAATAATTGGTTGCTTTATCTATTGAATCACGTGGTGGCATAGACAAATTTTTTTTACGAAGCTTCAACTTGATCAGAAAATAGGATGTGGAAGAACTAATGTGTACAAAATTTGTATCAAACAGATAAGAGTTGATATAAGCTTTGTAGACCAGCATGAATATTTCTTTGGTTATGAGAGAGCATATGCAGACCAAATTATTCAAGTTTCAAGGTTATTGCTTTCTCTCTTTCCAATTCTTCTCCTGGAACAGCTAAATATGTCACAATTTTGCTGCAAGGTTCAAAAGAATGAGATGGCCTAAATTCAAACTAAAACGGATCTTGGTGATGAGTTAGCGAGGGCTTTTAGAAATATATATATATATAATTCTCTTCATGGCTCAAAAGTTTGGACGAGAAGAAGAAGAAGGAGTAAGGGAAAGATCACTCTTTTATTTCTGCGGTTAGAGTTACCCCCCACGAAAAAACAAGAGGGGTGGAGAACAAGTAGTATTCACTAGTCACTACGGATGACTGCCTGGTCGTGCGCTTTGCGCGCTGAACTGTCGTTTGGATTTATCAAACCCTGCCCGCTCCCATCCCCCAGGGGCGTAACTAGGGATATGGGGGCCCGGGGGGATTGACCTCTTTGGGGGCCCCTTGTATTTTGACATTCGACATATGACATGAGATAATGTACGCAAATATATATAAGCCCAAAATCAAATTGGTTCAGTATATCAGTAAACTTAACAAAAAAAATTATCATGAAGACTCTTTTAATGAATATTGCCGTTGTTTATTAGTTAAATAATGCAAAAGTGACAACTCTTAATTGATATCGCTTCACGTCGTGCATTCTGTGCAGCAAAGAAATCTATAACAACATCTACATCGATACTTTCTAGTATTTGTGACTTCACTGACAATAAAGCCATGATAAGCCTTTCTTGCGTCATTGTGCTCCTGAGATACTTTTTGATGAACTTTGAGAATGATCTCTCACAAGACGTAATGGAAGTGGCCTGAGTTAGCGGTATTCGGAGAAGGTTGCAAAGTTTGAGCACACGTAATTGCCATATGAAGCCTTTTTCCTAAATATGTCTATTGGTGATTGTATTACTGGTTTGTTGATGAAAAGTGCTCGTGCATCAATGACATCATTGAAAAAGCTATTATCCATTTATTTCATCATACAAACAGGAAAAGTAGCACAGTTTGTCATAAGCGTGTCTTCATCTAACAGGTGTCTTGGTTCAAGAAGAACCCCAAAGATATCCATTTTCTTTCCAGCCTTTGGAATCTGCCCTTCATCTCCATATGAAATCTGTCCAGCACTTCTGTCGCAACACGTTTGAATTGCAGTTCTATTGACAGTCCTACATTAGAACTCAACTTCCCATCAAGTCTTTTCTTTCTTCTGTTTGTTCTGATTACAGGGAATCCATAGTATTCACTACTTTCTTTTGCTTTTTCGATGGATTGGGTTTTTGTCAGTTTCTCATCATTTTGCAGAAAGCATGAAAGGGTACTAATTTCTTTAGCAGCTTCCCGTATATGCAGTCCAGACTTTTGTAGTTTCTTCTGAACTTTATAAATTGGGCGCTGGAGCTTTGACCAAAATTCAAGATAGGCAAAAAATTCTTAATTTTCCACTGCATGAAGAAGATTCTGTGCTAATATTATATGGTATTACGTCCTTGTTGGTTGTTTATGTTTTGTGCGAAAGCAAAAATATTCAGAGCATACAAAAGTGGGAAAGATCCATATCTCGTTATGCTCGAGTATAGAAATACTCCGATAAGTGGACTGCCGTATTCACCATCACAACTGCTGACGAGTAGAAGACTCAGGGAATCATTCCAACTGATCCCAAACTATTGAAACCATCGGTAGCTGAAAATGCAGAGACATTACTCAACGAACGACAGATGAATAGCAAAGTGAAATACGATGCAAAAGCTAGACTACCTAAATATTATTCTGTCGGAGAGTTCGTCTAGGTCAAACATGGCAGAAAGTAGTTGTCATAAAAAAAAACATTCAGCACCCAGATCTTACATCATAGAGACAAACGATGGAAAAACATACAGAAGAAATCAACGCTTTTTGAATAAGAGTTTCGATGAAGACATCTCTGGGTACTATGATACCGATGGAGACAATGAACTGCAAACTGTTGGAACAAACGAAACAGACAGTTATAGACCAATGTCTAGAGAACTTGTTGTGCCAGTCAAGACAACCAGAAGTGGACGAATAGTTAAAGTTCCTAGTAGACAGAACCGGCCTTAGGCCTCTGCAGCCTATGCGGTCGCAGTGGGACCCGCGCTTTCATAGGCCCCGCGCTAATTCTAAGTACTAAATTAAACCATTATAACGTAAATAAATTAAGATTGTTTTCGCGACCTCCTGATTTTCCAGGGCCTCCAGGAAATCTCATGAAAAGGCAAAATATGCGATAAAGTCGAACTTTTTTTGAATTTATTCAGATCACCTGAAGAATAGACCACATTGACATTTTGGGGTGCCAATAAATAAAAAATGGCATTGTGAGCTTTCATTTGATAAAAATTTATTGCAAAGACGAAAGTAGGCATATTTTCAAAATAAAAAAAAATAATTTTGACATTATGCTTATCCCTACCCAGACTAAGCCCCGCGCGATCCGTTTCGCATAGGGCCCCGCAAATGATAGGGCCGGCCATGCTAGTAGATATCACTCTTAAGAACTTTAAAAGGAAGGGTGTGATAATAACTTCAAAAGGAAGGATGTGCTAATATTATATGATATTACGTCATTGTTTGTTGTTTATGTTTTGTGCGAAAGCAAAATGATTAGATGGAAATAAAAAAGGAGTTTCCATTGGAATGAGGAAAGATGAATAGAGGGGTAATAACTCGAGTGTGAAGTTTAATTCTGAAATTATAGACGCCAAACCTGAATAATGGACTATTTTCGCATTATTAAGAATAACTTTTAGATCTGTTATACTCGATTCTGTAAATTTTGCTTCAAGGTTAATTAGTGTAGCCATAAAATACTCGCCATTTAGATCTATTATTAGTAAAGGTAACAAGATAACCGGAATTCGCTGTATATCATGCAGTTTTATTCGTGGCAACAAAGTTTAAAATGTAAAATTAACTTTAAAAAATAATTTGATCTCTGTGGGAAAAAAATATTTTTAAATGTCAACAAAGTGATAGACCTAGATCTAGGTTTAGTCTTTGTGATTAATTTAATCCATAAATGTTAAAAAAAAAAGACACTTGTTGACACTATTTGTCAATCAAATATATTAATTTATGTACTTACAAATTTATTTCGGACACCCATTTGGGGGCCCCCCCTAGGTGGGGGCCCGGGGGGATTTTAAAATTCTCCCCCCCCCCCATCCCCCCCCCCCCCTTAGTTACGCCACTGCCATCCCCCTTTGTCTTGCGGTAGGTTTGGACTAGGAAGTAAACTATCTTCAACTCTGAAGGAACATCCGAAACATGTAAAACATTTTACAAACACTAAATAGCTGCGCCGGACTTAAACATTGTGACCAAGACGTCATGGAAAGTGAACAAGTAATCTACTATGTATATTCACCCGTCACTAAATAGCAGAGCCGGACTTTACCATTGTGGGGCCCTATGCGAAACGGATTTTGCGGGCAAAGTTTGGGTAGGGAAACGGGTAGGGAAGCGGATAATAAGTGAAATTAAAGAGTTTGTATTACAAAATAATTTCTTCTACGCATTTTCTTCATTCTTTACTCCGTACAGAATGACTTTACGAGCCTTGCGAGTAGCTAAGTCTTTCAGTATATCATAATAATTCTTTTTCCAACATAGATCACGCTCAATAGCAAGAATTACCAAATGTTTCAATCTATCTTTGAGAATTGTTGACCTCAAGTCCTATGAAAGTGCTGGCCATCTGCGGTCGCATAAGTTGCAGTGGCCTAAGGCCGGCCCTGCAAAATAGCGTCGCATGCTACGCCGCCGGTCTACTAGTATATAAGATTTGTTGTATAGAAGACCACAAGCTTATTTGTTAGTTCTATACACATGGCACATTATCCTCATACCTCAGGGAAAAAATTATATAGTTCCAAGAGCACAAATGTTTCAAAGAATCATATAAAACTGTATCTGATACTGATAGACCTTCCAGATCTAGAATCTACTTCGTCTAAACTACTAGATCTACTATTACTTAACATTGAAAATCTTAAATTTAGAATAAAACTTTAGTTTTAGATAATAGTATTTTAATACTTACTAAATATGCACAAAATGAATCTATATATCTCTCAGCCAACTCAAAATTACAAAATGTAACCCTAACAGTCATTAGAAATGAAAATTAAAACTAAGTACCAGATGACGAGCTTCGCTTGGTTCAATAATTTGGGAAAGATATTTACCCGAACTCATATGGAAAACATTTTTGTCATGACGAAATGTTCAGACATTTAATATCGCAGTTAATAATATTCATTATGGCTTTAGAAAGAAACATCAGGTGATGCAAAATCTTGAGGTTATGGGGTGCAACATGGACACATTGGCGCACTTTGCACTAATAGACTTAATCGTAGTGTTAGTATTCCAAAGCAAGCTCCATCAAATCCAATTTTAAATCTATTTCAATAATTGGAATTAATGTATTGTAATAACTTACACGCAAAGTAAAATATTATTACTATTATTAGGACAATTGCTGAGAAAATCATCATCATCATCATCAAACTCCATTTGAGTGAGGGCTTGAGAGGCTTAAATCATCTCTTGCAAAAGCCCTGGACAGAAACCCTGCTGTCTTGCGTAGTGCATACACGTCACAATACATGTCGAGAATTTTTGGTTTCCCAGACCTGTCGAGGCGGAGATCAGCAAGTCTGGGGCAGTCAAACAGAATATGAGGCACTGTTTCCTCTTCTTTCCCGCAGCGGGGGCACCGTGAATCGAAATTTTGCCATAGCCGTGAGAAATATGAGCAAACAGGACAGTGTCCTGTCCTGCACTGTGCTATAATTGCTTGCTCAGGCCTGGAAGTCTCCACCACGGGCAAGTGCGGTCAGGCCGCCTCATGCGCTCCCAGACTCCACGGGCTTTTTAGGACTTGTCCTAGCGCTCAAGCCACTTTACAATTTCTGTTTTTTTTTAATTATAGCCAGAGCATGATAATAACTTACAGCCTGTTCAGTGGGTGAAATTTGCCCTCCCTGGTGGGCCAAGGAGTCTGCAATACTGTTGCCAGTCACACCTCTGTGACTTGGTACCCACTACATTATTACAGGGGTGCCATAGCGCTCCTTTATATTGTGTGAAGTCATGTTGACAGTGTCGATATTGGGGGACCATGGTCCAGGGCTTTGCAAAGCAGTAGTACAGATTTTTAGTCAGTGACCACAACAATCAGTATTGCCCTCAAATATCTCTCGCCGAGTTGAGAGTCAATGACCTTTAAGGCTTCACAGACTGTCATGTTTGTTTGTTTGTTGATTTGAGGCACATCGGCACAATTTAGGCCATGTCGTGCCTGCAGTCCCTTAAGGACTACTCTCTCTCTAAACAACAAGGGCCAGATTCTATACAGTAATATAATTAAAATTAAGGTCTATTCACAGTTAAAATAGTAAAGGTAGTAAAAATTTAAATATTTGGTAAAAATCTAATGTAAATAGTGCATGTTCACAAATTCAGAAATCAGATCTTCGTAGATAGCCCCACTTCCCGAATAAAGCCCAGTACCTTCCCAGGGTCGACATTATCAAACAGTGTTTTTAGATTAGTGGCTCTAAAATGTTTCGCCCTGACATCCTGGTATCTGGGGCAATCAACGAGGATATGTTCCACGGTGAGGCGAGAGTCACAGTACTCGCAAAGTGGGGGCTCCTCTCTCTTCAGTACAAAAGAGTGCGTGATGTAGGTGTGGCCAATCCTAAGTCTGGACATGGTTGTGCTACCACGCCTTGTCAGACCCTTAGATGTGGGCCGCCACCTGACATCCGCCACAATCTGCCTGAGTTTACTGTGAGTCTCAGCCTCCCATCGGTTCTGCCACTCTCGATAGGTGGCAGAGGCAATACTTTGTCTCAGGTCTGAGTAGGGGATTTGGGTTCCTGACACCGCATGATTTAGGGCTCTCTTTGCTTCTCTGTCTGCGGCTTCGTTTCCCTCAATGCCAACATGGGAGGGGACCCAGATGAAGGTGACATCCCTACGGTCGGCTGTTATTAGGTCCAACAGCTTCAGGCTCTTATGTACCAATGGGATGTCAGTCTTCATCCGCCCCAAAGCTTGCAATGCAGATTTGGAGTCGGAGCAGATTATAAATTTCCTCCTTTCTGATGCTTTTACGGCCATAAGTGCAAGCAATATTGCGTGCAATTCGGCCGTAAAGATGGAGCAGCCATCGGGGAGTCTACGGGAGATTGTTTTGTTCCGAAAGGAGCAGGCACACGCGACCTTTCCCTCCATTTTGGATCCGTCTGTGTAGATGGTGCCACAATCTCCGTAGCTCTCCTGCAGTTCCTTAAAGTGGACTTGTAGTATGCTTGGGTCTGTATTTTCTTTTTTGAAATTAAGGAGGGATAAATTTAATTTGGGTTTATTCATTAGCCAAGGAGGATTCTGAGGGGTTTCTATTTTAGAGATTTGGTCAATGGGTGGGGTTAAATTTTGGATGGGTTCTCTCATTCGAAGGCCCAACGGCTGTATGACGTTAGGCCTTCGATTGTATAATTCTACCTCTGTGGGGTTAAATATGGAGTCAAAAGCAGGGTTCGTGGGGTTGGATTTTAGCTTGACTATATACTGCATTGCAAGCTTTTTCATTCTTATATCCATGGGGAGTTCTCCAGCCTCCACATGGAGACTTGGGATAGGTGATGTACGAAACGCGCCGAGACAGAGACGCAGGGCAGCATTTTGTATTGGTTCCAGTATTTTTAGGTACGACTTCCTTGCTGCTCCATATATTATGGATCCGTAGTCGAGCTTGGATCGAATTAGACTCCGATAGAGCAGCAGCAAGGTATCTCTGTCAGCTCCCCAGTCCGTATGGCTGAGTACTCTTAGTATGTTTAATGACTTTTGGCATTTCTTCTTAAGTTCCTTAATGTGGGGGAGAAAATTAAATTTGGAATCTAAGGTGAGGCCTAAAAATTTTGTAGTTTTCACGACAGGGATCTTCTTTTTGTGTATAAATAGTTCAGGGTCTGGGTGGAGTCCCCTTAGATTACAAAAATGCATACTAACTGTTTTGGAGTCTGAGAATTTGAAACCATTATAGTTTGCCCAACCCTGAATTTTGTTTAAACATAACTGTAATTTCCTTTCTAAGGTGTTCATGTTTTTCCCATAAGTAAGAATGACAAAGTCATCAACATACAAAGAGCACTCTATGCCAGGGGACAGCGCATTTATGATGCTATTTATTTTAATGTTGAACAGGGTGACTGACAGAATGCTGCCCTGGGGTACACCCATTTCCTGGTCATGAGTGTCAGAAGCGGAGTTGCCCACTCGAACCTGAAATTTTCGATCTTTCAGGAATTCCTCCACAAAACGGGGGAGGTGTCCCTTAAGCCCCATAAGCGCCAGGTCACGTAGAATGCCATGTTTCCAGTTTGTGTCATAGGCCTTTTCTATATCGAAGAATACAGCTACTAGAGTTCTGAGTAATGCATTTCTAATATAAGCTTCCAGCCTTACCAGGTGGTCAGTTGTTGTCCGCCCCTGCCGGAATCCGCACTGGTAGTTTGAGATCACTTTATTCCTTTCCAGGTACCAGACCAGCCTACTGTTAATCATTCTTTCCATGGTTTTGCAGATGCAGCTTGTTAGTGCTATTGGTCGATAGTTAGCTGGGTCAGAGCCGTCTCTTCCCGGTTTAGGTATCGGTATAACTGTGGCTTTCCTCCAGCTGTTTGGGAAAGCGCCTGTTTGCCACACACAGTTATAGACCCCTAGCAGGACTGCCAATGAGGGTTCGGGAAGGTGCTTGAGGAACTGGTAATGGATTTCGTCTTCTCCAGGCGCTGTGTCATGTGACTTGTCCAGCGATTCCCTCAGTTCCTCAAGCGAGAACGGTTTGTTGTAGTCTTCATTGTTCTCTGACCTGAAATCAATGGGGTGTCTTTCCTCCCTGGTTTTGACTTTTTGGAACTCTGGCGTGTAGTGTGCAGTGGATGATTTTTCTGCTATTGAGGATGCAAGGCAGTCAGCTATTTCTCTGGGGGACGTGACAGTTCGTCCTTGGTTTTTCAAATGCCCTATTGCATTTGATTCTTTCCCTTTGATTCGCCTTACTGCCTTCCAAACCGCTCTAGCAGAAGTTTTGGCATCCAGACTGCCGACAAAACTTCTCCAGGAATTCCTTTTGGCTGACCGTATGGTTTGTCTAGCCTTTGCTCTAGCTATCCTGAATAGCTTTAGGTTTTCCTGGGAAGGATTCTTTATAAATGCAGCCAGTCGTTTTTTCCTATCATCAATAGCACTTTTGCAAGCTGTATCAAACCATGGTTTGCTAGGCCGTTTTGGATTTGCAGAGGTTAGGGGTACAACTTTCCTAGCTATACTTAGTAGCTTGCTAGCAAAGGTATCAGCTGGGTTCTGTTCATGGAGGATATTTTCTGTGATATCCTCAGAGCATCTTTTTTGGAATTGTTCCCAATCGGCCTTATTCAGTTTCCACCGCTGAGGTCGTCCCAATGAAGGGAGATTGTTAGTAATGATGATTGGGAAGTGATCACTTCCCCGTAGATCATTGCTAACTGACCATTTAAAATCGTCCAGAAGTCCGGGGACGCATACGGTGAGGTCAATGCATGTGAATGATCCAGTTCCTGGGTGCAAGTAGGTCGGTGATGCATCATTAAGTATGCATAAATCATGTTGGAGGAAGATATCCTCCAGCATACGACCTCTTGTGTCGGTATTGTTGGATCCCCACATGGTGTTATGGGCATTGAAATCCCCAAGGATTAAATAAGGCCGGGGGAGTTGTTTCAATAGGTCCTCCATGTCTGTTCGGTTTAATGGAGCGCCTGGTGGTAGATACAGGCTGCAGCAAGTGATAACCTTGTGAAGGGTTATCCTAGCTGCTACGGCCTGTAGTGTGGTCTGTAGTTCTACCCTCTCATGGGGGATGCTATCCTTCACAAGGATACAGACTCCACCTGATGCTCTCTCTGCATCCTCAACATTCTTGGTGTAAGCACGGTAGCTTCGGAAGCTGATGCAATCTTTTAGAAATGTTTCCTGTAAGCAGACAGCTACAGGAGTCTCAGAGTCCATCAGTAGCTGCATTTCCTCGTAATTGGCCTTGAGGCCTCTACAATTCCACTGTACAATTCTGGAATCCATGGCTTATTCTAGATGACCTACTTGGAGCTATTTGGCCTTGGGAGGCCCCCAGAGGGGTTTCCCTTTATTCCAGTGACCTTGGTATTTTTATTCTTGGGTTTGGATGGAGAGGAGGACAACCCCCTTTTGGGGGAAGTCTTTCTCTCTGGAGAGGGGAGATCCCTCTGGTTAGAGCGGAGGTTATTTCCTCCTCCTCACCTCGGGCATCCTCTCCGCTTTGATTTCTCCCCTTAGGGAGTTGGTCAACCTCTAACTCAGTAGAGGTTGGGGTGTCTGGCTGGGTTCTCTGAGGAGAACCTGTGTCAGACATGATGTCTCCGGGTTCTCCCGGAGTATTGGATTTGACATGCTGCTCAGTCTCCATGCTCTCATCAGCGAGCACAGAGAACCTGTTCTTTAGCATGACAACAGGGCTTTCTTGTTTCTTCAGAGGTGTGTTCTTTGGCGGTGTTTTCTTCTGAGTTGGGGGAGGAGGAGGGGGTGGTGGGGTCAATGTGTCCGTCTGTGTGGCTATGGATCTTCCTTTCTTAGCAACAGCCTGGGCGTAGGTCTTTGTCAAGCCGAATTGGCCCTTGGGTAGGGCCAGTACAGCCGATTTCGCCTGGCTAAAGGTACATCCGTTTCTTGCCTTGTACTCCTGCACGGCAACCTCCTGTTTCCACACAGGGCAGTCCTTGGAGTAGGCTGAGTGGCCAGCTTGACAGTTTGGGCATTTGAACTGGGCTGTGCAGCCCTTGTCCTCATGACCCTCTCCAGCACATCTGGCACACACAGTGTTCCTCTTGCAGACTGCCGCGCCGTGTCCTTAACCCTGGCACTTGAAGCACCTCATGGGGTTAGGTATGTAGGGCCTCACTGGAACTCGTAGGTATCCTGCCTTCACATACTCTGGCGGTGTCCTAGTTCCGAATGTGAGGATAATAGTGGCGGTTTTGACCTCCTCACCCTCCCTGCGCCTGGTAATGCGCCGGGCATGGGTGACTCCTTCAATGCCCTCCACTATTACCTTCTCGGAACATTCCAGTAGGTCCCTAGAGCTGATTACACCTCTGCTGGTGTTCAGACTCTTGTGTGGCATGACTTCCACTTGGAGCTCACAGAGTCTTCTGCATCTTAAAAGCCCATCAGAGTGTGTCTTGCTGTCTACTTCTACAAGGAGTTCCATTGTTTTGTGTAGCTTAGACACACTCTTGGGCTCTCCCACTACTGACTTGAGTCCCTTATAGATAATAAAAGGGCTCAACTTGGTCAGGCTTTTTCCCTCCTCTGTGCATCTAACCACCAGAAATGATGGCCAGGTGGCACAGCTTTTTGGGACCTCCTCTTTTTTATCGTCAATTCGTCGTTTCTTGCCCAGACATAGGTCTGGGGCAAGTAGTTTTGTGTGTGTTTTTTTGTCCATATATATTTTGGTTAATTCGGCACCTGTGCTCCCCACCCGCCATCGAGTCCAACAAGGGGACGGGCCATTCGGATGTCCAGAATGAGCCCGCCAGGGCTACACAGGTGCTATACTCAGTCAGCTGCTACATCGGACATGTGTCCGATACAGCAGCTCCCTGATTGACCCTCCAGCCACCGCCCTCCAGCATAGGTCGACGACCTATGCTGGTAGCTCGGCATGACCAGCCGGTTGACCCAGAGCGGGCCATCTGGGTCTCAGGTCTAGGGGAACTTGGAGCCAAAGTATTGTGTTGTTGTGGTTTATCCTCAGATAGCCACCACTCAAACACCAGGATCTCTTTATCCCCCCTTACCCGTCGCAGTCCACGGCAAACGGACTGGTCTAGGACGTAGTGAGAATTTAAAGTTAAGGAGACAGTGTGATGATCAATGAAGGCAGACTTAGGAAAAGAGGAGGCAGACACAATGATAGAAAAGAAGTAGGGCACTTTTGAGCTCCAAAAGTGCTAAGGAAAGAGGAGCGCAGTTTAACGTCATGTCTCGGGACGAACAGACTGTCATGGTCTCCGCATCAAAGCTGCAAACACTACCACATGGTCCAAAGATTTTTACTGAGTAAGAGCCAAGAAGTTCGATGTAGGCTTCATATCCTATTCTTCCAGAATCTATCGATGCCGACCCATCAGTAGGCCCTATATGCAAAAATAGCACTGAGCTTAAAGGCATTAATGGTCTCCAGTGCTAGAATTTAAAGGTTGTTAGATGAACGACTTAGCTTAGTGGCATTAAGGTCTACTAGTTTCAAACGTATGTCTCGGGTCTTTGGGCGACACCAAGGGGGAAGGGGATGAAAACGTTGAATGTTTTGTCGGTTGGTGGAGAGGCCAGCTTTTTCAGATAGCCTAGTGGCATGATCCATAAAAGACTGCATCTGAATTTCCAACCATCCACTAGTTTTCTAGCTGGGAGGTATTCATCCAGCCTTTTATAAAAGGTTGCTCGAGAATGCCAGTACCGAGCGTGAACAGAGAATAGACCGTTTTGTAGGTGTTTATTTCTAACCTCCATTTTTTTGTGTATGAGCAGAGCGTATGGAGATCTTCTTGCAACACTTTTTGTATAGAGGTTGCGCTCCTTCCGGATTTCCAAAGGACCATATCATCAGCATATAGCAGCTTTTGGCATTTTAGCTGAGCCGGTAGGTCATTTATGAAGGCCGTAAAAAGTGCGAATGATAGGACGGAGCCCTGGGGGAGGCCGTGCTCGAGGGTCATTTCCCCTGAGACTTCTCCATACATTCTTGTTCTTATTGTACGCTCTTGTAACCCAGTAATATATCCGTCCCCGCTCCCCCACAGCTCTTATCTTATGAAGTAAACCAGGCCGCCATAATTTATCATATGCCTGTTTTAAGTCAATGAAGACTGCGTATGTGCTTTCGGTTTTTTGGAATTAATCTGATACGCTCTGTACAAAGATGTTGACTTGGTCTATAGCGGATATTCCAGCCCTGAAACCAGCCTTTTCTGGAGCTTTAAGACGGGCACTCTCAAGGTACCAAATAAGACGCTTATTAATTTTTCAGCCATGTTTCCCACACAGGATGTAAGTGAGATGAGCCTGTAGCCCTTAGCAGTGGAAGCATCTTTTCCCTTTTTGGTACGTATAGGAATAATGGTGGCACGTTTCCAGGTCCTAGGCAGATGACCCTCTACCCAGGTTCTATTTACAAATGCCAAGAGCACGGCCCTTTTTTCCCCCCTACATGCTTGATCATTTCGGGGGTGATACCAACCGACCGGGGAGCGTTTTTGAGCTGGCATTTCCTTATGGCAGCATTAAGCTCGCCTATCGAGAAGGGGGAGTTCATCGTTCCCTTAGCACTTTCGGTCTGTGGTTCCTTTCGGTCTTTTTTTCATCAGCTTTGCGAGCTTTATCAATGGCTTTGGACATTGGGGACTTCTTGGCAGCCTGTTCATCTTAACAAAATATTTGTTCAACAAGGTGTCAATTTTCTTCATTGATGAAATGGTTACCCCACTGGGTGAAGATAATGGGGTTGCTGTTTTCGTACGCCCAGCATTTTCGAGATTTCTCAGAAGACTCCAGGCCTTAGAGCTATTCCTTAGGTCTAACTTTGCATATGTGTTGGTGCAACGTTCTCGTTTTTTTTCCCTGTTAACAGACGCTTTGACTAGTAGACTGAGTCTGTTATATTTCTGCCTGAGTGTTGGATTGTTTGGGTTCTTTTGGACCTTTTGGTGTGCCTTTTTCCGGGCCGTAACAAGTTTGTTGATTTCAGCTGTCCAAAAGTTCTTGTATTTTTTACAAGGATAAGTTAGAGGAATAAACTTTTTAGCCATTCTCAGGATAGCTGCTGTTATTTGACGGCATACAAGGTCGACAGAGCTAGACTCTACATGGATTTTTTCAAGGGCATTGTCGACAGCTGTCTCAAATTCTTCCCAATTAGCTTTAGTATAGCACCACTTTCATGGCCCTTTGGTAGTCTTGGTGTTGATTTTAGGAAGAGTAGCACTCAGTAATATTGGAATGTGATCACTACCAATATCGCCTAGTACTTGATAAGGTATGACAGATTCCAAGTTAGCATAGAAAATAATACTTGACCTGTCATAAAAAAGAGTGCTCACAAAACAGGCATTGTAGACTAGGATTGAGGTTGCTGTGGTTAATTTGGCATCTTTCCAGACGCGTTTCGAGTGTTTTGCCATTGCTGTAGAAGCCTTTCCTATTCTTTTTGTCAGCTCAGTGTCTGAATCTAGGTTGCTGGCAATTGTTGATCCCAAGTAGGTAAACTCCTGCGGAGGATTCCAGCTCCCGTCTTCTCAGCGTAGCACCTCCGTGGAAACGTCCGCCCGGGGAAGCAGAAAGGCTAAGAACGAGAGCAAACATTGCTCCAAGTGAGCTACCACTGTATGCTCTAGCGAGTGTACCTGCAAGAGGTGGGGATGTAAAAAAAAGGCTTGTTAACCAGTCCGAAAACCATTGCTTCGTTCCCCAATGGGGGACATACCGGCGGTGAGGGTCTCCCCACGGGAGCAGTGGCACATTATAGGCATATGGAGGGGCCCCCGTGAACTCGGCCTCCGAGTAGTGTGATACTGCTATATTAATCGGCTGAATCTGTGCAACACGCTACATAGCCAGAAAGCCGTCATTTTGCCACTTGATTCTGACTTTGTCGCTGTACTGTTGGACTATGTTAGATATAAATATATATAATACTTGACCAAGATAAAACACTCAGAAAACAATTCGAAGTGATGAAAACACAGCCAATGACCATGTGCGGTAAGCAGATAAAAAAAGACGAAGAGTTGAAAGTGGAAATTGAAGTTAATGTGAAAAAAAAAAGAGGATGAAAAAAAGCGGATGCTGAAGAAATTCAGACTTTTAATGTCATCATAGTCACAGGTATCTCCAGTCTTGAAAGACGTTTTGACAAATCAAACATCTTTTATGAAGACCATGCATGTCTTGATCACAGAATTTTCAACGACGTATGGTTAAAACGACTTCATCCGCAAGCTTTTGAAGAACTTAGCAAGAAACTACTCTTACTTTGCTCTTTCTGATACTGCAGAAAATTTCTGTAGCGAATTTATTAATGTAGCTGAGCGTGGGACAAACATCGCCTTTGGATGAGAAACAAGACTCATGAAGAGAATGATGACTATTGTGGTGGTAGTGATAAGGAAATGAGAGCAAAGCCTATTTGTTTTGTAATTAATGTACAAGTTTTTGTTATCAAATTTTTAAGAGGTACAATTTACGAACAGGGGCATAGCTTGTATTTGGCTTGGCTTAGAAATGTGTGCTTACGCTGTCATGTATTCAAGTAGCTTGTGAAATAAGCTTCTTAACATAGAAATGTTTAAAGAATAGTCTGAGAAGCACCATGACACAAGCATGGCTTCTCATAAAATATGTTTACAAGAAATTGATTTGGACACAATTATACACAATTTATATAATTATAAAGGCAGGGGGTAATGCGCTGATGAAGTATCTTTTTCGAAATAAAAATGCAGTTTTTTTGGATTATGGGTGATTTCAACCTACCTGATATAAATTGGAAAACACTAACCATAGATAAACACCAAAACCTTAAGGACATAAATGAGCTTTTCATAGAAACTTTACACAAACTAAGTTTAGATCAAATCATTAAAAAGCCAACTAGATTAAACAACACATTAGATCTCTTCTTAACCAACAGACCTGGATTAGTAGTTGATTATGATATTATCACTGGTCTGTCAGACCATGAGATCATAAAAATACACAGTCAGATAAAAGCAGTAGCCAATACAAAACCCAAAAGAAAAATCTTACTCTGGAATAAATGTAACCTAACACAACTACACCAAGCTGCATTAAACTTTCAACAAACATTCTTATTAGGAAAAGACATTAACCAACCAGTCGATGACCTCTGGAATTTCATTAAAAACCATCTTAAAAGCATTATAGAAAATCGTATACCAACTAAATACACATCAAACAAAATAAATAAATGCTTGTTTTAATAATAGACTAAAGAAGCTTTGTAAACAGAAGGAAAACCTATATAGAAAATTTAAAGAAACTAATGCAGAAAGAGTTTTCAAAAAGTATATAAAAATTAAACACTTAACCCAAAAAGTAAGCAGACAGCTACAGAGTGAATACATAAACAATGTAATATCTAAAGATAACAACAAAAACCTATGGTCATACATTAAGTCTAAGAAAATGGAAACAACAGGCATAGCGCCATTAAAAGATGAACATAACATAATACATAATGATAATGAAACTAAAGCAAACATCCTAAACAAATACTTTGCATCAGCATTCTCAGCCCCAGGAGACAAAGACATATTACTGAATTTGAACCAAGTAAACAACATAGAAGATATAGTAGTACAAGAAAATGTAATTCAAAAACTATTAGCCAACACCAAACCAGATAAAGCGTCTGAACCTGATGGTATTCCAGCTAGATTACTCAAAGAACTAAGCAATGAGCTAGCCCCAGTGTTCAAAATACTCTTTCAGGCTTCACTTAACCAGGGCAGAGTACCAAAGGACTGGAAAGAAGCTAATGTCACTATTTAAAAAAGGAGAAAAATCTGACCCAGGAAACTACAGACCAGGATCACTTACCAGCATCACATGTAAAATCCTAGAACACATAATATGTAGCAACATCATAAACCACTTAGACAAACATAATGTCCCCACACCATACCAACATGGCTTTAGGAAATATAGATCATGTGAAACACAACTAATAGGACTAATTGATGATTTTTCAAACGTTTTAGATAATAGTGAACAAATAGATACTATCTTACTAGATTTTTCTAAGGCTTTTGAGAAAGTTCACCACCATAGTTTGCTTAAAAAATTAAAATATTTCGGCATTAATGGTCCACTGCATCAGTGGATTAAAGATTTTCTGATAGGGAGAGAACAAACTGTAATAATAAATGGCTCTAAATCAACAATGATAACAGTAAACTCAGGTGTACCTCAAGGAACAGTCTTGGGTCCACTACTATTTTTAATTTACATACATGATTTACCAAATTGCATTAGTTCAGGAACAAAAGTCAGATTATTTGCAGACGATTGCATAATATATAGAACAATAAAAACAACACAAGACACAGATGTTTTATAAAGAGAATTAGATGAATTACAGAAATGGGAATCAAATTGGAGCATGTCTTTCCATCCAGAAAAATGTCAGTTGTTAAGAGTAACAAAAAAACTAAAACAAATTAATTTCACTTATCTTATTCATCGCAAACCAGTAACACAGACTAAAAACGCAAAATACCTATGTGTTATAATAAATGAAAAACTGTCAAGGAATCCACATATTGATGAAACTACAAAAAAAAAATTAAACAAAGCATTAGGATTTATTAAAAGAAATTTCTATAAATCAAATAAGAACATAAAACTAAAATGTTATTTAACCTTGGTTAGGCCAATAATAGAATATGCATCCTCCGTTTGGGACCCCTCAACTCAAGAAAACATTAAAAAACTGGAACAGACACAAAATAGAGCAGTGAGATTCATAACAAACGAATATTCACATTTGACTAGAGTAAAGTAAAATCACTAAATTTAGAAAGCCTTCAGGACAGAAGGCTCAAAAGTAAAGTAGCAATCATACATAAAACACTGAACCATAATCTTCAAATACAAAAACAAAATTTAATAAAATACTCTGAAAGACACAAAGATAAAGGCACATTCCTCGTCCCATATGCTAGGACAAATTTGTACAAATACTTCTTCTTCCCTAGTGCTATTAGAGCATGGAATGGGTTGCCTGAGCTAGCCAGGAAAACCAGTGATTTGGCAAAATTTAAGTCATTGGTTAATATGCATGACTAAATGCATGACGCGTAGGACGTAATCATCTTCTTTTTTTGAAGTAACGTCTGTATTGTATAAGATAGAAGATAAGATAAGAAGAAGGATTATATATTCAATTAACATATGTTAATGTATACAGAAGCAAGAGCTTTTTACGTTAAGTAACTGTTTCTATAAGCGTTATGCTTTCTCTAGTCTTTTAGTAATACCACACAATTTCCAAAATAAATAATAATGTAGTCATTTCAAACTCATTAAGTTGCCATTGCAATATAAATAATATTCAGACCACATACATGTATACATAAAATTTTTACGTAATCCTACGCAAGCATGAATCCAGTTTTCGATACACTATCTATCTTTATAAATTTTAAAGGGAATTTGATCTAGGCTTACACATATAATATGGTACACCATTTGAGGTAATGCCCGGGCCGATTTTCTTGCCCAGTCCGCACCTGTTGGAAGGTTGTACATAAAGGTGAAGGGAGTCATCAATTGGCACATTCTAGAATCATTTAAATCAAACATAAGAATATTCCAATCTTTTGTGTCTAAATATTTAGTTGTTTTTTTACTTCTAATGTTTCTTTTTTCATCATTAAGCGACTTGCAACAAATTAACTTGTAACATTTTATGCATCATTCTTACTTTAAGTAAGGTGTACTTTAAGTATAAGGTATACGATGTGTGGCTGAATGACAAAAGCAAGAGTCGTTTGGATATCTATTATATGGGCTCAAGTTCCATCCCTACTTGGGCAGAGTTGTGTTTGCAGACGACCTAGAGGCAGTACGGAAAGCCTTCTCCCAGGTAACCCTTTCCTCCAATGGTCCATATGAGAGATTAGATCATGATGCAACATGCTATAAGCATGAAAGATGCACAATAAAGTTCTTATTCACGATATAAAAATTAAAGTGCAATTCATAAATACTTATTTTTAATTAGAAACTTTAACAAGGTCTAATAAAATAGATTTCAATTTCACCTCCAAAATCTACTAACAATATTTTTTGTACCTTTACTTTCGCTCTTGAAAATAAATGCGAGCATTGTAATTTTGGTTTTATCAAATTAGTACCACTCTTACAAACACTTATGTAGATTAATTTATTAGGGAAGAAAAAAATGAAATAAAATTCATTAATGGTTATTGTGACTGTCATTTATTTTGTAAGTAAGTACAAATAGCCATCTTGTCTTGGGTATGTTGCTAGCAGAAACAGTCGTTTCTAAAGATCTAAGTAGAATAACAAGTCCTCGTTTTTTGTCATGCATTTTAGGCTTTTGTCTGTTTACCCTGTGAGAAATTGTGAACTGTCATGTGTTTCTTGTCTATTTCATGTTGTCGTGTTAGTTGTCCTTCATTTCTTTTAGATCTCTCCCCTGCTTCCCTTTTCATTCTCTGTTGCAGTTTTGGCAAATTCACTAAATAAATTAATAACCAATAGAACAATATCCCATGGACCAAATGATAGATTTAAGTCTATACTTCAACTCTAAACTAGAGTCCAGCTGTCCTGAACATCAAACAAAGTCCACAATGGTTTATTATGAGTTAATTCAATAGGGTTTGTTGCTGAACATAAACATTATATGTGTCAGACGCGAATAGCCCAATTTTCAGTAAAAGAAATTACAAAAGTAATTTCTCTATAAATAAGTTACGAAGGCTATATAAAATACAACCACAGACCTATATATACTACAATAAATATAGGTTTTTGATTGCTAGTTACGATTTATTTAGGTAGGTGCTGTTTTACTATTACATACCAAGTATTAGAGTTTAGATAAACCCAGGTTTGTTTCTTGTGCAACGCTATTAGCTAACACATCATATCATCTCTCCATTAGTATATTTAGATCTATAATCTAATTCTAGTCTAGATCTATATATAAAAATCGAATAGATCTAGTAATAGTATAGATTCTAACTTGAGACTAGATTGCCGAGTCTAGCCTATGCTATGCCTATAGTCAGTTTTTATTAGAAAAAAGTCTAGATATAATAAAGACTAAAGTTTTTTAATTATTAGATTATTAGATATAGACATAAGACATAGATCTAATAATACTGTAATACGTTTACTATACTCTATACTTAATCTACTAAACTAGAGATCTATAGATCTATCTATAATTTATAATAGTCAATCTAGATCTATAAAATATTCATTATAATACTTCTACTTATAATGACTTATTTAATAAGTTAGTACTTAGACTTAGATCTATTATAGTTTATTAATAGATTTACTTTTCAATGCCTAGACCTAATAATAAAATTGAGAATGATGTATATAATGACTGATTATTATTTTTTTTTTTATAATAATAGGCCTACTAAATCTAGGTCTAGACTCTACTTAAATCTAGTCTAAAATAATGACTGTCTAAGACTCTAGATGATTGAGAAGTTCACATAGAGGTGTTTTTAATAATACGGCATGTCGGCTGAAAGTATATAAAGTGCTTTTTTTTGTAAAAATAAAAAAGACGCTTCGGTACTCAGTGATAGATTGCCTAACGTTCAACAAATAATAAATTAACAATTAACGTTGAATTACAAGAAAAGTAATCATTTTTTTTTTAAATTTTGAACAATAAAACTGTAAGCTAATTAATAAATTGGTTATACTCGAAAAATAGTTTTCGATTCTATTTTAAAATGTCGTTGTTTTTCACATTTATCAAATGTTATTGTATAAATTAAAAATGTACTATCATAGAATTGAGAAACCTTGAGATGAACATATTTTTTTACTAGAGATTATTTAAGAGCTCCTTAAGGAAAAGGTTTTTTAATTTTACCAGTGTTTCTCAGCTGCTTCCGAAAAAGCAAATCAAGCGAAACTTCGTCAAAAAAAAAAAGCCTGGAATACCAACAAAGGACAAAAATTCAGTTTTGTAGATTTAAAAAAAAGTTTGATAGCGTCCATCGAATCACTCTGGAAAATAGCAAGAGAGTAAGGCATCTTGCAACTATTTGCCCAGATTCAGCGATATGTCTAAAGCAAATCAAGCTGTTGTCTCACAACAGACGCTAGAATTCTTCAACGGATATGAGATTAGGGTGTATCTTATCCCCATTTCTCTTTCTTGTAGCCATCAACGATGTCATTAAACAGGCTACATTCGGATTCCCATGGCACAAACAATGTTGGATTTTGCAGACGACATAGCATTACTTTGAAATACAATTAAATGTATACGCGATATTACGGATAAAGTTATACATTTAGGGTGCAGATTACCCAGTAAACCTATCAACATTGGTCAAACAGATCTTGAACAAATAGTAAAGTTAACATATTTAGGCAGTGTTATCTCAAGTGATAGATATATATATAATGGTGTTGCATGTCGGATTGGAAAGCAGGAGCCGTCTTTCAAAAAGTACGGCCTATCTGAACAAACAAATCAATAAGCCTTGAGATTAAAATCAACCTACTCAATACAATCATTGTTCCAACGACCATCTACGCTTCGAGGCGTGGAAGGTTGAAAAGAGGCTAAGATGGCTGAGAAGGATCCTTCAAAACTCCAGAGTTAATTTTACCAATAGAGAAATCTTTTCACACACAGGCATTCACCGTCTAAGGGAAGTGGCCACTGAACGTCAATTAACATTTGTGAGACATATCATTAGACAAGACGAAACACGTTTACTAAAGTCAGACTTAACATGAAAGCCGAAAAGAGAAAATAAAAAACATGGCCGTCCACGTCTAACCTGGCGTCAAACCTTTGTAGAAGTTCTGAATTTCGTGGGCACCTTCTGAGAAGTGGCATTAAAGTCGCCTTAGACTGATTTCCGTGGAGAAAGCTTGCAGTCTTATGCGTAGAATGAAGCGCGAGAGGCTTACGTCTATGTGTTTTTCAACACATTGCAACAAAAAATGTTACGTTCGCCACTCGTCAGATAAGATGTTTAGGGGAGTGCCTTAAATTCACTCAAAGTTGTCCGGGATGAAGCCCCGGGCGCCAAGCGTTTTTCTACAATTCTGAGCTTCAGAATTTATTTCTCCTGGCGTCTACAACGCATTAACTTTCTTATAATAGGAAGATTACAAGTCAAATAGAATTAAATTAAGAAGGGTTGGGACATGTTGATACTAAATTGTGAGAGAAATTCGAGGCAGTAATTTTTTTTTTTGAAGTTGCATTTTGGAAAAGTGAATTTTTCCAACTTGGGTGTCACTACCTGGTGGGTGTAACCTGGTGCGGCCAGAACCCCCCCCCACCTGCCTAGTGACGCCAATGCATAGAAATAAAATATATAGACGTGTGTATAATCTTCATTCGTGGCTTCAGTTTCAGAAATTGAGATCAAATTGTGATTTTATACTCCATTGTTTGATAGCAGGCCCTAGCAAAGCACAAGCTCCAAAAAGCTCATATAGAAAAAAAATTACCTGATCTAGAATACTTAATCTCCTATATAAATATAAAACTAGTTATTTAAATACTCTCTAAAACACTTCATCCCCTGTACACACTAGTTATTTAAATACTCTCTAAAACACTTCATCCCATGTACACACTAGTTATTTAAATACTCTCTAAAACACTTCATTCCCTGTACACGCTAGTTATTTAAATACTCTCTAAAACACTTCATCCCCTACACAAACTATTTATTTAAATACTCTCTAAAACACTTCATCCCCTATACACCCTAGTTATTTAAATGCTCTCTAAAACACTTCATCCCCTGTACACACTAGTTATTTAAATACTCTCTAAAACACTTCATCCCCTATACACACTGTTTATTTAAATGCTCTCTAAAACACTTCATCCCCTGTACACACTAGTTATTTAAATACTCTCTAAAACACTTCATCCCCTATACACACTGTTTATTTAAATACTCTCTAAAACACTTCATCCCCTATACACATACTAGTTATTTAAATACTCTCTAAAACACTTCATCCCCTGTACACACTATTTATTTAAATACTCTCTAAAACACTTCATCCCCTATACACACTATTTATTTAAATACTCTCTAAAACACTTCATCCCCTACACACACTAGTTATTTAAATACTCTCAAACACTTCATCCCCTGTACACACTAGTTATTTAAATACTCTCTAAAACACTTCATCCCCTGTACACACTATTTATTTAAATACTCTCTAAAACACTTCATCCCTTGTACACACTAGTTATTTAAATACTCTCTAAAACACTTCATCCCCTGTACACACTATTTATTTAAATACTCTCTAAAACACTTCATCCCCTATACACACTAGTTATTTAAATGCTCTCTAAAACACGCCATCCCCTATACACACTAGTTATATAAAATACTCTCCAAAACACTTCATCCCTTATACACACTAGTTATTTAAATACTCTCTAAAAACACTTCATCCCCTACACACACTAGTTATTTAAATACTCTCTAAAACACTTCATCCCCTATACACACTAGTTATTTAAATACTCTCAAACACTTCATCCCCTGTACACACTAGTTATTTAAATACTCTCTAAAACACTTCATCCCCTATACACACTAGTTATTTAAATACTCTCAAACACTTCATCCCCTGTACACACTAGTTATTCAAATACTCTCTAAAACACTTCATCACCTGTAGACACTAGTTATTTAAATACTCTCTAAAACACTTCATCCCCTATACACACTGTTTATTTAAATACTCTCTAAAACACTTCATCCCCTATACACATACTAGTTATTTAAATACTCTCTAAAACACTTCATCCCCTGTAGACACTAGTTATTTAAATACTCTCTAAAACACTTCATCCCCTATACACACTGTTTATTTAAATACTCTCTAAAACACTTCATCCCCTATACACATACTAGTTATTTAAATACTCTCTAAAACACTTCATCCCCTATACACACTATTTATTTAAATACTCTCTAAAACACTTCATCCCCTACACACACTAGTTATTTAAATACTCTCAAACACTTCATCCCCTGTACACACTAGTTATTTAAATACTCTCTAAAACACTTCATCCCCTGTACACACTATTTATTTAAATACTCTCTAAAACACTTCATCCCTTGTACACACTAGTTATTTAAATACTCTCTAAAACACTTCATCCCCTGTACACACTATTTATTTAAATACTCTCTAAAACACTTCATCCCCTATACACACTAGTTATTTAAATGCTCTCTAAAACACGCCATCCCCTATACACACTAGTTATATAAAATACTCTCCAAAACACTTCATCCCTTATACACACTAGTTATTTAAATACTCTCTAAAAACACTTCATCCCCTACACACACTAGTTATTTAAATACTCTCTAAAACACTTCATCCCCTATACACACTAGTTATTTAAATACTCTCAAACACTTCATCCCCTGTACACACTAGTTATTTAAATACTCTCTAAAACACTTCATCCCCTATACACACTAGTTATTTAAATACTCTCAAACACTTCATCCCCTGTACACACTAGTTATTCAAATACTCTCTAAAACACTTCATCACCTGTAGACACTAGTTATTTAAATACTCTCTAAAACACTTCGTTTTTTTTCCCAAACCGCTACACTTACATTATGTTAAATGATTCACAAAATGTTAATCTGACAAACAGTAAGATGTTTTTTCTTACAAAGGTAAAACAGAGAATAATTAAACAGTTTTGTAAATGCAGTCAACCGTGAGCCACAAAATAAAGCATTATAAGCTGCATAAAACCTGCAAGTTAGACAACTCCTATGAGGTGTACAAAAGTATTATTATTGGTCGTGTGCATTAAGTTAAATAATAAATTATGGTCCTATACCTCAAGTATTGTAACCTAATGAAACTTTACAAGAAGACATGTCTTGATCCTAGGCTTTATTGAGCAAGAATGACAAAACAGTTCACGATAACACAGTAGACTCACACAAGCTGACCTGGACACCAAGACATTTTGACACACAAGAACAGATCAGTTCACAACACACAACAAGAACATATATACACAACAAGTATACGTATAGAAACATATTTTTGTATACCTCTGGCATTAGTATATTTGTTGGTAAGACTAATTGAAGAAATCCAACATCATAGTAATCAATACAAGCTGCTGCTGAAAAGTTGCTTAATTTAACAACAATGCCTTGATCAGACTGATAAGAAAGAATGTTTCCACCTGAAAACAAAATATGGACACATTCAAAGGTCAATTCAGAATGTTTGAGTTATATATATACCTCACCAAGAATAACCTGAACTTAGAAATTCCGTAATCATATTCCTATAAAAAAGGGTGACAAGACTAACTGCTCCAACTATCGAGGCATTACACTTCTGTCAGTAGCAGGAAAGAGCTTTGCTCGAGTATTGCTCGATCGACTAACCCACTCTTTAGTGGACGAGGTCTTATCTGAGAGCCAATGTAGTTTCAGAGCCGGTAGAGGTAAACATGATATTTGTTTTGCGATAATTACAAGAAAAATGCGAAGAGCAGAACCTAAGCCTATACGCTGCCTTTGTGAACCTCACCAAGGCTTTCGACACGATCAGTCGCAATGGTTTGTGGTGAATTTTGGCCAGGCTGGGATGCCCACCTAGGTTCCTATCCATTCTCAAACAGTTTCACGTGGGAAAAAAGGCCAGATCAGATACAACGGTGACCTGTCTGATCACTTCCGAATAGAAAATGGCGTGAAGCAGGGCTGTGTACTTGCTCCTACTCTATTCGCTATCTTCTTTACCGTAATGCTGGGTCAAATGAGGCAGGAATTGCACGAAGGCATCTACATCAGGTTTCGTTCGGACAGCAATGTGTTCAATCTTCGACGTCTACTATCCCATACAAAAACAAAGGAGATAGTCATAACGGATCTTCTCTATGCCGATTGCGCCCTGCTAGCTCACAATGAACATAATCTCCAGAACGAGGTCAATAAATTTGCATACGCTACCGCTTCTTTCGGTCTATCTATAAACCTCGGGAAAATTAAGTCATGTTCCAGAAGTCTCCATAAAACCTACTCAGCCCAAAGATGACCGTAAACGGACAGCCCCTTAACGTAGTAGACCATTACACATATCTAGGTAGTATAGTATCAAATGACGCCTCACTTTCAAGGGAAGTTGATAACCGTCTGGCCAGGGCCAGTAGCGCTTTTAGACGCCTTCAGGAGAGGGTACTATACAGAAAGCAACTAAGACTACTTGAGCGCTTTCACTAAAGATGCTTACGCTCCATCATGGACATACCTCCGTAAGACCGCACTACAAATAGCGATGTCCTAGTGAACGCCGGTATAGACAGTATAGAGGGGCTTCTTATGATCCGACAGTTACGCTGGGCAGGTCACGCATTCCGTATGGGAGACGAACGTATGCCAAAGGCAGTCTTTTTTGGTGAGCTAAAAGGTGGTCGACGTAACAGGGAAACGCTTTAAAGACCAGCTTCGGCGCCAACTTTCCTTAGCTGACATAGAAGACAGCACCTGGTTACATATATATATATGCTTAAAGCATGCTCACAGCGCTATGGTTAAATCTCATTTGTTGACCAGTGGGGGAATCTGGGAGAATGTTTCCCGTGCTGCCTTTAAGAGCTCAGTTAACACAACACAGCTCGTGTTGGGTTCGAACCTCAAGCCCGCTTGATAGGTAGCCAAACCAAGCTCAAGTGTACCTCTCCGCTGATAAACAAAACTTATGTACAAGTAAACATTATTAGCAATATTAAATTTAAATTTAAGCATTTCTTATAATAACTTAATTGGCCAATTAATTACTAAATTTTATTGTCATGTTACTTACTAGTCCAATTCAGGTAAAGAATACCCAGATTATTTAAATGTTTAGCAGCAGAGCTCAACTGTAACATTAGAATTTGTGTTATTCCTGAGTCAAAACCACTAGGAGTGCAAGCTCTGAGACTATCTTGCAGAGTAAAATATCCTGCTGAAAATATATCAATAAAAGAAAATATTAACAACTACTCGACCGGCCGGCGTAGCATACGCCGCTATTTAGCAGGGTTGGCCTTAGGCTACTGCAACCTGTGCGACCGCAGTAGGCCCCGCACTTATATAGGACCCGCGCTAATTTTAGGTGTATAAATTATTAAATTAAACCATTTGATAACTTATAACAGATTTCCCGCGGCCTTCTGTCGATTTACCAAGAGCTCCTGGAAAACTCCTGAAATAGCAAAATATACGAAAAAGTCCTGGAAATATCCGGAAATTATTAAAATCTTTTGAAAACTCATACAAATCTCCTGAAATATATAGACAAAAATTTTCAATATGGAAAATGCCAATATTACGATCGATTAAAAAAACACACGACATTATGCAATACCCGTAATTGTGGAATCTAGTGAAAGAAGCTTCTCGCGCCTCATACTAATGAAGAATTACTTGAGGTCAACAATTCTAGTAGATAGATTGAAACATTTAGTAATTCTTGCTATTGAGCGTGATCTATGTAGGAAATAGTATTTTTATGATAGACTGCATTACTTCGCTACACGCAAGGCTTGTAAAGTAATTCTGTACGTAATAAAGAATGAAGAAAATGCAAAGACGAATTTATTTTCCAATACAAACTCTTAATTTTCACTTATTATCCGTATCCCTACCCAAACTTGACCCCGCAAAATCCGTTTCGCATAGGGCCCCACAATGGTTAAGTTCGGCCCTTCTATTTAGTAACGGTTGAATAGAGGGTAGATTACTTGTTCACTTTCCCATACTTCTTGTTCACAATGGTTAAGTCCAGCCTTGCTATTTAGTGACGGGTCAATACTACTTGTTCTCCCCCCCCCTTCTTTTTTTACGTGGGGTAAACTCTAGTCCGACTTTTAGAAATAAAAGAGTGATCTTTCCCTTGCGTCTTGTCCAAACTGTTGAGCCATGAAGAGAATTATATATATAGATAGCTCAAAAGAAGCAAAAGTACATTGTATAAAAATGTGAAGAATGAAAATAATTTTACACTGTATAACTCTAACTCAGATGTCATTTAAAAGGCACCTGAGATAAGCTCTGATTGGGAAAAGTAATGGAAGAAATTCTCCTACCAATATTTATGAGTGTTTCTCAAAATGAAGCCTGATTTGGTGTTCAATGAACTACTGGAATAATTAACTAGTATGTGAACTCTAATTCAGTGCAGAAAATATAATTTTTAGTTCTTCTTGGTAACAAAATAAATTCTGTAACATCACTATTGACTTCACACTGAAACATAGATCAAAATATATATACATTATATATATATATATATATATATATATATATATATATATATATATATATATATATATATATATATATATTGTTGTAACTCTAGGGTAGGCACTCAACGTAAGGCAGGCAACTCAACACAGTTTAACACGAAATAAATAGGTGTGTTTATTCACTAGGACAAACACATAACATCCTTCAGCTTCCTCAGAGTCTTGCTACTAATTTACCAGTCCTTTAGACAGCAACCCGAATGTGGACCAACGACAGCCTTCCCCGCTTTGCTCCAGGTCCCTTCTACAACCTTCAGGCAGCACCAAAAGCTGGCTTCTTAGTTTCCAAACATTTAGACTCTTCACGATCCCTGATGCACTGTTATTCTCTCCATCCTAGGTAGGGGTTTTCAAACTCAAAACCCACTGGTAGAGGGTTTTAAGCTCAAAACCCCTGGTAGTAGGTTTTAAACTCAAAACCCACTGGTATGCAATGGCGGATCCAGAACTTTAGAGTGGGGGGGGGGGGCGATTTTTTTCCAAACCCTAACCCTAACGCACAGTAAACCCTAACCCTATGCATAAACGTGCGTACAGCCTATATATATATATATATTCGATATATGAGAATAAAATAAGACTGTTTCCATAGACATATATATATAGACTGGACGATAAAGTAAAAATTATTATGGGAAACATTTGGGAAAAAGATAAGTTTGTATGAGTTATACAGCAGTTATGAGCAGTGTAAAATTAAAAGTATTTATAGTTTGTTTGTTTTTCAGCCATAACCTATATAATTGATAGAACCCCTTCTGTATTATTATATCTCTAATCGTGCCTAATTATAAATAGTTTTAAATGCTAGATTTAGATCTAGTCTATATAAATACTATAGTAAAAAATACTACTTACTACTAGATCTAGTACTATACTACTATACTATACTATAAACTATAATTGTAATCTGTATAGTCTAGTCTATAGTTAGTATATAAATAGTCTAGGACTAGATTCAAGATTGTCACTAGATCTATAATCTATACTTATACTAGATCTAGTCTATAGTCTGCATGCATAGATGATAGACTGACTAGTTTAATAGTTAGTAGTAAAAAGTATGAAAAGTATTAGACCTAGTTATTACAAATATTAGTCATATTTATTAGATTTAGATCTATCAATATTAAACTAGTGACAGTCACGGTGTCAGTGATACTGAATTATTCTGACTTACTGAAACTGAAAGTTAATGTGTATAATATTCTTTTTTTTTTTCAACCTTTAGAATTTATCCTTGGCCTATCGTACTACGAACATTAGAGCACGTTCTGCTCATTTTCTTTGACTTTTTTGACTAAAAACTAATTCTAACAATTTGAATCGATAAGACGACCGCCATACATTAATAAAGAAGCCATGTCAACAAACATAGATCCACATCACAAACCTATATATATATTTGCCTATGTCTATGATTATGAAACAAAGGCAAAATATTGGGAATATGGCAGTTTTTTACTTTTGAAAACTAAAGATCATAATTATATATTGGCTGAAATGTTAGTCCTAGAATTTATAGCTCGATTGCCGCCATTTTTTTCACATAGATAGAGTACATAAAACATATTTGACTTCCCCCAAATAAAAATAACTTCCTACTTCCAGTCTATATTTATTTATGTCTATGACTGTTTCTCAATCTTCGGCGAAAAAAAAACAGAAAAAAAAAACTGTCATGTTGAGGCCTTTCTCTTGCAAACTTGGGGGTCTGGGAAAGCGCTGTAAGTTTCCTCAGTGAATTCGGGGCGAAGCCCCGACGCCAAAAGTGTTTTCTTGCATTTTTCACGACTGAAACGCATTCTCCTGACATCTACAGCTCATTACTTACTAGTGGGGTTCGGGGCGAAGCCCCGACGCCAAAAGCGTTTTCTTGCATTCTTTACTGCAGAAAGGCATTCTCCTGACATCTACAGCTCATTGTTTATCAGTGGGGTTCGGGGCGAAGCCCCGACTCCAAAAGCGTTTCCTTGCATTTTTCACGGCTGAAACGCATTCTCCTGACATCTACAGCTCATTACTTACTAGTGGGGTTCGGGGCGAAGCCCCGACGCTAAAAGCGTTTTCTTGAATTTTTCACGATAGAAACGCATTCTCCTGACATCTACAGCTCATTATTTATCTGTAGGGTTCGGGGCGAAGCCCCGACGCAAAAAGCGTTTTCTTGCATTTTTCACGGCTGAAACGCATTCTCCTGACATCTAAAGCTCATTATTTATTAGTGGGGTTTGGGGCGAAGCCCCTACTCCAAAAGTGCTTGCTTGCATTTTTCACGGCTGAAACGCATTCTCCTGACATCTAAAGCTCATTATTTATTAGTGGGGTTCGGGGCGAAGCCCCTACTCCAAAAGCGTTTTCTTGCATTCTTCACTGCAGAAACGCATTCTCCTGACATCTACGGCTTATTATTCATCAGTGAGGTTCGGGGCGAAGCCTCAACGCTAAAAGCGTTTTTTAGCATTCTTCACTGCAGTAACGCATTCTCCTGACCTACAGCTCATTATTCATTCTATTATAAAGGACTTTTCGAATAATGTGGAAAAATATTCTAATATGAATTTATAGTCCCTTAATACATTGCAAATACAATACAACCGATTTGTTCTTTGAAAATATAAGATACCCAACATATTTAGATTAAGGCTTTGAGGATCGCAGCCGAAAAAAAAATCCATTAATAATATTCAATAAAATGTAAGCATAAATTGTGAGTTATAGTCCTAAATTTATTTAACTAGAAAAATATCAGATTGAGTAAAGGTTGGAAAAAGTCGACTAGGAAAAGGTTATCTGGCTTTTGAACTCATCTCAACCGTGACTGTTATATTAACAAATTTCGTTTGAATTATAACTTTTCCAAAGCAAAGTCTTTCTTAAAATAGTTATGATAAATACATGTGAAATTACACAAACTCTGTCTGGAAAGGGGAGGGGCGGTAAAATGAAAACGATTAATCCTCGCTCCTTTTTATAATTTCTGCTAATGATTGCATTTTGCATTAAAGAATAGAGGTTGGGCGACTCGATATAAGAATTTACTTTATAGCATATATAAATTATATAAGTGACATATTTTTTTAAATTTTGTAATTTCTTACTATAATACAAAAAGAAAAAGTATTGGTTTGTGCGATGGGGGTAAGGTGATTGCATGTATCGCACTTCCACCTGTTTATATTATATAGATATTCGACTAATTTTGTTCACATACTATGATTTCTCCATAAAAGTAGGACCGCCCCCCCCCCACTCAAAGGGTTTAGATGGGAAGGGCAGTAGAGGTATTCGCTCCTCCCCTTCCGATCGGCCAAAGATGAAGGACATAATATATAGACCGGTTAAAATACCAATAACAAGTTTTAATCATATGGATATTTAAGTGATTCTGTTAGCAAGCTGTGATTATTGCAAATAATTAGGACCGCCCTCCCCACTCGAAAGTTTATGGTGGGTGGGGGGGCGGATTGATGCCATCGCCCCCTCCCGACCCTACCAAATCGGCCAAAATACTAGAAGGGGGGAGGGCGAGAAAATCTAAAAATAGGTTGAAATATAAATAATTAGTATATATTATTAACATAAGTAATAAATTCGAATACAAATTGTGTGAATTATATACTAAAATTCGTCCGCCCCCCCCCGGGGGGTCGGCCGAGTGGGGGGGGGGCGATCGCCCCTACCGCCCCCCCCCTGGATCCGCCAGTGCTGGTATGGGGTTTGAAACTCAAAACCCCCTGGTAGGGGTTTTCAAACTCAAAACCCGCTAGTAGGGGGTTTAAAACTAAAAACCCCTAGTAGTAGGTTTTAAACTCAAAACCTACTGGTATGGGGCTTTAAACGCAAACTCCTTGGTTTGGGGTTTCAAACTCAAAACCCTCTGGTAGGGGTTTTCAACTGAAAAACTTGTGGTAGGGGGTTTTAAACTCAAAAGCCCCTTGGCTGTGCTAGGGCAAGTGATGGTTTAGTATTAAAATTTCACCTAAAATAAACAAAATTAAAGCAAAAGATCAGTCACTAACCCCCCACCCCTCCCGTGGGAAGGGATTTCATTTCGTCGGGGGGGGGGTCGGCTACGCCCATGATATATATATATATATATATATATATATATATATATATATATATATATATATATATATATATATATATATATATATCGTAGATCTAATTTCTAAATTTTGAATAATTTGGATGTAATTTAGATAAGATTTACGTAAAATAAAAACAAGCCTAGATAATCTATCAATACACTGAATGCAACGTTAAATTTAAAAAGAGATTAGTTTTAGTATATTATAAAATTGCAAAATAGATCTAGACATATGGAGATCAAAATCTCTTATCTTGTACACTTTAAGTCTAGATTTAGATCTAGAATTTCAATTTCAATTTTAATTAGAATATAAATCTAGATTTATTGTAAAAAAAAAAAAAGATTTAGTGTTAAAAATCTAGATTTAGTGTAAAAAAATCTAGATCTAGTGTAAAAAATCTAGAGTAGAAAAAATTCTTAAGCCTACGTCACACGGCCTAGTTAGACTAAAATGTGTTTTTTTCTATACGAGATAGCTAACGAGGGTACATAGATATGGAGGAAACTGATTCTTAAAGTATTTGTGTGACCTATATATATATATATATATATATATATATATATATATATATATATATATATATATATATATATATATATAGAGAGAGAGAGAGAGAGAGAGAGAGAGAGAGAGAGAGAGAGAGAGAAAGAAAGAGAGAGAATCTCAGATAAATCAAATACCGTTAATTAAATTTTTGGGATGATCTTGTATTAAAATTATATCTACCATAGCATTGTGGAGAGATTATCATACCATACTTTGGTGTTAGGAAGTTGTTTTCCTTAAAAATCCGGAACATAAAATTAAGATAAAATTTGATTTTGTAACGTTTAACCAAGAAAATTAATTGTAGTATAAGATAGAAAAGCGATTTAAAAAAAAAAAATAGAGTTAAAATGTTTTTCATAAAAATCCGGAACAACCAATTTTTGTAAACGAGAAGAAGATTATTTGTTTTATTTGTTAGAAGAGGGATTTCAAACAGTTATTTGGCGTTAGTGGATTTTTCTAATAAAATTATGAACAATATTGGCGACGATTTGTAAGAATATTAATGTTATGTAGGTCGTTTTCTTTTTCAAAACTAAATCCGGAACATTCTTTACCGATTAAAAAACTTTTTATATGTTTCAGCAAGAAAATTAAATGTAAAATAAGTCTAACAAACCTAATAGCGGCTTTTCCCCTCACGAGGGCTACTAAAAGTGATTTTCAATAATAGTTTCTAGTAAATTACTTTTTTTTATTTTAAAATCCTGAACAACCTATTGTCGATAATTTTGAAAAAAAAAGGTCATCTGACATACATTTGTATTAAATTGAAAATACGGAACGATTTGATATCGATGGGGATTTTCATTTTACATTTATATGCTATTTACATAAAAAAAAACGAAACAACATATGATTGATCAAGTGTTTTGCAACCTTTAAACATGGAAATTAAATATAATATAAATTAGAAGAGCAAACAGAGATTCGTTGACATTGACTTGTTTTCACAAAACCATCCGGAACAATCTATTATAGATAGTTAAAACTATAGAAAAGAACATTTAAGGTTAAATCAGATTTTCCATTGCTTTTAGTATTTGTATTTTTTAACCTAAACGTGATGGACAGACAAAATGAAAAAAAAAAGGCTTCTATCCTGATGGGGCACTAAACAAAAAATAAAATCTGCTTATTTAGAAATTTTTAAGGAACTAGTTTAGCACCGCAACATGTTGCGACATTACGCTAATGCACGAAAGTCGCTGCATAAAAAGTACATTTTAAAAAATGTGCGTGATATTTACATACAAAGTGCATTATTAGCATTTATAAACAAACATAAATGTCTTTTAATTTTAGCAGCTAGTTGACCAGAAAAAAACACCATTAACTATCTATACTATTAAGTATAAAGTAAGGCGTATGTATATATGTATGTATGTGACTAATAGAATTCAAAACCGCTTGACCAATCTTGATAAAACTTGGCAGGAATGTTCCTTGTGTACTAAGTTAGACCGTAGTGTATGTATTGTAGCCCTAAAACAAAATTAAGACCCTAAAAAAAGTTGTCCGACTCTATTAAAGCTATAGTATTTATGGATCTAGGCCATGTTTACAATGTGACATAAGAAAAGATCGAAAGGATTTAGATCTAGATCTAATTTTAAGAAATACACTTTGCGAAGAAAGTTTTTTACTTTGACACATGAAAATACAAAAGATGGTCAATTGATTTCATTATATAAAAAAATTAACCTTCAAATTTGTGTTTCAAAATCATTTTTACATAAATTAGTTCATTATATCTGTGACTACAGATTTCCTGACGAACATTCTTTCATTAGACAATACCGTAATGTTTCTTTCCATCCCTAGATCTAAAACTCTAAGATGATAAAACTTCTCTTCTCACAGATAGTTTTATACTTTAACACATTAACATACTAATTATAGTCCATTCATTTCATATTTTGATCAAATTAACATTCAAATTTGGTTTTCTAAAGCATTTTTAATAGACTACATTCGTTTATGAAAGCTGCGAAGCCGAGTTGAGATAGGCCTGCCCTAGATCTATATTCATCATGGGCGTAGCCAGGATTTTTTTTCGGGGGGGGGGGGGGTTTGGGGGGGTGAATTTTTTCTCCCCCCCCCCGACCCCCGCCCGGGAAAAAAAATTATATGTATTTATGTGTGTGTATGTATGTGTGTGTACATAATCTTTATTACATTCTGACCCTTCATTCTTTCGGAAGACGTTTATTGTGCCCTAGACCCTAGAATAGGTTCTTCCATGAGTTAGTGAAAAAATTGTAGATTCCCCGACATTACTAGCAAAGGGGTCTGGGGGAGCGCTAGGAGCTCCCCCAGCGCAGGGCGCCCCCAAGCACTATTTCTGATATTGAAAACCAACAAAATGCATATTCTGAGGTATCAACAGTGCATTTTCCTGCTATTATAAAGTTCTATTTCAAAAACCTAATGTGTTATTCTTAGTGACTTAGACCCTCCCTCGTCGTTCGGCGCATTTGCCATCAAGCTGTTTCCATAACATTGTGGACTCCCCGCCATTACTAGCAAGGGGGTCTGGGCGATCGCCAGGAGCACCCCAGCGCGGGGCGAAGCCCCGCCGCCAAGCACTATTTCTGGTATTGAAAGCCAACAAAATGCATATTCTGAGGTATCTACAGTCCATTTTAATGCTATTAAAAAGTTTTATTTCAAAAACCTAATGTGCTATTCTTACTGACTTAGACCCTCCCACGCCGTTCGGAGCATTTGACGTCAAGCAGTTTCCATAAAAATCTGTCACTGGTAATGTCTGAAGCCTCTTCCCACCTACCATGAGGACCTCCATGAATGAGTGGCGTCAAGTTGTACTAGGATATCATTGCAACTCTTCTTATGCGTAATTCATTTTGTCGGAGAACATGTCCCGCAAACCTCATGCGTCGTTCTATCACAATCTTACTAAGGGGTCGACTCCCAGTTCGGCATAGGATTTCCTTGATTTAGATCCGACCTCTATAACTGACTCCTGAAATCTGTCTTAGCCATCTTTGTTGAGCTATATTTAGTGTTTTTCGATTTTGGTAGATGACTATTCACTGCAGTTTATTAATGGAGCCCTGCCACTGGTTAAAATGTGTAACCTCTCTTGAATACGCTCTTGGAATTAAATGACTGTAGTTTGCTTTAGATTTTATATCGAAAAGAGAAGTTTTATCGTCAAAATCTTCTGTTGGGGGTTTTCCACCTCAAAATGCTCTGTAGGGGGATCTTAGACTCGAAACCATCTGGAGGGGTTTTAAACTTTAAAAAAAAAGCCATCTGTAGAAGAAACTCAAAACCCCCGATTGGCTTGGCTACGCTCAAATAATTTTAGTGTGTAATTTGCACCAAACCCCTCTGAATGGGGGTTTAAACTCAAAACCCCTTTCGGCAACGCTCATAGCATTTTGAGTGCGTAATTTGCTTTTTTTCTTACACTGAAGATGGCGGGGGGTTTAAACTCAAAACCCCTTTGACTACGCTCATAGATTTTAGAGTGAGTAATTTTCTTTTATTTATATTGAAGAAGTACTTTTTAGCTTCAAACTCCACTGGAGGGGAGTTTAAACTCAAAACCCCATAGACTACACTCATAACATTTTTAGTGTATAATTTGCTTTTTTTTATTATTAAAAAGAGTTATTTTTACCTGAAGTGAAGTGGGGTTTAAACTCAAAACTGAGTCATTTAGCTATGCTCATAACATTTTGAGTGCGTCATTAGCTTTTTTTTTATATTGAAGAGGGGGTTTATCGTAAATTTTTGAGGGGGTTTTAAAATAAAAATCTTCCTTAACTGTGCTCTTGGAATTAGGGGATTTTCGTTTGCATTTCTTTTTTTTTTGTTTTGTTTTATAGAAGAGGGGGAGTTAACTGCAAAAACCCCAGGTAGGGGGTTTAAAGCTCAAAACCCCTGGTAGGGGGTTTTAAACTCAAAACCCCTAGTAGGGGTTTTTAAACTCGAACAGCTGTGGTAGGCGTTTTAAACTCGAGCCCCCCTGGTAGATGTTTTTAAACTCGAACCCCCCTGGTAGGGGGTTTTAAACTCAAAACCCCTTTGTTGTGCTAGGGCAAGTGATGGTTTAGTATTAAAATCTCACATAAAATAAACAAAATCAAAGCAAAAAATCAGTCACTAAATTCCGACTCCCCCCCCCCCCAAAGGGGGGGATTTCATTTCGGGGGGGGGGGGGTTGAACCCCAAGAACCCCCCCCCCCCTGGCTACGCCCATGATATTCATTCATGAATCGCGTACTAAAAATTATTTCGTTTTATTGTCTACTTTATAATCCCATTCATTTAACACTCTTTTCGTTTTTAATAGATATGAATGTATCGGCTTCGGGTAAACCCATTTTCGCAAAATTAATTTTATTTTCGTAGCGAAAAAGAAAAAACTTGAAAGGATCATTAGCTAAGTTTAACATACATCTAAATCCAATCCACTAGATTAGTAAACACAAACTTAGACCCGCAGGCCGCGGGTAATGTCAGGCTAGTTATTTATATTTGTTGTAAACATTTCTTTTATTTGACTTAGTAATACTGAAAATACACAGAAATCGTCCTTTTTTGTTAGCATATTATAACATTGCCTCCCTTTCATTTACGTAATTTTTTAAGAATGAGGTACCGGTAGTTCCGTATTCCCCCCGAGTCACGTGGTTGTGTGTATACAACGCGCACCGTGCTTAGGTTTAGTAAGTTTGTAGTGGGAATCTGAAGCGTTTTAAGTCAATATTTAGTGGTTTCAATCTACTCCTTAGCGCTAAACTATAATTTGTTAATAACAGGAGAATCTAGAGATACATTTTTTAATAGTTTCAACTAAAACAAATAGTTAAACCTTTGATAGAAGGTGCCGAAGCGTTGGCCTATAATCTGCCTTACTGAGATCAAGATTTCTTGATGTACAATGAATGACTACAATTACAGTTCTTAGCATTCGGGTAACCAGTTCAAGAAAAAAAAGTAACACTTTCATCCCCCCTTCCTTGTGCGTAATAGGCTTCAAAACCCCCAATTCGCTTGGCTACGCTAAAATAATCTTAGTGTGTAATTTGCGTTTTTTTTTATATTGAAGAAGTATTTTTTAGCATCAAACCCTTGTGAAGGGAGATATGAACTCAAAACCCCTTTTGGCAACGCTCATAGCATTTTAGTGCGTAATTTGCTTTTTTTTACATTGAAGATGTATTTTTTAACTTCAAACCCCGCTGGCGGGGGGTTTAAACTCAAAACCCATATGGCTACGCTCTTAGATTTTAGAGTGTGTAATTTGCTTTTTTTTTTATTGAAGATGTATTTTTTGCTTCAAACTCCACTGGAGGGAGCTTAAACATAAAACTGAGTGAAAACCCATTTAGCTACGCTCATAACATTTTGAGTGCATAATTTGCTTTTTTTTTCATATTGAATAGGGGGTCTATCGTAAATTTTGGAGGGGGGTTTTAAATCTAAATCTTCCTTAACTGTGCACTTGGAATTTGGGGATTATCGTTTGCATTTTTTGTGTGTTTCGTTTTATAGAAGAGGGGGATTTAACTACAAAAACCCCTGGTAGGGGGGTTTCAAACTCAAAACCCCTGGTAGGGGTCTTAAACTCTAAACCCACTGGTAGGGGTTTTAAACTCAAAACCCCTTTAGCTGTGCTGGGGCAAGTGATGGTTTAGTATTAAAATCTCACCTAAAATTAACAAAATCAAAGCAAAAAAAATGTCACTAAAGTGCGTCTTCCCCCCCCCCCTGGCTACGCCCATGATATATATATATATATATATATATATATATATATATATATATATATATATATATATATATATATATATATATGTATATATGCATGTATGTATGTATGTATGTATGTATGTATGTATGTATGTATGTATGTGTGTTTTGTGTAGTTTACACCAAGCTTTTTTTTAATCTTACAAGAACTTTTGTAAAAACATCTGTATGTGAATGTATCATCAGCAATGTGTTGACGCTTGTTGTGGACTATAAAGGAAATATCATTGATAATTTAAACACATCCTTATAACAGTTCTTGGCCCTTTATGAAAACATTCGTATAGTTATTTGAACATTCGGGAAGTTTGTTGAAGTACTGTGTATATTTTAAAATGTAAAAATTGAGGAGCAACAGCAATGGAAATATAGGAAGACAAGGCCATTCTTTTCTATGTTGTCCTACTATCACGTGACTTTGGTTAAAGTAGGTCAGAAATACGGAACTACCTCATTGGTTTATTTTTATGAAACAATCGCTTGCATAATTAATTTTATAAATTAAGCGGTTTGTTTTTAGAAAACAAAAGTAACCGTTGCACCTAAACTTTGCAAGGCGCATCGCATGGTGAAATAATATTTTAAATTTCTCTTCTAGGTTTCAAGATCTGAGTGTGGACAGAAGGACATTTTGCACAAACCTAATAGCGGCTTTTCCCCTTACGGGAGGCGATAAAAAAGGTGGATGCTCTTTCTCGAAAGCAGATCTTTTAGGTAAAGTGTGTCATTTCTCATGCTGTCCTCATATATCTGTACAAAATGGTGACCACTCTAATAGCTTGAATTATTTATGACATTGTAATGCTATTGTACAATCTTGGCCAAGACTGGCTTAAAAAGTCCTATTGCCAGTGTGATTCTATTGAGGCGGTACAGATATGATTTTTAATTATGCAACAATTCTAAAGAAAGTATAAGAACCTTATCTAAATATCTCAAAATCCAAACCTTGGTTATAAATTTATTAAAGGATAATGGCATGAGTCTATATTTTAACTTTTAGAAATTTAGGGAAATAAAAAAATAATATCAAAGCTTTATTTTTCAGGTAGCTGGCTTAAAATCCATGGAAAATTTAGTTGCAGATTGAAATAACTAACCTTCAAATTGTGAGCAAATCAATACATGGCAATCAAATCTTGCTGCCCATAATATCTGTATCACAGAGGAATGTTTTAACTTGCACAGTTTAGTACACACTTGCCACAAATAATCATCATCTACTGGATTCTGGTTAGAACAAAAAAAGAAATTACACTTTCATATATTTTACAGACCAAATATGAATAATGGCATTTCTAGTCATGCTACAGAGATGTGTAATAACAGACATTAAAACAATTCAAACCTCTGTCTTGTCTAGTTTAAATACTTGAATTAACGAACAGGGTGCACCAGTTGTGAAGACATTCTATTGATCTATTACAAACTCTTGTATACAGAAAGAACAACAGCTAATACAATAAATCACCTTCACCACATTTATCTCCACTTCAAATTGTCAAACAAACAAAAAAACCATAAGAAATACTTTTTAAAAAAATCTTATACGAAGTGTAGCTGTCTCAATTAGTTCGAATCAGTCCTGTAATTAAGTCTGTAATCATGATGATCATCAAACTCCTCTCTTGCAATAGCCCTGGACAGAAACCCTGCTGTTTTGCGTATGTGAGCTTGCGCTCCCAGAGCTAGTTTTATATGCAATTTTAGCTATTTTTTAAAATGTATTTTTGTTGTATAGGTTAGATCTATTTTTATATATTTTATTTTTATAGGTTAGTGTCAGATTTTATAATAGTACTTCCGCATATTTATATAGGTTAGTGCGGGATAGTATCATTGAGTTTGTTTATTTTGTTTCTGCTATTGATAGTTTTGTTATTGTTTCTGTAGATCTATTCTACTCCAATTCTAGAATCTATTGTTATTTTGTTTTTGTTGTGTAGCCTTTATAGTTATAGGCTTAGTGGCTTAGTTATAGTCTGTTTCTTGCTTTAGGGTTATAGTAGTAGGATATTGTAGATCTAGACTAGTTTATTGTAGTTTGTTTGTCGATCTAGGTCTAGGGTAGTAGTTGTAGTGATTTAGTTAGGTCGTTGGTTTGGTTAGTTTGTTAGTGTTTGTAGTGGTGTAGATTTAGAGGGTTTTAGTTAGTTGATGGGTTCAGTAGTAGTGATTAGTCAAGTTAGTAGTGTATATATTATATTTTATTATTGATTTATTTTTGTATGTAAATAAAGTTTCTTTTTGTTTTATTTATCGTAAACTAAAGTTTTGTTATCTTGTTTTCATTTAGTTAAGTTAGTATAGTTAGTTGTCTGGTTACTTAGGTGACTCTAGCCCCTTGGTCACCATACCGAGGTGCACAGATTGAGCCCACCAAGTAGCGCAAACATCTGCCTACTGTTGGTAAATTTTAATGTTGAGCAGTAGAGAATAGGTCCTCTCCCACTCGCGCCTGCCTGACCTGCTCACACGTACAACATACATGTCACCATACAGGTCGAGAATTTGTGGTTTCCCAGACCTGTCGAGACGGAGATAAGCAAGTCTGGGGTAGTCAAAAAGAATATGAGACACTGTTTTCTCTTCTTCCCCGCAGTGGGGGCCAACTTGAGTCAAAGTTTTGCCATAGCAATGAGAAATATGAGCCAACAGGACAGTGGCCTGTCCTGCACTGTGCTATAATAAGCTTGCTCAGGCCTGGAGAGCCTCCACCATGGGATAGTGCGGTCAGGGTGTCTCATGCGCTCCCAGACTCAGACTTGTCCCAGCACTCAAACCACTTTTCCATTTCTATTCTAGCCAGAGCATAACGAAAACTCACAGCGTGCTCGGTGAGTGGTGTTAGCCCTCCCTGGTGGGCCAAGGAATCTGCAATGGTGTTGCCAGTCACACCTATGTGACTAGGTACCCACTGCATTATTACAGGGGTGCCATAGCGTTGATTTATATTCAGTGATGCCATGATAACAGTGTCGATATTGAGGGAGGGGGCCATGGTCCAGGGCTTTGCAAAGCCTGAAGTACAGGCTTTGAGTTTTGAGTCAGTGACCACAATAATCTGTGTTGCCCTCAAATGCCCCTAGCCGAGTTGAGAGTCAATTACTTTTAAAGCTTCACAGACTGCCATGGCCTCTGCATCAAAACTGCAAACAATACAACATGGTCCAAAGATTCAGAGCCAAGAAACTGCTTTTCCAGAGTCTATCGATGCCGACCCATCAGTATATGCAAAAATGGCACTGGGCTTGAAGGCATTGATGGTCTCCATTGCTAGAATTTGAAGGTTGTTAGATGTCTTAGCTTAGGGTGTCTTAGGCGTAAGGGTCTAC